>NC_142139.1:47700973-48320973 GCF_024610735.1 Ursus americanus | reverse complement strand
CAATTTAGCTTGGAAAGGCAATGTGTAAAGCTAAACAAAGAAAATGAAAACTATATATCACAGACTCTCTTTTGAGAGAGATTGCCATAAGACAAATTTTGGCCAAAGAGCTGTACAGAAATGAAAAAGCCTGTTTAAAATAAGGTCAGCTGATACAGGCTTCTCTTCTTTTTCATTTACTTTTCTTTTTCAAACTGCTTATGACATGCTTTTGATTCCTGGAGGTAGAAGTATATTCCGGAGGCTGTAAGGAAAAGACCCAACACTAATACCAATTGAACAAAAAAATTTAAGAAGCCATGGAACCCTGAAATTCTTATCTTGGGGAAAAAATAAAAACACCCTCACATTTGCATAAGCCATTATTGGTTCAAGTTTTCTGAGTAATAACCAATTTGAATAACAAATTTTATAGTTTCATACTTTTTTTTGTTTTAAAAAATGGTTTTGTTAAGGTTTAATTAACACAGATTAAACTACATATAGTTAAAATGTGCAATTCGACATTTAGTACATATTAAACCATCACCGCAATTGAGATAATGAATGTATCCAACACACCTAAAAGTTGGTTTACATTTGAATTTCCACCTACCTCTTTATAATCCCCATCTCAAGATGACCACTGATCTTTAAGTCACTATATTTTCATGTAGAATTTTACATGAATGTTTTCTGAAGGCATTGCGCAATGTCACATTCTCATGCAATGTATCAGAGGTTGAATTACTTCACATCCTAGCCAATACTTGTTATGGAGAGCCTTTTAAACTTTAGACATTCTAATTGGAATATAGTGTTAGATCATTAATGGAGTTCATGTGTTTAATTTTTATTGGATTTATATTTATACTTTAAAATACATTTCATTTGTATTTTCCTGATAATTATATTGGGCCTCTTTTTGTGTTCTTATTTGCTATTTATATGTTTTTGCTGAAGTATCAGTTGAAATTTTTTCCATTTTTCAATCTTTTAAGTAGGCTTCACACCCACTGGAGCTTACTGTGGGGACTGAACCCACAATCCTGAGATCAAGACCTGAGCTGAGAGCTAGAGTCCGTTAGATGCTCAATGAACTGAGCCACCCAGGCATTTTTAATCTGATATTTGCTTTTTTATTCTTAAATATTGAAAGTTCTTTATATATTCTGGATAAAAATCCTTTATCAGACGTGAAAGTAAATATTTTCTTCTAGTCTATGGCATGTCTTTTCATTATTTTTAATGATGTATTCTTGAAAAGCAGTTTTTAATTTAGATACATTCCAAATTATTTATTCTTTTTGTAATCATGTATTTGGTACTATATCAAGACGTTCTTTGCCTAAATAATGGTCACAAAGATTTCCTCCTATACTTTTCTCTTGAAGTTTTATAGTTTTGGCTTCACATTTAGGTCTAGGATCCATTTTGATTTAAATTTTCCTTGAGTTATAAGGTATGATCAAACTTAATTTAGTATATGAAAATCCAATATTCTCTGAACTATTTATTGATAATACCATCTTCTCTGTTGAATTTACTTTGCTCCACTGTCAAAGATCAGTTGTCTATATCTGTGTGAAACTATTTCTGTGTGATCTATATCGTCATATTGATTTGCTTAGATTTTTACTGGGGTTGCTTGAATCTGTAATTCAATTTGGGAAGAAGTCCCCAACATACCTCTGCACTGTGAACACTAATTCATGTTCCCTGTTTGAACTTTTAGCTCCACTCTTCTCATTCTAGAGGGGCTACAAGAGACTGTTTGGATTTCTCCTTCCTGCTCCATGAGCTGGAACTTTTCTCCTGGTAGTAAGGCAAGGCAATTCTAGGACTTATCTTCCTTGTTTTTCCTCTATCAGCAAGTACTGTCCTTTGTTACCCAATGTCCATTATCTCAACAACATCTGTTTTATATATTTTGTCTGTTCTGCTGCTGCTGTTGTTTCAAGTAGGAAGATAAATTTGGTCCTTGATACTCTATATTGATTATACATACTTTTCTTTCAAACATTTATTGCTGTGATTTTATTCTTCAGTAATATGCCATCCGTTTTCCCTCTTTGAACTTTCTTGACATTTCTTATGCACTAAGCATTCCATTTCTAGCTTTCCAAAAAAGCTATAGACATTTAAAAATATTTTTCTATCAATACTGCATATTTAAATAGGCAAGGAGCAGCTGAATTATGTGTTCAGCATTTTCTCTTGAAATAATAAATTATCTTGCATTGAAACCTAAGGCCAGAATTCAAATCTAGCCTTTTAAGGTTTCAAAGTCCAAGACATAAAAATGAAAATGATATTTTATAACATTTGCTTTTGTGACTTTGATTTATTGTTGTCATTTGATTTAAAAAATCAGCAAAATGAATAACTTTCTACTATACATTACAAAATCAAATGTTAGCAAATGATAGGAGTCAGAATATTTTTATTTTAGTTCCATATTTATGTTTGTGATGTGGGGTGGCTCACTTAACCTCTGTATATCTATTTCTCCTTATGAGAACAAAATGGTCATGACATTTTTTTTCAGTATTGTCTGTGATTTTCCAGTAGGCAATGATTGACGATCATTTTGTGGGTAAGTTCTACCTGGCTTTTTGTTCTTCTTCAACTCTAAGACATTCTCCTTATAAAGCTATAGATTTGGTGTTTAAAATAGAGCTGGGACACCTTCAGAGTTTCTTCACACCAGGTATATTTTTGTTTCATTTTTTTTCCAGCTTATCTGATCCATTATTTTTCTTTTTTCAAGTTCTTAGTGCCTTCAAAGGACTTTTTATTTAATTTTGCCCTAGAAGAATTGAACTCAACATATTACTTCTCCAAGGAGATATTTGAAGTCTTATTTCTCATTGTGGTATAAAAGATTGATCTCTTGTTAAAGGGATTTCAAATATAGTTTGGAGAAAAGTTTCTTTGGAATTAGAGTATTTCCCAGAGGTCAATGAAATTATGTCATATAGAAAGGTATTTACATTACTTACAAGCAATATGACTTCCACTGGGAATGCAAAAATCAGGGTTAGCATTATAATGGTGCATTTTATTATATGATCTTACAGTTTCAAAAATATTAAATTAATTTTGGACTCTATAGTTCAATAGATAATTAGAAAATCTACAGGGTATTTAGAGGATATCAAAATAATACTTCAGAAAACAGAAAAAAGACATACTAAAAATAAGTTAATAAATAGGAAGGATGAGTAAAAATGGAATCAGCAAGGGGAAACCTGTAAGAAGAAATGAAGTTATGCTTCATTTAAAGACCTTAGTAACTATCACATGCATCCTCACAAGAAGAAAAACCTGGATAAACTAAAAATCAGTGACTTTTCTTGGACTCAGGGAATTGAATTTGCAGGGGAAATTGCCACCTGGAAAAAAGGGAGATACTGGCACATCCTGAGAGAAATACTCTAGCTATGCTTACCTGGAAATGAAACTACAGCCTTAAATGGGAAGGAACACTATAACAGCAATTTTGATGGTTATTAGAGGTTGCATATTGACAAATAGGAGAATGAGAAATTTCTGTGGGTTTTGGTATAGAAGGGACCCACACTTTCAAGTATTTTATCTCTAGGAGTCCCTTTCCCTGCCCCAAGGTTCCCATGGTGAAGATCAAGAAAGATCCCATCTTGGCTCTGGCAGGTAGAAGAGAAAGATAATCATTGTGAAATTTACCTAAAGTTTTCTCCATAACAAAGGCCTAAATTTCAGGTGAAAGAATTTTGCCAAAGCTTTAAGACAGCTGGGGGAAAGGCATTCCTCCCGCTCCAGGCCCTTCCAGTCCTCCTTTTATAACTAAAAGGAAAAAGTAGTCAACATCAGGGCTTGAAGGAAATGGGAACACTGTAGCCCAGGAAAGGAAGTCAGTGGAAAAAAACAAAACAAAGCAAAACAAGAGTATACCATTGGAAAACTACTAATGAAAGTAATAGCCTCGAGTCACAGGACCACATAAGCACTGTGATTTAATTAGGAGATTGTAGAATGATCTCCTTCCACACAGCTTTCACCATACTAACAGAATATCAGTATAATAACAGTGGGTTACAGCTGAAAAAGCTCTAAAACAGAGACTCTTTCTGAGGAGGAATATTTGTGGAAGATCAAAGCCAAAATAAATGACAAAAACAAAGATAATGGAGGAAACTAGAGGCTCTGGCTCCTACAATACAATAAAATCAACACAGCCCAGCTCCATGACAGATTTTCATAAAACCTCACACTCAAAGCCTATTTCACTCTGATCCTATTACCAGTGTCAAAGCAAAGTAGAGCTGGACAGTAAAGTAATAAAAACAGACTTTATTCAATACTATTGTGATAGATTGAAAGAGACCTCAAAGGAGAACTGCACTCAATTTTGAATACAGCACATAAAAGTGAAAATTTATAGTTAAGGAGCTAGCTGGTGGGTGGAAAATTACAAAAAGAAAATATCAAGAGTATTGGGGGGACAGGTTAGGAGTGTCTATATCTGAACTTAAGGATATTCTTGTTGAAGGCAGACTAGTGTAAGTGGATATCAGTTGAGGTATGGCAGAGGATGATGATGAGGAATTTGGTCATATACTGAGAGTGGGGATTCTGGCTAAAGCAATTTAACAGGATTTTTCCAAAAGTGGAGCAATAGAAGTCCAAAAGTCTAAACCTACCTAGTTGGGAAAAGGATTCAGAGAAGACTAATTTTAAAGCTTGGTTAAGAAAATATAGATATACATCATGCCCAGTATTCAATCAAAAATTACAAGACATGCTAAAATATAAGAAAATACATGATCTGAAGAGACAAAGATAGCATCAGAACCAGACTCAGATATGGCAGAGATTTTGAAATTACTAGACTGGGAATTTAAAATAAATAAGATTAATATGATAAATGCTCCAATGGAAAACATAAATAACATGCAAAAATAAATAAGCATAAAGATCAGAACTCTAAGAATCAAAAGAAAATGCTAGAAATAAAAAAAAATGTTGAATGAAGAAAGCTTTTAATGAGCTAAGCAGATTTCACATGGCTGAAGACAAAATCAGTGAGTTTAAAAATATGTCAGTTTTCTTTTCCAACCTAAAATTCTAAAAGAAGAACCATTGAATAAAATAGAACAGAACATTTAAAAATGGTGGGACAGTATTTAAAAAGTGTAATATATGTGGAACTGGAATACCAGAAGGAGAAGAAAGAGAGAAGAAGTATTTGAATAATGACGGACATCAAAACACAGATTCAGGAAGCACAGAAAACGTTAAGCAGAATAAATAACAAAACAGGTGCACCTGAGTGGCTCAGTTGGTTAAGCGTCCAACTCTTGATTTCAATTCAGGTCAAGATCTCAGGGTCATGAGATCAAGCCCTGGGTTGGGCTTCACACTCAGTGGAGAGTCTACTTGAGATTCTCTCCCTCTCCCTCTCCCTCTTTCCTCCCATTCTGCCCCTTCCCCTGCTTGTGTTTCTCTCTCAAATAAATAAATAAAATATTAAAAAAAAAAGAGTAACAAAATAAATAAAACAAAACACCAAAAAGAAACACACTAAGGTACACAGTAGAAAAGCAAATACAATGATTGAAAAAGTCAGAAAAAAGGTAAAACACCTGAAATATAGAGAAATGTGAATAAGAATTAAAATAGACTCTTCATGAGAAACTGAGAATAGAATGAAAGGTTTAACATGTTGAGGAAGAAAAAAAATAAAATAACCCACCAACCCCAAATTTTTATCCAGCAAAATTATCCTTCAAAGTAAGGAGAAGTAAACATCTTTCTAAAAAAATGAAACAAAACAAAACAAAACAAAAAAAAAACAAAAACAAAAAACAAACAAACAATCCCTAAAAAAGGAGGAATCCATCTCCAGCAAAACTGCCCCACAGAAATGTTAATAGGCATTCTTTAGGCAGGGGCACCTGGGTAGCTCAGTCGGTTAAGCATCCAACTCTTAGTTTTGGCTCAGGTCATGATCTCAGAGTTGTGAGGCTGAGCCTTATTTTGGGCTCCATGCTGAGCACCGAGCTTGGAGCCTGCTTAACATTCTCTCTCCTCCTCGGCCCCTCCCTGCCTGCTCCCATGTTATCTCTCCCTCTCTCTCTTAAAAAAAAAAAAATTCTTCAGACAGAAGAAAAATCAAGTAAGTCAGATTCTTGGATAAATAATAAGAAAAGAAGAACATGGAAAAATAAATAAATAAAGATAAAATATTTTATTTCTCTTATTCTTATTTGATCCAAAAAATAACTTTGTTTAAAACAAAAATTGTACCACTGTATTGGGTGATTATAACATGCAGATAAGTGAAGAAAACGGCAGTAATGTAATATAATGTAAGAGGTAGGAATTGGAAATACTCTGGTGAAAAGTACCTCCACTGTATGTGATACAGTGCTATTTGAAGATGGATTTTGATAAGTTAAAAATGTTTATTGTAAACTCTAGGAAAGCACCAAAAATTTTTCAAGTAAGTACAACTGATATGTTAAGAAAGGACATAGAATGAAATCATATAAAGTGTTCAATTCAGAACAGAGAAAGGAGAAGGTAGGGCAACCCATAGAAAAAAAAAGTGGCAGATATTAGTCTAATTATATCAATGATTGTTTTAAAATGGTCTAAATATACCAAATAAAAGAAGTTAGATTCAACAGCAGCAAAATAGAGTTTCACACACACACACACATAATTTTTTTTTTTTTACAAGGAGCCCACTTTAAATATAAATACTTAGATTAAAAGTAACATGATGGAGAAATATATACCATGCTAACAATAAAATAAAGCTGGAGTATCTATAAATTTCAGATAATTCCTACATCAGAAGAATATTACATAATGATTAAGAGATCAATTCTCCAAAAAGATATCATGATCTTAAACATTTATGCACTTTCAATGTAACTTGAAAACACAGAAGACAAAATTGATAGAAGAAAAAAACAAATCCATTGTCATGGATAGATACTTGCACATTTCCCTATCAGTAGTGATTAGATCAAATAGGCAGAAAATCAATAAAGATGTATATGATCTGAACAGTACCATCAATCAACATTATCTAATTAACATTTATAGAAAAGAATCAATACAATTAATTCAACTTTAGTCAGACTAACAATGAAAATGAGAGAGAAGATATATATTAATAATATCAGAAATGACAGAGGTCTTTAATTCTAATCGCATGAACATTGAGAGTAATAACGACATACTGTGAACAACTAACCCAATGCTTACAAATTTGATAACTTAGATGAAATGGACCAACTGTTTCTTGAAAGACACAATTAACCAAAGACAAAATTGAGTTTTTCAGACTCAACCATAAACAACCAGAAAGGATTTACGTGGCAGACCTCTGGGGAAAGCTGGCCTATCCACACCAGACTTGGTGCAGACAATGAATTAGAGTTTCTAAATTTGATTGCAACTCACCAGCCATGTTCTTCTATACGGTCAAATTCTTAGTCCAGGTGTTTTAACTTGGAGGCCTCTTTTCCTGAGGCCTTTGGCTGAGGACTTCCTCGGATGCCTCTACTCAGATCTCCTTACTGGGGTAGTTAGACTTGAAGACACTTTTCCTCTCTCTAACTCAGTACTTGGTAACTTTCTATTCCTAATCCTCCCTCTGCTTCCTCTCACTAGCCTTAGGGCCCATAAAACTAAAAGAGTCCTTTGTTCAGCCTTTCGTGGTTATGAGCTGACCCCCTCTTTTGTGATGATACATCTGACCCTGAACCGATGCAAGGACTCATGGGGGGAAAATGGAACATGGAAGAATAAGGATTTGGGGGGGGGGTAGCCTTGCATTTACACGTCTGCAGTAAATGATTAAAGGCTTCACTGTTACTTTCATTTTGGCATGTTGCTGCTTTCATTGATGCCTCTGACACCTGGATGCTCAGTTCTCTCTCCAGCTCAGCTGAGCTCTTGACAGCTCTCTATCTGTCAAACGAATTGAATCATTAATTAATAACCTTAAAAACAGAAAACATGGGAGTGGGTTAAGATGGCGGAGGAGTAGGGGACCCCTTTTTCAGCCGGTCCCCTGAGTCGAGCTGGATAGGTACGAGACCAGCCTAAATAACCACGGAATCAGCCTGAGACGCAGGATGATGCATCTGGATCTCTACAAATGAACATCTCCAGCGCTGAGTATTGAGGTACCAAGAGGGGAGCTGTAAACCGTGCACGGATATCGGAAGATAAACGGAAGGGGGAGGGAGCCGCCGCGTTTGGGCGCCGGGAAGCGGCAGCCACCTGCACGGGGGAGCGGGCGGACACACAGAGGGCACCCGCGAGAGAGTGGACTGAGACCGGTGAGCCGTGAACGCGCGCGCCACCAGGCATCTCCTGGAACCCCGGAATCCCGGTGTGCTCACGGGATCCAGACTGAGACCGGGAACTCCTGGAGCGCGCGCGGGGCGGCTGGCGGCTGGCGGGCCACCTGCACGGGGGAGCGGGCGGACTCGCGGTCGGCACCCGCAAAACAGCAGACTGAGACCCTGAACCGGGTGCGCGCGCCACCAGGCTTCTCACGAAACTCCGGAATCGAGGTGTGCTCACCGGGAATAGACTGAGACCGGGAGACCCGGGAGCCTGCGGGGCAGCCGGTGGCTGGCGGCATTAGAAACACAAAGGACAGAGACGGGCGGCCGGTGGCTGGCGGCATTAGAAACACAAAGGACAGAGACGCGCGGGCCGGTGGCTGGCAGCATTAGAAACACAAAGGACAGAGACGCGCCGGCCCTGGAAGTGAGGGCAGGGTCGCCGAGTTGGTGCGCACATCCCAGGACGCCGCAGGGTTGAGCAGCACCAACAGTAATAGAGTTAAAGTGGCCAGAACATCAGTGGAGAACGGGCCGCAATCCCTCTGTTCTGCGACAATGCAGCCTCTGCTGCTCTGACCCTCAGAAGAGGCATAGCCGGCCGCCAGGGAAAGCCGCCAGAGAACAAAAGCCTGGAAATACCGGCTCAGAGAGTGCCCATCCCCATCCTCCCTCGCAGGGGACACGGAGACTCTAACCAAACAGGGTTGCCTGAATATCAGCGCGGCAGGCCCCTCCCCCAGAAGGCAGGCTGAAAAATCAAGAAGCCCACAACCGGAGGCACCTGGGTGGCGCAGTCATTGAGCGCCTGTCTTCGGCTTAGGGCGTGATCCCAGCGTTCCGGAAAGGAGTCCCTCATCGGGCTCCTCCGCTGGGAGCCTGCTTCTTCCTCTCTCACTCCCCTGCTTCTGTTTCGTTCTTGCTGACTGTCTGTCTCCCTCTCTCAGACAAGTAAATAAATAAAATCTTTAAAGAAGAAGCCCACATCTCTAAGATCCCTATAAAACAAGGGGCACGGCCTGGGACCCAGTCAATAATTTTGGGCTCTGGAAACCCCGCAATCTCTCTTCATCAGAATGACAAGAAGGAGAAGCCCCCCCCAGCAAAGAAAAGACAGTGAGTCAGTGGCCTCTGCCACAGAAGTAACGGATATGGATGTAACCAAATTATCAGAAATGGAATTCAGAGTAACGATGGTCAAGATAATGAGTAGACTTGAAAAAAGTATTCAGGAAAATATTACTGAGAATATACAATCCCTAAGGGCGGAAATGAGAGCGAATTTGACAGAAATTAAAAATTCTATGAGCCAAATGCAGGCAAAACTAGAGGCACTGACGGCCAGGGTCACGGAAGCGGAGGAAAGGGTTAGTGAATTGGAGGATGGGTTAATAGAGGAAAAAATAAAATTAGAAGATGGTCTTAAAAAAATCCACGCCCACGAATGTTGGCTACGGGAGATTACTGACTCAACGAAACGATCCAATGTTAGAATCATCGGCATCCCCGAGGGGGTGGAGAAAAACAGAGGTCTAGAAGAGATATTTGAACAAATTGTAGCTGAAAACTTCCCTAATCTAGCAAGGGAAACAAACATTCGTGTCCAAGAGGCAGAGAGGACCCCTCCCAAGCTCAACCATGACAGACCTACACCACGTCACGTCATAGTGCAATTCGCAAATATGAGATCTAAGGAAACAGTATTGAAAGCGGCCAGGGCAAAGAAATTTCTCACGTACCAAGGCAAAGGCATCAGAATTACATCAGACCTGTCTACACAGACCTGGAATGAGAGAAAGGGTTGGGGGAGCATTTTTAAAGCTCTTTCAGAGAAAAACATGCAGCCAAGGATCCTTTATCCAGCAAGGCTGTCATTCAGAATTGATGGAGAAATAAAGACATTTCAGAATCGACAGTCACTAGCCAATTTCGTAACCACGAAACCAGCCCTACAGGAGGTATTACGGGGGGTTCTATAAAAGTAAAAAGGCCCCAAGAGTGATACAAAACAGAAAGTCACAGCCAATGCAAACAAAGACTTTACTGACAACATGGCAGAATTAAAAGCATATCTCTCAGTACTCAGCCTGAACATTAATGGTTTAAATTCTGGTTTCAAACGCCACAGGGTTGCAGATTGGATAAAAAGAAATGACCCATCCATTTGCTGTCTACAAGAGACTCATTTCGAACCCAAAGATGCATTCAGACTGAGAGTAAGGGGATGGAGTACCATCTTTCACGCAAATGGACCTCAAAAGAAAGCTGGGGTAGCAATTCTCATATCAGATAAATTGGATTTTAAACTACAGACTATAGTTAGAGATGCAGAAGGGCACTATATTATTCTTAAAGGAAGTATTCAACAAGTGGATATGACAATTATAAATATATATGCCCCCAACAGGGGAGCAGCAAGATACACAAGCCAACTCTTAACCAGAATAAAGAGACATATAGATAAAAATACATTAATAGTAGGGGACCTCAACACTCCACTCTCAGAAATAGACAGAACACCCTGGCAAAAACTAAGCAAAGAATCAAAGGCTTTGAATGCCATACTCGACGAGTTGGACCTCTTAGATATATATAGAACACTACACCCCAGAACCAAAGAATACTCATTCTATTCTAATGCCCATGGAACATTTTCAAGAATAGACCATGTTCTGGGACACAAAACAGGTCTCAGCCGATACCAAAAGATTGAAATTATCCCCTGCATATTCTCAGACCACAACGCTCTGAAATTAGAACTCAACCACAAGGAAAAATTTGGAAGAAACTCAAACACTTGGAGACTAAGAACCATCCTGCTCAGGAATGACTCGATAAACCAGGAAATCAAAAATCAAATTAAACAATTTATGGAGACCAATGAGAATGAAAATACAACAGTCCAAAACCTATGGGATACTGCAAAGGCAGTCCTAAGGGGGAAATACATAGCCATCCAAGCCTCACTCAAAAGAATAGAAAAATCTAAAATGCAGTTTTTATATTCTCACCTCAAGAAGCTGGAACAGCAACAGAGGGACAGGCCTAATCCACGCACGAGGAAGCAGTTGACCAAAATTAAAGCTGAAATCAATCAAGCAGAAACCAGAAGTACAGTAGAGCAGATCAACAGGACTAGAAGCTGGTTCTTGGAGAGAATCAATAAAATTGACAGACCACTGGCAAGACTTATCCAAAAGAAAAGAGAAAGGACCCAGATTATTAAAATTATGAATGAAAAAGGAGAGGTCACGACGAACACCATTGAAATTGGAAGGATTATTAGAAATTTTTATCAACAGCTATATGCCAATAAACTAAGCAATCTGGAAGAGATGGAATCCTTCCTGGAAACCTATAAACTACCAAGATTGAAAAAGGAAGAAATTGATTTCTTAAACAGGCCAATTAATTATGAAGAAATTGAGACAGTGATAAACAACCTTCCAAATAACAAAACTCCAGGCCCGGACGGTTTTCCTGGGGAATTCTACCAAACATTCAAAGAAGAAATAATACCTATTCTCCTAAAGCTATTTCAAAAAATAGAAACAGAAGGAAAGCTACCAAACTCATTCTATGAGGCCAATATTACCTTGATCCCCAAACCAGGCAAAGACCCCCTCAAAAAGGAGAATTACAGACCGATTTCCCTAATGAATATGGACGCCAAAATCCTCAACAAGATACTTGCTAATAGAATCCAACAGTTCATTAAAAGGATTATCCACCACGATCAAGTGGGATTCATACCTGGGATGCAAGCGTGGTTCAATATTCGCAAATCAATCAGCGTGATACATCATATCAACAAGAAAAGACTCAGGAACCATATGATCCTCTCAATCGATGCCGAAAAAGCATTTGACAAAATACAGCATCCTTTCCTGAATAAAACCCTTCAGAGTGTAGGAATAGAAGGTACATTTCTCAATCTCATAAAAGCCATCTATGAAAAGCCTACTGCAAATATTATTCTCAATGGGGAAAAGCTGGAAGCCTTTCCCTTAAGATCAGGAACACGACAAGGATGCCCACTCTCGCCACTATTATTCAACATAGTACTAGAAGTCCTTGCAACAGCAATCAGACAACAAAAAGGGATCAAAGGTATTCAAATCGGCAAAGAAGAAGTCAAAATGTCTCTCTTCGCAGACGACATGATACTCTATATGGAAAACCCAAAAGAAGCCACTCCCAAACTATTAGAAGTTATAGAGCAATTCAGTAATGTGGCGGGATACAAAATCAATGCTCAGAAATCAGTTGCATTTCTGTACACGAATAACGAGAATGAAGAAAGAGAAATCAGGGAATCCATCCCATTTACAATAGCACCAAAAACCATACGTTACCTTGGAATTAACTTAACCAGAGACGTAAAGGACCTTTATTCTAGAAACTATAAATCACTCTTAAAAGACATTGAGGAAGACATAAAAAGATGGAAAGATATTCCATGCTCATGGATCGGAAGAATTAACATAGTTAAAATGTCCATGCTACCCAGAGCAATCTACACTTTCAATGCTATCCCGATCAAAATACCGAGAACGTTTTTCAAAGAACTGGAACAAATAGTCCTTAAATTTGTATGGAACCAGAAAAGACCCCGAATCTCCAAGGAACTGTTGAAAAGGAAAAACAAAGCTGGGGGCATCACAATGCCGGATTTCGAGCTGTACTACAAAGCTGTGATCACAAAGACAGCATGGTACTGGCACAAAAACAGACACATAGACCAATGGAACAGAATAGAGAGCCCAGAAATGGACCCTCAGCTCTTTGGGCAACTAATATTTGATAAAGCAGGAAAAAACATCCGGTGGGAAAAAGACAGTCTCTTCAATAAATGGTGCTGGGAAAATTGGACAGCTACATGCAAAAGAATGAAACTTGACCACTATCTCACACCATACACAAAAATAAACTCCAAATGGATGAAAGACCTCGATGTGAGACAGGAATCCATCAAAATTCTAGAGGAGAACATAGGCAGCAACCTCTACGACATCAGCCAAAGCAACCTTTTTCATGACACATCCCCAAAGGCAAGAGAAACAAAAGATAAAATGAATTTATGGGACTTCATCAAGATTAAAAGTTTCTGCACATCCAAGGAAACAGTCAGAAAAACTAAGAGGCAGCCCACGGATTGGGAGAATATATTTGCAAATGACACTACAGATAAAGGACTGGTATCCAAGATCTACAAAGAACTTCTCAAACTCAATACACGAGAAACAAATAAACAAATCAAAAAATGGGCAGAAGATATGAACAGACACTTTTCCAATGAAGACATACAAATGGCTAACAGACACATGAAAAAATGTTCAAAATCATTAGCCATCAAGGAAATTCAAATCAAAACCACACTGAGATACCACCTTACGCCAGTTAGAATGGCAAAAATAGACAAGGCAAGAAACAACAATTGTTGGAGAGGATGTGGAGAAAGGGGATCCCTCCTACATTGTTGGTGGGAATGCAAGTTGGTACAGCCACTCTGGAAAACAGTGTGGAGGTCCCTTAAAAAGTTAAAAATTGAGCTACCCTATGATCCAGCCATTGCACTACTGGGTGTTTACCCCAAAGATACAGACGTAGTGAAGAGAAGGGCCATATGCACCCCAATGTTCATAGCAGCAATGTCCACAATAGCTAAATCGTGGAAGGAGCCGAGATGCCCTGCAACAGATGACTGGATTAAGAAGTTGTGGTCCATATATACAATGGAATATTACTCAGCAATCAGAAAGAATGAGTTCTCAACATTTGCTACAACATGGACGGCACTGGAGGAGATAATGCTTAGTGAAATAAGTCAAGCAGAGAAAGACAACTATCATATGATTTCTCTCATCTATGGAACATAAGAACTAGGATGATCAGTAGAGGAAGAAAGGGATAAAGAAAGGGGGGGGTAATCAGAAGGGGGAATGAAACATGAGAGACTATGGACTATGAGAAACAAACTGAGGGCTACAGAGGGGAGGGGGGTGGGGGAATGGGATAGACCGGTGATGGGTAGTAAGGAGGGCACATATTGCATGGTGCACTGGGTGTTATACACAACTAATGAATCATCAAGCCTTACATCGAAAACCGGGGATGTACTGTATGGTGACTAACATAATATAATAAAAAATCATTATTAATAAAAAAAAAAAAAAAAAAAAAAAAAAACAAAAACAGAAAACATGGGCCCTGATGATGTCACTGGTGACTTCTACTAAATATTTATGGAAAAAATAACACAATTTCTCTCCAATCTCCCCCAGAAAACAGATGAAGAGGAAATACTTCCCAATTCATGTATGAAACCAGCATTATTTAATACAAAACCACATAAAGACATTGCAAAAAAACAAACAAACCCACAAACCAATGTCTCTCATAAACTTATACATGAAAAATCTCAATAAAGTAATAACAAATTGATTCAAGCAATGTGCAAATAGAATTATACCTCATGAACAAATACAATTTATTCCAGGAATGCAAGGCTAGTTCAATATTTAAAAATCAATGATGTAATTCATAACAACAACACAATGAAGAAAAATGATACGATCATACCAATTGACACACAAAAAGCATTTGACAAAATCCAGCACCAATTGATGAAAAAGATCTCAGCATACTAGGATAGAGAATTTTCTTGACTTAATAAAGAATATTTAAGCAGACTCCATGACCAGTGCAGAGCCGGACACTGAGATCATAACCTGAGCTGAAATCAAGAGTCTGTCACTTAACTGACTGAGCCACCCAGGTGCTCCTTAATAAAGACTATTCAAATAAAGCTAACAGCTAACAGCATATGTAATGATGAAAGACTGAACACTTTCCCACTACGATTGGGAAGGAGACAAGATATTCTTTCTTATCTCTATTATTCAACATAGTACTGAAAATTCTATCCAATGTAATAAAACAAACAAAATCAAATATACTATTTGTACAGAAAAAAAAGTCAAAATATTTTTTTGACAGGTGCCATATTGCCTATGTTGAAAACCTCAAGGAATCTGTATGAAAAGCCATGTAACTAGTAAGTGGGTACAGCAAGGTTGCAGGGTACAAGTTCAGTATGCAAAAGTTGGTTGCTTTTCTGTGTAGCACTGATGAACTGGAATTTGAAATTACAAAAATACATTTGCATGAAAAAAATAAAGTATTTAGATATAAAACTAACAAAACCTATGTAAGATTGATATGTGAAAAGCTACAAAAATCTGCCAAGAAAAATCAAATAAATGGAGAGATATTCTGTGGTCATGAATTTGAATACTTACTATTATTAACATGCCAACTGTTCCCAGCTTGATTTATAGATTAAAATTTTCAACTACTATCTTACCAAACTATTTTGCAAATATTAAAGTGATTAAAAATTATATATGGAAAGACAAAGATCTAGAATTGTCAACACAATATTGAAGAACAAAGTTGGAAGTCTAACACTACCAGTTTTCAAGACTAAACATAAAGCTACAATAATCAAGACAGCATTGCATTAGCAAAAGAAAAGACACATAAATCAGAACAACAGAATAGAAAACCCAGAAATAGATCACACAACTATGGTTAACTGATTTTTTAAAAAATGTACAATGACAATTCAATAGAGAAAGAATACTCTTTCAAGAAATGGTGTTTAGAAAATTGGATGTACGATGTGCAAGTAATAATAGCAATCATAATAATAACAATTATAGAGGAAACCTTAAAATTTGCCCCCAAATTAACTGAAAACACATCATTCCCAAATGCAACATGCAAAACTATAAAATTTCTAGGAAAAAAAAGAGGAGAAAATCCATGTGACCTTGGTTTTGGTGATGAGGTTTCAGATAACAACATTAATAGCAGAGTCCGTGATATTAGTAATTCATAAGTAGAGCTTTATTAAAGGAAGAATTTTCTGCTCTGTAAAAGATTCTGATTAGAAATGAAAACACAAGCCACAGTCTGGGAAAAAATATTCACAAAACCTAGATTTGATAACAGACTTGTAACAGACTACAAAAAATTTTGAAAACACAATGATGAGAAAACAACTCAATTCAAAATAGAAAATGATCTGAACATTCACTCAGGCATATATATAGATGTCTAATAAGCATATAAAAAGATGCTCAACATCACTTGGGATGTCATTTGGGAAACGCAAACTAAAACAATTATACCACTTATTAGAAGGCTAAAATCAGAACAAATGGTAATTGATGGAGAGAATGTGAGAAATGGGAACTTTTAATCATTGCTGGTGGGAATTCAAAATGGCATGACCACTTCAGAAGACCGTTTGATGATTTCTTACAAATTTAGTTTTATCATATGATGGGGCAATGACACTCATGGGTACTTACTTAACTTCTTTGCAATTTTATGTCCATATGAAGCCTGCACATATATGTTCATAGCTATACATAATCACCCAAAACTGGAAGCAAACAAAATGTTCTTAAGTGAATGGATAATTAAATAGTACAGTGAAATACTACTCAGTTATCAAAAGAAATTCCTATCAAGCCATGTAAGGCCTGGATGAATTTTAAATGTATATTGCTAAATGAAAGCAGGCAGTCTGCAAAGGCCACGTTCTGTAGGGCTCCATTTATATGACAGCTGGAAAAAGGAAGTTGGTAAATGGATTTATGGCTGCCAGGAATAAGGAGAAATAATCATTGAATAGGTGAAACCCAAGGCATTTTTTAAAACTAACTTTTAATTTTAGAAAATTTTTGGGCTTGCAGAAAAATTGTGACGATAATGCTGAGAGTTCCCAACTATTCCACACCCAGTTTCTCATAATATGAACTTCTCACATTAGTATGGTACATTTGTTACAATTAATTAAACAGTGTTGAAGCACAGGTAATGTGCATTGTTATTAACTGAATTCTATACATTTTTTATATTTTCTTAGTGTTTACTTAATATCCTTTTTCTGTTCAGGAACCCATCCAGGATTTCAGCACTATATTTAGTGGTCATGTCTCCTTAGGCTCTTGAATGTGACAGTTCCTCAGATTTCCCCCTTTTTGACAACCTTAGCGATTTGGATAGTACTGGTTAGGTATTTTACAGAATGCTGCTGAAATGAAATTTGTTTAATGTTTTTCTCATCGTGCTGGGATTATGGGTCTTGAGGAAGAAGTCGTACAGTTAAAAATGCCATTTTCATCACATTATATCAAGGGTGTCTACTATCAACATGACTTATCACTATTGATGCTGACCTCGATCGCCTAGCTGAGGTTGTGTTTGTTAAGTTTCTCCACTACATAGTTACCTTCCTCCCTGCCTTTTTTCAACTGTACCCTTTGAAGGAAGTGACTACGTGCATCTTTGAGAAGTAGAGAGTTATCTTCTACCCACACTGGAGCATCTATATAAATTATTTGAAATCCTTCTATGAAGCAGATTTGTTTCTCTCCTCCATTTATTTATTTAATCAATTACTCATATCAATCAGTATGCATGCATGTGTATTTATTTTATATTTTGGGCTATAAGCCAATACATTATTATGATTATTATTTATTTTTATTATTATTTTGCTCGAATGGTTCCATAGCTGGACATTTGGAGCTGTTTCAGTTGACTCCTGTGTCTTTTTGATATACTCCTCTTATTTTGAATTTTTTTTTTTAAAGCGCTTCCTCACTTTCTGGAATTACAAGTCTCTCCAGGCCCATGTTGTGTATTTTCTGCCCAGTTCTGTCTGTAATCATCCATTTCTCCAAGGAATCTTGGTTCCTTTTATTGGAGAATGATATTAGAAAATAAGATCCAGGGGCGCCTGGGTGGCTCAGTCGTTAAGCATCTGCCTTCGGCTCAGGGCGTGATCCCGGCGTTCTGGGATCAAGCCCCACATCAGGCTCCTCTGCTGGGAGCCTGCTGCTTCCTCTCCCACTCCCCCTGACTGTGTTCCCTCTCTTGCTGGCTGTCTCTCTGTCAAATAAATAAATAAAATCTTAAAAAGAAAAGAAAAGAAAAGATCCAGGTTAGATATGCTAGTTGCTACTTAGGTGTTGTTGCTTCTAGGTCCTCTCAGATGACTAAGGAGATACGTGTGTATGCTGACCTGTATATATACACAAGATAAACATTTCTATATAAAACCATGTATATCTTTACTAAGCTAAACTGGAATTCAGTGATTCCTCCAACTCTAACCCACTACCACACAGATCATTCCAGCCTAATCATTTTGCTTTTCTTTAAATTCTACCATAACAGTTAAAAATGTGGTTCTATCCATCTTCTATCCATTATAATGTCACAAATAATAGGGTATTGTAGGGTTAGTTTATATATAGTTCATAGAAGGAGTTCTCATAAATGGGATTTTTAGGGGAGTTCCATACAGGGATAACTTGGTGTGTGGTATAGGGGAACTCTTTGCATTAACTCTTTAACTTTTCTATAAAACTACTGTAAAATAAAAAAGATTATTAAAAAAGAATGGTCATTATAATATATTTTGCTTTCTGTTTTATTTTTAATAATTTAAACATATTCCAAGGTCATTATAGATTCTTAGATATTATTGGATGGAAACGTAATATTCTGTTTGAAAACTATGATGTATAATTTTAAATTAATTGCCATACTTTTAAATACTTAGTTGTTTTAAATTTGGTGGGATTATATATAGCAATCTAATGAATATTTGTAAGCATGTATCTTTGACCATAGTTTATATTATTTAAATTAACTAAATTTCTGGAGATGGAAATAACAGAATAAAATATTTGAACACTGTAAATTTATGTATGTATGTATATATGTAAATATATATATATATATATATATATATATAATCTTTTAAAGGAAGTTTGAACTTATTCCAATTTTATCTGAGGTTAATGTGAATTTCTGTCTAGTGTATACCAGAAAACGCCATCTATAATCTGTATGAAGTGTTTGCATACTTTATAGTTTATGTCATTACATTTCCAATGTTTGATTGTAGGGATGAAGCTGATCATTTTTTTTAATATTCATAAGCCATTTCCAGTCATATTACTATTTACTGTACCTTTAAATCTTCATCAGTTTCCCATTCTATTATTATTTTAATGAAAATTGTTCTATTGCTTCTTTATCAGTTTTCTCAGAGCTTTCATTTTATTAATGTAGTTTACATTTTCTCAAGGAGCTTCCATTTAAATAAGATTTTCACATTGATTAATAGAATTAGACATAATCTTTTACCAAAAAAGAAAGATAATCTAATAAAAATTGGTGTCAAATTATTTTAGTTTATTTAATTATATTCTATTCGGAAGCATAATGCTTTATATTTGCCAAATTTTATACCTTACATAAAAGGTTTTCAAACCCCTCATATTTTACAGAATAGCATAATGTTACAATTCAGATCTCAATCTCAAACTAAACTGTCAATATTAGTAATTTGTGTACTTTCATTGGGCCTCTGTTTCCTCATTTTAACAGGTTGGAGTATATTTACAGTACCTACCCCATAGATTTATTGGAAAGATTTATAAAAAAAAGTCTTTATATAAGAAACATTCAATAAATGGTGTTTGCTGACAATAGATGACATTGCACGAGAATGTTTACAATATGCTAATACTGTATATAAGACAGTCGTTTTATTAGTAGTACACAAAATTAAAACTTATGGAGTTAGGTGACTATCTTGTAGCTTGTAAGCATCAGAATGAAGAGGAGATACTGGTTCTCTTAATCTTTGCTCTGTGCCCTTTTCCTCCACCACAGTTCCAGATAATATACCTCTGAGTGAGTATTATCTTTGAAGATAAGCTGTGCATTGGGTATTCACATGATCATAGCTCATTTGAGACAATTCTCTTGCTGCTTAGATAATCACACCCAGAAAATTGATAATTCTTCAGTTTTGGGTCACTATACTACAAAATTCTATCCTATTTAATGTTTTCAGCAGTTACCTTAGTGATAACATGGCAAATTCTTGTCAGATCTGTAGATGATTCCCCCTCCTGAGAGATAGCCAGCAATTTGGAGAGTGAGACAATCAGGTGCATTTTTTTTAAGGGACAAAAACCTTGAATATTAACTGCCACAGACCAGTATAAACAACAATACTAATATTCTGTAGCATAATAAATTAGATTTGTAAATAAATGAGAATGGGGAAGAAAAAAAATAATAGTAAGAATTAGATACGGGACAAAAAAGAACTTGCATTTGACCAACCATATCATGATTTTAAAATAACACTACAATTTGAGGTGCTGCTAAAACATAAAACCAACACTCCATTGGCGGTATATTCTAAAATTTGTGTGGAGTTTGTATCAAAGAAGATGGCATAGCTGAAGGTGATCCTAACACTTGTAAGATATATTATTGATTGTTAGGCACCATGTCATAGTGAGAAATTGATAGAGTGGAACGAGTTTGGATGCTCTATGATCTCAAACCCTTGTTGTATAACCTTTATAAAATAAAGTAAGTATTTTTGATATAAAAATAATAGGCCTTGGGTGCCTGAGTGACTCAGTTGTTTAAGCGTCTGCCTTTGGCTCAGGTCATGATCCCAGGGTCCTGGGGTGGAGTCCCATATCAGGCTCCCTGTTCAGTAGGGGCGTCTGCTTCTCCCTCGCCCTGTACCCCTCTTGCCCTGCTCTTGCTCTCTCTCATGTTCTCTCTCTTTCTCAAATAAATAAAGACAATCTTTTAAAAAAATACTAGGCCTTTAGTATATATTAAATATTTTAAGGAATACAAATATGATGAAGTTGCCCTTTAATGTAATTATAGTTGGGAAAGTTGAGAGGGAAAAAAACAAGAGTCAGTGTAGTAGCCGTGTGACTAGGAACACAAGCACTGAGCCCCATAGTTCAGGTTTGAATCCAGCTCTTCTGCCGACTAATTAAGTCACCCATCTCATTAGGCTTTTAGCACTTGGAGGGAACCTGAATTAAACAGATAAAAAACTCATTATAGTTTTGAGAGGGCTATATTTTCTAAATATCTGAGAGCAAATATGACTAAGACCTAAAACAAAACTTGTGTCTCCAGATGTCCGTGTTCATGATGTGTTAAAAAAGTTGCTCGGAACCCACAAAATTGTATTTCACAAAGTCCCTTCAGGTAGAACAAAATGGGATGATGAGAAAGAGAGAACATACAGAAGGACAGAGCCAGGGATGTCTGGGGAGCAAGCAGCTACTCGCAGGGCGGAGGCCTCCATCTTTACTCAACTGTCTGTCCAAAGGCATCTCAGAGTTTCTTTGGCCACATGCTTAGTTTCCTCTTCTCCACTTACCTGAATGAAGGGACTTATTGACCTACTGTTTTCCCTGTTCCACCTGTCAATTGACTATCTAAGGAAGAAACAAACTCATGCTTTTATTTCATAAGTTTCTAGGTCATCTGGATCTGATGAAAAGGTAATTGCACATCTTTCAGAGTTTCTGAATTTTAAATTTGATGTCACAATCTTGTAATTGAACTGGTCTTTTGGGTTGTTTCCTTTGAGGATGGTATGAGTATTTTGTCTATGGGGAAACTATTTAGTGATAAAATGTAGATTTTTATTAAAACTAGTACATTCATCATATATTTTCAACCTTGTTTTCTGGGTATACAGATGCACTTCTTAACTTCCTTAACTTCGGGTGGTACCCAAGATATGGTATGTGTATAGAGATATGAATATTACTTCTGGGCCAGAACATTTCAGTTGCTGGTTTGAGATCTTTTGGAGATCTCTGCTGTAGCAGCACAGCAACCAGCAACATTCAAGACGGTACTGCTTTACCGCCCTGAAGAGATTCAGGGAGCACAGTCTTCTTTCAACTTGTGGCGGATAAACATCATGTAAAGAAAAGAAGTCTTTGTTGTTTTAAGACATTCATTGAAATTTTGGCATTCCTTTTTACCAAATCATAACCTAGCTTATGCTGACCAATATAAATAAATGATAGATTTGGATTTAAATATATCTATATATTTGTATGCTCACATATATAGATACATATTTAGTTTGATATAAATCTATTTATATGCTTATGCATATATAGAAACAGAGATAGTAATATATATATTGAAGATGGAGAAATTCTAATATATTTATAGCTAGTCAGAATTATCTATCAAAAAAATCTCTGCAGGACAGAAACCATAAAACTGGTAGAATAGTACTTTGTAAAGGAGAGGAGGAAAAAGATCTAAAGTATAAGTATAGACACTGGCTTTTATTCATAATAACAGAATGAAATTGAAGGGAAGCGGAGAGTGGTGCATTATAAACTAGGCAGCAATTGCAGAGAATACATGATAGTTTTCATAAGAACAGTAAATACAGAGTGTTTTTTCAAAGTATATTTTTATAGTTTGAAAAAAAAACTATGGTGAGTGGAAATTTCAGAAGTTTGTGGAAACTGGTTCTCTATTTAAGTATTGAAATACATGAAGGTATCTCTGAGTTTCTAGTATAGGTGACTAGAATTTGTAACCTTACTGATTTAGGTTAAGCACAAAGAGAAGACAGGTCTGGGGTGGGGAAGAGGAAGGAAGAAATAGTGTGCATGGAAAACAGCAGTAAGAAATACTGCTAGCTCATTAAAACAAAATAAATAGGTGAAGGGGACTAAAAGGTACAAACTTGAGAACAGCTAAGTAGAATACTGTAATAACTTTCGTGACAGATGGTAACTACACTTATTATGATGAGTATTTTTGTAATATATGTAATTGTAGAATCACTGTGTTGTACACCCAAAACTAACATAAGATTGTATGTCAACTATACTTCAATCATAAATTTTTAAAAACCAAGTTTTTCTGAAGGTAAACTAAAATTAACACTTTTCACTATCATGAAGCAAAAAAATAAATTTCCATAATGCTTTCAATGAAATGAATGAATTTTCCTTCTATATGGTTTACTTCCTTAAGCTTACTTTACAATCATTGAACAAATAAATAGAAAAATCTTATTATGTTAACTCTTTCATAGGCTAATTTTAATTAATTTACCTTTTTCTTAATCTTTGAAACAATCACATAAGAGAAGGATTATATTTCTCATTTTAGTGAAAAATGAGGCAGAGTTTAGGTGCTTTGTCTGGTTCACACAGTTAATGGAAAGTAGAGGTCAATTTCAAGCTCAAGTCTGAATAATTCTAGATCCCATAGTTGTTAACAGGAAGCTATTCCACCAGAAGTCTTGTAATACTTTTTTCCTTTTTTAAAAAGAAGTTTATTATTAAGCAAAGGCTCCCACCGGCGTTTAGCCCTTATATCACCTTGACCATTGGTTACAAGTAACTGCAATGTTCTGTATTACACTGAAAATGGCACATGCCAACTACTCTAAGAACAATGCTTCAAATCATGTGACAAGGCAGCTCCTTTCTCCGTGGTGTTTCCATACAGTATCAGCCCAGCCATCCTGTTGGGAGCAGATGCCTGTATTGATATTAAAGCCAAGACTATGTAGTGAACAGATTTGATTGTGTTCATGAAGCTATCTTGTTCAACTGGCATAATGAATAACAACTGTATTAACATTTGTATAATGGTGTTATAAAATGTAACAGGGCTGACCATTTGTGGTCTGGATGTTTATGCCTTCTCAATATACCCATAACTGCTATTAAAAATAGGATTCTTCTAATCTCATCATAACCATTAACACACATGGCATTTTACATTGTAAAATGTGAAGGAACTTTTTGCAATAAATCTCATTTGAGAATATGCAACCTACAACAGACCTCTGAAAAGATTTATATAGCTAAGCTGCATTCTTATTTCCAGATGAAGAACAAATTGTTAATCATGCCATGTAGAATGTATGCCTTTAAATTGCTGCTGTCTGTGAACTATTAGACAAAACAAAAGTCCTAGGAAGAGTTTCCTTTTTGAGCTAAAACTACAACAAATATATTTGTTTGATTTAGTCAAATAAATGATAAGTTGAATAAGAAACAAAAAGACAAAACAGCCATTGGAATAGACAGGTCAACAATGGAAACTTTCCAAATGTTATTCTTCTACAGATGCAGCTGTACTTTTCCAGTTTAAAATTCATGCTCATGTAATTATCCTTTCATTCCTATATTAAACATGGCAAGTTAAACAGGCAAATATCCAAACTTCATTTTTTATTAACACTTAAGCTGACAAAGAATTCACAGAAGAAAATGAGTAAACTTACATAATTATCTCAATATAAAATAAAAAATGACAACTTTAAACATGATTGACAGATTGTCTAAGGACCTATGGGACTCCATGCCACTAATTTCCAGAGTACAAACAACAAATGTTTAAAAAGTAAAATTATATATGCTGAAAATAACTAGCAGAGTTGTGTGTCATTTGATGCTTGCAAATTTAAGAAATAAGAAATGAATCAGTATATTTTAGAGTTTTTCTCTTGTATACGAAAATGAAAGAAACATTGTTTTCCCAAAAGGAAGCTATGTTATGATCCACAGTAAAATAATAGATCATATAAGCTCAGTTCCTTTTACTTTATTTTTTCAAGGTTTTCTTTCTTATTATTAATGAATCTTATGAGAAGTTATTTTTGTCATTTAATCATAACTATACATAAATTTTCCTTTCACAGTTTTTTTATTTAAATGTTAAAATAATTTTCATCATTTTTTTCAAAGTCTATTTTGTAAATAATATTCTAAGCATATAAATAGGTTCTGCTATCAATTCCAGTGTGAGAAGTGTCCCCCATGTCAACAAGCAATTCTTTGGTGTCCAAGAATTCACCTCAATTCTGACACTATGTACCTCGAGATGGTTTCAGATTCCACAGGTTAACGGCTCAGTCCTATAACACTGTCATTGTTTCCCTCCAACCCCCCTGTCAGATGTCAGTTGCAAGCCCAGGTTGTTATCTGTGCCTCTGACTAATTGGAGGTTCCCATAACCTTCTCCTTGGACTTCAATTGAGAGTCGCAAGTTCGTTCAGGTTGTTACCTGTACTTCTTCCTGATTGGCGATAAATCAGAGGTTCCCACAAGCCCCATCTTCCTTTGGTTTGATCAATTTGCTAGAGTGGGTCACCAAATTCAGAAAAAACATTTCACTTACTGGATTACCAATTTAGTATAAAAGGATATAAACATTAACTCCAGAGCAGCCAGGCAGAAGAGATGCTTAGTGCAAGGCACGGGGAAAGGGTGCAGAGCTTCGACACCCTCTCCAGGCCTACTACTCTCCAAACACCTCCATGTGTTCACTGAACCAAAAGGATGGAAATTTCCTGGTTCAAAGCAAATTGGTTGATTTTTTGTATTGAAGTTAGATATCATCTTTAATAAAGCTCCTATTCACAAACTGCCCTATCTTCTAATGGCATGACTATTTTTCTTAATGATTTGTGAAGTTTTATCAATAATCTGGATACCAGTTTAGTTTGTCTTTATTATATCAGTTGCAAATATCTACTCCATTTTGTAGCTTGTAATTCAAGTTTTCACTCTCTTAACTATTTCTCTTAATATGCTAACGTTCATAATTTCAATTTAGTCCTATTTTTCAATCTTTTCTCTATAAATCTACATTTTTAAATTTTTTAGTAGAATATTCCTTACCTCGCGCATATGAACATCTTCTCTTATGTTCTCTTCTAGAAGACTTATGATTTTGCCTTTCATACTTAGATCTACATTAATCAGGAAATTGTTTATATGGATAATGTGAGGTAGGGGTCAAGTTTTATTTTTAAAATATTGGGATGTCTGAGTGGCCCAGTCATTTAAGTGTCTGACTCTTGATTTTGGCTCAGGTTATGATCTCAGGGTTGTGGGATCCAGCCTGTGTTGCACTGGGCGTGGAGCCTGCTTGGGATTCTCTCCCTCTTGCCCAACCCCTCCCCCCCTTAAAGGAAGAAAAATTAAGAAAAAATAAGATAAAATATTGTTATGTAATTATATAAAAACATATATTTAAAAAGACTATTTCCCCGATGCTATCCAATGCCACCTTTACCACAAATCAATTTCCCATATGTGGATAGGACAGATTCTAGGTTCTACATGCCATTCTATTAGTCTCCTTGTCCTACCTTCTGATGAGAAAGCACGTTTCATAATCTAGTTTTTATAGGTCTTGACACACAGTAGTGTACATCCACCCACATTATTTTTCTCTGCAAACATGTCTTAACTATACCGGGTTCTCTGTCTTTTCATTCACATTGTAAGGTCAGCTTGCCAAACGCAGTCAAGAATAAATAACTAAAAACTATGGGAAGTTTGGATGTGATTGCATTGCATCTGTAGATAAATTATAGAAATATTGATATTTTTACAACGTTGTTTTCAACGTATAACCCTAGCATTTCTCCCTATTTATTTAGGTATACAAAAGTTTCCTGAAATGTTTTGTAGATTTCGGTATATAGAAAGATCTTAAGCATCTTTTGTTAGATTCATTTCTAAGTATCTTTTAAAATACCAGTTCATAAATGATTGCATACAAAAATTGATGCAGAAACCTGACAAACTAAATTCCTGACCATTCTAATTTATTGATAAGTATTCTGAATTTTATATTTACATCTTTATAATATTTGATAATGTAATTATTTACTTCCTTTTTAATATTTATATAATTTATCTTTCTTTCTTTAAGACAATGTCTAATACACAAAATGTTTGATAGCAAAATTACTAATGAGCCTCTTTGCCTTATTCATGATCTCTGAGAGAAAGCTTTAAAAAATTCACCATCAGCTTATGTGTAACATAAGCTCTCTATGAAGATTAAAGAATATTAAGGAAGTTCCCATTTATTTATCAAATTGTTTTCTGTATATGTTCGAAAAGTGATGGCTTTTATTTGTTTTGTTAATGTGATAAATTATATAAATACATTTTCAAATACTATAAGAACTTACTAGTCCATGGATGAGCGCAATTTGTTTATGATATGGTATAAACATATTTCTTCTGTTTGAAAGGAATTGCTTTCCTCATACTCTTTTTAGGGTTATTGCATCTATGTTCTTGAAGAATTTGCCACAAATTTACCTTTGCTGTAATACCCTTGCAGGGTTTGGCAACAAGAGTATGTGATTGATAAAATACATTGGGAAAAATCAATCTTTTTCTGTTCTTTGGAATAGTTGTCATAAGTTTGGCCTTAAGTGTTTGGTAGAACTGAGCAGTGAACAAACATGAGTTTGGAATCTTCTTTGTGAAAAAGTTTTTAATTAAGGTTTATTTCATATAAAGTTATAGGATGATTTGTATTTTTTGTCTGTTCTCAGCACTTGTGTTTACTAAAAATAATGAATTTTGTTCATATTTGTTTATTTATTACATAATGTTCTTCATAATATCTTCATCATTGATGCTTTTTAGAGTACATTGTGAGGACTCTTGTGTCATTACTGATATTGGAGGTTAATGTCTCTCTTTTATTCCTAACTAATCTCCCCAATTCTTTATTGGGTTTTATTTATAACAGTTATTTTAATTTTCTTTATATATTGTTTTTTATATTTTTATAAATTACTTCAGTTTTTAAAATGTTTTTTTTCTTTTCCCTATTCATTAATTTGATGTTCTTTTTTCAGTATTAGTGGGAATGATACTTAGGTCAATGATTTTTAGCCTTTTTTTTAAGATTTTATTTATTTGTTTGAGAGAGAGAGAGAGTGCATGAGCAGGGGGAGAGGCAGAGGCAGACTCCCCACTGAGCAGGAAGCCTAAGGTAGGGCTCAATCCTTGGATCATGACCTGAGAAGAAGGCGAATGCTTAACGGACTGAGCCACGCAGACACCCAGCCTTTGTCCCTTTTAATATATGTAATTAAGATTCTTAACTTCCTTTCAATCATTGTTTTATCTGTATCCCACTATTATAGTTAAAGTCTATTGAAGTATAACATTCATAAAGTACTTAAATTTCAGTAACTTTAATATACAGACTAATGATTTTTTCTACAAATATCTTTATGTAAACATAACTCAAATAAAAATATACAGTATTTTAGAAGTGTCAAAGGTCCTTTTGCAATGCTTTCTAAGCAATAGGACCCTATGATTATTGTAATCAATAATCTGATTTTTCTCTCTATCCTTAGGTTTTCTTGTGCTGAAAGTTTAAATGAATGAAATGCGCTCTTTTGACTTTGTTGCAAAACAATATCTATAATATTCATCTATTTTGTTGTGTGTATTAGTGTTTGATTAGTTATTTTGGAATATTCTATTATGGACATGTAGGGGTTCTTTGAGATATCTGGATATGATTCATTTCTTTGATAGATGTATGAAAATCTGCCTTCCATCCTTTTTTTCCTTTTTCATTCATTCAACTGTCTCTACTGAAGTAAAAATATGTTTAATATTAATGAAGTGTAATTTGTTAATTTTTCCCTTCAATGGTTAGCACTTTTTGTACCTTTCACTAAAAATGATACCTCAATGTCATGAATTTCTCTATTTTTCCTATAATGCTCTATGTATTTCATTTCATATTTATTTTAGAGTTCATCACAAATTAACTTCTGTACTGATATGAGGTGAGAGTGAAGATTTATTTATTTTCTTTCTAGACTAACTCAATGCAATTACTAAACAAATTATTCTTTCCCTTCTGAGATCTATTTCTGCACTCTACTCTATTAAACTTCTACATATTCTTGCACTAATAAAATGCTGCTGTGATTATTGTAGCTTCCTGGTTGTATGACACTCCAACTTTGTTGTGATTCAAGATTGTCCAGGGAACATCAGGTTTTTCATGTTTTTGGATTGTTTTTGAAACAAACATATCGCTTTTTGCAAAAAGATCTTCTCATTTATTGGGATTGCTTTGAATTTATATACCAATTTTGGAGTTGACATCTTTAAATTACTGAGCTATCCAAATCTCTAAACAAGGTATAGCTTTCCATTATTAAGTCTTCTTTATATTATTTTATCAATGTTTGGTTATTTTCAATTAGAGATATTACACATACCTGATTACATTTAGGCCTAAGTATTTTATGGGTTTTTGATATTATGGTATTTATTTTTTTAATTTTTTATTCATTTGTTTAGATATTTGGAATAGTTAGGCATATGTCCATCAAATGATAAACCTTTCATCTACACATACTTTTGTACCTTCAGCTAAACCTTTTCCCTACCAGATAATGGATTATATATTAGATAAAATAGACTTTTTTATGTTTATTTAAAGGAAATCTTAAATCATTATAAAATTATAAATTTTTTATTTGGGCTATAAAATCTGGCGGATTTTGTGGCCATGTGTCAAAGCTTAATATCCTTTAACCACCCTACCAACCTCTTTTCAGCTTCTAGATCTATATAATACCGCTCAAAACATATTTAGAATTTCCCATGAATATTTTTCAACAAAAAATATATTTTTGAAGATTTTTCTTATTTATTTATTTGTTTGTTTGTTTAGAGCGCACATGAGCAGGGAAAGGGGCAGAGGGAGAAGGAGAGAGAGACTCTCAAGCAGAGTCCACACTGAGCATGGAGCCTGACGCAGGGCTCCATTTCGTGATCCTGAGATCATGATCTGAGCTGCAATCAAGAGTCATACACTTGACTGACTGAGCCACCCAGGCACCCCTCAACAGAATCTTTTTAAAAAACCTAAGAGAATGAAATTCTATAACATCTCTTTAAGATTTTTAAGTCTCCTTTAAGGTTTCTTCCTTCCTCCCTTCCTTCTTCCTTCTTATTCTCCTTCCTTCCTCCCATCCTTCCTTCCTCCCTCATCACAATTCTTTCTTTCAAAACGTATTTATGTGTTTATTTAGACAGGAGATTTGAGACTGCTCAGTCATAAGAAGCCCTTATTTAGAACACTATACTAGAATGTAACTTCATGTCAAATTCATGAAAATACTGAGTAATTTTTATTTAATTATGTCAGTTACCCCTTTTTAACCTAATATCAGGCAGACTGTCATTCTTAAGGATTTTTATTTTTACTAGGTTATTCAGGTGTTAACTGAAGTCTTAGGTGGGTGCTGCCTCCTCTATGCAACAGTGGACATTTTAGTAGTTGCAACATTATCCCCTGGATAAGCTGTTAAGTCTTCAAAGGCAAAAGTAAGTGGCTTCCCTTTTAGAACAGAGCTATTATTTGGTTGTTGTCAGGATCAAAATAAATCTGTCAAAGTTGAAGAAATCATATTTGCCACAAACCAAATTGAGGGCCTTATTTGAAATAAGTTGTAAAATAGGCAGTGGGAGGGGTTTGATTTCCCCATCAATAAGGTGATACACTTTAAATCACATTTCATTCTTAGACAAAAGTCAGAATGCCATTCTAAGAAACACTAAAACCTTTTCTGTTATTTTGATGGAGAGCCCTATGCAGCTTATAAATCAGATATAAACTTAGCGTGCAAAGGCAAGCCATAGACCCTTTCCATGTATCCAGTGTGCTGTACAAGGAGAACAAAATGCTATCAATCTTCAAAATCTACAGTATAGTAAGGTAAATTGCTAGTGCCTCATTCCCTTGCTCAGATTTTTCATCTCAGATGCCAGGGCAGTAAAGTCTATAAAGAAAGCCTTATTCAGAGTCTCTTGTTCCTAGTTTTTGTCAGTTCTTTATAACTTTTATTCAAAACTCACTACCATTTGCCTCACTGCCTCTATAACCATATTCATTATCTCTGCTTCCCAACTACTAGGTGAGGGACTGAAAGTCTGTGCCTAAGGCAGAGCAAAGTTCTCAAACACCTGAGCTCGAACAGTAAAAACTTAACTAGAGTGACCTAGGTTCCAACTTACTGGAGGCAATTCTGGTTTACCTCTGTGGTCCCAGTGCCCTATCTCTTGGTCCCACAAACTTGCAGTCTGAAAAGGGCTGTGGTTTGGATGCAGGATTATATTCCATAATCTGCAATCTCTAGTCTTACCGAGGGAGTAGGCAGCATATAGTCTATGATAATTTGAGTATAATACAAAATTTATTAATTAGGTTATTAAGTTATAATGTGGGAAACCATTTTTATAAAAAACGTGAATAATGAATTTCAGCTGAATCTTATGTTTCCAACAATTTCCATTTCTGTTGCGAAAAAAATGAGACAAGAAGAAAATTTTCCTTTGCGTTGTACTGTATATGCTCCGTATTGGTAGAAAAGACCCATAAATTTGAGAGAGATGTATTCCTGCCAAGTTTTTAGTTATTTAAATTTTTACATTACCTGGTGTGCCAAAAAAGAGATTAAAATCATGAAAAATTTCAGATAACAGGTAAATTTGGTTTTCAGTTTTGAAACATTGATAGCTACAGGAAAAGGCCTTTATTTTCTTAAATTAATGAAGATTTTTTATTTCATATTCAAAAGTGGGTTATTGTTTTTGTATTTTAAGTGTATATAATATTGTAATTGACATAATTAATTATAAACATACAGTAAAAGTGCCAAATAAAAATTAAACTATAACCAGCTCTTTTTATATAAAAATATCTTTTTTAAACTCCACAAAATTAAACACTACACTGCCAAAAATTAGATAGTTTCATACAAGCATTTAATAAAATGAGTTATTGTGACCCTTAGAAAAGCTATGGTTATACATCAAAACATTTAAAATGAAAAACTCATCCATCAACATTCAATGATAGTGAATTTAATGTGTCATTTATGCATTTTTAAAATATCTTTTAAATTTAGTCTTTTGCTGAATATTTTATTTTTCATTCCAAAGTTTTTGTTTTGATGATTTATATCCACTGCCCAAATCTGAGAAATCAAGGAGGCCAGAAGGCACAAAAGGAAGAAAGAACCATTCACTATGTGACTGTCAGAGAGTTGATGGGTTTGCCAGGCAGGGAGATGAACTTGACCAAATTTTGCCCTTGATTTAAACCATGCTGCAGCCAATGGGAACTGGTTGTACCTTGGGTCAGTATTAAATGCTGCGTAGTTTGATGCTTCCTCTTTATTGCAGCTGCTCAAACTTTAGTCTTGAAAGGACAAGGGAGTATTTTTCACATGCTTCATACACACACTAAGCTAAAGTAACCAAACTTAAACTGATGGAAGAGTCAGGGTCACAAAAAAAAAAAAAAAGTTATTCTCTGAATACATAAGATATTCCAATTCCTAAAACATATTTTCCCCAGGTAAGAAAAAAAAAAAAGGTCTGCTTATTTTTTCTATCTGTATCTGTAAGATACAGATCACCTGTGTGTGTGTGTGTGTGTGTGTGTGTGTGTGTGTGTGTGTGTGTGTTTGGGGTGGGGGGCTGTGGGTGTGGGTGTACATATTCAGCTCTTACTATCTTATTACATATACTATTACTTTTCACAAGTCTTCTCAAACTTATTTCTTTTACATCTATTCCCTACTTCTCGCTACATTTCTTATATTTGTGGCTGTGACACCCTCAGCTTTAGGTTATCAGTTCTTACGATGCCTCAGAGGAGGCCTTTTTCCACATTCTTGCCCTATTCCTGTTCTTCTCCCAGCATATTCTATTCCGACTTGTTACTCAAAGTGTTTTGATGTAGGGCGGTAGAGAAGGATTTCTCTGTTTTTCTGAGTAAGGTATATTCTTAAAGACATTTCTGCTCATTCTCTCAAGATAATATTTTAAACAGACCAATAACAAGAGATGTCCAGTATATAAGCAAGCAAACAAGCAAACAAACAAAAAGCCATGAACACACAAAAAAAGACTCTTAAATAAAGAGAAATAGAGAAGAAATTGGTGGATGTCTAAGGGAAGCTGGGTGAGGTGATGGGTGAAATAGGTAAAGGGGATTAAGAGCACACTTGTCATGATGAGCACTGAGTAATGTATAGAATTGTTGAATCACTCTATTGTACACCTGAAACTAATATAACAGTATATGTTAATTATATTTGAGTAAAAAATAAAATAAAAATAATTTACTCAAATGTACCAAAAAATATTTAGTGGGAAATATCTGTAAATCACATAGTTTCTAGGTAGAAGAAATCAGTGAAAAACAACAGCAAAAGGCAAAATATCTACTGTTATTTACCTTATATTCTAGTCGGAAAAGAGAGGACAAACATCTAAATGTAGACTTGATCTGAGATATTGATAAGTACTATGAAGAAATAAAGCAGAGTAAGAAGACAGGGAGTGCTGAGTGAGAAGGGGCTCTATTTTAGCTTCAGGGTGATGCTGGCATTTGAAGACAGAGATGAAATGATAGGATAAACCAGGGGATCTGTTGAAAGAATGTTCCAGGTCAGAGGATTCAAATGCCCTAGCAGAGAGGTGAATTTTTAGACAATAATATATTTTTAAAAATAAAATATTGACTCAATATTTATAACCCTGAAAAAGAGTAAAACTATAACTATTCCCAGATGAGAAAAGAGAAGCACATTTGGAGCTCACATCTTGTAAATATCTGACCGTGGATTCAAATCCCAGCAGTCTGATTCTACAATCTTTCCTCTTATCCACAAAAACTCTGGACTGCTTAAGCCCTTTGCCTCCTTCCCTTTTCCCACTCATTTATTGCTTCTGTCAGACCCTTATATTCTTAGAGCCTCCAGTACTAAGCTCACTACTTCTGTATACTCCATACTCTGTATATTCTATTCAATATTTTCATACTCTTCCAGACACAGAGATATAACTGAGTCCCTTGTGCCCCTTTCATTAAACAGCTTGTCTGTCTCAACTGAAACTGATATTTCTGACCAACTACAACATTTTTAAAATCCCTTCTTGCCTTTTATTTTGAAAACTTATTTCCTACTTAATTACTTTTCTTGCTCCTATTTATTTTAATGAGTTTTTCAGATATGTATTAGTAATCTTGTTTTGGCAAATATGAAAAAAATATTGGGGTGTGAAATTTTAAAAGTTAAACACATATTTGACTTTGAATTCTTCAGCCTTGAGAAAAAAGGAAGCGTAACATTTATGTAGTTTACTAGTCCTCAGATTTTTTGAAAAATTAAAAGGTGAAAAATATATTTGGATGGTATGCTTCATCTAAGGTGTATGTTCCCTGGGCAATAACGGGGAGTGGCAGACAGGGAAGCAATTCTGAAATGCTCTGGGGTCCTGAAAGAATATTGATAAGATGCTATAAAACAACCTTTGAAGGATCATAAATGAAAAATGAAACTTTTCAATTTGGTTCAGGCTGAAAGTCCTTCCTGAGTGAAACTTGGCTTAAAAGGAAAGAGGTTTGTTTGGTTTAGAGAAATCACTAAAGCATGTTTTTGCCATACTTCATGCTAGTGATAATAAGGTTCTGACAAGCAGTGGCCAAGGGGATATAGAAGAGACAGTTTTTGAAATCTCCGGAGCTGCTACAAACTGCAGGTTCCAGCTGGATTTTAATCTAGATTGTGAGGAAAAGTGAGAAGCAAAAGGCGATGCTCTTTCCACCTCAACTGACAGGAAGGTGAAGTAAATTAACTATCTCAACCTGACTAATTCTCCAAACTTTCACGCACTAAGTTTTAATCTGGAGGTTTGGTTCCCTGACTCTGTTCACTCCTGCTAACTACCAGCTATAAATCTCACTTCTATATAAATATAGAGCCCCTTCTCACTCAGCACTCTGTCTTCTTACTCTGCTTTATATTTCTTCATAATACCTTTATACACACATACATATTGGTCTATATACAATACATGTATTTATACCTACGTATTTGTAGATGATCAATAGATCGATTGATCGATCAATTGATAGATAGTACCGGAGGATGTTTACAAAGTAGTAGTAAGAAAACAAAACACAATTGTGTTTTAACAAATGAATTTTTCGTTACATTTTCCCAACGCCAGGCCATCAGTAGTGTATCAGTTATCTGTTGCTATGTAACACACCAGTGTAAAACTTGGTAGTTTAAAACGACAGACATTTGATTAGCTCACAAGTCACTGAGTCACTGTGGGGCTGAGGGATCTAGGATGGCCTTGGTTATGTACCTGCTGAGGTCAGCTTTGGGTGGTGTGGGGGGGTGGTTAGCTGAAAGACTGACGAGGTTTGACTTTACTGAGTTTATTTGGACTCTTTCACATATGTTGGGCCTTGGCTGAGATGAATCAGCTGACTGACTCTGCTCGAGTCTTATGCAGATGGAGGCTACAGGAGTCCAAGAAAGCTAGCAGGCACACTCAGGCCTTCTTGAGTCTGAAGCTAAGGAGTGATATGACCTCACTTTGTCTCTCTCTTGACTCAAGTAAGTCACAGTACCAGCTCAAATTCAAAGAGTAAGGAAAGAAACTCTACGTCTTAAAGAAGCATCTGCAAAACTACTCTGCAAAGAACATGGACATTAGGAAGCATGAATAATTGTGGCCAGGTTTCCCATCTATCATAAACAGTCCTACATATTTGTAAAGAAACTATTAACAGCCTTCCTTAGCAACTTGCTTCTCTGAGGTTTTCCTTAAAGAATCAAGGGATTTTTGTCTGTATCATTATAACATTAAAATAATTTATTACATGAAGTTTCCAGTTGCTTACCTATAATTTTATTCTTTTGCTATCTCTGCAGCATACTTAACAACTTGTACCCTTGGGCTTTGTCTCCTCTGGATGTTACTAAACTGAAAAAAGTGTGTTCATTACTAGCCTAATGCAGCAGTTAATTGAATTTTGGTACTGGTCAACTTCAACCAAGTTCATCTTAAGTCAGCTTCTACTTTGATAGGAATCTATTAGCATCAGGAAATACCAAGCAGTTAATAGCTATATTTTAAGTTTGGTTATTTTCATCTTTTTTCTCCTTACATCTTAATAAATGGAAACACATATCAAACTTTACAGTTATGAATTAGAATGTCTTTCCCGGTAAATGACTTATTGATGCTGAAGTGATTAACCTTTCATTAAAACTTGATATAAAATTCTTCCCTCCATATATCTATGTTTATTACTCAAGCCCCAAAGGAAAATACATCAAACATAGGACAGCTTGGTTTTTTAAAACACTTTTGCAACTCAGACACTCATAAAATCTGGGGTTTTCTAATGTCTCCTCTGCTCTATCTACTTTATGATAAAAGAAAATAAGTTCCATAAATGAACACACACTTCCCTGAAATGCATCCTGTTTTCTACCTTCGGGACTGATGTATGAAGTCAACTAAGGTAATACTCTGTAATTCCCACGTAACATCTAAATAAAGAAGTGTAAGTAATTTGGTAGACTGTTTTCTGTTTCAAATCAGTGTAGTGCATAACTTTGTGTATTTCTTTACAACTCTGTGACATAGTTGAAACAGATTGTATAAGGCCCCAGGGTTTTTAGGAACTGAACATAAGTGTCGTGTCACAATTTCTGTAACTAAGAGAAGTTATGTGTCTCTATCCAGAGGAGGCTTTCAAAGCCTCTGTCCTATTTATTCCTTCAGATCCACAGGGGTTGTGGTTCTATGATCACGACACAGCTGTCAGCTCACATGGAGCATCACCTTTTACCTTGTCTTCTGCTTTGACTCTGCTTCTCTTTGATACCATTCACCTTTCCAGGTCTCGAAAGGCCAGCAAACTCCCCAGCCAATACTTCAGTGGGCCAGAGATGTTGAGAACTGTCCGGGGAGCCTCCTCTGCGGCTGCCGTGGCTGGTGCCAGTGCAGTGCTGGTGATCATCTGACAATGGCCGCTAAAATGCTGCAAGGCTGACAACCAGGCTGCTGAGATTCGCTTCACTGTAACGGAGAGAAACCTTCCCCCACTACAATCTGTTACATTAGTAAAAATAAAGCAGACTTTAAAGAGCTTCCACATGACATTAGCTCTTCTATAAAACAATAAAAAACATAAGAAAGATAGAAAATCTCAACTCTGGTCATCTCTGCGTTTCTTGCACCTCCTCTAGCCCCCAGGTTCTTGATAGGAATGAGGCTGGGCCTGGCCACCACCTTAGCTCGGAACACCATGTGGTACTTAGAATCCCACGACTGATGAGCTCGGCTAGATAGAGAAACTTAGAGGGGCACGTTTTTCTTTCCTGGGTGATTTCCTACACTTTGCCAGTTTTAAAACCTAGATGACTCAAGACAACCCGAATCAGCTTTGGAACACATTCACTTTTTACTCGACTTTCTTGACAATGAAAATTAAACTTTATAGCAACTATTAAGACAACATTCCATTAATAACTTTTCCCCAACTTTATTGAGATATAATTGACGTCACTGAGATGTAATTGCATATAACTGACCAAACAAGGAAAGGTGAAGAAAAAGGTAAATTCTCATATTCCTTGTTATACTGCAGCAAAATGTTTGGTAGATTGTCATCATGGTAATTTGACAGACCATCCTTGTAACTGCAAGGCCCCTGACTTTCTGGGAAGCTATTGGAATGATTCAGAGTGTTAGTGTGTATTAATTATTCCTAGCTGCTTTTAGCAGAGTATTATGAGAAAAAAATGACCTCAACCGAAATTTGAATTATTTGGTGGGAATGAATGACATGAAGACTGGAGACTGAGAGACGGGGTACTTGTTCCCAGAACATCAAATATTAAATCACAGACACAGAACAGGATAACAAAAAGAAACAGCAAAATTGGCAAAAGGGATAATTGAACCCACACAGTAGTTCTTGGTCCATAGAAGTGATAAAATTAGCTGGCAGAATTAGAAAACCTCTTTGATCAGGCAGTGGAGCAAGTCCTTGGTGTATTTGTTTCCTATTTCTGCTATAATAATTTTCCAAATATTTGGTGGCTTAACACGATAAAGCTTATTCTCTTACAGTTCTGGAGTAATTTATCAAAGATTAATAATAATATTGGGAACTGAGTGTAACACTGTTTCTCATGCCATTCTCAGAGGCCTCATACCACGAGCTCTCATATACAATGAGTCCCAATCGTGCAACAAAGATCAGATTAAGTAAAGGTATCACCATCTAACTCAAGCCTGTTATTTCAGATAGTTTTATTGTAACTACTAATAAAATAAGAAAAAAATTATAGGCTTAAGGCACTTAATAAAGCAGGCTTAAGAACTCTGTCTAAAAAAAGAGCATTGTGTTTATTAATGCATGCCACCAGAAGCCTACTGATTTTTTTTTTTTAGAGAATTTTGTGGTTAATGACCACAAGCTTGATCTGAATAAAATATTTAGGGTTTCACACATGCATCAGAAGTAATGGGCCATGAAAACATCAACCTAAAGGAGAGTTCTCTGGTGCCTACTATAGCCAAAGAAAAAATATATCAAGGAAAACCTCTAATAGGCCATGGATAACAATGGGTTTCTTCTGGGGCTTCCTCCCAGGGAGAAGAAACTAAGGTGTGTGTTGGGGGGTGTGGAGGAGTAGGCAAAATACTGTTAAAGATGTTCACATCCTAAAAACTCCAGAATCTGTGAATTCGTTAATTACATCATAAAAGGGACTTGCAGATGGATTTTGAGAAGAGGGAGCTCATCCTAGATTATCTGGGTGGGTTCAATGCCCTTATAAGAGGCAGTGAGAAGGATCGGACTCAGTATTAGGGTGTGTGATAACGGGAGCAGAAAGAAAAAGTGCTATGTGGTGCTCTCCAGGAGCCAAGACTCTAGGCATCTCCAGAAGCCTCTAGAAGTTGGGAAAGGCAAGGGAATAATTCTCTAAAGCCTCCAGAAGAAACCAGCTCTACTGACACCATGATTTTAGCCCCAAATAACTTCTGATATCCCCAACCATAAGATAATAAGTTTGTCTTGTTTTAAGACAACTAAGTTTGTGGAAATTTGTTACAACAGCAATAGGAACCTAATACAATAAGGAATTCACTAGGCTGCCAGGTCAAGGAGGTTTTTAAACCCTGCACAGCTGGATTTAATAATTGCTGTGCACTATGAACTGCTGTGTGATTTCAAATCTTCTTTTTGCCAAATTTTTGTTGGTTTGTGTCTGTTACTCTGTTCTGACTCCATGATTTTATATTTGATGGGGTAGGAGCAAATAACTTTCTTTCAGTCTGTAATCTCAAGACAATAAGCAGTCAAATCTGGACCCTGTGCAAAGAATAATGCATCACACAGGAAGCCCAGACTTTTGCTGAATAGCGTAATTTAATGGACCCAGTGAAAGGAGAAAGTTGTGTTTGAGGTATGAAAAGATGACTCCCACGAATTTCTACATATGCAGCAGATTGCATATAGCTGTCTCCCCAAATCTATTATTTCCATTTCAAGGGCACATCAATTCCCACCTGAGGACTGTATTTTTATTCTCCCTCACCACCTTTCAGGAGGCAAGGTGTCTGACTAAATTTTTATCAATGGAATATGAACAGAAAGCAAATTCTACTTTACTTCATAAAAGGAAATTGCTGTCTGTTATGGTTAATTCTGTGTCAACCTGGATGGTATTTTTTTGAATGAGATTAACATTTAAATTGGTGAACTTTGAGTAAACAGTTTGCCCTCTATAATGTGTTCAGGCCTCGTCCAATCAGTTGCAGGCCTAAATAGAACTCCAAACTGGCCACCTCCAAGCAAGAGAGAATTCTCCAGCAGACTACCGTCAGACGTCGTATGCACTAATCGACCCTCCAGAGTCTCCGGCTTGCTGGTCTTTGGACTGAAACTGCATCATCCGTGCTCCTGGATCTCAAACCCGCTTGCCTACATGGCAGATGTGAACTTGCCAGTCTCCACAATGACTGGAGCCAAATCTTCACAATGCATTTCTTTCTGTAATCCTCTATCCTATTGGTTTGTTTCTTTGGAGAGCTCTAACTAATACGCAGCCCTTGAACCTTCTCTCCTCTTTCTTCAAGCTGGAACACAGACATTTCCTTGATCTAGCATAGAATATGAAGGAAAGATAAAGTTTTGGGGTTGGTGGGAACTTGGTATACCAGAATGGCTCAATAAAAATATGCACTGTTTCCTGCAGAACTTTTCCAGAATAGAGCAATAACTTATTTCCTTTCCTTGTTATTTGCATTTGTAAATAAGAGTATACCACTGCTTTCTTTATTTTATCTCCTTATTGCCTGGATTGTGTCTACAGATAATTATTCAAGAATTATATATGGGTTATATTTTTTTTTTCTGAGCCTCAATATATGAGCATTTTTCTACTGTATTCATTCAAAAGGAAAAAAAAAGACTGACAAAATATTCTTAGGTCACAATTTTGTTTTCCTTAAGAATTGAATTTAAAAAAAATAGAAGAGCCAGCTATGTATGCATGCTGTCCTTCCATAGATGAACTAAGTAGCAAATTGGCTGATGGCAGGGAAGCCAAGGACTAGTCACTTTCTTGGTTCAATAATTTCCATTCTTTATTTATATAAACAATTTGGGAGTTGGTAGGCAATCTTTGCAAATGTTAGTGATGTTTGGCTTTCCTCCCTGGTGTCTTTACAGATTTTTATGAGAACCTGAGACTTATTTTAATTGGAAATCTTAACCATGAGAATAGGATCCCAAAAGATCTGCAAGGCTAATTTACTCTTTCTGGACTACAGAGACTACTTTTTGACTAAAACATAACATGTTTTATTTATTAATTTATTTTTTAAGATTTTATTTTATTTATTTGAGAGAGAGAAAGAGTGTACAGTGTGGGGAAGGGCAGAGGGAGAAGGGGAAGGGAAACAGATTCCCTGCCAATATGGAGCTCAATCCCAGGACCCTGAGATCATGATGTGAACCAAAACCAAGAGTTGGACACAACTGACTGAGCTACCCAGGCACCCCTAAAATATAACAATTTTTTTGCTTGTTTTTCTTTTTGTTTAAAGAGTTTATTTATTTATTTGAGAGAGAGCACAAGTGGAGGGAGGGGTAGAGGGAGAAGGAGAGGGCAAGCAGACTCCTTGCTGAGCATGAAGCCCATAGCGGGGCTTGATCCCAGGACTCTGAGATCATGACCTGAGCCAAAGTCGGATACTTAATCGACAAGCCACCCAGGTTCCCCCAAACATAACATATTTTGAAAATATTCTATGATGAGCAGAGTGCTTCTGGGGTGCTGAAATGCTACTCAAAAAGGGTATCAAGATTTTAAAAAAGACATAGAAAGATTGAAAACACAGCTGCAAACTCTCAGTCCCTCTCTTGAGCTATTGTACATTGCACTAAATACTATAAGAAATACACATTACATATTTTGTCAACATATGTGTGTAATTAAATTTATTTTTTTGTTTAAGTGTTTTTGTAAGACACTTCAGAGTCTATTTAGAATGAATAAAGGTGGAAACAAATATATTAGTTAGATAGCAACATCATTTAATTCTAGCTCAGAACCTGCCACACTGCAGACAGAATACAAATTTGGTGCAAATACTTATTTCCAGTATAAACATTAAACAAACATTTGGATTCTAGGATTAAATATACATTAGGTACAGAAAATTTGTTGATAAAGTTATTTTTCCTTAAGTTACACGAAAGAGTGTCAGCATCAAATATTAAAAAGAACATTGCCCTTTATATCAGAAGAATTGAAATTTCCTTACAAAACAGTAATCATATAACTATATTATGGAGGTTCTAAACATTTTACATAGTCCAAGATGTTCAGATGTAAACCTATGACTGGTGTAAATAGGCAAGATTTTTCTACAGAGAAACAATCTACCTCTAAATTGGAAATATTGATACCACTGCTCTACACTTGTGTTTAAGAATGTGTCAGAAACATATTCCATATTTTTAAAATTTGATATTTAGACTCTTGGTTGTATTAAGCATGATGATATGACTTTTGAAGTAATATATTTTGAAATCACATTCATATTTTAAAGTGTAACAATTGCATGATAGTACTTACTTTTGGGAAAATATAGATTGGCTAATAAAATATTTGTAACTTAAATGCATCCCCAAATCATCTTGTAAGTACTCTATAACTTGTTACAGAATATTATTTTATATATTTATTTATATTTAAATATTTATAAATATTTATATATTTTGTTTCCAGTTGTAATAAGAGTTTTAAAGATACATAGTTGGAATGTCTTAAAATTGCTTCTCACAAGTGTTAGAAGACTTTATCTGTACAAATACATGATTGATATGTCTCGAGGAAGTTAAAAGACTTAAATTTGCATTATTTGTTCACAGACTTGAACTTTGTATACTTTGATATACAAATCATTCATTTTATGTTAGAAAATGAGGAGTCATAGTTGGTTTGATGATATCATATGAAGACAAAAGAAAAAATGCTGATTTTTAAAGATAAAGATAGATAGATTGATTTTAGAGAGACAGAGAATGAGAGAGAGAGAGCATGTGCCAGTGTGGGGAGGGGCAGAGGGAGAGAATCTGTAAGCAGACTCCCCACTGAGCATAGAGCCTGATGCAGGGTTCGATCCCATGACTCATGAGATCATGACCTGAGCTAAAACCAAGAGTTGGATGCTCAACCGACTGGGCTACCCAGGTACCCCCCAAAAATGCTGATTTTTGACTAAGTATTTTAAAAGTAATTTAAAATTTTGCCAAGTCTTTTTGATATAATTTGTCCCTTCTGGATTTCTGATATCAGATGTTGAAGATATCAAACATTTAATGGTGGTTGAAGGATATCATGCTTGATTTTATTCATAGTGAATATGAATCAAAATCTTGAATTTGCAAGAAATAAAACTTTAGTTTTTTTGTTGCTGTTTTTAGTTACGCTTTTAAGGGTACAGTTAATGAGTCTTGAAAAAGTATAGAGTTATGTCACCACCACCACTACCATCAAGATAGAATAATTTCATCACCCTAAAAAGTTTCCTTGTGCCCTTTTGTAGCAAGTCTCCTCTAGCCAACTACTAATTTGATTTCTGTCCTCATAGTTATGCCATTCTGTAAAATCATATACATGGAATCATATAGTATGTAATTTCAGTGGCTGGTTTCTTTGACCTTGCTAATGCTTTTGAGATTAATCTTGTTGCATATCTAGGTAGTATTTTTTAAAATCATTGAGTAGTTCCATTATATGAATATACAAAATTTTTAATCCATTCAAAAGTTTATGGACATTTGTGATGTTTTTAGATTGCAGTAATTATGGGATAAAGTTGGTATAATGATTTTTATTTAGGTCTTTATCTGAATAATTGTTTTGCTTCCTCTTGGGGAAATCTTAGTAATGAAATTCTTGGGTTTGTTTGTAAGCACAAGTTTAAGTTTTATGAAACTGCCTATTGTTTCCCATACAAAGTGGTTCTATCATGTTGCATTCCCACAAACAATTCATGAGAGTTCCAGCTGTTCTGCATCTTTACCTGTACTTGGTTATCAGTCTTTTAAATTTTAATCATCTTATTAAGTGCTTAAGTCATATCTCAATGAGGTTTAAATGTGCATTTCTCTAAAGAATAAAGATGTTAATCATTTTTTTTTTATTTTTACATGCAATCTATGTTTCTTTTTCGGTAAAGTGTCTATTCAAATATTTTGCTGATTATTTTTTTTTTGTGTAATGAATTTTTTTTGTAGATTCTGGGTCCAAGTCCTTTATCAAGTTTCTATTTTGCAAACATTATATCCTAGCTTTTAAAAAAATTTCATAACAATGAATTTCAAAGAGCAGACTATTGTTTTAATTTGATAAAGAACAGTTTATCAATTTTTATTTATGATTTCTGTTTTTTGTATCTGTTTTTCATATCTAAAAATTATTTGCCTAGTCTAAAGTTGTCAAATTTTGTATTACATTTCCTCATAGAAGATTCGTGTTGTTATATCTTGCATTTACTTCTGTAAACCAATTTGAGGTAATTTTCTATAGGAGGAGAAGAGAATTACATTGATAATAAGTGTAAACAAATTGGTTGCCCCTTGTTTTATGGCTTGATTTCTTAACTCCTTATTTTATCCCAGGATTGGTATGTCATAAGAAATAATCCCTTTTTTTAATTACTGTCATTTCATAGTTTAAAAATCAAGTAGTGTGAGTTTATTTCTGGGCTTTCTATTCTGTTCCTTTGTTGCATGTGTCTATTTTTATGTCAATACCATACTCTCTTAATTACTATAACTTTGTAGTATAGCTTGAAACCAGGAAATATGATGCCTTCATCTTTATTCTTCTTTCTGATGATTGCTTTGGTTATTTAGGGTCTTTTGTGGTTCCATATAAATTCTAGAATTGTTTTTTTTCTGTTTCTGTGTAAAATGCCATTGGAATTTTCTTAAGAATTTGCATTGAATCCATAGATCATTTTGGGTGTTATGGACATGTTACCACTATTAATTCTTCTGGTCCATGACCTTTCCATGTTTGTGTCTTTTAAATTTTCTTTCATCAAAGTCCTATGGTTTACATTGTAAACGTTATTCACTTCCTTCATTAAATTTATTCCTAAGTATTTTAATGTTTTTGAGGCTGTTGTAAATGGAATAGTTTTGATTCTTTCTCAGGTTTTTGTTGTTAGTATAGAAACACAACTGATTTCTATATCTTGGAACTTCACTAAATTCATTGATCAGTTCCAACAAATTTTTTTTGTTGACTCTTTAGGATTATCTATATAAAAGATCATATCATTTGCAAATAATGATAACTTTACTTCTCACATATCTGGTCAACTAACTTTTGACCCAATAATATTCAATGGGAAAAGAATAGTCTTTCCAATAAATGGTGCTGGGAAAACTGAATAACCACATGCAGAAAGAGATATCAGACCCCTATCTTATACCACTCACAAAAATTGACTTGAAATGAATTACAGACTTAAACATAATATCTGATATTATAAATAAAAAATCCTAGGCAAAAGGAAACAGAAGAAAGGCTCTTTCACATTGGCCTCGATGATGATTTTTTGGATGTGACACCAAAAGCACAAACAACAAAAGCAAAAATCAACAAATGGGACTATATTAAACAAAATAGCATCTGCACAGCAAAAGAAACAATGAACGGAATAAAAAAACCTACAGTATGAGATACAATATTTGCAAACTATATCTTGAATAAGGAGTTAATCAAGAAGAACAAGTGTTGATGAGGGTGTGGAGAAAACTTGCGCACTGTTGGTGGGAATGTAGATTGGTTCAGCGACTATAGAAACATGGAGTTTCTTCAAAAAATTAAAAAGAGAACTACCATTTGTCAGTAATCCCTCTTCTGGGTACAAATCAAAAGGACATGAAAACGGGATATGGAAAATGTATCTGCACTCCCATTTCTATTGTAGCATTATTTACAATTGCTACGATATGGAAACAACCTAAGTTTCTGTTAGATGAATGGTTAAAGATGTGAGGGGCACCTGGGTGGCTCAGTCGGTTAAGCATCTGACTCTTAATTTCCACTCAGGTCATGATCTCAGGGTTGTGAGACTAAGCTCCCTGTCAGGCTCTGGACTGCAAGTGGAGTCCGCTTAAGATTCTCTCTTGGGGTGCCTGGCTGGCTCAGTCAGCTAAGTGTTGCCTTTACCTCAGGTCATGATACCAGGGTCTTCCTTGGGATCAGACTCCCTCCTCGGCGGGGAGTCAGCATCTCCCTCCGCCCCTTCCCTTGCTTGTGTGTGTGTGTGTTTTTTTTCTCTTTCTCTCAGATAAATAAGGAAAATCTTAAAGAAAAAAAAAGTTTCTCTCTCTTCCTCTCTGCCCCTTTCCACCCATCTCCCTCTTCCTAAGGGGAAAAAAAAATATGGGTAGTGTTTCTATTAGTTGTTCCTTTATTTGCCTCACATGTTTATTTATTATTCCAGGCTTATTGTCACCTTTTTCTATAGCTTCCTATTATTATTGTGTATTTTTGGTTATCAGGTACCAGAGAGTGTTTATGATGAACCATTCCTTGTTTGGGGACACCAAAACAAAATTAGTCTTTCTGTCATCGATATCTTTATTTACCAAGGACAAAATTTTATACTTAATGTCAAAGAACTGCCTCGTGTAATTACAGTATGAGTTTTCCTGATGAAAGGAAATAAATGCATCATTGGGGGGGGAGAAGCACTAAATACTAAACTGGTTGTAACTGTTGTCGATTTTACTACTAGCTTTTCTCAAAAATTATTATTCATTTGGTGCCAAACTTTCAAAGCTCAGTTGTCTTGAGTTATTCTCAGTAGGTCATATTTCTACTCTATTTTTTTGGTTTTTGTTTTCTAATGTTTTATTTGGGGGGAAAAACTGTAAGCAACATTTAAAAGATTTTACCGGAAAAACCCACATATCTACCATCTAGAATCTACCTTCTCATGTTTCTGTAGGTGCTTTCTCATGTATCTGTGGGTTTACTAAATTTTCTATCAACACATATAGTTCATGTTGTAGTTCAAAGCAAATTGTTGATATAAGACCAGTTCTTAAATTCAACACAGATATTTTAAAATAGTGTTCACTAGTTGTTTACATGTTTTTAAGTAGAAATTACATTAAATAAAACGCACAAATCTTAATTGTACATTACTTGATTGTTGGCAAGTGTACATACTGATGTAATCCTAATCCCTGTCATAATATAGATTCTTTTAGAAGGTTAGTTAACTTGATAATCCCCAAGTATGACTAATCAAGAACAGAAGAGAGAATAAAAAACAAAATATCAGGAAGAAAAAAATCACCATGAATTCTACAAATGTTAAAGGATAATGAGGAAATACTGTGAACAACTTTATTCTAATTAATTCAACAACTTAGATGAAGTAGATAAATTGCTCAATAAAATACAACTTACCCAAATCGACACAGATATAAATAGAAATTCTAAGTAGCTGAATAAAGTTTAAAAAAAATGAATCTGTGGTAAAAATATACCCACAAAACTGCCTTAAGGCCAAGATGTTTTCACTGGTGAAGTCTATCAAATATTTAAAGAATGGATGTGCTCAATTTTATACAGACTGTGAGGAATTGGGCAGAAGGACACTTCCCAAATAATTTCATGAGTCTAATACAAAACTGACACCAAAGCTTGACAGAAATAGTAAGGAAAAGAAATTCCAGAATAACATCTTTCATGGACTTAGATATAAAAATCCTAAAAGAAAAATATGAGCACATAGAATTCCTACAAAATATTTCTGACAAATGACAAATTGAATTGTATCCCAGAAATGGAAGATTGGTTAGCTAAATCTATTTAATACCTTCATTAATACAACAAAGGAAGCTATTCATTTATTAGTCTCAATAAATGAAGAAAAATATATTTGACTATGTATTCAGTACCCTCTCATGATCAATATCCTTACAAAATTTGAGATAGAAACACTACCTCAAATTGATACAGAACACCTACATAAAACCTCAGTTAATTGCATACTTAGTGATGAAATATTACTCTACTCTAAGGCTAGAACTAGATAATGATTTCTTCTTATACACTTATATTTAATACAGTACTGAAACTAGAAGTCTTTTCAATAAAGCAAATAATAAAATCAAATTAATAAGGACTAGAAAAAAGAATAAGGCCTTTCACTAACTGAATTTAACATGAATTAGTTATTAACATTGAAGTTATAATCTAACAGCAACTAATTCATGGTGTTTTATCATACAATGCAATAGAATTTAAATCTCACTTTTGTTTACTTGTCTAAAATTTAGATGGAAAGATATTTAACATGTATGCTCCTTTAACTGTTGGTTCCTGTCAAATTCATTTTAGTCAGTACATATTTAATCTTTCTTTTTTTTGTTTATAAAAACTTGTTCATGATACCACTATACTTAATCTGTAACTGCAGAGGACATACAATTCTTAGTGCAATTAAATGTGATGCATAGCCAAGAGAAATACATGGAATAAGAAAATTAATGTCTTCTATGCTTAAGGACACTTCAGAGGAAGTATCTTTATCTTTCATATCCTCTGTATGTATTTAGCTTTAAGAATTAAAGCATAGGGATGTGCAAAGGTTTTCCTAATATTTGTATTTTGGTAAAAGAGAGGGGAAAAGGAGACATGTATGATGCCTATCATAATGAAAAAATTGATCAGAAGAGACAGTTATCAAAGGATATAAACAATTTCTCTTGCTCTACTTGAGTTGAGTCAATGCCAAAACACCTAATTTGGGATTCTTACAAAGAATAAACTAAAAATAATTTGAATAATAAGGAAATTTCTTTAATAGACAATTAAAACTCTCCAGTCCTATTCTTCATGGGTTTTAGAAGACAGTAGCTTGAGTGAATTCACGGTGTGAAGATATTATGGGAACAAATGAGGCAGAAGCATAGGAATTGTTAAATTTTATAATCATGATTGAGAATTGTAAAATTTTAAAATTTAAGTCATGATTTAGGTGTCGTGTGTGTGTGTGTGTGCGCGTGCACGTGTATTCAACAAATAAGACACAAATATGCCGTAGAGAATAAAGGACATTATATCTTTTTCCATCAGTAACAACATGGAATATTTAGGTGTCTATTTCACAAGAATTTATTTAAAGTATTTGTAAATTATTTTTTCTTTTCTTTGAATAGGGTCTGTAAATCAAAAACATTTTATGTTTTGCCAGTCCTCACTTGAACTACCCTTAAAAAAACAAGCATAGCGATTATAAGTCACATTTGAAAATGTCTATAATTGCTCGAAAGATAAGAAATAAACCTGCATATAATTTAATTTTCATAAAATGGCTAGAGGTTAGAGAAGGATGCCGTGTTGTTAAATTTACATGAATATGAAATTGTTTATTAGTGGTATTGTTTAAAATGTGACATACGGTTGATACCATCCAAATACTTAATTCTTAGTCACCCGCTCTCAAAAAGGCAAGGGGTATATGTTCCTGTGGATCTTCTGAAACAGGCTGAAAGAAGAAATAAGCAGAGTCATTTATGTCAAGGAGTCTTAAAATGGAGCCAGGTGGCCATTAAGCATGTGGGACTTATGCACGCTATCACAGAACCATGAACTTTTGAAGGGGATCAAACCACAAATATTTCAAAGACTGCACAAACATCTGCAATTTTCTTGCTACAGTAATGTACTTTTGCTTAGTGATAGCCTTGGCAACCGATTATGTTTAGGCAAGATTAATTTTCTGCCACCACCGCCCACCAAAATTCTTTGGAAACAATGTATACAAGCATTTCTTCTGCCTTCAAAACCCCAGACTTTTGTTCCCTAGTGGGACACAAATTGGGTTGCTACCCAAATCTGCTGTCTCTGAGTTACAATTCTGAGACCACAGTAAATGCTTTTGTTTTATTTCCGTTCTGCCTCTTTTCTCCATTCACAAAGCTGACGTCAATTCATAATTACAAAGTGAGTTTTGTAATTTACAGAGTTTTGTAGAATACATATTTTTGTATTCTAAAAAAGTACAGTGTGGATCAGAAGTACACTGTGGTACTGACAAAGTGAAACAATGGGCTTGGTTATCTCATATCCAAAAGCAAAAAAAAAAAAAAAAAAAAAAAAAAGAAAAAGAAAAAGAAAAATTGGGGGAAGCAATATAATTCTAGCATAATAAGGGATACTGAAATGTCTCCATTTCTTTCAGGTGACTGAAGTAGAGTAGTGTTTATTATATGCAATGGTATTTCTTTACTGATAAATTACAGCTGCTCTCCTATATAAAAAAGTTGCATACTTTGAATGGCACACAGAAGCAAAAGTAGGTGACAGAGATAAAATATGGGTAGAACCTATCAACTGACCACTGACTGGTTATGCAATAAGCAGTATAACACGGAGAGAATGAACTCAGACATGTCTTTTTTGACATTTGCACAGAAAAATCAAACTTGCTAGACATGGGAAAGAGAGAAAGAGAAAAATTTCCTTTAATAATAAACTTGAAAACTGAAGTGCAAGACACAGGAGGCAAATAATATTGAGCAAGATAGCTAAAAATATTAAACATTCAGGAGATAAATGCAAAATTGGTGAAATGCAAGACACAGAGACATTTCCATGTAAGAATCAGAAAAGGTGGGCATATCTTTGACAGTGAAACAACATATCTTTGAAGAATTTTATGCAAGAATATAAAAAAGCCCATCTTAGGAACTTGGAAGTGAAGGGAGAAAGAGAGGTGAGTAAAAGCAAAGCACAGAACAACACACTTTGGTTTTTCAACATTGGTAGCAAGCACATTTATCAATGTAGTTCACATTCTTAAAGGACTTTTATAATTCATATGTTCAATCACTTATATATTTAGTCTATAACATTTATGTGGCAGCAACTAGATTCTTACGTGGTAAAAACTATTAGAGAGCAAGTCAAACAGAGAAGGATGGCCTCCTGCCATGATCCTGATTTTACGTACTATGTAGAGGAAGCTTGATTATTGTACGATTACAAGAGCCTCCCTCCACTCATCCTTTCACAAAAGTGTGTTGAGAGAGAAAGACTTGAACACAGTCAGCTCAGCTCCTCAATGATTGCCAGTGGCTAATGTGGGGAAAGGGAGCTAACTGGAAAGGGGAACCAATGAATATTTGGGGTGATGGAAATGTTTTATACAATGTTTTTAGTGGTAGTTACCTTTCCACCTTTATTAAATGCACAATTTGTGGTGGATACATTTGTTACATTTATGTAATTATTAAAATTCACCTAATTATGTACTTAAAACTGAAAGATTTCATGACTATAAACTGCATTTCAATAAAACAAATGAAATAAATGTAATTTCATCATCATCAGCTTTTTATAAATTAAACATTTTAACAAGATCAAGTACAGTTTGGTCATAGAAAAATTATATTGTTATACATTGTGGGAGTGTAAGTTGATACTTCTTGATTCCAACTTTAATACCTAGCAAGATATGGATAACCTAAGACTCAATTTTATTTCTGGCTATGTATGTATTAAGCAGAAATGTGTAATTATGTTCACTGTAAAGTTATTTCTCATAGAAAACAAGTAAAAAAAAAGCAAAACATAAATTTCCTCAAGAGTAAGTGGATAAAGAGAAATTTATTCATGGAATATACATTTTTTTTCACTCTTTTTTTAAAGTAATCTCTACAGCCAAAGTGGGGTTCAAATTCATGACCCTGGGATCAAGAATCAGATGCTTTACCAACCGAGCCAGCCAGGCACCCCCAAAATATATATTATTTTAAACTTGAGATTAATAGACCATTTAACAAATATAAACATGAATAAGTCTCAAAAAAACACAGTTAGTGAAAATACCTACTTTAAAAAACACTTGCGAGATGCCTGGGTGGCTCAGTCAGTTATGCGTCTGCCTTCTGTTCAGGTCGTGATCTCTGGGTCCTGAGATCAAGCCCCACATTGGGCTCTCTGCTCATCAGGGAGCCTGCTTCTCCTTCTCCATCTGCCTGCTTGTGCTTGCTCTTTCTGTCTAATTAATTAATTAATTAAAAAATAAAAAGCACTTGAAACCCAAACATGAATGTATAGGGTATATGGGCACAAAATACACGTGGTAAAAGCAGAACAATATATATGAGAATGCCACTCAACATTTTCACACAAGTGATTGTATGTAGGGAGTACGAGAAACTGAGTGGGTTGAGACTTTTGCTGTTATTAGTAATATGATTCATTAAAAATAGTTTTATGAAGTAAATATGATATAATGTTAACATTTGAGGGGAGATATATGTGTACTTGCTATATTATTTCATGCAATTTTCTGAATGCTTCAAATATTTTAACATTATATTAACTTTATGTTAAAAATCAATCCAATTGGTCTAGAAAAAGGATTTCACTGTAGGAAATGAGGGATTTGCTGAGGGGAAGAGCCAGGTTCTTAAAAAATAAAGTGAACATGTATGAAAGGGTAAATGAAATATATTCATAATTAATTGCTCTCCAGTATGGAACTGGGGAAGATGGATTTAATAGTATATGGACAGGAGGAGGGAACAGTTCCAAGATGTTTAAAAAGCTAGCAAGGGGAAAATTCTATAGGTAAAACTATAATTATTCTGAGAGACTTCTCACATAAGGAAACCCCTACATTTACTTTCATCTTATAGATGGTCAATAAAAAAAGCTATTGATGTTTTCCTCAACAACCACTTGTCCCTATCTTTCTTGAATAGGAGAAAACAAAGGTTCCCCCAAATCAGGTCAGCTATATTGGGAAGACTGGAGTTAGAAGAAATGCAAATCAAACACTTGGTATAAAAGGAAAAACAGATAATATCTGTACCTGAGGGAAATTTATGGGTTTAGAAGTATAAGGCATGTTTCAACAAAGATGAAACTCTCTTTGAGGAAGGAAAACAGAATAACAAAAGATTGATTCTCTGTAGGAGATAGATATTAAATGGATAAATGATACCTCTTGGGTGGACTTAAAAGGAAAGGATAGAAAATATTTGTTTGAAAAAATGGATAGTTTTATGAAAACTAGAGTTTGTAGAATTCATTGACTTTACTGCAAGGAATGTCCCCTCAAAATATAAGGAAAAGGCTTTAGAAAAACAAATATCTATGCCTGAAAGCAGAGAGAGAGAAATGAAAAAAGGCCCACAGATTTAGGCCTACAGAGAAGGTGAAATCTTAAGAACAGTTACCATTTTAAGAACTTAAAAAGCCTTTTATAGATATAGGAGAAAGTGGGAGATGGAACGTAGGTGGCATATCCTACTGTTGAATAAAAATGAAGGACAGGAACGAATGGTTCTGCTGTTATTGAAGTAGCACAAGGTGTGTGAGGTCTGGTAAATTCCAAAGGTGAAGTAAGTCAAGGTCTTAAGAGAAGCTCTTGGCAAAAGAACTATTCTCCTGGGGTCAGGTAGCAGAGATGTGAAGAATTCTCTAAGTTGGAAATTAGCCAAGGCAAATGCGAACACAGGATAAAAATCTTTTTCTTGAAGAGAGGGTCATAAGCTTAAAAAAAAAAATAACAAAGCATGAATCTCCATTTTACAGGGGTAAAAACTGTCTAGGGCCCCCTATGGATAGAGAAATTCAGAGACAATAGGAAATCAGGACTGAGAAGAATGCACAAACTCTTTAGAAAATTTTCTTTTTTTTTTTCTTTTTTTTCAGAAAGAGAAAGAGAGAGTATGCCTGTGCACAGAGGTAGGAGGGGCAGAGGGAGTGGGAGAGAGAGAATCTTAAGCAGGCTCGATGCCCACCCAGCATGGAGCCCCGTGCAGGGCTTGATCTCTTGACCCTGAGATCATGACCTGAGCCAAAATCAAGAGTCAGATGCTTAACCAACTGAGCCACCCAGGTACCCCTAGAAAATTTTCTGATAAACGAGGGGCACATTGTTCACAAAAAGTGGAGGCTGTGACTATGCAGTGCATACTTTTAATTAGCCCCAGCTTACTAGGGACACAAGATAAATACAAATGAAGACATTTTAAATATGTTATGTAGTAGATAATCAAGAGGTTGACTACCTCTCTCATCTCTCTCTTTCTAATCTCTGTATCTATCTCTATCTCTCTTTCTTAACAGAATTATGATTTCATTCTCTATCTCCTGATGGACATGAGTTTCCTGAGAATTATTATTCTATGCTTTTCACATGCATTCTTCTTATTTAATCTTACCTTTAGGACCAATTCTAGAAACATGCTACAATATATTTGAGAAAGTTGTCCTTCTTGTGTAGTTTGCTAAACAAAGTAGGAAAGTCAAATATCTTGAATTTAGGGATAGAGCAAAAAAATATATAGATTTAAGATATTTAAGGGGCACATGGATGGCTCAGTCAGTTAGGCATCTGACTCTTGATCTCCACTCGCGTCTTGATCTCAGGGTCATGAGTTTGAGCCCCAAGTTGGGCCTACATTGGGTGTGGAGACTACTTTAAAAAAAATCATTAAAATATTAAAGACATATTATGTCGAATTCAGGGATATTAGAGAATTAGAAGTTGAAATCTTCAATTTTTTTCCTGTTTTTAGGACTTAATCATTTGGGGTAGTCTGATTCTTTGTTGCTGAGAGAGACAGAAAGAAATGAAAGAGCTGCTTTCAGTTTTACCAATATAAAGCAAAGACCCTTTCTAGTCCAAAGAATTTTTGGAATAGCTTTAAGAAGCTGAACAAATCAAAACTGCTTTGAGGTCTTTGCTACCTACATGAAGGAGAGACAAGTTTACCTTTAATAGAAATGGATTTTGTGAAGAGAGAAAGGGCAAAGGGAGGACTGTCAGATGAGCGTTGCTTACCTATCTGGACCCCTGGACTGCTTTTGAGCTTCATTGTCATTTTGACAGCTACAATCAAAACCTAGCGAGTATTCTAGAATCCCTAATAAAACATCAAATATTTGGATTCCAGTTTTTTTGATTTGTCCAAAGGTTAGAAAATATTTCTGATATTTGTCATTGTGCCATTAAAATTATTGCACCTTTTCCTAGAAAAGAAGGTTATATATCTCTCTCATTGTTTTAAAATTATTTCCCCTTTTTCTATTTGCTATATTTGATCTATATGTTTCAGGTACGTATTTGGAGATAGAATAATCCATACCACCAAGGTGTTTTGTAACACTGGATCCTTCAGAGCTCCAGATATAGCAGGATAGTCAATTGGACACAGAGAGGTCAAAAGGGAACCCCCATTTCAAAATGAGCGTGGCAAGCTGATGTTCCATCTACTTTGAACAAGCCTCCTTTACTCTGCTCCCCATATTACCACACATTGAAAAGTAGCCTACATGAAATATGAAGACTAAAATCAATGCAAACTGAAGGCTTTTTTTTTCTACCAAATAAAATTGTATTTGTCCAAAATGTATAATTTTGAAATGCTGCATTGTCCTACCTCCTATGAAACCTTTTATGCTGCTTGCAACAAGCGAATCCCCTTATTTCTTGGTAGAGAGTAGTGCCAGTCTGTCTTTGTAGCTTACTTCAGGAACCTCAAAGAGCCACAAATGATGAAGAAGGAATATTGACACTAGGGAGTGAAGACCAGGAATTTTTCATTGTGGTTGTTCACTGTTTTTCATTAGACGCAATAACTAGGATACAGCTCAAGAAGCACCATGGATGGCTAAGAGAATAGTTAATGAGAAAAATTTTAAGATGTACCCCGTGGTTTGGGTGGGAAAATATCAGAAATGGGTAGAATGATGTTTTCTCTGCATATAAACAGAAGAGAAGGTTAGCCAGACACCCAGGACAAATGTCTTAGGCACAGCACTTCTGCCATAAGCCAGGGGTTCCCAAAGTTTCTCAGCTCACAGACCCCTTAGTGTATTAAGACTTTTCTCATCATGGCCCTAGTTCAAGAGAAATACCAATCAGTTTCATGTAAATAGTTAAGCTAAATTCATATAATCATCTGAAAAATAATATACATAAATTAAGTCATAAAAAAAGAATATTTTTACTTTATTCTAATCACAATTTCTTATGATTGAATATGTATACCTTTTGTGCACTACATAGCTTCTCAAATCTTGGAATTAGATTGAATACCACTACTTTCAAATTCTGTTCCATATTAATTTCTACACAGTACTTGGTTTTTATAACAGCAATTCTGAAAACTTAGATTTGTAAAGACATGATGTCGTTAAAAGGAATGCAGTGTGGATTATGTTTAACTGTGAAGTATCAAGTGATACCTGATGTTGAGCTGAGTATTACTGTGTTTCCCTTAAAATTTTAAAATACTCAATGGCAATTGGGTGAGTTCACCTGGGCACTTCAACACACAGTTTGGGAACTGCAGCATAGACATTGCTATTGTTTAGGGGATATAAATCATAATAATAACAACAAAGTAGGTTTTTTAGTAGCTTTGTAGTTATGCTAGTGTAGTGTCTGATAGTTTGGATGCTAGGAAAAGAAAAACTATTGAATCCCAGCTCTGTCCGTTACCAGCTCTGCCATGTTGAGCTATTTGTTTTTCTGTACCTTAGTCTCCTCTTGTTAAGCTGGAGTTAGGTAGAACCATTTTCTCTATAAAGGGCAAAATCCAGATCATGCATAGAATGAAAATAAGAAAAGTAAATAGTACCTGTCTTGTAAAGCTGTTATGAGTATTAAATGGAATAAATTATATAAGGTTTAAGTATATGGCAGACTATTCATGTAAGGATTTTTTTAGTATTATTATTGTTGCTGAATCTCTCTGCAGAAATGTTATATTAACGATTACTGTCACCAGCACCTTGCCAACAATGGGTATGCTATATATAAATATAAATTGAAATAATCATTTTTAAAAATTCCACATTAGTTATCATGAATTCAGCATGCGGTTATTAGTTTTAACCTTATAAAAGTAAATCACATTAGTAATTAACATTTCAAAATGTTTGGCTGAATTCTGTTCATTTGTATACACATCCCTTGTCTCATCTAATGGGTTAAAATAATGATCACATCTTGTGAAATTTTAACATTTCCAAAATATCCAGGATTTGCCATATATATATATACATACACACATATTTTGTTAGATGGCTAAGCTTCTTGCAATTTAAGTCTACAGTATGATTACTGTGATAATATATTAATTTTTAAATAAACACATCTAATGCTTGCTGTATGCCAGGCATTGCTCTAAATGCTCTAAAAATATTAATTCATTTATGACTTATAACAACATCATAGGTATTGAACACTAGGTTAAGCTAACCTTAAGCTTTCTTTAAAAGGCAAGATCCAGATCATGAAATAATTAACAATTACTTATGTTTTACTATATGTGAGGCATTATCTTAAATGTTCTAAATGTATGTAAATAGTTAAATCTTTATAACAATATGAAAAAAACTACGACAGATTAATTTTGTACCCTGGCTACAAAACCAACTGGAGTTAAGGAAAAAGTCAAATACAACTAGAGTAGGAGAGAGAGAGAAGAAAAAAGAGTAGAAACAGAAAGGAAAGAAAGAAGAAAAGAAAAAGAAGGAAAAGGAGGAGGAGGAAGAAGAGGAAGAGAATTTGAGGCAGTTTATAAAAATGATTCTAATGCCAAGCATCAGAAGTAAAAAATCATGGTCATAAAATGATAACAAAAGAAGATAACTGCTTTTTAATAACTCTACTTTACATTTGATCACTTCTCCTTAGCCATCACTTAATAAAACATAGAGGGTTTCTTGCTAAATTTTACCATGGGGTTGTCCATTCTTACTTAATTTACTCCCTGCTTTTACTTGCTTTTCCATTGAGAAATTCATAGAGGTAGCTTATATTCTTAAGAAACTACAACTTCTTAGTCATAGTGATAGTTTAATTTACTTTATTTTTTTACTAAATTCTTAGATTATATTAACTATCACTCTCATATTATAAATTAACACCCAGTGCTCCATGTGATATGTGCCCTCCTTAATTCCCTTCACAGGGCTAGCCCATCCCCAACTCCCCTCCCCTCTAAAACCCTCAGTTTGTTTCCCAGAGTCCACAGTCTCTCACCATTCATCTCCTCCTCTGTTTTCTCCCCCCCTCATTTTTCCCTTCCTTCTCCTAATAATCTCCTTGCTATTCCCTTATATTCCACAAATAAGTGAAAACATACGATAATTGTCTTTCTCTGCTTGCCTGTTTCATTTAGCATAAAATCCTCCAGTTTCATCCATGCTGATGTAAATGTTGGGTAATCATTCTTTCTGATGGCTGAGTAATATTCCATTGTGTATACGGACCACATCTTCTTTATACATTCGTCTGTTGAAGGGCATCTTGGCTCCTTCCACAGTTTGGCTGGGTGTTATATGCAAACAATGAATCATGGAGCACTACATCAAAAGCTAATGATGTACTGTATGGTGACTAATATACCATAATAAAAAGTAATAAAATAAAAAGTAATAAAATAAAATAAAATAAAATAAAATAAAATAAAATACACACTTAGTTATATAAATTAATTAATTAATTAATTAAAAATTGTCCTAAATCAAAACCAATTCTTTAGGATACCATAGTGCAAAACTTATCCACTACAAGAGTTGTAGATAAAACTTAAATCACTGTATGTAGTAGGTAGCTTTTGGCGGGTAGTGAGGTGGCTCCTACAATGTGTTGGTAAACGGCCATTTTGTTTTTAGTATAGTTATAATTTTGTGGTCTAGAAAAATAAAATTAAAGATTAAATGAACCCTGGAGAGGTCATCTAATATTTTGTGCTTGTTTATTTGTTTGTTTAACCTTCTAAAAAGGCTATAAACTGGGGCACCTGGGTGGCTCAGTCCATTAACCGTCTGTCTTTGGCTCAGGTCATGATCCCAGTGTCCTGGGATCGAGTCCCACATCAGGCTCATTGCTCAGTAGGGAGACTGCTTCTCCCTCTCCCTCTGCCTGCTGCTCCCCCTGGTGTGTTCTCTCTCTCTCTCTCTCTGTGTCTATAAATTAAATAAATAAAATCTTTTAAAAAATAAATAAAATAAAAAGGCTGTAAACTACCTCAATATGTGACTATCCATCATATTTCAAGAGTACAGGAAAGAACAAGCACATCTTTCTTAAAATGGCTTTTACATTTTTTAATACCACTTATGTTCAGAAAACATTTCTTTGTAGTCAATCCCAATATCTTCCACTTTATCTTAAATCTTTTCCTCTTACTTTGTTCTTGGAGAACATGAAGAGTAAATCTCTGAACTGTACTTCTTCAGGACTAGGGCAACAGGTATTTCCTATTAACAGGTTAAAATCTTAATTTCCAGATTTTCTCTTATAAATCTTATATTTCAACTTCTTTATTTACTTTGTTTCTCCATTTTAGATTTTTAATATCAAAAACCCAAATGAGAAGAAATGTACTCCTCAAATGTCTAAGTCTAAAAGATCACTTCAACATTCTTATCAAATATTTATATAACCAATGCATGCTCTCTCATGCTCTCTCTCTCTCTCTCATTCTCTTTTCTTGATCCTGGGTAGATACATTCTACAATATTCAAATAGTATATGATAATGATAACTTGCTTATTTAGTTTGAATTACAATTTTAATTAGCAATAATAGTAACAATAACACCTGCTAGATCAATGAGTAATTTATTTTGTACCCCCATATGTGACATATGTGTATGTTACTATATATACATTGCTTATATTTCTCACAATAAGCTCTACAAAATTCCTGTTATTTGCCAAATACTAAAAAGATAGTAACGAAGGCTTGGAGTGGTCAACAAAATTACCGATGAACATGCAGTTATTAATGCGGCTTGGATTTGACCCCTGGTATTTGTGAATATCATTTTCTTGAAGTAGCCATGTACTCAGAAGGGTGCTTAGAATTCATGCTTTCTATAATGTTGGATAAGACAATTGAATGCGCATCAAGTCTTCCACTGAGGACAACAGAACATCTGCAATTACATTTTTTAGTTTTCTTGAAAGTACCAAAGAGTTAACAATACAATGAGGACTTTCTAGTCCAAGAAGAATAAAACAAGGGGAAAAAAAGGAAAGAAAGGAAAGGAAAATGGAAAGAAGGAGGGAAAGAAGGAAGGAAGGAAGGAATCTCCATAACCAAGGCCCTATTATTCTGAAGGCATTTATAATCAAGGAATAAAGAGCTTCAAAAAGGATCTGTGTGTTTAGTCTAAGGACCTAGAGAAAGACCACATTCTGAAAAATTTGGGGATTCTGATTAATCATCCAGTATGTTAACCTAGGACCCAAAGGTCTTTGCCAAAGTAGAGGTTCAAATGGACTAAAGCAGCCTATCATGCATGATAGCCTGTTTTCACATGTTTTTTTTTTCTTTTTTTAGAAGATTTTATTTATTTGAGAGAGAGAGAGAGAGTGCGAGAGAGAGCAAGCACAAGCAGGGGGGAGGGTCAGAGGAAGAGGGAAAGACAGACTCTCTGCTGAACAGAAAGCCTGATGAGATGTGGGACTCTATCCAGGGAACCTGGGATCATGACCTGAGACGAAGGCAGATGCTTAATCGACTAAGCCACCCAGGCATCCTCACATGATCTTCTAAGGCTTGAGTTTAAAAATAAATTCTGAACTTAGATTAATATGATATGAGATTGCATCAAAAACAAACAAAAGATATCGTCTTTTGAAGAAAATATCACACAAAAGTTAAATAACCAAGTATTATTAGAAATATTTTTTTCTGGGGTGCCTGGGTGGCTCAGTGGGTTAAGCATCTGCCTTTGGTTCAGTGTCCTGGGAATGAGCCCGCATCTGGCACCCTGCTTGGTGGAGAGCCTGCTTTTCCCTCTCCCTTTGCCCCTCCCCCTGGCTTGTGCTTGTGCGTGCCCCCTCCACCCACCGCCTTCCTCTTTCTTTTTTTTTTTTTTTTTAAGATTTTATTTATTTATTTGACAGAGAGACAGCCAGCGAGAGAGGGAACACAAGCAGGGGGAGTGGGAGAGGAAGAAGCAGGCTCCCGCAGAGGAGCCTGATGTGGGGCTCAATCCCAGAACGCCGGGATCACGCCCTGAGCCGAAGGCAGACGCTTAAGGACTGAGCCACTCAGGCGTCCCCACCTTCCTCTTTCTATCTCAAATAAATAGAATCTTTAAAAAAAAAAAAAAAAAAACATTCCAACACGAGGTCCAGTATAGAGTCAAAAATGACCAAGCACGGGGCGCCTGGGTGGCACAGCGGTTAAGCGTCTGCCTTCGGCTCAGGGCGTGATCCCGGCGTTATGGGATCGAGCCCCACATCAGGCTCCTCCGCTATGAGCCTGCTTCTTCCTCTCCCACTCCCCCTACTTGTGTTCCCTCTCTCGCTGGCTGTCTCTATCTCTGTCGAATAAATAAATAAAATCTTAAAAAAATATATCTAAAAAAAAAAAAATGACCAAGCACACAAAGAAACAAGACATTGATCAGAATGAGCAGAATCCACAGACAATTGAAACATTCTTATATGGACTATTTAGAAATATCAAGCACAGGGGCGCCTGGGTGGCACAGCGGTTAAGCGTCTGCCTTCAGCTCAGGGCGTGATCCCGGCGGTCTGGGTTTGAGCCCCACATCAGGCTCCTCCACTGGGAGCCTGCTTCTTTCTCTCCCACTTCCCTCCTTGTGTTCCCTCTCTCGCTGGCTGTCTCTATCTCTGTTAAATAAATAAATAAAATCTTTAAAAAAAAAAAAAAGAAATGTCAAACACAGGTTACAAATTCAAATTATGATTACTATAAGATATAACACTTAAATTTGAATACTTTGACATCTGAAAACAATTACATTTAAAAAGGCATAGAATATATGAAAAATAAACTGATACACACACATAAACATAATAATCAAGATTAAGAACTCATTTGATACGTTTTATAGCAAATTAGACAGATATGAATGGAAAAGGAATGAACCGGAAGGTAGGGCACAAAACACTAAATTGAAGCATAAGTAGAAAAACAAACAGAGACTTTTCTTTAAAGCATGTATTAAAAATATCACAGGACTAAAAGCATGCCAAATACATTTGCTATATACATGCATAGCTAAAAACATTCAGGTACTAGAGCAATAAGAAATATACTTAGAAATATTATATGTACCAAAGAAAAACCTACCAGAAATAGGGGAATATTTTATTTATTTAATTTTTAAGCAGGGTCCACACTCAGCATGAAGCCCAGTGCTGGGCTTGAACTCATGATCCTAAGGTCAAGACCTGAGCTTAACCAACTGAGGCACCCAGGCTCCCCCATAGGGAAATATTTTAAATTACAAGATTATTCCTAAGAAGTTAAAAAGAAGGTGAAATTCACAACTCATTTTTGCAGACAGAAACACTTTACTATGAAAACCTAACAGTGAGATTAGGTGAAAGGACAATTATTAGCGGCAACTTTTTTCTGTAAAGGACGGTAAAGCAAACCTTTTAAACTTTCCAGGCTCTGTGTTAAACCAATTCAAACTGGTTGTTGCATTGGGAAAGCAGCCAGAGACAATACATAAATAAAAGGGTGTGGCTGTGTTTCAGTAAACTTATTTACAAAAATAGGTTGTTGTAGTAGTCCTAATTAGATCAAGTTGATGACTCCTGAACTTCTTGAAGCAAAGAATAGCCATCAATCACCAATCAGCATTGTAGAAGGAGCACTTTAGTAGGAACTAAGTTTTTGACATGTTAAGTAGGAAATGTTTCTTTAACGTCTTAGTAGAGATATCGAGAATGCCCTTGGACAAAATATTATGCAATCCAGGAGAGGGGTCTGGCTGGATATGTAAATTAGGAGTCATTAGTATAAAAATGTGATACAATGCAGGGAAGTGTATATTCAAACAGGTAATCTGCTCTCCATTCAGCTTTGCTTTACCAAGAAAAATAAAGAATGCACATGACATGGTCAAATCTCCTTATAAATATGCTAATGAGAGTCTTCCTGATAAAGAAACAAATAGTTCCTGCTAGCAGAAGACTCTTTATCTTTGGAATGGTTTTTAGAAAATGCATCTGATCTAAAATTACGTACAGTACACCTATAATCTATGAATTTATGTAAGTGGCCTATGGAATATGTTATATACATTATTTAATTATCTGAGTACAAAATGGTCTAATTTCTTGACCAAAATGATCCCTTCTTTGTAAGTGATCTGAAGCACATGCATCGCTTAGAGACAGCTTGCACTAATCTGCACTCAGAGCAGTTCTGGGGCAGAATTAAAGAAACTGCAGACCCCTGTTGATAGTCCTGGACCTCTCTGTGCTTCAGTTGTGCCTCAAAAGTCATTAGTCATCTTTGATACCGGGTAATATTGCTGAATTATAGAAATCTGAGTTGACCATGTGATCCTGTGTGTTTATTGTTAATAGTATTACAGAAGATCAGATTTTTATGGGGGTAGCTTTTCAGAAGAAGAGAGCCAAAAACTGGTATCCTTAAGGTACGCCAGCGGTGATCATCTAAAAGAAGACGGAGGCATGCAAGGAGGACTGACACAGAACAATCAGTGAGGCAGGAGGAAACCCAAGAGTGCAGGCTAAGCGAGAGTCCAGTGAAGAAAGAGTATTAAGGAGGAGGGAGTATTGACTGTGTTGAAATGACAGGGAAAGGCTTTGCAGCTGAGCATAATACATAAAGTACATTGGTGACCTTAGAAAGAGGAGTAGGTTTAGTGAAATGGCTGGGGTAAAAGCTCACCTCAAAAGAAAATGTGAAACTGTTATTTGAAGGTAGTGAATAAGAAAACTATTTCACACAGAATTTTGCCGCAAAGACGACCAAGGACATTAGAGAAGAAGAGTCAAAATGTTTTATTTAAGATAGAAATTTTAATTATACATATACATAATTTTATAGAAAATATATAAAAATTAAAATAAAGTTTAAAAATATAAAATTAATATAAAATTATATATACAACACATATATAATATATATATGTTACAGTGCTGATTGAATTGATTAATTAGAGAGATATGTTTTAATGATGCAGAAAAGAGAGTAATGTTGGAGCAATGTCTGGGTAAGGAAGAGAAGAGGCGATCAAGCTTGCAGACTGAGCAATGGACATTAGTTAAATAAAGAGTTCATTGCTCACGAAAAACAGAAATTTGCTCATTTGTGTACAGATGCTCATATATGAGTAGATGTCATGGGAGACTGTCAATATTTTCTTGTGTGCCTCAGTTTTTGCAATGAATTCAGAAGCAGGGTTATTATCTAAGAATGTAGATGGGATAGGAAATATTGAAGGTTTTAAGAGAGAAAATAAGGTTTGAGATAATAGTGTAGGACATTAGGAAAATAAATGGATCAGATAATTATAGTAGGATTCTTTGGCAGCATTAAGAACTCAGTTTGGCTTATTGTTCATAAATTTAAATAGGTATGAGCATTTTCCTTAGTCACAAAAAGCAGCACAGGTTTGCAAGCTGAAAGAAATTAGAGATCGAATTAAATTGTTATTTTGCCAACAGTATGAGAAAGTGAGCCAGGTGCCTGAAATTCAAGTGTAGATGCAAGGGAATAGTTATAATGATTGGCCATGGAACTGGGACTAGCAACATTTTATAAAATGTGTATTAGAAAATGTACACTCATACACACATGCACACTCAAATCATTAACAGCCTGTTATCTATTTTGTCTTCATATTAAGGTTTGCTATCATAGTAAAATTCTTTTATACTCTATGGTTATTTTTGTTAAGCTAACAGATGAAGATTTTGTCGATTTAGCCCTATTTTTTTTAAAATTTATTCTACTTCTCAGTGAAGAGGAAAGAAATATTGAAACAATTGCAGGGTCCTATGGATTCTGATGCAAAAAGGCCTAACAGGTGCCTAAATTACACTTGGGGGTACAGATAAAAGTCTAATTGCCATTGAATGCATCCAAAAGCAAAGTACTTTGTTTTAATGTTTATAAAACAGAAAAACTCAAACAAAACAGTAATGTCAGTTTTATTATTTACCACCCCCAATTCTGTTTCATAGAGGAGGCACTAGTGTTCATAACAACTTTCCCATAGTCACACAATATAGACTTGTGAGCAGAATTCAAGTTTGACTGATATTTTATCTTCAAACATTGCCTCTCTCCCTTTGTTGGCTAAATGGCTCAAGTAAGCAGAGTGCAGCTGTTAAGTAGGTATTCCAAGAACAGAAAATTTTGCCATGATAGAGAGCTAGATAACCCAAGTATTTATTTGTTTTTCTTACACTGTGTGTGTGTGTGTGTGTGTGTGTGTGTGTGTTGGGCTGGGGGGGGGTGGTAATGCAAGAAACCAGGAACCCAGGTATTTCTTTTCAAATAATTTGAAATGTTATTTCAATAAATTTTAAATAATGTAATAGATCACAGAAAAAAAAATGGGTAGGTGTGGAATGAATTTAGAAACCATTAAACTTCCTCCCATTTTAGAAACAAGCAAACTAAGCCCCAGAAAGTTTATGTAAATTGTTCAAATTTTAACAGCTATTTCTTGACAGTGCCAGAGGGGGAAATACAAAATATTGAAGTCATTTAATCATTTTTAAACATTTTAGCAAGATTCATTTGTATACAAACAATGTGATAATTTTACGATTCACATTTATTTATCAGAGTAAGTCCAGCAGGAATTATAATAGGCAACATTCTGCCAGCCTAATTTTCAGGCTGATAAAAAAAAGAAGCTTCTCCTTCAATTATTTAAACTAATGAAGTTTTACTCTGTGTTTACAACTAACCTTCAAAAGAAATTTATGAATTGCCTTGCTTTAAAAGTGGCTTTGGGTTTTTATGCCCTTTAGATGAAATTACACCTTGAAATCATTCAAAGATGAAGAACTAAATTATCTTTTATTTCACAGCAGGTGACTAATATTCACTGATCCAGAATGCTGATTTCTGGGAAAGTGAAGGAAGATTTACTAAAATGAAACTAAACGGTTGCCAGCTCCTTAGATGCTTGTCTGTGTTGTAGAGTATCAGTCACTATCTTCCTCTTCTTTCTCTTCCCAGCTTCCAAAGGGGCTGGCTGTTCCATTTTGTTTTCCCACCAGCTGCGAATCTGAATTCCTGCCCCTCCCCATCCTTCTACCATTTGCACTTGCCTGGGTTCCTATTTGGTCATTCTCAGAGGTGCGTAGTGGTAACTCCTCGTTGTCTTGATTTGCATTTCACATAAGATGTGGAACATCTTTTCATATGCTTATTTGCCATCTGTATGCTATCTTTGATGAGGTGCCTGTTAAGGTCTTTGGGCCATGTTTTAATCAGATTGTGTTTTCCTATTGCTGAGTTTTAAGAGTTCTTAGTGTATTCTGAATAAGAGTCATTTATCAGATGTGTTTTTGGCAAGTATTTTCTCTCAGTCTGTGGCTTGTCTTCTAATTCTCTTCTTGATTATTGCCTTTCCCGAAGCAAAAGTTCTTCATTTTAATAAAGTCCAGCAAGATCACATATTTTTTTCAATAGCAATAATAGCAGTGCTGCTATTGATGTTGTTGATCTTTTTATATTTTAGAGTCTCATAGGAGACAGTATATTTAATCAACTTTTTTGGACAGCACTTACTTATTTAACAAATACCAATATTGAACTTATTATGTTCCAGCCACTGTTCTAAATGCTTTATGAGGCTAACTCATTTAATTTTCATAAAAACCCATCAGGTGGCTATTTCATAATCCCCATTTCACAGACGAGAGTACTGCAGCATAGAAGATACTTAAGTGACTTGCCTAAAATGAAGGATCGGGATTACTACTCAGGCAGGCAGGCTATGGTTTCTGTATCCTCTGTTACCATACTGCCTCTTCTACACTGAATATAATTTTTGGAAGCATTGTTTTCGACCCATTGTTTGATAATTAGGTGGTACATTCCTTCTCTTCCCATTATTGGGCTTACACCAAATGTCAGCTTCAGAAGCATGATGCTTCACGTACAATTCCAAGTGATTCTTTACATTCAATCCTTAACCCACTGTGGCTTTCTCAGAGACTAAAATATTTTTTTTAAGATTTTTTTATTTATTTATTCGACAGAGATAGAGACAGCCAGCGAGAGAGGGAACACAAGCAGGGGGAGTGGGAGAGGAAGAAGCAGGCTCCTAGCGGAGGAGCCTGATGTGGGGCTCGACCCCATAACGCCGGGATCACGCCCTGAGCCGAAGGCAGACGCTTAACCACTGTGCAACCCAGGCGCCCCCTAAAATATTTTTAACTTTAGAAAACAAGCATGAACCTAAAATGGAGAGAGAAATCTGACATTTATTTTTCTGAGCAGCAGAATTGCAAATTCAATTGCCATCATGATCCATCTGGTTTATTGGTCAATTTATAACAATTTTTGAAGAACTATTTAACATGCCTAATTTTGGATATCATAACATGAAAAAGAATTGTTGATTAGTGATGGAAAAGAAACACACACACACACACACACACACACACACACACACAGCTATGGAGATTTGCATCATCATATAAAAATTCTGTTTTTGACCCCCAACTGAGCCATCAAGGTTGCCGTCAATTCTTCTGTACTTTAGTCAGCTCATTTAGTCCAGTCCATTTATTTTCCTATTTTCCACAAAGCTATTTCCGACTTCCTTCATTCTTGTAAATCCATAAGAAAGTCCCTTGCTTCTCTGTCCCATATTTCATTCTATAGCCGAGATAATGAGGAAACACTATGATAATATGTGTGGGGCAGGTGCTATTGTTCAGCTATTTTATGATCAGCATCTTTTGAAATAATCTATTCTCATATAAAGTAGCAATATTGAAGTAGCCTTGGGACTCTCTTTCCTTCTCCATTTGGAGAATGGAGGATTCTAGAAGTATTTTATTAGATACGTGTTAATATTCCCTAAGTATAAACTTGTCTGGGAAATTTTAAATAGCAGGAAACTTTAGATTATATCACAGAAATTCTTTAAGAAAACGGGACTGCTACTTTCTTCATGTAATTTCTTCATCCACCCATAATCTATGCCAGCCATTTCCATAAACTCTTCTTCAGTAGCTCATCTGGGATGATGTCTCGCCACTATTCTCCCATGTCGCATGAAATGTGTTAAATATCACTGATACTGTTGGGTATACTGAACATCTAAAGTGAAGCCAGAGTCTTCTATTTATTTTATGATTTTTATTTCAGAGGCTCAATAGTAACTAACTTGCTTAAGACCTTTTAGCTATGTTTCTTACCAGCAGTCTTAGGACTAGAACTACATATATATATATATTATGTTCCATTATATATATATATATATTATGTTCCATTATGGAACAAAATGGAATTATGTTCCATTGTACTCTTTTTATACCTATTCTACAGACCAGCAACTTATTTAAATGAGTTCTTAAGATGTTTCATCCAGACCTATTCATTCTGTTAGAGTAACTTGCAAATTCATGCCATAAACAAACATATTGATTTTGGCTCTAGAGGGCTTTTGTAATGAATTTCATAATATTCTCATATCCCTTTTGTAATTAAGCCCACTTTAACTCCAGGTCCATCACCTCCTTAACAACACAGGTGCATATATGAATAGAATCATACTGCCAGTGGGTATGACTACATATTGAATTTGCAAGTCATTTTCCTGATGAGCTCTTATTTATTTAGCTTGCTCTGCTTGCCTCTGAGATGATTTTATTAAACAAGTAATAAAGAGGTGTAGGTACAAAAGGGTATATATGGAAACATGTAGGATACATCACACATTGAATACAAATGTGCTGTTGAGAATCCATAATATCACAAAATAATGAGATGAGAAAATTTTGCTAGTAGATATCCAGAGCAAATATAACAGTCCAGGCTTGGACTGAATCAATAAACTTCATATGTGACCAGAGAGCAAGCAGTCTTTACAAACACAAAGATCTTTCTTTTTATTTGCCTTTTTTCATTATATTTAATAGGAATGAATTTGTGTCTTTTGCATAAATTGGAACGGTTACCCAGGAGACATTCAGGGCAGTGGGCAAGGTAGAATGGGTTAACCATTACTAGTGGAACTTTCATCTTGTGAGTATGCTCAATATTTGCATTCAGGTACAAAAGGGGAGAATGAATAACAATGTTTAATATGGATATAAACTGACAGACTATATTAGCATAAACATGCTATTAACATAAAAATGCTATGACATTTTTATTTATGTTGAGGGAAAAGAATAAAATAAATACTCTCATGCTGCATTTGTGCTAAGTAGTAGTATAATGTCCAGAGAATGTCTGGGCTATGTGACCTTGAAGGAAAAAATCCCATGCACTTATTTAACCAACTAGAAGTGAGGACATCTATGTACATTTTAAATAAAACTATACGATTCTGGTAATGTTTTATCATATTGAGTGTATGCACTTGGTCTGGTGTGAATACACCCACACTTTGCTTCCCACAGCATGCAAACAGCAGTTGGCTGCAGGCGAGGTCTCCTCTGAAGTCACTTGTAAGCCTGATTGAAAGAAAGAACAAAGAAATGACACAGAGGTGTACTCTCCTCTCAGACATGCCTTCAGTGCATTTAGGCATTTTATATAAAAAAAAAAAAATAGTCTCTGAAGTTTAACATCTCAGTCTGATTTTGAAAGACCAGAAAATAGAGGCCAAGTTTTAATTATATACACGTACAATATTTCTTTCATTTTGTGTTTCTCCAAACCTAAGTCTGTGTCTGCTTTTCTTTTCTCTAAATCCTTAAAAATCCATAATGCATAAATTACTACAGTATAAAGTGATTTCTGATTAGAAAAAAAAAAAAGAAGGGATTATTTTGTTTGGATAACTTGAAAATCGTAAAGGTGAAAGACAGTTCACAGGAAGTAATCTCACACAATATAACCATGGCATGACATATAGCAAAGAGAAGACAGTATTTTGAGCACTGTGATATTTCAGAAAATCATAAGTTAACTATTTACAAATAAATGTCTCTAAGATCATGACTTTAAAATCAAATAGTTGGGCCGGCTGTTCATTTGAAAAGCCATTTCTTGATTTATGGCATTCTTTTCATCCGCTATCTGAGAAACTGCTCTGTCCAGTCTTTTTCTTGCCAACATAGTCATATATTACTACCTGCAGACTTACCAGATGCTTCGTGGACATTTTTAGATATTAGACACGGATATCTGCCTTTGCAGTCAAAATTTGTATAAAATGTCAGGAGTCAGACATCCAATGTACCTACAGGCTGGTCAAAAAAATCTAAACTCATTCTACTTGTAAACGATCATGTCTAGGGGTTCCTGGGTGGATTAGTCAGTTGAGCGTCCTATTGTTTATTTCAGCTCAGGTTATAATCTCAGGGTCCTGGGATCAAGCCCCACGTGGGACAGGGAATCTGCTTGACGATTCTCTCTTACCTCTGCCCCCCTCACCCAGCTCGTGCTCTCTCTCTCTCTCTCAAATAAATAAATAAATCTTTAAAATAAAAATAAATGAATAGATAAATAAATAAATGTAATAAATGACCGTGTATGTAGAACAGTTTCCTCCTGTTACACATGATACTCCTGAGAGGTACATTGATGAAGAGGAGCGCCTCATTTGACATGCACAGCACTAAAATTTATTATTTTTCTTAAAATCCCTTAACCATCTACTTTTTATTGGAAAAGTGATTCAAGAACACAAACTACTTCCCGGTTATAGATATATTACAACTGATCACCGTTTAGTCTCCACAATCAGTAGTTAAATCATTTATATTGAAACAAATATTTTAATAAAAACAACAGATTTAACCAAGTAGTGAAAAAAATGGTTTAAAATGTGATGTCAATTTTAGGAGAAAATATTCTAATGACAATAATAGTTCAAAGTTTGTCAATAATCCAGGCTACTATGAAAGAGAAATTGGTCCTGATTATGTGTTAGGCTCTATTATTTTTACATTAATATTTTATGGTCTTTCAAAGTTTTTTATAATCAGTGTACTTATGTAATGACTGATACTACCCATTTAAATTTCTTTTAAAATATTTATTTTTATAAATATTTCCACTTTATACATTATTTTCTTAATAAATTAATTAATGAATTAATTTATTGAGGGAAAATAATAATTATATATTATTATATATAATATAATAATATATATTATATATTATATATATCATATTATATATATAATATATAATATAATAATTATATATTATTATAATTATGAATTATAAATTAATTAATGAATTAATTAATTTATAAGATTATAGCCTAACCAGTGTCCTGAAATGGATCTTCATAATTTTGGTAGTAAAATAGTAGTAGTAGTAGTACTAGTAGTAGTAGTAGTAGTAGTAGTAGTAGTATTTGCAGACTGGGGTCTGGACATAAGTATATCTTAGGGTATTAATTCTTCTAAAAATATGTTGTCTTGGCTTATGATAAGCATTTTTAAGAATAAGAAGACTCTTTCCTTTTAAAGAATAATGATATAAACTGAAAATTCTATATCTTGTGAAATTAAGTGGGTGAAGTTGTCTGAAGAAATCATTCCTGACCACCACATGGAGTATGATTGAGGTGGACAAAGAAGATGAGAAGTAAAATATTTCAATACTCAACTTACTTTATCATCAAATTCAAAAATTGTCCCTTGCTCACAATGCATATAACTTAGACATAATTTTGAATTCTATAACAAAACATGAGTCTGAACATACATTTTGAATTAAAAATAGAAAATCTTGTCTAAATGAAATAATTTAAATGCTCTACATAAGCCCCAAACAACTCATTGAAATACAAGGACACAATTTTTTTCCCTACGTGTTATAAGAAATGATTGTCACTTAAAAGCACAGGCCAGCTATTTTCTAAAGTTGCCTTCCACCACATGTGTCTGTTCACAGGCCAAAGAATCAGTATCATTTAATAGAGCTTATGAATAATTACACAAGTGAGATGCCTGTCCTACCACATATTTAACCTCTATCACTTAATGACAGAGCAATCATATTATAAATGAAAGTTTACTCTTATATCTCCATGACATGTGTTTTATGATTTAATGGAAGATATTAAGTCCTACCATTTTATTTCACTATTGTCCATCTCTGCTTTGTCTTTTCACAACTCTGTATACTCTAGAATTATTTACAATATCCTCTCTGTCTTATCTCTCCATCTGATTGTTCTGAAATCATTTTTCCACATTATCATCCTATATTATCATCCTATATTTTCCACATTATCATCCTATATTATACATTTAAAATAAACATAAGAAGGTAAGTGTGAAAAATATCAAATTAAAATTAATGTCTTGGAGCACCTGGGTGGCTCAGTCAGTTAAGCATCTGCCTTTGGCTCAGGTCATGATCTCAGCGTCCTGGGAATCAGCTCTGTGTTGGGCTCCCTGCTCAGCAGGGAGCATGCTTTTCCCTTCCCTCTGCTGCTCCCCCTGCTTGTGCTCCCTTGCGTGTGCACATGCTCTCTCTCTCTGTGTGTCAAATAAATAAATAAATAAATTCTTTGAAAAAAAGATAAAGTTAATATCTTCAATGGTATAAAAAAGTCACCTTAGGAGCATTAGGAAAAGTTTTCTCTTTGGAGGAAGTAGTCAGAGAAGTCACAGGCTTAATATTCAATAGCATTTCGCTTGAAGCAAAAAGGGAAAAGAGATATTCCTTCTGGTGTGTATTACCATGGTCAAGGCAAAATTGAGTTCTAAATAAATATAGATAAAAATGGTATTTGATACCAGAAATAAATATAGATTGAAATGATAATTGATACTAGACTGTGGAAAGTTTAACTGCTAGACAAAGTAGCTTTTATTTGATAATGTAAGCAATAGAAACTTGATTAATCAAAGTCTTCTTTCCTGCTTCCCTTCCCACCCCAGTGGATAAAGCTAATTAAACTCAAAACATCACTTGGACCTTCCTCAGGCCCCATCAAAACCCCAGAGAAGACATGAAATTAAGAGATCTTCTGCCCTGAAGGGAGCAGCATGCTTAAGCACCCTGTTAGAGTGCTGTTAGAGGGGTTGTCCTCTGCTTCATTCCCTCCTGAAGTGGTATTCTGGAAAAGCCAATCTACATACTTCTTACATTTTTCATAGCACGGCAAATGACTTTATGTTACTATATCTCCAAACAACATTGCAGGAAAATAATAAAGTCATTATAAGAGTGGGTCAGGAATGGAGATGTTTGCATGTTATAAGTTAAAAAAATTTCTCCCCACTGTCAAAGAAGTTGGAACTCATAATGGCTTTTCTTTGTGAAAGTGCAAAAATGTCAATCAAGCAATGTTAACTGCTACCCACAGAATTGACTCTCTGTCCTATTGGATGTCATCCATATAGAAAATAAATCTCTTTTAATAGAATTAAACTACATGGATGACCCTATTTCAAAAAGTCATATTCATGAATATTTACATAGTTCTGCATTTAAATAAATTGTCCATGTTCTAGAAAGTCCAAGGGAATATGCAACATTATTTCTCAATAGTTAATCTAATTTTATAATCAAGGCCCTGTTTTTCAGGCTTTTAGCATAAACTATTTAATTATATCATTATATATTTTTCATACAATTAATTATAGAGACTCTACAGTGGAGAGGCAGCATAAAAGCTGCTATTCACTCATTAATAAATTATTTTAGATCTACTGTGTGCCAAGTACTGCCCTAAGAGCTGTGGATACATAACACAGGCTAAAAACCTATCTTCATGAATTTTTATTCTGTAAGATCTTGCTGATGTCTTAATCAGTTTGGGCTGTTATAACAAAATACCATAGCCTGTGGGGCTTAAACAATAAACATTTATTTCTCTCAGTTCTGGAAACTAGAAAGCCCAAGATAAATGTTCTGGCAGATTTGGTGTCTGGTGAGAGCCCATTTTCTGGTTTGCAGATAACCACTTTTTGCTGTATCCCTCATATGGTGGAGAGAGAAAGCACTGGGTTTTCCTCCTCTGCTTATAAGGGCACTAATACCCTCATGGGAGCTCTATCCTCATGACCTCGTCTAAACCTAATTACCTTCAAGAGGCCTCACTTCCTAATACCATCTGTAATATTGTGATTTATAATAAGAAATGCATACTTGAAACTTTCACCCACTTTCTGGCTCAGAGCTCCTAAAACTTGTAGTTAATCTAAGTGAGGGAAGCAATAAAGGTATCTTTTGTTTTGATAATGGGGGGAATTTTGGAAAGCACCTACACATGTGGTCTAGTTGTCAAGAGAACCAACGGTGTCATTAGAGGATTGGGACTTTCAGTACCCCCACCCACCTTCAGGGAGGGAATCAATCACCAATGGTCAATAATGTAATCAATCATATCTATGTAATGAAGCCCCCTTAAAACCCGCAAAGGACAGGGTTCACAAACTTCCAGGTCGATGAAAACATAGAGGTGTTGGGAGAGTGGCAGTTTGGAGAGGATTTCTTTTTCTTTTCTTTTTCTTTTTTTTTTTTTTTAAGATTTTATTTATTTATTTGACAGAGAGAGAGAAAGAGCACACAAGCAGGCAAGCAGGAGAAGTGAGCAGCAGGCAGAGGGAGAGGGAGAAGCAGGCTCCCCGCTGAGCAAGAGGCCTGACATGGGCCCAGAATCATGACCTGAGCTGAAGGCATACACTTAACTGACTGAGACGCCCAGGTGTCCCTTGGAGAGGATTTCATAGAAACAGTACAGAATGGTGGTTGCAAAATATGGTATTGTATACTTGAAAGTTACTGAGAGATCATCCTAAGACTGCTGACTACGCATTTACACACGAAGAGTCAATTATGTGAGGCGGCGGATGTGTTAACGTCTTGATGTAGATAATCTTTCTGCAATGTGTATGTTTATCCAGTCATCACATTGCACACGTTAAACATGTACAATTATACTTGTCAATTACCCCCATTAAGTAGGAAAAGAAAATAAAATAAAACTTTAGAAAATAAAAAAAGAGAAAATATGGATAATCTTCTCTGGTTCCCACACATCCTGCTGGGAAATGATTCAAAGATTTCCAACCTACACATTTATGCTCCTCATTTCAAAAGTTTGGCTGAAAATTTCAACGTGCATGGTTTTGGTGACAGGATATCTAGCAACTGGAGGCCAAAATGGGATTAGCAAGTGCCCTCATCTAGGTGAAGAGGACTAGAAGCCAGTGCCCCCACAGACATCAACCAGGCCAGGGAAAACAATGACAGATGAAATTTAAGATCCTAAGAAATTAGGTAAACCCCAGCATTGGGGTTAGGAAGAGAAGGGGGGGATTCGAATAAACTAAATATTTATGCCAAAAAATTGTTCTGTAAATGCTGATTTTTTTTTAATTGGAGTGAGGAAAAACATTGACATTACTAGATTAATTTATCTTGCTAGTAAACTCAACAGGAGCTCATGAACCAAGTTAAATTTCATTATAGAACTACAAATAAGGTAAATCCTTTTTTTGTGGACATTTGAGATTTGATTGTGAATTACATACCTGCCTATACTCTGCTTTTACAGTTTTGTCCAGGATTAATTTTGTCCTTTAGCTTCTCCTTCTGAGATGGGCTCTCTACAGGAACTCATTGCCCTAAAGTCTCATGATGCATTGGCTGTAGCACTCTGATTCTGCCTCGTCCTCTCAAAAAATACCATGTTCTGGACCTTTCTCACCCCTCATCATAATTGCATTCACTCCATCAAAATTTACATGCTCCATGTGACACTATTTCTGGCTTAGAAAAAATGCTAACATCAATCAATTTAAAACCTGCCATCTAAAGAATTATAAAAGTATCGGGGTTACTTAGCCTGGAACATTGTGGCCTTTAGATATTTAGATGGTAGTTATTTTGAAGAGGAATTTGTTGAGGATGACTTCAGTTGAAATTTGTGACATTATAACTGCACTTACTACTTACATTGTAGAGGTGTACCATGAAAATTACTTTAAGACTAAGCGATTCTGGGGAGCCCTCCATGAGTGTGCCACACAGAAAAGTTGCTACATAGAGTGAGGAGCATTTGAAACATGGCTAATAGGAAGGAGGATCTGAATTTTTAATTTATTTAATATATATTAATTTCCACTTCTATTTAGAAACTGAGGAAATATGAGATATCCTTCTGTAAATGTAAATGTATTGTTTTGATAGCACTACATTTCAATTTAACTGTTGCATTGTGTATGACATTTTGGCTATATTATAATGTGAGTCTCTATTCCTGTGTCTTTCTGGTATTATACAAAAATATATTTAGTCAGTATCAATGGATTGATTCAGCTCAAAAGTTTTTGTCTATACACTAATGTCTGTGTCAGTACAAATAACATTGTAACATGTTTATTGAAATATTTTATGCAGACAGTATGAGTTACAGTGGTACTATGTGCATGATAATTTTTAAATTAAATTATTTATTTTTAGTGTAATTATAATATAATAAAATTATCTGTCTAATTAAAATAAGATACATATATTGATTTTAAAATGAAGAGATATTACCGAATCAGAATGGATAAAGATGTAAAAGCTATTACTACAATGGGAAAAGTAATAAAAAAAGACTAAAAATTATGTGGTTAATTTCATAATAGATGCCAAGTACAAATTGAATAAAATGAAAAAAAAATATATGTTTGTTGCCTCAAATAAATTTACACAAAATAAAGTTGGACATATCCATTAAATACATACTTAATTCAAAAAGAAAATTCTTCCTAAAGTAAGAGAAAAAATTGACAAAATTAGTCACCTGAAATCAGAATTAAATATTACGACAAATTTTAAATTATATTTAATAAGCTCTGAGTGTGTAACTTTGGTCAGCTATCAAATGACTTGGTTCTTACACAAAATAAAAACTATTTTGAATAGCAAGATAATAAAGTAAATTACTAATGTCTTTTTTGAAATTTTATAATACAACTATACAATAAAGACTAAGAAAATATATTTTAACAAAGTGAAAGATCTTCACTTAAGCCACTAAACAACTACCTATGCAATATAAATTTTCCCAACAATATTTTTGATCAATTGATTAAAAATATTAAAGTAGCAAGTACTTTTCTGTAGTTTGAATTACTTATGTGGTGCAAGAGACATTGCTCGTTTACAACACTGCATATATATTTTCTCAAAATATTTCAAAAATACGAAAAAAATGTTGCCTATTTGCAGACTAAAATTCAAGCTCATGGCATAGATGTTTTAGATTCCATTGTTTTGGTCTAAAAGATTCTCAACTAGTCGGGGCACCTGGGTGGTGCAATCATTGAGCGTCTGCCTTCAGCTCAGGGCGTGATCCCGGCGTTATGGGTTCGAGCCCCACATCAGGCTCCTCTGCTGGAAGCCTGCTTCCTCCTCTCCCACTCCCCCTGCTTGTGTTGCCTCTCTTGCTGGCTGTCTCTATCTCTTCAAATAAATAAAAAAATAAAATTAAAAAAATTAAAAAAAAAAAGAATCTCAACTAGAGAAAAAGTAATTAGTTCTTATGGCAGATAATGCTCAGGTTATTTTAGTTTAAAAAATCTGAATTTATTGAAATTTTAAAACAACCAAATGTTAGTTTCTGTATTCATCTACTTCACTTTATAATATGCATTGAAAAAAATTATACTTTGTATTTGAAGCAAATTCTACAGAAAATTTATGTATACGGTTGTTAATACCATTCAGTATATATTTGCAGATGTTATGAATTATCACTAGTTTATTTAACAGTTAAAAGAAATAGAAGGCAATGAGTTATATAATATGTTCTTTGGCAGAGTTCGTTGGTTGACTCATAGAAGAATATTACTGCAGTGTTAACTCCAACTCTAGATTTTCTTGAGAAAAGGGACTGCTTCCTAAATATTCAGTAATGAGGGACAAAAATTGCTGTTATTTATATTTCTTCCTATCACACTGTGTACGTGCAAGTCATGTTTAAAGTTCCAAGGAAAAGTAAATCTTGTCATTTATGTAGAAAACATGAGCAGTTTCATAATTTATGATGTCTAGTGCAAAATGAGGGTGCAAGACCACTTTCTAAAAAGCTATCAAGTGTTTTAAGATATTGACAGCAGAGCATTATATCAAGAAGTGCCCTTCTAAGTGTGAGGTCTGTACAGTTGCACAATTTGTGCACTTACAAAGCTAAACTTGCTGAACAGATATAAGAATTTCTGTTGAAATTGAACTTTCGTTATGTACATCAATAATAATGATTTTGCCCATTTTTCTAATATGAATCCATCTGCAGATGACTGTAATTTCAATCTACAGCATTATGTACAATAGCTATAAAAACTACACAAAATTTATATAACACTTCATTGATATTGACAAATTTGTAGAATCTTTTCAATTTATACCTTTAAATTTTATGTTAGCAATACTGAGTTGACATAATAATTAATGAGCTTTTTTAATTTGAATAGAAGAACATTGGGAAGTGATATTCTTTTGCTTAAAAATCAAATAAATTCTTAGAAAAGAGATGAATCGTTTTTTTTTTTAATGATTTTTATTATATTATGTTAGTCACCATACAGTACATCCCTGGTTTCCGATGTAAAGTTCAATGATTCATTAGTTGCGTATAACACCCAGTGCACCATGCAATATGTGCCCTCCTTACTACCCATCACTGGTCTATCCCATTCCCCCACCCCTCTCCCCTCTGAGGCCCTCAGTTTGTTTCTCAGAGTCCATAGTCTCTCATGCTTCATTCCCCCTTCTGATTACCCCCCTTTCTTTATCCCTTTCTTCTCCTACTGATTATCCTAGTTCTTATGTTCCATAGATGAGAGAAATCATATGATAATTGTCTTTCACTGCTTGACTTATTTCACTTAGCATTATCTCCTCCAGTCCCGTCCATGTTGCAGCAAATGTTGAGAACTCGTTCTTTCTGATAGCTGAGTAATATTCCATTGTATATATGGACCACAACTTCTTAATCCAGTCATCTGTTGAAGGGCATCTCAGCTCCTTCCACGATTTAGCTATTGTGGACAATGCTGCTATGAATATTGGGGTGCATATGGCCCTTATCTTCAATACGTCTGTATCTTTGGGGTAAACACCTAGTAGTTCAATGGCTGGGTCATAGGGTAGCTCAATTTTTAACTTTTTAAGGGACCTCCACACTGTTTTCCAGAGCTGCTGTACCAACCTGCATTCCCACCACCATTTATTGAAGAGACTGTCTTTTTTCCACCTGATGTTTTTCCTGGTTTATCAAAGATTAGTTGCCCATAGAGCCAAGGGTCCATTTCTGGGTTCTCTATTCTGTTCCATTGGTCTATGTGTCTGTTTTTGTGCCAGTACCATGCTGTCTTTGTGATCACAGCTTTGTAGTACAGCTTGAAATCCGGCAATGTGATGCCCCCAGCTTTGTTTTTCCTTTTCAACAGTTCCTTGGAGATTCGGGGCCTTTTCTGGTTCCATACAAATTTAAGGACTATTTGTTCCAGTTCTTTGAAAAATGTCCTTGGTATTTTGATCAGGATAGCATTGAAAGTGTAGATTGCTCTGGGTAGCATGGACATTTTAAGTATGTTAATTCTTCCGATCCATGAGCATGGAATATTTTTCCATCTTTTTATGTCTTCCTCAATGTCTTTCAAGAGCGATATATAGTTTCTAGAATATAGGTCTTTTACGTCTCTGGTTACGTTAATTCCAAGGTAATGTATGGTTTTTGGTGCTATTGTAAATGGGATGGATTCCTTAATTTCTCTTCCTTCAGTCTCATTATTCGTGTATAGAAATGCAACTGATTTCTGAGCATTGATTTTGTATCCTGCCACATTACTGAATTGCTCTATAACTTCTAACAGTTTGGGAGTGGATTCTTTTGGGTTTTCCATATAGAGTATCATGTCATCTGTGAAGAGAGACATTTTGACTTCTTCTTTGCTGATTTCAATACTTTTTATCCCTTTTTGTTGTCTGATTGTTGTTGCAAGGACTTCCAGTACTATGTTGAATAATAGTGGCGAGAGTGGGCATCCTTGTCGTGTTCCTGATCTTAAGGGAAAGGCTTTCAGCTTTTCCCCATTGAGAATGATATTTGCTGTAGGCTTTTCATAGATGGCTTTTATGAGATTGAGAAATGTACCCTCTATTCCTACACTGTGAAGGTTTTAATCAGGAAAGGATGCTGTACTTTGTCAAATGCTTTTTCTGCATCAATTGAGAGGATCATATGGTTCCTGAGACTTTTCTTGTTGATATGATGTATCACGCTGATCGATTTGCGAATGTTGAACCACGCTTGCAGCCCAGGTATGAATCCCACTTGGTCTGATAGGTAATCCTTTTAATGTGCTGTTGGATTCTGTTAGTCAGGATCTTGTTGAGGATTTTGGCGTCCATATTCATTAGGGGAATCGATCTGTAATTCTCCTTTTTGATGGGGTCTTTGCCTGGTTTGGGGATCAAGGTAATATTGGCCTCATAGAATGAGTTTGGTAGCTTTCCTTCTATTTCTATTTTGTGAAATAGCATTAGAAGAATAGGTATTATTTCTTCTTTGAATGTTTGGTAGCATTCCCCAGGAAAACCATCCGGGCCTGGAGTTTTGTTATTTGGAAGGTTGTTTATCACTGACTCAATCTCTTCATAATTAATTGGCCTGTTTAAGAAATTAAATTCTTCCTGTTTCAGTCTTGGTAGTTTATAGGTTTCCAGGAAGGCATCCATCTCTTCCAGATTGCTTAATTTATTGGCATATAGCTGTTGATAAAAATTTCTAATAATTCTTTCAATTTCCTTGGTGTTGGTTGTGACCTCTCCTTTTTCATTCATAATTTTATTAATTTGGGTCCTTTCTCTTTTCTTTTGGATAAGCCTTGCCAGTGGTCTGTCAATTTTATTGATTCTCTCAAAGAGCCAGCTTCCAGACCTGTTGATCTGCTCTACCATACTTCTGGTTTCTAATTCATTGATTTCTGCTCTAATCTTGGTCAACTGCTTCCTCGTAAGTGGATTAGGCCTGTCCCTCTGTTGCTGTTTCAGCTTCTTGAGGTGAGAATATAAAAACTGCATTTTAGATTTTTCTTTTCTTTTGAGTGAGGCTTGGATGGCTATGTATTTCCCCCTTAGGACTGCCTTTGCAGTATCCCTTAGGTTTTGGACCATTGTGTTTTCATTCTCGTTGGTCTCCATAAATTGTTTAAATTGATTGTTGACTTCCTGGTTTATCGAGTCATTCCTGAGCAGGATGGTTCTTAGCCTCCAAGTGTTTGAGTTTCTTCCAAATTTTTCCTTGTGGTTGAGTTCCAATTTCAGAGCGTCGTGGTCTGAGAATATGCAGGCAATAATTTCAATCTTTTGGTATCGGTTGAGAACCTGTTTTGTGTCCCAGAACATGGTCTATTCTTGAGAATGTTCCATGGGCATTAGAATAGAATGAATATTCTTTGGTTCTGGGGTGTAGTGTTCTATATATGTCTATGAGGTCCAACTCGTTGAGTATGGCATTCAAAGCCTTTGATTCTTTGCTTAGTTTTTGCCAGGGTGTTCTGTCTATTTCTGATAGTGGGGTGTTGAGGTCCCCTACTATTAATGTATTTTTATCTATATGTCTCTTTATTCTGGTTAAGAGTTGGCTTGTGTATCTTGCTGCTCCCCTGTTGGGAGCATATATATTTATAATTGTCATATCCACTTGTTGGATACATCCTTTAAGAATAATATAGTGCCCTTCTGTGTCTCTAACTATAGTCTTTAGTTTAAAATCCAATCTATCTGATATGAGAATTGCTATCCCAGCTTTCTTTTGAGGTCCATTTGTGTGAAAGATGGTACTCCATCCCTTTACTGTCAGTCTGAATGTATCTTTGGGTTCAAAATGAGCCTCTTGTAGACAGCAAATGGATGGGTCATTTCTTTTTATCCAATCTGCAACCCTGTGGAGTTTTATGGGAGCATTTAAGCCATTCACATCGAGACTGAATACTGAGAGATATGATTTTAATGATGCCATGTTGCCAATAAAGTCTTTGTATCGGTTGTGACTTTCTGTTCTGTATAACTCTTGGGGCCTTTTTACCTTTATAGAACCCCCCTTAACATCTCCTGTAGGGCTGGTTTCGTGGTTATGAAATTGGTTAATGACTGGCGATTCTGGTGACAGCCTTGCTGGATAAGGGATCCTTGGCTGCATGTTTTTCTCTGAAAGAGCTTTAAAAATGCCCTCCCAACCCTTTCTCTCATTCCAGTTCTGTGTAGACAGGTCTGACGTAATTCTGATACCTTTGCCTTGGTACGTGAGAAATTTCTTTGCCCTGGCCACTTTCAATACTGTATCCTTGGATCTAATATTTGCGAAATGCACTATGACGTGACGTGGCGTAGGTTTGTCATGGTTGAGCTTGGGAGGGGTCCTCTCTGCCTCTTGGACACAAATGTCTGTTTCCCTCGCTAGATTAGGGAAGTTTTCAGATACAATTTGTTCAAATATCTCTTCTAGACCTCTGTTTTTCTCCACCCCCTCGGGGATGCCGATGATTCTGACATTGGATCGTTTCATTGAGTCAGTAATCTTCTGTAACCTCCATTCGTGGATGTGGATTTTTTAAAGTCCAGCTTCTATTTTTGTTTTTTCTTCTACTAAACCATCCTCCAATTCGCTAATACGTTCCTCTGCCTCAGTGACCCTGGCCATCAGAGCCTCTAGTTTTGCCTGCATTTGGCTCATAGAATTTTTAATTTCTGGCAGATTTGCTCTCATTTCCGCCCTTAGAGATTCTATATTCTCATTAACATTTTTGTTAATACTTTTTTCAAGTCTACACATCATCTTGACCATTGTTACTCTGAATTCCATTTCTGATAATTTGGTTACATCCATATCCATTAGTTCTGTGGCAGAGGCCACAGACTCATTGTCTTTTCTTTGCTGGGGGGGACTTCTTCTTGTCATTCTGATGAGGAGAGGTTGTGAGGTTGTCCAGAGCCCAAATTATTGACCGGGACCCAGGCCATGCTCCCTTGTTTTATAGGGATCTTAGGGATGTGGGCTTCTTCTTTAAAGATTTTATTTATTTATGTGGCAGAGAGTAAACCAGCGAGAGAGAGAACACAAGCAGGGTTGTGGGAGAAGAAGAAGCAGGTTCCTAGCCGAGGAACCCGATGAGGGACTCCTTTCCAGAACGCCGGGATCACGCGCTGAGCCGCAGACAGGCGCTTAATGACTGTGCCACCCAGGTGCCCCCGGATGTGGGCTTCTTGATTTTTCAGCCTGCCTTCTGTGTTCTGGGGGAGGGGCCCGCCGCGCCAATACTCAGGCAACCCTGTTTGGGTAGAGTCTCCGTGTCCCCTGCGAGGGGGGATGGGGATTGGCACTCCCTGAGCTGGTATTTCCAGGCTTTTGTTCTCTGGCAGCTTTCCCTGGCGGTTTGCTGTGCCTCTTCTGAGAATCAGAGCAGCAGTGGCCGAATTTCAGCCTCTGTCACAGAACAGAGGGATTGCGGCCCGTTCTCCACTGATGTTTTGGCCACTTTAACTCCGTTACTGTTGGTGCTGCTCAACCCTGCAGCGTCCCGGGATGTGCGCCCCACACCCAGCGTCCCAGCCCTCACTTCCAGGGCCAGCGCGTCTCTGTCCTTTGTGTTTCTAACACCGCCGCCAGCCGCCCCCCCCCTCACGCTCCAGGACTCAGTCTGCTGTCTGGAGGTGCCCTCCGGGAGTCTGCCCTCTCCCCCGTGCAGGTGGCTACCGCTTCCCGGCGCCCGAACGCGGCAGCTCCCTCCCCCTTCTGTTTATCTTCCAATATCTGTGCGCAGTTTCACGGCTCCCCACTTCGTACCTCAATACTCAGCGCTGGAGATGTTCATTTGTAGAGATCCAGATGTATCTTCCTGCGTCTCAGGCTGATTCTGTGGGTGTTCAGGCTGGTCTGGTACCTATCCAACTCGACTCTGGGGACTGGCTGAAAAAGGTCCCCTACTCCTCTGACATCTTAACTCCCTCCCATGAATCAGTTTTTTGAACGTGGACCATTAAAAGAAAATAATATTTGACTCAATTGTGATTCAATTATTAGAAAATGTTTAAGTATGTTTGGAACTACGTGGGAATGTATATCTACTTTCCAACTGTAAATTTTATAAAATCTATAAAATGTAAATTAAGTATCTCTGAGGAAAATTTGTGGTCTTATCAAAGTGATATAAATGTAAAATGTACATTAAATTTTAAAGTCATACGAAAAATGAATATAAAATGTCAATAATTTTATGCCGACATTTATAATTTATGGAGTTAAACACTATTACTAAAATTAGTTTTATCTGTTTCTTCTCACTTTCTTGTATGGGTCTCCATGAAAAATTAAATTTGCATATGTGGCCTACATTGTATTTTTCTTGCATGGGTGCTTTCATATGCTACTTTTTATAGCAGTCACCTAATGATTATTTATGCTACCTTGTATTTCATGAAGGCTTAGAAACTATGGACTGTGGGACAAATTTATTCCATAGCCTCTTTTTGTTAATTAAATTTTATTGGAGCACAGATACCCTCTCTTTTTATGTATTATCAACGTATGTTTTGATGCCATAAAGGTATATTTGCATCATTGAGTCAATGGTAAATGGAGCTACATTGATAACAAAGCCTAAAATATTTACTGCCTGACTCTTGATCCCTTCTCTAGATGACATATAGTATTTGTCTTCTGGGCATTTGGCCAATTAATACTGTGCTTGGAGGAAGGATACAAACAACAAAATGCTGAAATGACTATCACAAGACCCTGAAATCTCAAAGGAAGAGATGGCTGTGGAGAGACCTCTTGGATATGCATTGGCCTTTGTTAGTATAATAGTGACAAGAGCGTAAGGTAACTTTCCTTAAAGAAAAGTTAAATTAAAAGTTAAAGTTAAATTTCAGAGAATGCTAAAATTGGGGGAAAATGTGATTTTTGCAAGGTGCCAGAAATACATTTTTTATTCTCTACTATATATGTTTTTTTAAATATCTATTTTAGAAGTGGATTCATGCTTGTAGTAGTCTCAGCCCCAGAATTTACAGGTGTGTGTTATGATAAGAATTTTTTTCCAGATTCTAAACAGAAATTTGTTTAAAATTAGGTTACACTAGAACTCCCAAAGCCATGCTACTGGAAAGAGATCTTCGAAATTATTTATGTAATTGGCTTTTGGTGTGACCCTAAGGATCAGATAGAAAACCAAGAGTTGAAAACTGTGTCCATTTCTGGATCAAATAGCATGAAGCTTTTAGGAAATACACATCAAAACCGCAATGAGATACCACTTTACACCTGTGAAAATGGCTGTAATATTTTTAAATGGAAAATAACAAATGTTGACAAGAATGTGGTGAGATTAGAAAATTGGAACCCTCAAAAAATGCTGGTAAGAATGTAGAATGGTGCACAGCTGTTGTGGAAAACAGTTTGGTAATTATTCAAACAACAACAATAACAACAGAATTACTATATGATAGTTATTGTACTCCTAAGTATATATTAAAAAGATTTGCAAATAAGTGTTCCAATAAAACTTGTATATGAATGTTTATAGCAGTATTATTTACAAAAGCCAAAAGGTGGGAACAACCCCAATACCTGTCAACCAATGAATGGATAAATAGAATACGGTCTCTCTGTGAAATGGAATCCTCTTCAGTCACAAAAAGAGTGAAGTACTGATACATGCTACAACGTCCATGAACCTTGACAGTATTGTTTTAATAAAAAAAAGTCAGACAAAAAAGCTGTATGTGATTCCATTTATATGAATTATCCAGAACGGGTAAATCCAGAGACAGGAAAAGCAAATTATTGTCAGGGCTTAGGAGGGGGGGGAGAATGGGGAATAATGGCTGCAGGGTTTCCTTTGGGAAGACGAAAATGTTCTGGAACTAGATAGTGGTAATAGTTGTACAAGATTGTAAATATACTAAATGCCACTGTATTATGCACTTTAAAATAGCTAAAATGGTAAGTTTTGTTTGTATGTATTTTAACCACAGTAAAACATTATAGAAATTCAGAATATGAACCAGCACACTGCTAAAAACTCTCATAATTATCTTACATAAATGGATCTCTGAAGGATAATGAAGTCCTGAGAAACCAATTGTCAGTATGTTGTCAGTGTCACCAAGTGTTTGGTAAGCTGTTGGATTTGATGATTCTAAAAATACCATAAAAATTAATATTTTAAATAAAAATCTGATTTATTCCTCTAAATAGCACTTAAAATTTTTTTATATGTTTATATTTTTCAACCAGCTGGCTATCTAATTTTGGAAATTTTAAATGATAAACATGGGGATATATTTTTATTAAAATGGCCATTTTTACATAGCACAAGCCATGCATTAGTGTTATGGGTTAGCTCTTGCCAAATTCTACTGCTAAGCAATGACACAGTTTATTTCAGGGAATCTACCAGCTTTGGATAAGGTAAATAATTAGTTTGCTTTCCCTAGGGAGTCTCATGGTATCATTTATTAGATAGTTTGTGTTATAAATGGAATTGGTAGTTTTATTGTATACTCTGTGACAAGTATATAATTGCTTTAAAACAACAGCGACGGTTACTTCCTGGGCTACCCTGGAGAATGTGGGAATGGGAAGAGGAGGAAATACATAAGAATTGCATAGAGAGTCTATTCTGTATTCTGTCTATCAGGTATTAGGGAATGAGAATTATTAGCGTTTTCAGCATGGACTGCAATTCTGGAATGAACTCTCAATAAATATCCACATTACGACTAGAGTAGAATGTTTCCAGTTGTTCAAAAGTATGGATTCAGAATTTTTAAAGATCCCTGTTGTTGTTATTATTATTACTTAATGTCCTAGAAAGATATTTAAATAATTCTTTATAGATATTGTTGTATAAAAGTAATTGGGGTGGATGAAACCTATATAAATACCACAATTAAGATTATGGGTCCAGTGAGACATATAATTCTCCATGAGCATCTTATATGCACACAGTTTGGATTTTCTGAGCAACGGGCACTGATAATCTTTGCAACATTATTTGCATAGTTGCAAAAATATATTCCCTTTACTAGACTATGCTGGCATGAGTAAACACATTCAATTTTTCTTTCAAAATCAAAACTTTGTTATGCATGAAAACACTCTTTGAAGCAAATGCATGAAAATATTCTTTGAAGATATAGACAGTGTCTGCCTTCATGCCAGAGAAGGCAGATTTTTTACAGCACAGATAATGTCTCCCTCTCCAGAAACATTCCAGGATTGTAAAATATCATTTCACTTTCTGGGGATGTTCTAATATTGCAGAGTAGATACAAGTTGCTCTCTCTCTTTTTCTCCAAGAGACAGATCACCAGTAGACCTACATAAGATCAGTGTCCCTTGATTTGGGATACTTTTCTACAATGTGCACTGCTGCATGTGCAGATGCCAGTTAGCCCTTACCAAGTCACCCTGGGGGACTGATACTCAAGAGACTGAGGCAAAATATTGCTATGATTAATACTATTTCTGTGAGTAGTAAATAGTCTTTTTCTTTGACCCAGAAGTCCTAGATCTTCTGTACACACACACATACATAACACTTATAACTGTGGTAGGCTAATGTAGCTTGCAAGAAAGGTAAAATCTCAAACCCTTCAAAGTTCTGAATAGAATAATTTGATACAGTGTTACATTTTGTACTCATTTCAGTGAATATGCATTATTAATTTCCATTTCTTTATTAGTATACTTGGTATATATATTTTAAGGTTGTTTTTTTTTTTTCAGGTCTGGTACATTTTGTAGGCACTTGAAAGCACTATGTTCATTTCACCTAGTTAATAGAAAAATACCTTCCTAGAGCAACACTTAAAATCTTGGTTTACTTAAAGGATTTTCAGGATAATTCTATGTTCATAAAGAGAGACGTAGATTACTAATTATTATTCTCTGATGGCATGTGAATTTGTGTACTAAAACTTCTAAAGGGGTACTATAACTATCATTACTTTCTGGAGATTATTTCAATAGACAAAGTTTGGGTTCTGATTACTCTTTCTTTTTTTATTTTAATAATAATATATTTTTATTATATTATGTTAGTCACCATACAGTACATCCCTAGTTTTTGATGTAAAGTTCCATGACTCATTACTTGCATATAACACCCAGTGCACCATGAAATACATGCCCTCCTTAATAATCATCACCAACCTATCCCATTCCACCCCCCTCTGCTGAAGCCCTCAGTTTGTTTCCCAGAGTCCATAGTTTCTCATGGTTCATTCCACCTTCTGTTTACCCCCCCTTTCTTCTTCTCTTCCTTCTCCAACTGATCTTCCTACTCGTTATGTTCCATAAATGTGTGAAACCATATGATAATTGTCTTTCTCTGCTTGACTTATTTCGCTTAGCATTATCTCCTCCAGTCCCGTCCATGTTGCAGCAAATGTTGAGAAATCATTCTTTTTGATGGCTGAGTAATATTCCATTGTATATATGGATCACATCTTCTTAATCCAGTCATCTGTTGAAGGGCATCTTGGCTCCTTCCATGATTTAGCTATTGTGGACAATGCTGCTATGAACACTGGGGTGCATATGGTCCTTATCTTCACTATGTCTGTATCTTTGGAGTAAATACCCAGTAGTGTAATTGCTGGATCATGGGTTAGCTCTATTTTTAACTTTTTAAGGGACCGCCACACTGTTTTCCAGAGTGGCTGTACCAACTTGCATTCCCACCAACAATGTAGGAGGGATCCCCTTTCTCCACATCCTCTCCAACATTTGTTGTTTCTTGCCTTGTCAATTTCTGCCATTCTAACTGGTGAAAGGTGGTATCTCAGTGTGGTTTTGATTTGAATTTCCATGATGGCTACTGATTTTGAACATTTTTTCATGTGTCTGTTAGCCATTTGTATGTCTTCATTGGAAAAGTGTCTGTTCATATCTTCTGCCCATTTTTTGATTTGTTTATTTGCTTCTTGTGTATTGAGTTTGAGAAGTTCTTTGTAGATCTTGGATACCAGTCTTTTATCTGTAGTGACATTTGCAAATATATTCTCCCATTCCGTGGGCTGCCTCTTAGTTTTTTTGACTATTTCCTTGGCTGTGCAGAAGATTTTTATCTTGATGAAGTCCCACAAGTTCATTTTTTCTTTTGTTTCTCTTACCTTTGAAGATGCGTCATGAAAAAATTTGCTGTGGCCAATGTCAAAGAGAGCCTATGTTCTCCTTTAGGATTTTGTGGATTCCTGTCTCACATTGAGGTCTTTTATCCATTTGAAGTTTATCTTTGTGTATGGTGTGAGAGAGTGGTCAAGTTTCATTCTTTTGCATGTAGCTGTCCAATTTTCCCAGCATATGATCCTCTCAATAGATGCAGAAAAAGCATTTGACAAAATACAGCATCCTTTCCTGATTAAAACACTTCAGAGTGTAAGGATAGAGGGTACATTCCTCAATTTCATAAAAACCATCTATGAAAAGCCTACAGCAAATATCATTCTCAATGGGGAAATGCTGGAAGCCTTTCCCTTAAGATCAGGAACACAACAAGGATGCCCACTCTCACCATTATTATTCAACATAGTACTAGAAGTCCTTGCAACAGCAATCAGACAACAAAAAGGAATAAAAGGCATTCAAATCGGCAAAGAAGAAGCCAAACTGTCTCTCTTCGCAGATGACATGATACTCTATATGGAAAACCCAAAAGAATCCACTCCCAAACTACTAGAAGTTATAGAGCAATTCAGTAATGTGGTGGGATACAAAATCAATGCTCAGAAATCAGTTGCATTTCTATACATGAACAATGAGACTGAAGAAAGAGAAATTAGGGAATCCATCCCATTTACAATAGCACCAAAAATCATACATTATCTCAGAATTAACTTAACCAGAGATGTAAAGGAGCTATATTCTAGAAACTACAAATCACTCTTGAAAGACATAGAACAAGACACAAAATGATGAAAAATATTCCATGCTCATGGATCGGAAGAATTAACATACTTAAAATGTCCATGCTACCCAGAGAAATCTACACTTTCAATGCCATCTCAATCAAAATACCAATGACATTTTTCAAAGAGCTGGAACAAACAGCCCTTAAATTTGTGTGGAACCAGAAAAGGCCCCGAATTGCCAAGGAATTGTTGAAAAGGAAAAACAAAGCTGGGGGCATCACATTGCCGGATTTCAAGCTGTACTACAAAGCTGTGATCACAAAGACAGCATGGTACTGGCACAAAAACAGACACATAGACCAATGGAACAGAATAGAGAACCCAGAAATGGACCCTTGGCTCTTTGGGCAACTAATCTTTGACAAAGCAGGAAAAAACATCAAGTGGAAAAAAGACAGTCTCTTCAATAAATGATTACTCTAACTTTGTAAGAGAACCTCAATTCCATGGCATTTTTTATTTCATCAAAAGAGTAGAACATGAGTCATGCAGAAGGGGGAAATCTTCAAATTACTTGAGATAAAACTAAGAAATCCAGAACACATTTATCATAGATCTTAAAAGGAAAGACAAAAGACCTGAAGTCTCATGAGATAAGCTCATATTGCCTAAACATCCACCCCTAAAATATGAGAAATTATGGAAAGTGTATAATCGCCCCAGTGAACATCATACTACTTCAAGAATGGAATTATTTATGTATTTTATGGTTGTCAGGTATGTGTTAATAAAACCATGAATTCATGATGACAACTACAAAAAAATGTTGCTTTTTGCAACTTATTTTTAAATTTTGTGTTTTGTTTGCATAAATAAGAGTATTTTTGGTTTGTTTTTTAAATTTCGCATATATACAGTTTAAAGGATTTATATAAATATAAATTGGAAAAATGATAATATTATTTACTTTTTTAAAGAATGTTATAATTCTGTAGGATGTTACAATATAAAAGAATTTGCTTCTTTTTTTAAATCCTTAAATGAAAGTAGTACTACAATGTCTTTAATTTGCAGAAAGCCCCTATACTTTGAATAGAAAATTTAATAAATTAGTTGCCTTGGAAACTAAAGAAGTTCATGGCTTTCTGAATACTTTATTAACTCATTATCATGCAGCTGTGATATCACACTTAAATAAATGGCAATTGATTTTATGATTGCATTTTTTTCTGATGTAGGTTTATATAAAGTACTTTAACTTGAAATAATTGTAGCCTTTGAAACACTTGAAATTCCTTTGTTCCTCCTACTAGAAGTTATTTGTTTAGGATTTTATAGATTCTTACTTCTATTATTTATCATATTTCTGTGCATTGAATTATAATAATTTTTGTGGAATTATTTTGTATCTCTTTTTAAGTTATTTTTAAATTGTCCTGAAACAAAAATTATTCATTTCTGATCATATTAGATGATACACAGTTCCCACCATTATCTCTTGTCATGCTTCAGTAGACATTCAATTTGGTTATTTTGAGTAGTAAGAAAACAAACTGTAACCTAATGCCTTACTGGTCATCTGGATTAACTGGGATGAATTAGGGAAGTTAGGAAGTCAATACTTCAAACGATAGTTGCTTTAAAAAAAACCTGTTACAAAGCTATAGTAATCAAAACAGTATGGGACTGGCACAAAAATAGACAAATAGATTAATGGAACAGGATAGAGACCCCAGAAATAAACCCACATTTATATGGTCAATTAATCTGTGAAAGAAGAGGCAAGAATATAAAATAGGGAAAAAAATCTTTTCAATAAATGGTGCTTGGAAAACTGGAAGCTACATGTTAAAAGGATGAAACTGTACTACTTTCTAATACCATACAAAATTAAACTCACAAGAGATTAAAAACCTAAACATGAGACCTGAAACCCTAAAAATCTTAGAAGAGAGCATAGGCAGTGATTTCTCTGCCACAAGCCATAGCAACATTTTCCTAGATATATCTTTTAAGGCAAGGGAAACAAAAACAAAAATAAACTGTTGGGACTACATCAAAATAAAAAGCTTTTTCATAGCAAAAGAAATCACCAACAAAACAAAAAGAGAACTTACTGAATGGGAGAAGATATTTGCAAATGATATACCCAATAAGGGGTTAATGTCTAAAATATAGAACTCATATAACTAAACACCAAGAAAAAACAAGCAGTCTGATTAAAAAATGGGCAGAGGATTTGAATATACATTTTTTCCAAAGAAGACATACGGATGGCCAACAGACATATGAAAAGATGCTCAAAATCACTAATCGTCAGGGAAATGCAAATCCAAACCACAATAAGATATCACCTCATGCTGTTAGAATGACTAAAATCGAGAAGACAAGAAACAACTAGTGTTAACAAGGATGTGGAGAAAATGAACCTTGTGCACTGTTGGTGGAAATTTAAATTGGTGCAGCCACTGTGGAAAACAGTATGGAAATTCTTCAAAAAATTAAAAATTGAAATACTATATGACTCAATGATTCTACTATTGGATATTCACCCAGGGAAAACAAAACACTAACTCAAAAAGATATATGCACCTTTATGTTTATTACAGTATTGTTTACAATAGCCAAGACATGGAAGCAACATAAGTGTCCACCAGTAGACTAATGGATAATGAAAATGTGGTATATATACACAATTGAATATTACAAAGTCATAAAAAAAGGATGAGATCGTGTCATTTGAGACAACATGGATGAACCTAGAGGGTATTATGCTAAGTGAAATAAATCAGATGAGAAAGCCAAAATACCATATGATTTCACTCATAAATGGAATCTAAAAAATGAATAAACAAGCAAAAAGCAGAATCAGAACTATAAATACAGAGAACAAACTGATGGTTGCCAGAGGAAAGGGGGATGGGAGTTGAACAAAATGGGTGAAGGGGAGAGGGAAATCCAGGCCTTCAGTATGGAATGAGTAAGTCATAGGAATAAAAAGCAGAACATAAGGAACACAGTCAATGACATTGTAACAGCAATGTAATGGGACAGATGGCAGCTACACCTGTGGTGAACATAGCATAATGTATAAACTTGTCAAATCACTATGTCATACAAGGGAAAATTGTGCCAACTATACTCAAACTAAAAAAAGAATTTAAAATCATTTATGTAGATATTTCTACCTCAAGGAGTTGGAGGATAACTCCTCACACTGTGAATGTAGGATGTGCACAGTTACTTACTTCTAAAGAGTGTAGCATGTAAAGTTGAAAAAGAGTAGCTTTTCTGTGGAGAACCCACACACACTCCCAAAGCCAGGTGATCAAGATTAATATCATTATTGATATGTCATGTTAATACTATGTACCCTTGATGTGATGTGATGAGAATAACACTTTACCACTACGCTCTTCTTCCAAAAAGCCCTTAATTTCAGTCTAAACATGAGAAAAACATCAGACAAATTCAAATTGAAGGATGATTTACAAAATCCCAAGCAATATTCCTTACAACTGTCAAGGACATCTAAAACACAAAAAAGTTGAGAATTTGTCATAGTCTAGAAGAATCTAAGGGAACCTATGAACTTAAGATATTTTACTTTCCTGGATGAGACCTGAAACAGAGAAAGAATGTTAAGTAAAAGCTAAGGAAATGTGAGTAAATTATAGACTTTAGTTAATAATAACAAATTGATATTGGCTCATTAGTTGTGACACGTTCAATATGTTAACAATAGGGGAAACTGAGTATGGGTATCTGACAACTCTGTATTATCCTGGTAACTTTTCTGTAAATATAAAACTGTTTCTAAACAAAGAGATTATTATTATTATTTTTAACTTTTTTATTATGTTATGTTAGTCAACATGCAGTACATCCCTAGTTTTTGATGTAGTGTTCCGTGATTCATTGTTTGCGTATAAGACCCAGTGCTCCATTCAATATGTGCCTGGGCCAGTGATGGGTATTAAGAAGGGATTATTTTTTTTAATGTTACTTTTTTCTCAAGTACATGAAGTCCTCCAATAGTCAATGTAGAACTATTGTGTTTCTTGTTGTTAGAGACCAAAGTACATTCATTATTTCTTCTGTCATTTATGACTTCCATTCCCTAGAGCTGCAGGCATTGTGTCAACCTTTTAATCAACAGGAAAGAAGATGGGATGAGGAAGGGTATCACATTATTTTTAAAAAAAATGTTCTGAAAGTTGTTGTACATAACACTACACTTACAACTATTTGCTAAGATATATAAACATGGCCACAATTGGCTCCATGGGTAAAGTATATAATTGCGTTTGGGTGATTGTGTGTCTTGAAGAAGATTTGGGGTTTCTCAATACTGTGGATGGAGAGAAAGACAGAATGAGAGAGAAACAGAGAGACAGAAACAGAGAGATAGAGACAGAAAGACAAAAAGACACAGGGAGAAAAGTATTATAGTAAAATAAGCAGTTCTAGAACATTCTACCACTTTGGGCACACACATGTCCCCTACACAAAGTACAGTTATCTTTCTACACAAACTACAGTTATCTTTCACACACACACACACACACACACACACACACACAAAGCAAAACAAACAAAATACAAAGAGCTATCTAGGTACTTTAACCATTTGAAAATCTACTCCTTATGCATGACATGTAGTCCTCTCCATCAAATATAGGTGTGATTCCTTCATGGTCCAGTTATACCAGACATAAGATTTATTTAAATTATAGTAATTAAGCCAATAATAATGGGAATAGACAAGTAAACAGAAACACAGAGACCTTAAGAAAATCTTCACATATATATGGACACATGTTTGATAGAGGCAGAGAGAGAGATTTATTGGGGAAACTTGTATTTTTTAATAAATGATGCTGTGTCATTTTTGTATTCATGTAAAAAAATATAGCATTGCAGCTTTATATCATTCAATACATAAGACTGAATCTTTGGTGAATTATAAATAAGTTTAAAAGGCATAACTTCATCTTTCCATAACACTATTTAGTTAACTAAGTTTGATTGATCAAAGGAAGATAGATCCAGAATTGGAGAAGATCAAAGTTTTACCAAAGCCAGCATATAATGCAGACCTCTTTTACATCATTCCATAAGGCACATATCTAGAAGACTGTGATTTCAACCATTTGGGAAAATTTAAGAAAATGGTAAAAAAAATCTTTGTCTTAAATTCAAGTATTAATTTGTTAATTTTGATTTAACTGCTTCAAGAAAGATGATTCACACTCATCTATTTTTTTTTTTTTACAGACAAATTGTCCTTCTGCTGTTTCATATATACCATTATAAAAAGAATGCTTAGGAGTAGAATAACCATGATGCTATGGTAATTTAAAGCTATAATATAATATGACTAATGTTTAGGGGAGATGATGCCTTCTTTCCAAATAATTATAGAATTACCAGTGTGTAAGTATTAACTACAGATATCCTGGCATTGTTTTTATTCCTATTTATTCCTATTCATTTGATATTGAACTGGAATCCTTATTCAATGTTTTCAGTAGTACTCATTTATTACTGTTCTTACTTTGAAATTATGTAATAACTCACAAATAGATATTATGAATAACAATTATATTATACTCAGTGATTTCAAGGGATTTGCACATCGTTGGTATTATTTAATGCTCACAACCAAATGAAAGGGATTACAAAGCCATACATTTTTCCTTTTTTTGGAAAGTTGGTAAAAACATCTTAAACTGCAATGGATGTTTTTTACCATTCTATTTCTTTATTAACTTACTATTTATATAAAATAAAATTGAATAATTCTAAGTACATTTTGAATTAATTTGCACAATTGCTCACATTTACAATCAAGCTTAAAAGCTTCATTACCCAAAAAATTATTTTCAGATAATTCAGACTGAGCTATCCCTGTGCGTATATGTGAGAGATATATTCATAATGATTTGCTTCCAAGTAAAATATCAAGGGTATTACAACATTCCATTTATTTGTATCAGATGTTTGTTTCAGACAACTACTCAGAGTTAAAATCTTAGAACTTTCTATATTTCTTAAATTTTTCTCTGTGGGGTATTTTGAGTGTGTAGAAATATTTTTGTGTTTCTGCAGAATAAAGGCTCCCTGCATTAATTTTGCTAAGAACTGAGGATTCTGGGTAAAGAACAAGCCTTGGGAAGTTCATTTACATCTGTATAGATTGTGTAAGAACTCCAGAGAGATTTACCTAACTCAAAAGGTATGTGAATACATTGCAAGGGAAAATGAGGACCAGGACCATAAAGATATCAATAAATTGTAAACTCAGGGACACAAAGACATATCTGGTCCTTGGAGACATCTATTTACATCTAAAATGTTAGTGTGTGAACTCAGAGTTCTTTCCATTTGTCTCTAAATAGCAAAGATTTTTCAATCTCTAAAGAGGGAAAAGGTTGGCAGCTGCAGCGTTCTAATGTATATAAGCAGAGAAAAGCATTTTTATTCCTCATTTATGATATAGATTTAGAATTTTATTTGTATGGTATATTTAGGGCTTTTTCACTGTAATACTTCAGTGGTAAGAATTGGTGTGTGTGGAGCTACAGAGTCATTACTTGATTCTTTAGTAAACAGTAATAACCTTTACAGGATCCCAACATCTTATATATACTTGAAGATTACTTAAATGTTATTTAAATAATTTAAATAGATCTTTAAAGATGACTTAAATCATTTAAGATGAGTATAAAAACCCAAATACATAAAAATTCAAAAGTCCACTGAAGGAAAAGACATGCACAATTCTCTATCATCATAAGTAATGAATCATTCCTATTTTTGGTAATTTGGTGTGAAATCATATAATTAAAAATATGTTTGAAGGTACTGCTGCTCCGGCAATAAAAGATTAAGTGACATCAAGCTGTTCTTAATTCTCTAAAAAAACACAAATCTGGACAAAATATATCAGACAAAAATATGAGATAAATGCTTTTAAGCATTTGGTAGTGCAAACTGCATTTACAGAAGGAAAGAAAATTCATGATGCAGGCCCACAGATCGCTCCAGGTCTCTATAGTTCTATTTCCTGACAGGCCTGGCAAGCTCTAGTCAAATAGACTGTGACGGTCCATTTGAGCTGAAGAGGCAGATACCAGTGTTCAGGGACAGATGAAGTAGCTAACTCAGTAGAGTAGAGCGCTAGAGAGGAAGGTGTTGCCCAGACAAAAACTCCAGAACTCCTGAGTGGAAATTTCCTAAGAGTCCCCTAAGCAGGGCAGTACATGCTCAGCACAATATCACAGGAGGCTTACCAGACAGAAGTTGCCATGGGATTGAAAACAGAACAGAGACACTAGATGGCAAACAGTGCTATGGAAATGCTGTATTTCCAGACCAGTCATAATGTACGTGTTACCACCCCTAGCATTCAACTATGACAACAGAAATGCTATACCTAATTAGTCAAGAGTATGTCTTAGATTTTAGATGGATTACTGTTTTAAGAAAGACTAGAAGCAAGCTCTGCAAATCACAGTGGAGACAAAATTGAAGGTTGAATACTGCTGTGTTAAAGAGACTTGGAAAACACTGGAATCTTCACAGATGTGTATGAGCAGAACCTGAAAGCAAGTTGAACAAGTTCAAATGCTTGGACAATTATTAACACATATTTAAAAATCAGCACTTTTTAGAGGAATGTAACAATCCTGGTGGTCTTCAATGTATCTTCAACAATGTCTTGTCAAAATAAAAAAAATATGCAACATGGGGGAAAACCGAAAAATGTGATACAAAGGCAAGAATCAAAATCTGTTATCAGAGACCTAAACCAGATGACTCTGATGTTATATACAAGAGACAGAATTAAAAGAAGTTATTTGAATGTTTTCACACACCCGGTGCCCAGGTAGGAGGGATTAATTGCAAAGGGGAACCAGAAGGCTGGTTGAATGAAGGAAATGTTCTATGTCTCTATTAAGGTAGAGGTTACATCAAGGTATATATTTGTAAAAAGTCATTGAATTGTGCACTTAAAGTGTGTGTATTTTAATTTATGCAATGTATGCCTCAATTAGGTTGAGAAAATATGTTTGATCAAAAATCTTCTCTTATTATATTTTGAAAGCTAGTTTTCCTGTTGAAATGCTATCTATTGTTAACCAATAATGTGTAAAATTTTATGACACATCTCTCATATTTTCAGTTCAAATAGTGGGACACACAATTTGAAAAACAACAACAACAATGACAACACAAAAAACAAAACAAAACAGCACTACCAATTCCCAAGGAGAAATTTTACATCACAGCAGGTATCTGAAAATAGTCATCATCCTTTGCTATGATCTGTTGTTTAAAATGCCCTAGGGTATGTTTCGGGTTACAGCAGATGTTAGTTTAATTATAGTAAAATGTGATTACACTAACACTTAGAAAAATGTTCTTAACCAGTAATAATTAAACATCTCATAGACTTTAACCTGTTTGTCATAAAATTAAGTTAAAAGATCTCATATTTAAACCATTATCATTCAAAATATGCTAACATTTCCAAATGTACTTAATATTTTCTGGAAATGATAAAATAATATCACTATTTTTATTTTAATAATACTTGCATTTTTATTTTAATGTTTGAATAATGAAAAGAAATCAAATATTAGTTGAAAAATCCATACTAAACTATCTATTACAAACACTATTTGCAGGAGGATTTTTATGTCTCCTGCTCACTCTGTAAGTCCGTATTTGTTCGATTTTTTAGCTCATTTGTCTACTATATCGAATCTTTTTTTCACAAGTTCTCTTCAGATCTTTTATCAAACTGAACCTTTAAAAAAATCATTCTTATTGATTCCTTCTGAAGAAATTAATGACACTAACTTCATGACAACAATTAAAGGTTAGTAACAACAGAAATAACACACGTTTTGTGTTATGATTATTCAGGTGGTTATTATGTTATGTCTAAATTAAAGCATTGTGATCTAGTCTTTTAAAAACTCATATTGTAAATTTTTATTTCTAGGTAATATAGTCTGGTTAATATGTCTATTAAGATAAAAGTAAATAATGTACTTGTGGAATGTAGAATAAAATTTTTTTTTAGGGCTCAAGAGTGGGAAAAAAAAGTTTCCTTTTTAATGCTATAAAGTTTAGTTCAGTCTTAACATCTTCTTCAGCAATCTCTCTCTCTTTCTCCACAGGTGTCACTGTTCCCTGCTGTCAGTGACAAGCATTGAAGCCCATAGAAATCCCTTTCCTGCCACTACTTTCAACAGCCATATAAGATAAGCACCAGGCTACAGTACTCCTGGGCCTCTAATGAAACTGAGTCAGCCCCTCCTCCCCATCTATAAAGGGAGCCTGCAAGGCAGTGTTTGACAAACATAGTTTCTAGCTTGAGAGTTCTAAAAATGCTTTCACATACATAAATTCTGCTATCATTCAAACTATTAATATGCTTGAAGAGATTTCATTCTTTTTCAATGAACCACACAAAATACAAAACGTTCAGCATGTATTATTCATATATAAACTGTAACACAAATACACAAAGGAATGAAAAAATATCGGCCCTGGCAATAGTCCATCAATCCAAACATGTACAATCACAGTATCATTTCATCTGAACACATGATATATTCTGGATTGGACAAATAAACCAAATGTGTCTTTCTGATATTGCACAAGACACTCTGTCTTCTGGATGGGGAGGCTTTGGCTATTCATTGTCCTTCTTTCCTTATGGAACATACAGCATTATCAGGTAAAACTAGGAGAAAGAAGAAGAAACAAAACTCATAGACATTCTAAATGTTAGCACCTAGTAATTTCTAGAACAGTCTCAACAATGTAGGCATCCACCTATATGTGACAGTTAATATTTCTTTTCTTTCTTTTTCCCTTCCCCACTCCTTCTCTTCTTACTTGGTCTTCTTCAGTGTTAAATAATGTTTCTGGCATTTTTAAAAATCTTATTGCTTAAATATCTTAAGTACTCTTTGTATCACGAGAAAAGAAAGTGTTAAATATAGCTAAACTAGCATTTTTCATGATGACAGTGAGTATTTCAATACTTTTTCCTTGTGATGCAAAGAATGTACATTCATTAATTCAGCCATTGACCACATGTTTATTGAATGCTATTATATGCAAGAAATGTTAGGTTCTGCATTTGCAACAATAAAGAAAATTCCAGCTTCAGATCCCAACGTATAAAGACTGTCTATCATACATACATACATCTATCATACATCTGTACTTATCATACATACCTATCACACATAGACTACCATATATCTACTGTACATCTATCATTATGTATGTATCTATCATACATAGTGTAATGTGGAGCAAGATGAAGAAGACTGATAGAAATCGAAGGAAACTTTTTCAGACTTTGAAAATAAAAAGTATTTTTATTCTCTAACGGGTCCCTCAGCAGCCCAATCTAAAATTCTGTTTTATTTATTGTTTTTGAAGATTTCATTTATTTATTTGAGAGAGAGAGCACAGAGGGGGGAGAGGCAGAGAGAAGCAGAGTCTCTGCTGAGCAGGGAGCCCGATACAGGGTTCCAACCATCCCAGGACCCTGAGATCATGACCTGAGCTGAAGGCAGATGCTTAACTGACTCAGCCACCCAAGTGCCCCTAAAATTTTCTGTTTTAAGTGGTAAGATTCAGGTGTGTCAGTAGCCATAGAAGAAATAAAGACTGTTTAACTAGTGATCCAGTACTACAGTTAGAGAAGAAAACAATGGGCAGGGAAATGTAGGAAGCAAATTAACATGTGGCTCTTAATTCCTACAAACCAATCTCATAATGAAAATGAGACTGTTAAATTAAAGGAGAGAGAAGCCATAATCACCAATTGACTCTACCAAGAAATTCTGTTCTAGGATGTTTAGTTTTGAATCAAACTCTCTCCCTGAAAGAGAAAATCTGAACTAAAAATTGCCTCTGGAAAGGAGAATATAGTAAGAATTTTTCAGAGGGTGTTTTAGACAAGTAATCCAGTTTCAAGTCTTTGGTTACTCCAGTGCCCCTTTATCTTCTAGGTAGGGCTGAGATTACCCCCTAGTGGTGAATTGCTTGGCCCCATTGGACTTCCAAAGAATAGGAGAAAAACTGTGATTGCTATTAGAAAAGAAAGATAGGCAGAGATAAAGGAAATGTGGATGGAGACCATATGACAAACACGCACACATGAATGAGAAGCAGAGACTTCAAAGAAAACAGAAAAACAGCTTGTACAGCATTCACATACGCGCACATTTACTTACACACATACACTTGCTGTCACCCATTCACATGCCATGATTAAAACAAGTAAAACACAGCATGTTTGATAAAAACATGGTTAGGCTAAGATAAAACAAACTCTTCTGTTAAATATCTCCCTTTACAAACATAATAAATGACACACACATGTAATTCATCTTCTTTCAGGATGTTGTATTTTCTCTCTGGGGAATCTTCATTTGCTAACCAAAAGCTCAGATGTGAACCATTCTCATAAAATATTTCTCATTTTCATTTCCCTTCTTTACAAAGCTTCATTTCTCTCTGCCAACACCATCAGATGTCTTAATTACTTTTGAATTCTTAACATGATTAAAGTGCCTTCAGCTTCGTCTGGCAGAGATCATGACTTCAAAATCTGCCTGTCTTCTTTGACCAAAGTAGTGTCTAGAACACTTACAGTAGGTGCTCGATAGGTAATAGCGAATTGAAAACATGGATATTATTTTAATTAAATGACTATGGCATAATTTTCCAGGACTGGTAGATTTTTCTCTCTCCTACTTCCTGTGAAGATTGGAGAAGTATTTTCATTAATTTTTATCATGAAGTGGAGAATCACAGAATTGATCTTGTTGTTTTCTTTTTTTTTTTATTGTTGTTTTCAATAAGTGAAAATAATTAAGGAAATGTCTTTCACTAAACATTCATTAAATCAAACAAAATTACTTTTTTCCCCTTAACTTTATACCCAGAGATCCTTAAAATTGTCTTTTGTGTATCTCCATTATTTGATCTGACCAAAATGGCTGATTCCATATTTATCAATAATTTATTTTTGATGAGGGAACAAGGATATTTAATAAATAAAGTATCAAAATAGACTATAAAAATCATAACATAAAGTTCTAATACAAAAAGAAATGTATAAAATAAGTGTGACAACTAAGCTTAACTTAAATAAAATACATAATCTCATATGAATGTCACAAAAGATTTCTTCATTTTGTCATGTGATTTGTGGTTGTTTTTCAAAAGTGTTTGCATTGGTGGTTTGAGGCACTGATATACTCTCAATATAACAGTTTACTTCACTTCATATTTTATGACCCCACTATATACACATAATTTTTAAAAGTCAATTATTTATACAGGGCTCAAAATAGAAGCTACTATCCTCTATCCCACGGATCACCTCCCCTCAATTTCCTCTTCAGAGAAGCAAGTATTTTAAGCTCAGTAGTTTATTCTGCTATTTTCGTATATGATGAGGGAACAGAAGGCTGGCTGAAGACAAAGCAGAACTGACACCCTGCAACCCCCCCCCCCACCATGTATGCAACATTCCTCAGCACTCCTGGCTGCCCCAAAACTAAGGAAAGGACCTGCAGCTCATTGATAGGGATACAGTGATAGTGTAAACAGCCTTGGCTTGACGGTGGTGGGGCCTCCAATATCCTGAGTCTTCTTTGACATATGAAAGTAACAGCAGGTCATCGATAAGGACACAGTGATAGTGTGGACAGCCTTGGCTTGACGGTGGTGGGGCCTCCAGTGTCCTGCGAGTCTTCTTTGACATATGAAAATGCTTTCTCAGCCTCCCTTTTTCCTCACCTCCCCCAACTCCATGGTATATAATCAGCCACCTCTCACAACCCGGGGCAGCAGCTCTTTCTGCCCAGAGGTCCTATCCCCCATGCTTTAATAAACCACCAATTTTGCACTGAAGGCATCTCGAGAATTCTTTCTTGGTCGTCGGCTCCGGACTCCACCCCACTGAACCTCACGTATATTCCACAACCTCATCAGTATATATTTTTAATGACATCACATTTGTAATTGTTTTTGTTTGTTTTAAAGTTTAAGATATTGGGGTGCCTGGGTGGCTCAGTCGTTAAGCATCTGCCTTCAGCTCAGGGCATGATCCTGGGGTCCTTGGATAGACCCCGCATCGGGCTCCCTGCTGGGAGTCTGCTGCTTCTTCTCCCACTCTCCCTGCTTGTGTTCCCTCTCACTGGCTGTCTCTCTCTCTGTCAAATAAATAAATAAAATCTTTTAAAAAAATAAAGTTCAAGATATTATCAATTTACTTTCTATCACAAAATTTTAAGATTTAGCTCTCTTATAATAGGTGTCCCTCTCTAACACTCCAAAAAATATATATATCAACATTTTCTTTTTCCTACCATTTCCCTGTTATCAACATATAATTTTAATTTAAATCAATATTTAATATTTACAAATATTGAAATTATATATATTTACAAATACTGAAATTATATATATTTTTTCAAAACTGAAGTGTACAGTAAATTTCCTTACTATTGCAATGTTGTTGTCACTCAGAATTCAGATTATTCTATATCTTAGAATGGATTCTTAGATTTTCCATATGAAACTCAAACTCAAATTCTAAAATGAAATTGTTACTATACTTTCATTAATTAACAAGCACAGAATAATTTATGGGATTTTTTTCATGAGTGTATATCTCTGCACCTCTCAATCCTTCTACCCTCATCATGATTTGCACTTTAAATCTACTTTCCACTTTAATACAAACCTTCACTTGACCTTGGGAATTCCATCCCTCTTTTCCAAGGTCAAATTCTCTTTTTCTATTTCTTTTTTACCCATGTCCCCTGTTATCTTGGTCATACCATTGTTTTGTTTGATGTAGTTACTAACAATAATTAGGAAAGTAAATATTTTGAGGGGGCCCTTCTGAAATGCTTTTGTTTTCCTTCCCCTCTCAAACGGTAGTTTGTTGGATACAAATAATTTTTTCGTTCTAGACTGGAAAACATTTTCTCTGTGAATTAGGAAGGCTTTCTAGGAGATCTCTAGGATCACTATTGATAGATCCTATGCCACTCCTCATCCTCTTTTTGTGAACTCTTCCCCTTCAAACCCCACCTCAACAGCTTTACAAATTTTTAATTTGTGTTTAAAAAAAGGAGGCAATAATATGTGTTAACATGGACCTTTTTTAAAATCCTTTTTCCCCCCAGCTTTTTCTATCTATATACCTTTGTCCTTCAGTTCTGGGAAATACTCTTATATTAGTTCTTTGACCATTTCCCCTTTCATTTCCTCTAGTCTAACGTTCTGGGTTTTTTCTTTTTAATAGTTAATTCTCTAAAATCGTTCTCTTTTTCTATTTTATCTTCTATCTATAGTCTCCTGTGCTCCACTTTCTGAAAAGTGTATCTTGAAAATCTTCCCTTTTCTTATAGCCCATTTTTCTGTTTTTCATGAAAGTAATATCTTCTTTTACTTACCCTTTTCAGGATATCAATTTTCAGATTTTCATAGGATATTTTTTCCTGCTACATGTACTATATTGATTTTTTTGTTTCTTTTTAGTTTTTTATTTCTATTTTTAGTTTTTGGTTGTTGGCTAATTCATTCATGCTTTAGTTTGTTTTTTCACATTAAAGGATTTCTTCAAATAGCTGATTATACTTGTCTTTTTTTTTTCATATTTAATAGTGAGGCACTCAAAGGTTGCTGGGAATTTATGAGGATGGGCGGGACTTAATGACTAGAGGGCTTAATGGTAACATGCTAGGCAGACATTCAGCCATTTCCTTCTAGGAGTCCCAGTAGTTGGTATTTTGGACCAGAGAAGGATATTCGTCTTTTTGCAGGTACTGGTAGAAGTGGAGATGAGGCTGAAGCATGAAGAAAGCAGATAAAAGCCTGATTCTGTGTTTCCTATTAGCCGAACAAAAGAAATTGGGGCAATTGACCATAGACTTTCGCATACTCTTTGTTTTTCTACATAGCCCTCTAGTCTCCACTGAGTTTCAGTAGCCTTAATCCAAAGTATTTTCTGGTTGGAAGACTGCAGAGAGTGAAACTTCAGAATTGTAGCTGGTAGGGGAAGGGGCTGCAATTGTTTTATGTGCAGGCTTTAAGCCATAAACCTTGCAAAACATGTTTTGAAATAACACCTATACACCTGCCTTCAGATGAATTTAGTTCCAGAAATTTCTGAAATCTTCTAGAGTTCTGTTGTGTGGTTCAGCTTATTTCTACACTGTCTACTCTTTACTCCTATTAGGCATTTAAGTTTGCTTTCTCGGTTTCAATATACCAGTTAACACATGCATATAACTGTTTATGGAGCATATATATATATATATATATATATATATATATATATATATATATATATATATCTTATACCTACATTTGCTCAGCCACAGCTTTTATTCTTATAAATTCATGCATCATGAAAAAAATCTACTTACAGTCATTTTCCTGACGTTTCAGAAGAGGGAAAAAACTGAATTTGTGTTCTTTTTTTAATGTTCAAATAGAAGTCTTTCTATCAGTATAAAATATCTTGGGAGTTCATACATATATTTAATAATTTCTCTGCAATTACTTCTAAAAATAAATATAACTAAACACAATAGAATAAATTTTCCGAAGTGGGTAAGTGCTACAGTATAATCAAGATATTAAATTTTGCATCAGTTGAATACAAAAACTTTAATGACAAACTAGGACAAAGAAATTCTTACTTAATAAAATAAAATATTAAATCTATTTTATTTAGAAAATACTGTATCAGAAGAATGTTTTTCTAATATTTACCTATAAATACTCAATTAAATGGCACCATGTGCTTCTGTCATAAAAAAAAAAAACATGTTTGTTTCTTTTCATGAGACTTGGCACAATTGCCATACATCTGTTTTCCATGTGAATTTTAGCTTTAAGTAGTTAATTAGATAGTTAGATTGTGCACTTTTAAGTTTAATAGTTAACTATTTTTCTCAATAATACTCTACCATTATAGCAAACGATTCATTAGAATCTGGTTTTAGAGCATGTTGTTCTTTGGGAAAAGACAAAAGCAAAGTTTTACAACCTAAAAAATAGACACTCAGAGCTATTTGGTTAAATTTTCATTGACCTTCATTTTATGTATAAAGACATGTTTCAGGAACACAAATTATTTTTTTCTTCACTGACATGTTCTATAATTAGAAGCACATAAACCCTGGGACACCTGGGTGCCTCAGTTGGTTAAGTACCTGCCTTCAGCTCAGGTCAAGATCCCAGGGTCCTCGGATGGAGTCCCGCATTAAGCTCCTTGCTCAGCAGGGAGTCTGCTTCTCCCTCTGCCTACTGCTCCCCCCTGCTCATACTCTTTCTCTGTCAAGTAAATAAATGAACACTTTAAAAAATTAAAAAATAAATAGAAGCACATAAACCGCAAATGGAAAAAGGCATAGCAATGAATGAAGATTTGAAAATGAGAAAAGAATTCAAATAAGTAATTAGTATCTTGGTTTTTAAGCTAATTTATGTTCAAAGTTCGTATAAATATGTCCTGATATTTTTGACAACAAAGCAGGAATGATAAAGCACAATATATTTGGACATGGAAATTGTATTATTGAACACTGTTTGTTTACTTTTAATTTTCTTCAGAACCAAGATTTACTTTTAGTGTCATTGCAAATAAAACTTTATCTCTTTCATATGAGGAATATAAAATATTTTTTATTTGAGAGATAACAACAGTGATGTCAACATAAAATCAGTCAAGATTAGAACTCATGGAGCATCTGAACTTCACACAACACTTCAGTTATCTACAATGATGTATCTTTTTATTTTTTAATTTATTTTATTTTTTTAAAGATTTTATTTATTTATTTGAGAGAGAGAGAGAGCACAAGAGGGGTGAGGGGCAGTGGGAAAAGCAGACCCCTGCTGAGCAGTGAAACTTACCTGGGATGATGACCTGAGTCGAAGGCAGACACTTAACCAATAGAGTCACCCAGGCAACCCAATGTATCTTTTAAAAAAACTGTCCATTTAATAGCAAATAATTGCAATGAAGAGATAAAGCTCTGGAAAAAAAAAAAAAAAAACACTTGTACACACACAGTCTCACGTGTGTGCGCAAGTACATGCCTTTAATGCAAAAACATTCCAAACATGACCGGGGCGTCTGGGAAAAAGTATGTACTTGTAAGTGATACATGTTTGAAGAGTGTTGAAGATAAAACTGCCTTCACTTTAGTAACTTCATTAAAGAAGAATTTTATTAGTCTATTACCTTTCTTTATATTATGGATTAAACATATCTATAAAGTTATTGTAAACTGAACTTACTTTGGACTTTAACAAAATAATATTAATTTTTAGTTATATTGTGCTGGTTTGTAATCTCAAATGAAATATTCTGTACTTAAGACTGCAATTAATAAAATTTTGAATAATAATTACTCTAGAAATGTGAGAAAATTCAATACATGTACTTTGTAATGAAAATAAGAAAACATTTTATTGCATACTTAAATATTTTCAACTTTGTTTCTAACACGTAGTGGTGATATTCAAAGTTATTTGCTGAACTTAAATTGCTCAGTTATATATATATTTTTTCTGGTAATTATGTTGAAAGAAGTGAAGGAAGCTATAGAGTTTTTACTTTAAGTTCTCCAGGTGTTATGCACATTTTTCTTCACTAACTATATATTTCAAATTATGATTAGAAAATACAAATATGAAAATTGTTTATTACACAATGTGTTGACAAGAGTTCTACTTTTAACTGTTAATAAGACACATTTTTAGGGTATGAACAAATATAAAAGCTATATGAAACAGGAAAAAACTTAGATTAAAAGTGTTAGGGAACTATGAAGCCAGCAAGAGTTTAGGAGGCCATATCCAACAGCTAAAGAAAGGACTAGACATTTGCATATTTCCCAATAGGCAACTATTGATTTCCAAATCAGGAAATAAAAGGGTGAAAATTTGAAGGGAGATTTTTTATACATTTGTGGCTGAAGAAAAATTGGTGTAAGGAGCTGGAGCTCATCAAGAATAAGGCCCTCCTTCTTCCTACCATTACTTACTCAGGTTTTGTTTGTTTGTTTTTTAATTTGGACACTTAAGGGCTAAGCCCTAAGAGTAAACATCTAACACAAAATAAACAGATTTCCAAAAGTTGGAGCTTAGCATTAAATTATCTCAAATGCCATGTGAATTAAAGCAATTTTCCCTTAGCCTAACATCTTCCAAAAGGAAAATAAGTTTTGTTGGCAGAAGGTAGTATTATTAGGAACTAATACAGTCTTCACAATTTTTACTTGCATGTTCAGTATAAAATATGACTAGGAATAGAAATAGTATGTTGTTGAAAACCCAGAGGAAAAAATTCAAACAATAAAAATTTATCCAAAGGAGATCCAAATATGTGAAAGTATGAGATGTTAACTTGAAAATAAATTTATTAAAATTTACAATAATTAAAGGATAATTATTTACAATAATTAAAGGATTTGGCCTAGAACTGGCAAATATAAAAATAAAACAAATAAAAATTCTAAAATGAAACCTAAATATTTGAAATTAGAAATCAGTGGATAATTAAAATTAAAAAAAATCATGGTAAAATATTTGGTCCTGATTTTCATCTGCTCTGTGCCAATATTTTTCTGGAGTCTGTTCCCTGCCATTTGTTTTCATGGTCATTTTCTCTTTTTAATTGTATAGATCTTGTGCTGGCTTCTTTCATTTTTAACTTTTAAAATTTTAATTTTTTTTTCTTTTAAAAGTTACCTCACACTTTAGTATTTTACAGCTTAGAAAGCATAAAGTTTGTCTGTGGTAATCTCATACTTTTCCTATTACAAAATTTTAAGTTGCTTTGTAGGAGTTTCAGGTCAGTTAGCATATGAAACTGTGTTTAGTTTAGTAGGATTTTTTTTTTTTCTCATCAGTTAATTTTTTTCTTTGACTGTGTAAGCTTTTTTTTCCTCTTTACCTCTGTGAGCCATTGAAGTTAGTCAGGTTATTGTAGGGATGCACATAATGCAGGAAGATTCTCATTGCTGTCTCCTGTTCATACTGAACAGATAAACTGCTTCTTACAATCTGCATTTCTACTTCTATGATAATTAGTAAAAAATGTCAGGATTGATTGGTACTTATTTTTCTGAATTTTTTCTCTTTTGTTTGTTAAATATGTGCAAAAATACACTTTCTATTTGACAAAAAAATTAGTGGGTAAGAATGGCCGTATGTTAGAAACAGATAAAAAGATGATTGCTGATTGGAAAGTTAATCAAAAGAAAATCTTCAGAATAAAATACAAAGAGCATGGGAAACAGAAAAAACAATGAAGTAATATATGGGACATAGTAAAATTGTCTAGCATATGTATATAATTTATGCCTTACTAAGAGAAAATAAAATAATGCACAGAAGCAATATAAGAGAGATAATGCCTAGAATCTGTCCAAAACTAATAAAAAATATCTAACCACAGATTCAAGGGTTATTAAAAATTTTAAACAGAATATTTATTGTTAGTATATTTTCCCCTTTGTAGTCATGCTGTCATGTTCTTGCTTTATTTTTATTTATTAAATACATTTGTGTACATGTTGATTGATATCTGTACAACTGGTCATGACATTAATGGTACGTTTGCAACTCATATTATGAAATAAGAAGGAATTTCTTAGGTAATCTGCTTCAGTGCTATAAATCCGTCTTTATATATGAGAAAATATTAAGATATGTAGTAGTTGAAATATTAGGACTTCTTAAAAAGTAGATTTAAATAAGGCCTGTTATCTTTATTTCTTGTTGTATACATTAGGTTTATGGAAATTCCCTCAGTTTATATTATTTAGTTCACATTCATTGTTTGAAGAGTGTCAAAATATTCTTATTTTCTCTCTGTCCTTATTCTCTCTGTAGATAAATATCTACATGAGAACACCAACTTAAACAGTTTCCTGTAAGGCAGATAATGCATCAATGACTGCATCTAGGCTGCCATGTCAGTAAATTAAAAAGTAAATTCATTTTATCAGAAAGAATCATGATTTTGTATTTATATGACAAAATATGATGTTCGTTTGTTTTCTGGGTGTACTGATTCTTGTTATTTTCTTCTTAAAGTCAAACAATTTTTAAAATAAGGTTTTTTTCAAGTTTCATTTTTTCTTTCTTTCTTTCTTTCTTTCTTTCTTTCTTTCTTTCTTTCTTTCTTTCTTTCTTTCTTTCTTTCTTTCTTTCGTAGGCTCCACACCCAGAAAATGGGGTCTGAACTCAGGACCCTGAGGTCAAGAGCCTGAGATCAACACATGGTCTGAGAACAAAGAGTCAGACACTCAGCCAACTGAGCCACCCAGGTCCCCCTAGAAGTTTCTTATCACTATAATTTGCTACAATTTTGAATCTTAGAACATTTAATAGTCTTCAGTGAGTTCATTTCTCCAGTCAATATCTTTTGCTCATCAATTTCCACAAACTTTATCATTTGAAGGTATCTAAAAATATCAGGAAAATGTTGTCTATTTTAAACCAAATAAGAGTTAAGTAGTAGACTCTTTTAAGAGTGAACAAAAATAACAAAGATCAAAAGCTGGAGAGCATAACAGAGTAAACATAAAACTCAAAAATGGGATTTTTCAAATACTTGTTTTTCATTTTATTTCATTTATTCCTTTCAGCAGTAAGTATCCCAAAACAAATAGAATTTAGTCAAAGATTTTTGTTGTTACTATTGAAAACAGAAACTTAGGTTTGTATATTAGCTGGAAAGAAAATCAAACATAAAATATAATATGTAGTAACTAAGCACAATCCATTTTTAAAACTACAAGGGAATGTACAGAGTGCTAACTTTTAAGTTTTTGCATTTTTTGATCATTAACTAAAGGAAATCGTAGACACATGCTCTAGTCAATGAGGATGGATTGAAAGTATTCATGTATTTCTGCTCCTTTATCTAACTATTCCCATTTAGATAACTGCAAATTTATCCCTCAAATGAGGCATAAATTTGTAAATTCAAAAAGAACAAGTTATTTGTTGCAAAACAAGAGGAAATTAGAAACAGAATGAAGGCATGTTTTCCCATTGAGGAATCCTACCATTTCTTAAGTTGTTTTTTTTTATTTTAATTCCAGTTAGCTAACACACAGTGTTGCATTAGTTCAGGCGTACAATAGACTAATTTAACACTTCTAAACATTACTCAGTACTCATCATGATAAGTGTACTCTTTTCTTTTTCACTTTGCCCTTAAAAATTTATTTTTTTTCTTTTTTTATCTCTAAGTTTTTATTTAAATTCCAGTGAGAAAACATACAGCACAATATCAGTTTCAAGTGTAGAATTTAGGGATTCCTCACTTACATACAATACCTGGTGCTCATCACAACAAGTGCCTTCCTTAATACCCATCATCTATTTAGACCATCCCCCACTCACCTCCCCTCCAGCAACCCTGTTTGTTCTCTAAAGTTAAGAGTCTGTTTCTTGGTTTTCTTTTCTTTTTTTCATCCCATGTTTATTTGTTTTGATTCTTAAATTCCAAGTATGAGTAATATCATATGGTATTTTTCTTTGACTTATTTCACTTAACATAATACTCTATAGCTCCATCCATGTCACAGCAAATGGAAGATTTCATTCTTCTTTTTTTAAGATTTATTTATTCATTTGACAGAGAGAGAGAGAGTGGGGAGGGTTCACGGAGGTCAGAGAATCCTTCAAACAGACTCCGCACTGAGCGAGGAGCCTGACTTGGTGGGTGTTCAATCCCACAACCCATGAGAATATGACCTGAGCTGAACCAAGAGTCAGATACTCAACCAACTGAGTCACCCAGGTGCCCTGGAAGATTTCTTTCTTTTTATTGGCTATATAATGTTCGTATGTGTGTACACACACACATATGAACTTCTTCTTTATCCTTTCATCTATTGATGGACATGGGCTGCTTCCATAATTTGGCTATTGTAAATAATGCTGCAATAAACCCAGGGATGCATTTGTCCTTTCGAATTAGTGTTTTTGTATTCTTTGGATAAATAGACAGTAGTGCAATTACTGGATCATAGGGTAGTTCTGTTTTTAATTTTTTGAGGAATCCCATTGTATTTTCCACAGCAGCTGCACCAATTTTCATTCCCATCAACAATACATGGATGTTTCTTTTCTCTTAATCCTCACCAACACTTCAGAATGAAGACATTTTATAGTTCTGAGTAAAATGTCTTAAATCAGCAACAGAAAATCCCTGGAAACAAATAGATTTGAACTCCAGAAGCCCAAAGCATTCCAAGATTTCTTAAATTGAGGGTGAAAATGGAAATTAAAATTGAAGGATTGATTAAGAGGAAAATAGAACACCATATTCCTCTCTGGGTGAATAAAATAGGTCTATTGTTTAGAAAGATATAAAAGCATATTAATAGAGTAGTAGAATTGAAAAATATGAAAGGTTTGCTGAAAACACAAAATTTGGTATGAGTATCCAATGCTGAAATTTAAGACTTCCAGCCAGAGTGTTACTAGAATAATCCAAGGAAAGAAGATTGAATACTAGCCCAAGAAAAGAGACCTAAAAATATCGATTTAAGGATTTGTCAATGGAACAGTCCATATATATTAGGTGTGTAATCTGTTAGAATTAATTTTTGTTTAAGATAGGAGGTATATTAAAGGATTTCTTATTTTCATATGAAAATAAATTTCCTTCATAACCATTTACTGGTAAAGATTATTATATCTACCTTGAACCACCTTTGTGTCAAAAATTAGTTGACTAGATTTTGCAAAGGTCTATTTCTGGAATTTATTCTAGTCTATTGATCTATGTATGTATTTGCTAATACTATGACTGTCTTTACTATAGTAGCTTTTTATTAAGTCTCGATAGGGTAGTGTGGGTTCACTTACTTTGTCCTTTTCCAGGTTTTTTTTCCAATTTTTTATTATGTTATGTTAGTCATCATACAGTACATCATTAGTTTTTGATGTAGTGTTCCATGATTCATTGTTGCATATAACACCCAGTGCTCCATTTCCTTACGCTGTGGCTATTCAAGTCCTTTTCATGTAATCTTTAGAATGAGCTTGTTGAAATATACAAAAATGTTCCTGGGATTTGAATGTGAATTTGAATCCATAGATCTATTTGGGAAGGACTGATATATTAAAAATATTGCCTTATAATCCATGAACATTTTATAATCTCAATTTATTTAAACTTTTTTGGTTTTTTTTCTAAATGATTCATATTTTTCAACATGGAGACATTATACATAGTTTGTTAGATTTAAACATCAGCACTGGTTTTAGATTTTGTTGTGGGGGTGGGTGTATACTAATGCAGAATTTTTTCTTGATCTCATATTCTATTTTTTCATTGCTAGTATAAAATATGATTGGCATTTGCATATTGACATTTTATATTGAAACTTTGATACAGTTACTTATTATTCTAAGAACTTTTTTTGAATATTCTTTGGAATCCTTTATGAAATCAATCATGTCATTTGAAAATAAAGACAGTTTTAATCACTTCTTTACAATTTATATGTATTTCATTTATTTTTCTTGATTTATTACATTGTCTAAAACTTCTGGTAAAATATTGGCTAAAACTGATGTCTTACATTGCTTTCTTCCTGACTTTGGTCCTAGAGCAAAGGCCAAAAGTGTTTTTAAGAATATAGTAAGATTCTTAGGTTTGAGATTTATGTTTTTCATCAATAATTGATCATCATTTCTTAAAATGATTTTTAGTCTTTCTTTTTTTTCTCTCTTTCATTGACTTCAAAAACACTCATATTTGACTTCTTAACATTGTCCCACAGCTCACAGGTATTTTATTAACTTTAATTAATATTTCCATTTTTCTTTGTGCTTTCACTGTCTTGCAGTTAGTTCATTAATCACCTTTCTGCAATGTCTAAATATCTTTAATACATGCAAATACCTTTTTTCATCTTCAAGGTTTTTACTTAATTTTTCAACAAATAGAATACAAATAGTAATATAACTACTCTTTAGTTATATGAGCTGTTTTGCAAAATGTTTTTGCTAATTTTAATATCTAAGCAGATCAAGGTTAATTTCAATAGATCAATTATTAGTCATAATTTCCAGCTTCTTCACATGTTTATGAATTTTTTATTTGATGTAGACATTGTTATCTTGCCTTATTGGGTGCTGGTTATTCATATATAACTATCAATATTGTTTAGATTTGTTTCAGGGCACAATTACTTGGAAACAATTTTATACTTTCAGATATTGCTTTTAATATTTATCTAACACAGACCTTGTTATTATTCAGTATAGGGCAAATTATTCCCCCATATAGAGATAAGACCTACCCATTTATCTAAATAGAACCCCATATATCATAAAAATTTCCAGTCTGTCTTATAGGAACAAGCGTTATCCCCAAGACTAAGTAAAGTTCGGTGCTGTTACCTCCAATCTTTAAAGGTAATTCACTGGGGACTTTCTTTGCATTTTTTCTCTGATTAGTACTTAGCTGAATACAAGAGAACAACTCTCTCTAGACCTCCACAGTTATCTCCCTGACCACCTTTTTTTTCCTTTCTGCCACATTATCCTGAGAACTCTAGTTGCCTTGTTCTCCCCACAATTACAACTCTGTCTCTTAAGTTCAGGGAGTCTACCTAGCTCTGTCTGGATTCTCTTTCTTGTGTGGTGGCCTGGAAATGCTCTCATTAGGAAGTTGACATAATTATAGAAAGCACATGCATCATTTCTCATCTTCAGAGATTATTGCCTATCATTGCCTTATGTAGAGTTTCTTTACAGTCATTGTTCATTTTTTTTTCTTTTTCATGAAGAAGGGTAAATCTTTAATTTTGGCATAATTCTTATTCATACTTGAAAGTTTGTCATTGCACCTGTCTTCAAAACAACTCTATCTCTTTGGAAAAAAAAAAAAGTTCTTCACATCATAGATTAAAAAAAAAAAAAAATCACCCTTTGAGGTGGTGGCATGAAGTTCCAGGAGAAAAAGAGTAATTACTGTCTGGGTCAGCATTGGAAATAGTAATTCCCCAGCTTGCTGTCCTAATATGTGCTTGTCTCAACTCTTGTGACATTTATTTTCTTTCCTGCCCCTGGGAAGTTGTCTTCAAACTGTTGACTTCTACAATTTACAGATTTTGCAATATGGTACACCTTTTTCTTTTTTCCTATAGGTTATTTATCCAGGGGCAAAGGCAATAATTTCCTAAAATCCAAATGAATATGCAGAAAAGCAGTACATTACTGGTTGTGGTTGTTACTATTACAGTCCAAAATTAAAAATAATCTGAAAACTGAATTTTACGCCATCTTGGTTAGAAGTATAATACTACATTCAGGAAGTGGTAGCCACCTGCACTGGGGAGTGGGCAGACTCGCAGACGGCCACACGCGAGAGAGCGGACTGAGACTGTGAGCCTGGGAACGTGTGCGACCGGTCTGAAAACCAGAGCTCTGGAGTGCATGCGAACCACACTGAAACGGAGCTCCAGAGCTTGTGCGGGGGTGGCTGGTGGGTGGCGATGTTAGAAACACAAAGGACAGAGATGTGCCAGCCCTGGAAATGAGGGCTGAGATGCCAGCTGTGGGGTGCACAATCCGGGACTCTGCAGGGTTTTTAGCAGCACCAACAGAAACAGAGTTAAAGAGGCCAGAAGAGCTCAGTGGAGAGCAGACTGTGATCTCTCTGTTCTGAGACAGAGGCTGGGATTCGGCCATTACTGCTCTGGCTCTCAGAAGAGGCACAGCAAACTGCCAGGGAAAGCTGCCAGAGAACCAAAGCCTGGAAATACAGGTACACATTGTGCCCATCCCCATCCCCTATTGCGTGGGACAGGGAGACTCTACCCAAACAGGGTTACCTGACTGTCAGTGCGGCAGGCCCCTCCCCCAGAAGGAAGGCTGAAAAATCAAGAAGCCCACATCCCTAAGATCCCTATAAAACAAGAACACACTGCCTGGGTCATGGTCAATAATTTGAGCTCTGGACAACCCCACAGCCTCTCCTCATCAGAATGACGAGAAGGAGAAGTCCCCCCCCAGCAAAGAAAAGACAATGAGTCTGGGGCCTCTGCCACAGAACTGATGGATATGGATATAACCAAATTATCAGAAATGGAGTTCAGAGTAAAAATGGTCAAGATGATGTGCAGACTTGAAAAAAATATTAACGAAAATATTAACGAGAATATAGAATCTCTAAGGGCGGAAATGAGAGTGAATCTGGCAGAAATTAAAAATGCCATGAATCAAATGCTGTCAAAACTAGATGCTCTGATGGCCAGAGTAAATGAGGCAGAAGAACGAATTAGTGAATTGGAGGATGGGATGGTAGAAGAGAAAGCTAAAACAGAAACTTGGCTCAAAAAAATTCAGTCTCAAGAATGTGGGTTATGGGAGATTACTGACTCAATGAAACGTTCCAATGTCAGAATCATCAGCATCCCCGAGGGGGGTGGAGAAAGAGAGAGGTTTAGAAGAGATATTTGAACAAATTGTAGCTGAAAACTTCCCTAATCTAGCAAAGGAAACAAGAATTTGTGTCCAAGAGGCACAGAGTACCCCTCCCAAATTCAACCACGACAAACCTACACCACGTTACGTCATAGTGCAATTCGCAAATATTAGATCCAAGGATACAGTATTGAAAGCGGCCAGGGCAAAGAAATTTCTCACATACCAAGGCAAAAGTATAAGGATTATGTCAGACCTGTCTACACAGACCTGGAATGAGAGAAAGGGTTGGGGGAGGGGGCATTTTTAAAGCTCTTTCAGAGAAAAACATGCAGCCAAGGATCCTTTATCCAGGAAGGCTGTCATTCAGAATTGATGGAGAGATAAGGACCTTCCAGAATTGCCAGTCAAGGACCAATTTCATAACCACTAAACCAGCCCTACAGGAGATATTAAGGGGGGTTCTATAAAGGTAAAAAGGCCCCAAGAGTGATACAGAACAGAAAGTTACAATCTATAGAAACAAAGACATTACAGGCAACATGACATCATTAAAATCATATCTCTCAATAATCACTCTCATGTGAATGGCCTAAATGCTCCCATAAAATGACACAAGATTGCAGATTGGATAAAAAGACATGAACCATCCATTTGCTGTCTACAAGAGACTCATTTTGAACCTAAAGATACATCCAGACTGAAAGTAAAGGGATGGAAAACCATTTTTCATGTCAATGGACCTCAAAAGAAAGCTGGGGTAGCAATTCTCATATCAGACAGATTGGATTTTAAACTAAAGACTATAGTTAGAGACACAGAAGAACACTATATTATTCTTAAAGGATGTATCCAACAAGTGGATATAACAACTATAAATATCTATGCCCCCAACAGGGGAGCAGCAAGATACACAAGCCAACACTTAACCAAAATAAAGAGACATATAGATAAAAATACGTTAATAGTAGGGGACCTCAACACTCTACTCTAAGCAATAGATAGATCACCTAAGCAGAAAATCAACAAAGGAACAAGAGCTTTGAATGCCATACTAGCCAGATGGACCTCATAGATATAAATAGAACACTACACCACAGAACAAAAGAATCCTCATTCTATTCGAATACACATGGAATATTCTCCAGAATAGATCATGTGCTGGGTCACAAAACAGGTCTCAACTGATACCAAAAGATTAAAATTATTCCCTGCATAGTCTCAGACCACAATGCTTTGAAATTGGAACTCAACCACAAAGAAAAATTTGGAAGAAACTCAAACACTTGGAGACTAAGAACCATCCTGTTCAGGAATGATTCGATAATCCAGGAAATCAAAAATCATTTTAAACAATTTATGGAGACCAACAAGAATGAAAACACAACGGTCCAAAACCTATGAGACATTGCAAAGGCAGTCCTAAGGGGAAAATACATAGCCATCCAAGCCTCACTCAAAAGAATAGAAAAATCTAAAATGCAGTTTTTATATTCTCACCTCAAGAAGCTGGAAGAGCAACAGAAGAACAGGCCTAATCCACGCATGAGAAAGCAGTTGATCAATATTAGAGCAGAGATCAATGAATTAGAAACCAGAAGCACAGTAGAGCAGATCAACAGAACTAGAAGCTGATTCTTTGAAAGAATAAATAAAATACATAAGCCACTGGAAAGACTTATCCAAAAGAATAGAGAAAGGACCCAAATTAATAAAATTATGAATGAAAAGGGAGAGGTCACAACCAACACCAATGAAATAGGAAGGATCATCAGAAACTTTTATCAACAGCTTTATGCCAATAAATTAAACAACCTGGAAGAGATGGATGCCTTCCTGGAAACCTATAAACTACCAAGACTGAAACAGGAAGAAATTGATTTTTTTAAACAGACCATTAATTATGAAGAGATTGAAGCAGTGATTAAAAACCTTCTGAAAAACAAAACTCCAGGGCCTGATGGATTCCCCAGGGAACTCTACCAAACATTCAAAGAAGAAATAATACCCATTCTCCTGAAGCTGTTTTAAGAAATAGAAACAGAAGGGAAACTACAAAACTCATTCTATGAGGCCAGTATTACTTTGATCTCGAAACCAGGCAAAGACCCCATCAAAAAGGAGAATTACAGACTGATATCCCTGATGAATATGGAAGCCAAAATTCTCAACAAGATCCTAGCTAATAGGATCCAACAGTACATTGAAAGGATTATTCATCATGATCAAGTGGGATTCACCCCTGGGATGCAAGGGTGGTTCAACATTCGCAAATCAATCAGTGTGATAGATCATATCAACAAGAAAAGGGTCAAGAACCATATGTTCCTCTCAATAGTTACAGAAAAAGCATTTGACAAAATACAGCATCCTTTCCTTGATTAAAACACTTCAGAGTGTAGGGATAGAAAGTACATTCCTCAATCTTATAAAAACCATCTATGAAAAGCCTACAGCAAATATTATTCTCAATGGGGAAAAGCTGGAAGCCTTTCTCTTATGATCAGGAACACCAGAAGGATGCCCACTCTCACCATTATTATTCAACATAATACTAGAAGTCCTTGCAACAGCAATCAGACAACAAAAGGGATCAAAGATATCCAAATTGGCAAAGAAGAAGTCAAACTGTCTCTCTTCGCAGATGACATGATACTCTATATGGAAAACCCAAAAGAAGCCACCCCCAAACTACTAGAACAGAGCAATTCAGTAATGTGGCAGGATACAAAATCAATGCTCAGAAATCAGTTGCATTTCTATACATGAACAATGAGACTGAAGAAAGAGAAATTAGGGAATCCATCCCATTTACAATAGCACCAAAAATCATATGTTATCTCGGAATTAACTTAACCAGAGACATAAAGGATCTATATTCTAGAAACTACAAATCACTCTTGAAAGACATTGAAGAAGACACAAAAAGATTGAAAAATATTCCATGCTCATGGATCGGAAGAATTAACATACTTAAAATGTCCATGCTACCCAGAGCAATCTACACTTTCAATGCTATCCTGATCAAAATACCGAGGACATTTTTCAAAGAACTGGAACAAATAGTCCTTAAATTTGTATGGAACCAGAAAAGGCCCCGAATCTCCAAGGAACTGTTGAAAAGGAAAAACAAAGCTGGGGGCATCACATTGCCGGATTTCAAGCTGTACTACAAAGCTGTGATCACAAAGACAGCATGGTACTGGCACAAAAACAGACACATAGACCAATGGAACAGAATAGAGAACCCAGAAATGGACCATCGGGTCTTTGGGTAACTAATCTTTGACAAAGCAGGAAAAAACATCCAGTGGAAAAAAGACAGTCTCTTCAATAAATGGTAATGGGAAAATTGGACAGCTACATGCAAAAGAATGAAACTTGACCACTTTCTCACACCATACACAAAGATAAACTCCAAATGGATGAGAGACCTCGATGTGAGACAGGAATCCATCAAAATCCTAGAGGAGAAAATAGGCAGCAACCTATACAACATCGGCCACAGCAACTTTTTTCATGACACGTCTCCAAAAGAAAAAATGAACTTGTGGGACTTCATCAAGATAAAAAGCTTCTGCACAGCCAAGGAAACAGTAAGAAAAAAGTAAGAGGCAGCCCACGGAATGGGAGAAGATATTTGCAAATGACACTACAGATAAAAGACTGGTATCCAAGATCTACAAATAACTTCTCAAACTCAATACACAAGAAACAAATAAACAAATCATAAAATGGGCAGAAGGTATGAACAGACACTTTTCCAATGAAGACATACAAATGGCTAACAGACACATGAAAAAATGTTCAAAATCATTAGCCATCAGGGAAATTCAAATCAAAACCACACTGAGATACCACTTTATGCCAGTTAGAATGGCAAAAAAGGCAAGGCAGGAAACAACAATTGTTGGAAAGGATGTGGAGAAAGGGGATCGCTCCTACATTGTTAGTGGGAATGCATGTTGGTTCAGCCACTCTGGAAAACAGTGTGGAGTTCCCTCCAAAAGTTAAAAATTAAGCTACCCTATGATCCAGCAATTGCACTACTGGGCATTTACTCCAAAGATACAGACGTAGTGAAGAGAAGGGCCGTATGCACCCCAATGTTCATAGCAGCACTGTCCACAATAGCTAAATCATGGAAGGAGCCGAGATGCCCTTCAAAGGATGACTGGATTAAGAAGATGTGGTCCATATATACAATGGAATATTACTCAGCCATCAAAAGGAACGAATTCTCAACATTTGCTGCAACATGGACGGGACTGGAGGAGATAATGCTAAGTGAAACAAGTCGAGTAGAGAAAGACAATTATCATACGGTTTCACTCATTTATGGAACATAAGAAGTAGGAAGATCGGTAGGAGAAGGAAAGGAAGAAGAAAGGGGGTGGTAAACAGAAGGGGGAATGAACCATGAGGGACTATGGACTCTGGGCCATGAGAAACTATGGACTCTGGGAAACAAACTAAGGGCTTCAGAGGGGAGGCGGGTGGGGTAATGGGATAGGCTGGTGATGGGTAGTAAGGAGGGCATGTATTGCATGGTGCACTGGGTGTTATACGCAAGGAATGAATCATGGAACTTTACATCAAAAACTAGGGATGTCCTGTATGGTACCTAACATAATATAATAAAAAAAATATTATAAAAGAAGTATAATACTACATTCATTTTTAATAGAAAAATATTTTTAAGGGCTGACATAAGTTATAGTTAAAATGAAGATTTCTGGGACATTAACTAATGTACAAAATTTCTTATCATAAATAGAATAACCCAAAGGTTAAAATCAAAATTTAAGGGAAACATTAGCTTTATGTTTACTTTGTAGAATTTAATAAAATTCTACAATTTAAACATTTATAAAATTATTATTTTCTTATAGTCTAATTTACTAAAAATATTTAAGTGCCAAGTTATTTTTAATCCATAATAAAACATTTTCTGATATTTACCTTTAAAAGCACAGGTGTCAGGGGTTCCTGAGTGGCAAAGTCAGTTAAACATGTGACTCTTAGTTTTGGCTCATGTTGTGATCTCAGGGTTGTGAGATCGAGTCCTGCATTGGGCTCTGCACTCAGTGTGGAGTCTGCTTTGGTCCTGCTCTTCCTCTGCTCCTCCCTCCCATGCTCTCTCTTACTTTCTAAAATAAATAAATAAATCCTTTAAAAAAATAAATAAAGCCACATGTATCAGTCCTTGACTTGTTAGCCCTCAGATCTTTTCCTTTGTTATTCTGCTTACCTGTTGTGTATCAGAGGAAAGTTTATGCCCCATTTTATTACACAAGCACCTATAGGGAAGGAAGAAATTTTTTACTATCCTTTAAGGATCTCTAGCTGTGCCTAATAATTAATCTGACATAAAATGATTAATAGAAGAAAAGAATACACATTTTGTTAAAATTTTACATGTAAATGGAAGCCTTCATTAAAAAAAAAATGAAGATCCAAAGAAGTCACCAGAGCAGAAAGCTTTTATAACTTTTATTTTTTAATTAAAAAAGATTGATTTATTTATTTTAGAGAGAGCGAGAGAGTGATAGAGCGTGTGTGCATGTGAGTGGGGGAAGGGGTAGGAGGAGAGAATCTTCAAGCAGCCTTCCCTCTGAGCAAGGAGCCTGATGCCAATGCCAGGCTCCATCTAATGAGATCATGACCTGAGCCAAAACTAAGAGTTAGATCTTGGCCGACTGACCCATCCAGGCACCCCACTTTTATACCTTTTAGACAAAGATACAAAATATTCTTGTAGAGTGAAAAAGACAAAGGAATTTGGTCTGGGGATAGTAAGTGGTGAAGAAGTAACCAGGAAGATAAAAGTTAGTTTAACAAGGTTTGTTTGTACAGATTATCAACTAAATTAAATTCCCCATCTGTGGTGATAAAAATGTTTTATTTCCTTCTAGCACAGGGAGAGTAACTTTGACATGGGAGTTATATCTCCTGCTTTCAGGAATAAAAAAGAAGGTCAGAATATCTTTTTGTACCTGCAGCTTCTTAAGTGCCTTTAACTCAAAATAATATGTCTAAGAGACATGTCTTAGGGTAACATATTCTGGTTTCCTCCATTTCCATGCAAGGTGGCTCTTATCTGGGTTTGAACAACAGTTGAAGCCATTAGCAGGGTAGGGGAGAAAGAGAAGTCTGTGTTTTTCTTTTTCCTCTTCTGCCTCTAGCAGTACATCCAGGATCTGCTATGCCTTACTCTATATTCCTCAGCTCCCATAAGAAAAACCTCCCATTATTTAACCTTCCACCAAGTGACCCACATTTTGAATACAGAATCACTATGACTACACTTTTTCTCTTCAACCCATTGTAGATACTCAGAATGGTTTTTGAGTAGCAGGATTACCCCTGACTGATACCCTTATTGTTACAATGAGTCATCTCAGAAAATATAGGATTTTGAGAGTAGGTTACTTAACTGTCTGAGTCTGAACACTTTAATGACCTCCTTGTGGGAGAAAATATGATGTAAATAATTTATACATTAGTACAATTATCACTTATTGTCACATGGGTGAAGTAGTGGTTGAAGGTGAGAATTAAGGATATCAAGTCAATATCAGTGTTAGTTGCACATAACTGATATAGTACGAGTTGTGGCTACAATTTTATAGAATGGTTTGACTGTTTCTGAAAACACCGGAGAGCTTTAAGAAATTAAATGATAAGCACGGAGCTTTGAATTCTCAGCAGAATGAATGGAGACACGGAGGACATTGTGGACATATTAAAACAATATCTTATTCTTTATAAGTTCAGGACATACATACCTGCTAATAGGCTATTTATCTTTTACCAAAATTCATGTGTTGAAATCTTAATATCCAATGTGATAGTATTGGGAGATGAAAACTTTGGGATGTTATTAGGTTGTGAGGTCATATTAGGTTGTGAGGTTACAGCCCTCATGTATGAGATTAATGCCCTGGAGAGATCCTTCATTCCTTCTGACACACAAGAATACAACCAAAAGACTTACCTGAAAGAGGGCCCTCATCTGACCATGCTGGCACTCTAAACTTGGACTTCCATCTTTCAAAACTGTAAGAATTAAATGTCTTTTATTTATTTCCCAATCTACCCAATCTATGGTATTTTCTTATAGTATCTGGAATAGACTAGGACAATATCTGGGCATCGAACCCCAATTTAATTGTGCTCAGTGCTGAAGTTATAAATCAAGTTTAATATGTAAATTTCCAAATTTCTTAAGGCAAGGTTGTGGCATTAGTAGAGTAAGATGAAGTAACTCAGACTTTATTTATTATTAAATAAAGATTATTATTATTATTAAATATTAACAATATTTAATATTTTATAATTTTATTTATTATAAATATAAATTATTATTAAATAAAGATATTAATGTAGATTTAGATGAATTGAAGAATTTTGTAAACACAAATCACTCATCTTTTATGGCCTCCAAGCCCATAAAGTAAATCTGATCCCAAGAGGAGAATTGTAAAAGCTTGAGCAGAAAAACATGACCTATACACCAAAGGAATCGAAAGATCTTGCAAGTTTTAACACCAAGAATCTTACGAGCTTGTGTGGGAATGAATTGAGTATTAAGCTAGAGGATAGGGTTGAATTTGGCTGAAATTATCTATATGCATACAGCTTACCATATTTAAGGATTTAATGTACTATTTTTGACAGCTGGAAGTAGCCTTAACACGGTTTGATTTGATGCATGAAGGCTGGGTTTAACAGGCTTCATCAAATGATGTTAAGATTATTGACCTCACTTGGTCTTTTGTAGAGAAAAAAAATGTGAAGGAACAAATGATGTGTTGGATTTATTATGTAAAGCTCACTTGCCTTCCACCAATATGTACTCATAGAAGGGACCCTGAGGATAGTCCTTTCTTCAAGACTTTGAAAAACGTATAGTGATGGGAGCACCAGCATTCCTGGAAAGCTCTTTAGATTACAAATAAGAAAAGGAAATACCACTATTGAAATGGGGGTCCCTCTTCAACAACATACTGGAGTGACAGAGGTCAGGTCACTGTGATTAAATATGAGAGACAATGTAAGTGAAATGACTTAATCTGAAGCATGGATGGAATGGCAATTATTGGTTTGACATAAAAAATCTGTAGCTGTTAATTGCCTTCAACACCTTTAAAAATGAATAGATGGCAGTCATAAAATATCATTTTAAAATAATACTTTATGTATTAAAATAAAATGGATTGTTCATAAATGCTTGATTTGAAATGCTGTAATAGGAAGCCATAGTTGCTAAACTAGTTCTTTTTTTTTAATTTTTTAAATTTTTTTAATGTTTTTTTATTATATTATGTTAGTCACCATACAGTACATCCCTGGTTTCTGATGTAAAGTTCAATGATTCATTAGTTGCGTATAACACCCAGTGCACATGCAATACGTGCCCTCCTTACTACCCATCACCAGTCTATCCCATTCCCCCACCCTCATCCCCTCTGAAGCCCTCAGTTTGTTTCTCATAGTCCATAGTCTCTCATGCTTCATTCCCCTTTCTGATTACCCCCCTTTCTTTTTTTTTTTTTTTTTAAGATTTGTTTATTTATTTGACAGAGAGAGAGAGACAGCCAGCGAGAGAGGGAACACAAGCAGGGGGGAGTGGGAGAGGAAGAAGCAGACTCCCAGCAGAGGAGCCTGACATGGGGCTCGATCCCTTAACGCCAGGACCAAGCCCTGAGCCGAAGGCAGACGCTCAACGACTGTGCCACCCAGGCGCCCCCCCCTTTCTTTATCCCTTTCTTCCCCTAAACTAGTTCTTACATTAAACCAGTAAACTGGCCCCTGTCTAGTTGAGGAAGAACCACCACACCTCCATACATATATCTTGTAAATTCTCTTCCAAGCCTCCCACAAAAGGACCTGGAGCTGTATATCAGAACAACCACTCTGGTGATGTGAAATTATCAGGAATAAACAGATACTAACACTGAATAGATGCTAATGCCTAAGTATCAGAAATCATATGTGGGCATCATTGGTGTGAGTGAATATTTGTGGATGCTACGTGATAAAGAAAGCTTTGTCCAAGTTCTGCAGTACAGTAATTCTCACAAGGTGTTTGTATGGTTTGAATAGATCTAATTAGTAAACTGCAGAATGCCTGCATTTGGCTCCCTGGAAATGAAGGTGCTACAAAAGGAAGGGAAGAGTTAAGTGGAAGACCCTAGAACTTCCCCTTCTGAATAAAATAGCAAAAAAATAAGCAAAACCTCATTCCTGGAGAAGTTTCAGAAATTAGCAGCAATATCTAAGACATGAAAGACACAGGAGTGTTGATTTCTCTCAAATTTCCATTTAACTGGTGTGTTTGGTTGGTGCAAAAGCTAAGTAGAGTGCTTGTTATTTAAAACTTAAGCAGATATTATCTAAATCCAGTTGCTGTTTTACATATTGTACTTTGACTAGATCAACACACAATTCAATCCCTGGAAAGTAGTGCAAATCATATTTTCCCCCAAAATAATGAACAGGGATGAGGAGAAGCACTTCACTTTCATTGGGGGAGAATAACATTACGTCTTGCTTGTCTTATCTCAGGGCTATATCAGCTTTCATGCTCTCTGTCTTAAAAGGGAATTACATTATCTGAATATTCTGCAGAGTATCATGCTGTCCCACTATTGGTAACCAGAATGATGGGATCTGGTAAGCAGAAAGTAGCTACTAACCAGATACTCTTGTGAAGCACATGTATGCTAGTGGTAAAAGATAAACCCAATGAAAATTCTGGGTTCTCTCGAATTACCAAAGTTTCTAGAGGCCCATCAGTTTTAAACATGTTGGGAAACCCTCTCTAAATTGACAGTCAGTTTGTACAGCCGAACACTGAAAAACTGGTAAATTTCACCTTGGGTCTCTTCGGATTTTAGAGGCAACATAAACCACAAAGTGCTTTATGCTCTGACTCATTATTAATTAACTCATTTAGCTCAAAGTTTTTGAGTGGAGTCAAGAAAAAAATAACCTTCTGCAGCAGGTTCAACTGAAATATAAGTCTCCTAAAAATTATGCCTCATAAGCCAACAGTTACAATGGTGCACTCACTGCCAATCACACATAAGGATCCACTGGTTAGTCTCACTACAGTAATTGTAGCACAGATTCTGAGGATTTTGCAGCAAAATCATGTCCTCCTCTAGTGATAACTATTCTCTTTTTGAAGGGCAGCTCTTGTCTTTCTCCTCAGCCCTGAGAGAGACTGAACATATAACTGTGGTACTCCCTCTGACTGTGAGACCTAAACTGACATCATGAACAGAGTGACATTTAATCCACTGAACCATAAAATGAATCTACAGCGTTAGTTTTCTGCTACAGAATTAGCCCAGGATGGAATTATATTTGGAACCTGTGGCACTCACTGGAATACCCCTTAGTACTTCCAAGACCAAATTTCCTGGGAATACATGATAGCTCAATAAATCAAGGACCACTGAGGCCTCAGATCCTTCAAAACAAAAGTTTGAATCACCTCTCCAGGTAAAGAAACCTGGCCAACGTAGCTGCTGGCTATGTACAAAGTGGTAGATAAAATCTAATAAATGCCAACTACAGCCTCCTGACTGACACAGATATGAAAACTGTAGCAGCTAGGTATACTTCTATTAGTTGTATATTAATCAAGATTTTATTTTTGCCCATTTCTTTTCTTGATGTGTGCAACTCAGCCACATGATTTAGACCTTATGGGGAGAATTTGCACATCGCGTTGTTTTGGGTATGTTGTCTAATGAAAGTTTGGGTTTACTGTTCTCAGAGAATAGGTGTGATCATCTTTGTATGATAGATATTCACCTAAGATTGAGTACAAAGGTAAAGAGTTAGATAAAAATAAGTACCTTATGTAATACAATTAAGGTGTTCCTGAGTTTCATCTTATTTTTGAGTGTCATACTAAGTTAAGAGTTTATCTAAAGATCATAGTAATATTTATTGTTTATTAACAGTTAGTTTCCTGGAGATACAGTCTCCGTCTTGTTTACTAGTATAGGTATTTTCATGTACTCCCAAATAATTTTATATTTTAAATCTCATTTCTTCTGTTGATATAGTATTGATACATTGATCTACTTGACATATTGCAGTCCATTTACTATAAATATTTCTTAGGGTTTTATATTTCTAAATCATACTCTGAACTCTCATAAACACAAAACATATAAGAAATTGTCAAAATGTATAAAATATAGTAAAACCATCTATCAAACATATTTATTGACCACTTACATAATTCCTTAATCGCTAAATCCATGAAAAAATATTTTAAGCATAATAAGTAATAAAGAATGACTCTAATATTAAAATTTGAAAGAACTAGTTAATATTAATTTTTTTATTTTAAATTTTTTGTTAAATTAAATTGAGATTATGTAGATAAAACTGAAAAGGAGATTTCTATAAATTCAAGTGACCTTTACCTTCTTTTAAACTGCATCATAAAAATCAATGAAGAGATGTTTATATGTAAATGAAAAATGCTGAGTTGTTCTCATCATGTATAAGAAAGCCAACACTATGATGTATAAATAATCTGTGGCATATTCAAAAAATGTTTCTCTTCTGTCTCCATGACATTTTGGTTCAAAATACCATACTACTCATGAATACTTACTATTTGCACACCATAAATTATATTCAGAAATAAATGATGGCCATGGTTCCCAAATCTACACATGATAGTTAACCTCTGTTCATACTTACATTGCAAATAATAAACCAACAAATAAAGTGAGTGTGACATTTAAATCATCTGAAGATAATTCTGTCAATGTTTGGTAGAGAGATTGAAATTTCCTACCACAGACTAGTGGAGTTCTCATTTTTTTTTTTTTAATAAGAAATGAGAGGTTTCAGAGATCAAAGCTGCTGCAGTATACTTGGAAGCCAATCCATTATCAACAGGAATGTCATCACTCTGAATCACTTTATGCCTTGTCACTTCTTCTGACATTCTTGTTGAAGCTAACCGTAGCAACAAGCTGCAGAGCTGACATTTATGCTTTTGTCATGATGAGTAGTCCTACTAAAGTAAGCAGCCAAAAATTCCAAAAAAAGAATAAATACATCTTCATGTTAACTAATAAAGAATCTAATGAATAAAATCAAATTACTGAAATCCACTGGAAAAAATACCTCTAACCTTAAGAATCACGTAAGTGGGAAAACCAAAGCTTCATGCCCCATACTGATAGAAAATTATGGAAGCTCATGTTTTAAATGTTAAAATAGTTTAAAGAATATTTTCAGTCCCCTTGTTGTAACATTTTATTCCATTTATTTTTTTTGAAATTACTTAAGGTAAGTAAAGTGTATTATTCCCTGAGGAAAATGGGTTATATTTATTTGGAGATTTTTCCTCCCTTTAAAATAAAAGTGTTTATGTATTTATGCATCTCTGACAGCAATGAATGCCTACCTTGCAAATAAGTGCCAAAATATGTATTTAATGAATGAGTAAATAATGCAATGATGTATGAAACAATATAATAGATTCTGTGGTTTATTTATTGTATTCCTCTAAATCTTCGATTTGCTATATCATCTTCTATGATTTATTCTACACTCTTTTGAAATGCTACATTTACCTATTAGAAATAACATTTTGGCAAATGCCTCCCAGGAAGAAAAGAGTTCTATTAGATAATTAAGATCATTTATGTAAGGTGGAAAAATATGAGGTAATTACCACAATTCTCATTACAAATGGTACTCCATATAAAATATATCTTTATGATTCAGAAGTGCATTTGCAGAGTGAGGTCTAATTGCCTATTATAGTCTTGGCTTTAATTATAGGTAAAAAGAGTTTTCCTCGCTCATATGAGTCCTTTTTTAAATTTACATATTAAGCAAAATTCAGCTTACTACAGTATTCTTGTTGAAATACATGTGCTTTACAATACAGATAACTATTTATGAACCTAAAATTCTGTATTTCTAAAGGTGGTAATTTTGATGGGGTATCATGTTACCTAAATGCAATTGGTGCATTTGTTTCTGGGATTTCTTCTGAATAACAAATTAGTCATCATCTCACATAAACAAGCTTCAACTTGTGAGACAGACCTGAACAGCTTCTTTGTTTTCTGAAAAATGAAATGAGCTTTTACAGGAAACACATTATATAAAATGACTATTATGGTTAAGAACAGAGTTTTTGTCATTCTTCATTAGGGCATGGACAAGAGATATTTAAGGTGATTGCTCTGCTAATATTACCCCATTTGGAATATTTTTTTTCACCATAGTTATCAATTGCTTCAATGCAAAAGCATTAGAATAAAAAAGAATTTGTGACTCAACCTTATTAATAAAATCATCCTTGGGTCACCTGGGTGGTGCAGTTGGTTAAACATTCAACTCCTGGTTTCCACTCAGGTTGTGATCTTGGGGTCCTGAGATCGAGCCCTACATCGGGGTCTGCACTCAGTGCAGAGTCTGCTTTAATTTCTCTCTCACTCTACCCCTCCCCTCTGCATGTTCTCTCCCTCTATCTCTCTCTCCCAAATAAATAAATAAATCTTAAAAAAAATAAATCATCCGAGGTATTTTTTTAAAAAATGTTTTATTAACCTAAAATCAGTATTTAAGCATTTTATGTTATGATTGCAATCATACTGGGTACTCCTAAACACTGAAAATGTTTACATTTTATTTAGTGGGACAACATTTTCAAGTGTTGCCTTCCAATTCAGTGTCTAGAATGGGGATGCATAGTAGAGAAAAACTGATTAGCAAATGATCATAATAAGCCAGCCACTCTGTTGACTTTGTACATACATTATATCACTGTTCATAAATATCTTCTTGGAATTGTGGCATTTTTGGCTATCAGTTAGAGAACAACTTAGAGAGATTACTAAATTAAGAAAGCTTGCAAAGGTAGAAAGCTATAACACTGATATTTAAGTCAGGATCCATCTGACTAGTGTGATAACTATTTGTGTACACTAACATTAAACACACTAACATGTACTTCAGACTTTATTCACCTTTGGTGTACAAGAAGATTTTGATATACAGTTGTCTAACTGTCAGAATTATATGCCTCATTTAGACAGATAATAAACTTAGCAATATTCGTCCTATGTGTCATTGTTTATATGTAAATGAATAATGGTCATAAGCCATTACGTCAGCCAAAGGTGAAGGGGGACAATTGTTCTCATTTTCAAATTTATATGCATTCTTCCTTTGTTTTCGTTGTAAGGGTCTGATGTATTATTGACAGTGTTATTTATGTGCATCACTAGTGTCCAAAGTGGAATCACTTACCTATAGAAATTTGACCTCTGTGCATATTAGCATTGAATAATGTGGGCTATTGGGATTGATATTAAAGAAGTGACCATGATCTCTATGCACCTGCAATGAAGCAGTTTATCCATTCAGATGACTTGGGAAAAGATCCTTGAAATAGAGTCCCTTGTGCTTAAAATTGTTGAAGACATACCGCTCATTATGATAAGTTTGCATGCACAACATTCCATGGAGAAATAGATTTTCATTTCTTGAATGGTCTGTATTCTTTTTCCTTTCTGTTAATAAGAAGTCATGTATCCTTTTTTGGGGTCAACATTCACAAATTTTGCATTTTAATTTTATGATCATTCACTGTTTCAGCTGTAAATCATTAATTCATTAAAAAATTATTGGGAGCTTATTATGTGCTAGCAATTTCTCTAAGTACTGAGAATACAGCAATAAATAAAGCAGTCTTAAAAAACTGTCTTCATGAAGTTTACATTCCAGTAGGGAAGACAGACAAGAAAAAAAAAGATTAATAGATAAAGGAGGAAAACAAATTGGCTAAGAACAATGAACAGGAAGTTTCAAACTGCAGGGGTTGAGGGAATAAAATATTATCAGATGGGATAGCAACAGGAATGATCTTTAATGGGAAGATGACTTTTGAAAAAAGACATGAAGGACCATAAAATTATACTTATATATCTTATTTATAACTTGTATTAAATAAAGACACAGAGCAGTTTATTAAATATATTTTTTAATCTACGAGTATCATAATACCCTATTGACCTCTAGAAATCACCTCCTACTTCACTGGGCCTCTTACTCATTGCACTCCAAAATCACTGACATTCTTTCAATTACTCAAAGTCGAGATAGATTTTTTTCTACTTGGGGATTTTTACACTTACTGCCCCTATAGCATAAAAGGTTCTTCTCTCTCTCTTCTTTTTTTCTTTCCTCAACATTAAGGTTACTTCTTCAAATGATCATTCCATAATCCTCCCACATAAAGGAAGTTTTCTTTTGTAATCTAACACAAGCTCTCTTTTATTTGTTTATATGTAACACTTCAATATCTTTAATCAATATATATGGCTTTTCAGATTTCTACTTCTTATGTCAGTTTGAATATTTTCTGTATTTCAAAAAAAATACCTGCTGTATTTTTTTAAGGTTTATTTATTTACTTATTTATTTGACACACAGAGAGCATAAGTGGGGGGAGAGGCAGAAGCAGTCTCCCTGCTGGGCAGGGAGCCCAATGTGGGGCTTGATCCCAGGACCGTGGGATCATGACCTGAGCTAAAGGCAGACACTTAACTGACTGAGCCTCCCAAATGCTCCAAGTTACCCACTTTATTGTGGTTGTTAGTCATCGGCAAACATTTGTTTTGTAATGTTCCTCTTCATCTTCTGAAAACAATAAAACACTAATGAAAGAAATTCAAGATGATGCAAAGAAATGGAAAAACATTTCCATCCTCATGGTTTGGAAGAACAGATATTCTTAAAATGTGTATACTACTCAAAGCAATATATAGATGTAATGCAATCTTTATCAAAATACCAACAGCATTTTTCACGGAACTAGAACAAACAATCTCAACTTTGTATGAGAGCACAAAAGATCTTGAATAGTCAAAGCAATTTTGAAAGACAAAAACAAGGGGTGCCTGGGTGGCTCAGTTGTTTGTGTCTGACTCTTGATTTCAGCTCAGGTCTTGATCTCAGGGTCATGGGATCGAATCCCACTTCCAGCTTCATGTTTATTGGGTCTTCTTGAGATTCTTTCTCCCTCTCCCTCTGCCCTTTCTTCCTTTTCTCAAAATAAATAAATAAATCTTTAAAAAGAAAGAAAGAAAAACAAAACTGGAGACATCACAATTCCAGACTTCAAGTTACATTACAAAGCAGTAGTAATTAAAACAGTATGATACTGCCATAAAAATAGACACATGGATCAATGAAATATAACAGAAAACACAAAAATGGACCCACAACTATATGGTCAATTAATCTTTGACAAAACAGGAAAGAATATCCAAGAGAAAAAGACAGTGCTTTCAACAAATGGTGTTAGGAAAACTGGACAGCAACATGCAAAAGCATGAAACTGGACCACTTTCTTTCACCAGAGACAAAAATAAACTCAAAATGGATTCAAACCTTAATGTGAGACAGGCAGCAGCCTCTTTGACTTTGGCTGTAGCAACTTGTTACTAATATGTCTCTTGAAGCAAGGGGGAAAAAGCAAAAATAAACTATTGGGACTACATCAAATTAAAAAGCTTCTCTACAGTGAAGAAAAGAATCAACAAAGCTAAAAGACAACCTATGGAATGGGAGAAGATATTTGCAAATGACGTATCTGGTAAAGGGTTAGTATCCAAAATACATAAAGAACAAATACAACTCAATGCCTAAAAGAATAAATAATACAATTAAAAATGGGCAGAATACAAACATAGTGATTTGAAGGGGTAACTGCCCCCCAATGTTTATAGTAACAATGTCCACAATAGCCAAAACAAGGAAAAAGCCCAGATGTCCATCAACAGATGAATGGATAAAGAAGATGTGGTATGTGGTAATGCTAAACGAAATAAGTTAGTCAGAGAAAGACAAATACCACATGATTTCACTCATATGTGGAATTAAAAAAAAACACACAACAAATGAGCAAAGGGAAAAAGAGAGAGAAAGAGAGAGACTAAGAAGCCCACTCTTAACTATAGAGCACAAAATGATGGTTACCAGAGAGGAGGTGGGTGGGGGATGGGAGGAATAGGGGATGGAGATTAAAGAGTACACTTATCATATGAAAAAAAATAATGTTCCTTTTCATTCTTACTCTCTAATGCCTCTATAATGATCTCTTTCATTTTTAATTTCAGCAATTTGCATCATCTCTATTTTTCTTTTATAATCTAGTTAAATGTTTACCAAATTACTGATCTTTTAAACACAAATTTTTGTTTCACTGGTTTTTCTGTTTTTGTCTTGTTATTGCCTTTATTATTTCTTATTACTTATTTTTCATTTAATTTTCTGTGATTTTCTGATTTCTTAGGGGGAAGTCAGATAATTTTATATTTTTCTTTTCTCTGTTTTAACATTTAAAGATATGATTTCCTTAAAAATGTCATTACAAATATCCCCCAAATATTAATATGTTGTGTTTTCCTTATCATTCAGAAAATAAAATATTTTCTAATTTCACTTGTATTTTTTCCTTTGATCCATTGGCTCTTTAAGAGTATGTTAGTTTACAAAATTTAGGTATTTTCCAGATACTATTTTCATGGATTTTTAATATAAAAATCTCTTTTGATCAGAGAATAGTCTATAAAGAATTTAATCATTTTATATTTTATGAAAAAGCATGTGGTTTATCATGGTCAATTCACAGATGCAACTGAAAAGAATGTTTTTTCTGCTATTGTTGTGTCTATGTCAGTAAGGTCATGTTGATGTCTTTTATAGGCTTTTTGTGTTCTAAACACTTTGTCGGTTTCTGAGAGAGAATTGTGGAAGTCTATAAACATATTTTGAATTTTTCTATTTCTCTTTCAGTTGTGGCTTCTTGTATTTTCAAACTCTTTTATTAAAAGCATATATATTTGGTATTCTATAATACTTTTATTAATTTAATTGACCCCCTTGTTGTTATGAAATATCTCTTTATGTCCATTATAACACTCTTCATTATGAATTCTAATTTGAAGTATATTAATATAGCCATTCTTGATTTTATATAATTAGTGTCTGCATGGCATAACTTTTTCTATCCTTTTAATTTAGCACATAGGTGAATATTATTCTTCTCTACAGTCTCACAATTTCTGCATTCTAAATAATGTGCTTCATTTCTTCGTGTTCAAATTAACAAATGGCATGGTTAGGCTTATATTCACCAGATTGAATTTTGTTGTCTTTCTTTAGAGTAGTGACTTTTGTTTTGTTAAGTCATTTTTTTCTTAATTTATGGGTCAGTTTTTCTCTTTCAAAGTCTGCTTATAGGTAGATTTTATTTTATTTTATTTGCTATGTTATGTTATTTTGACCAGAGTAGAATATATTTTACTCTAAGGTCTTTTAATTTTACTACCAAGTCATGTTCTTTTTGAAGTTTATACTAAATGCCCCAAATGTTTAACTAAGTCTTTCTACTTTGATGGAAACTTGAATGTTTCCAGCCCTTAAAATTTGCTGGTAGCTGTTCATTTCCCATTTTTAACATAAATAAGTAAAGCATGCAGAATTATCCTGGTTCCAATATTATGATTCATGCTTCCCTATCACAGCACAACTTTATTCCATACAACTTAGACATTCCCTGCTGTAACTCTACGAGGCACTTAATGTTAAATCTTCATTTTTTCCAATGTTTTTTTCTTTTCCTTTATATTCTATTTTCTAATTGTAATTCTGGAACTCCCTCTTCCATTTTATGTTCTTAGAAAAATTTTACCAATCTCTCTAGAATGTAAAATTCTAGATTAATGGATAATTAATGGATAAAATGAGAAATTTATCTTCTAATGATTATTGTACTAGTTTGCTAGGGCTGACATAACAAACTCAGTGTCCTAAACAACAGAAATTTGTTTTCTTACTGTACTGGAGGCTAGAAGTCTGAGATCAAAGCATAGGCAGGATTGGTTCCTTCTGAAAACTGTGAGACAGAATCTATTTTATGTCCCTCCTCTAGTTTCTGATAGGTCACTGGTAATCTTTCACCATTCTTGACTTGTAGAAGAATTGCCCCAATTGATACCTTCAACTTCATATGATGTTCTTCCTGTGTGCTTATCAGTATCCAAATTTCTTCTTTTTATAAGAAGACCAGTTACTTTGGATTAGAGCCCAACCTAATGACCTCATTTTAACTTGATTACCTATGTAAAGACCTTAGAGATCTGTAATCCTGTCATATTTTGAGGTACTGGAGGTTAGAACTTCAGTGAATTCTGAGGGGAAACAATTTAACCCATAACAGATGTATCCAATAATATAAAGAAATGAATACATAAGAATTGATTCAACGGGGCATATCCCAGATGTTCTAGTTCTTAAAAAAGCAACAAAGGAAATAAAAATTTCCAAACTGAAATATTTATTCAATGGTATGGAAATTTTAAAACATATCATACCTTAGTACAAACATGAGGAAAATAAGGGAATATTATTATAGAACACAGGAGAGTAATGACAGTATACTCTAATCAAACGTTACCATAGTATATTGGTTTTGGTAAATTCTATAAAGTATTGTTTTGGAGGATATAGGAGATTAAAAGAATAACAAGGCCCACATCCTAGCTTCATACAGTTTGTGTTGTATATTGTAGGACAGGGACACCCTACCTTTAGTAATAATTATTATATGAGTAAAAATAAGAAAAATGATAGATATTTATAGTCATAGGCCTAATCCCAGTCAAATCAAAATAACCAGGTCTCAATCAGAATTTACTCATGATTTGAAATTTCTTGCGGTTCCATCTTGCAATATTTTTTCACGCTTTGTTTTGAAATTGTAATTATGTTTTATATAAAGTGCACAAAATTTGTCATTATTTTATCTACCATATTTTGAGGGCACAATTATCTCAGAAAGAACTCCGTGAAAGTATTGTCCCTTGGGTGAATGGTAAACCTATGACTGAAAGATAAGAATAATGAATTTCTTAGGCTATTTCACATAGCGATTACTTGAATATCTATTGCCTCTATTAGATCTTATTCCATGATTGATAATGTTCCTGCATAGTACTGAGTAACACTTTTTTTCTGTTCAAAAAATATTTCCTTTCAACTTATTCTCTGTGCTATAGACAGTGAGGATGCTAGAACAACCTTAAATTTGTTTTAAACATTTTGCTTAATATATGTGATATTTGTTATTTAGCCAAATATTTTTTTAAAGATTTTATTTATTTAGTTGACAGAGAGAGCAGCCAGCGAGAGAGGGAACACAAGCAGGGGGAGTAGGAGAGGAAGAAGCAGGCTCCCAGGGGAGGAGCCTGATGTGGGGCTCCATCCCAGGACTCTGGGATCACGCCCTGAGCCCAAGGCAGGCGCTTAACGACTGAGCCACCCAGGTGCCCCCAGCCAAAGATTTTTGAATTATATCTACTTCCTCCATTAAACTTCAGTTACTTCCCATAAGGAGAATAGAGGTGTCCTTTGTATTTAATATAAAACACTCATATTTCACTTAAAACAAAATCCATTTTCTGTCTGGAATCCTAAAATTTTATGCTGAATTCTTACCTATAAACCATTCTGTGTTGTACCATTTTTATATATTATCTTTATGCTATTTTCTAACTGAAACTCTTTCTTGGGAATACATTTTTATTTCTGAAAACTTGATAATTTTTTCCTTAGCTTCTTGGAAAGAAAATCCTAAAAGGAGTCTTTAAAATAAAATGTTTATGTATTCCATTTTACATGATGTGTTCTAAAAACTTTTTTTTATCATTTTAAAATTTAAAAAAATAAAAGCTTTTTTTTTTTAGAGCAGAGTGTATATTTACACACACACACACACACACACACACACACACGCACAATTGTATTCTGCAAAGGCCAAATAAGCAAAGTAAAAGGGGTGTGATAGGAATATTTTAGATTTTTAGTGGTTGTACTAAACTTTGTTTTTCAGTTATGGATGCAGTATTGCTTTTAGTTTAAACTTTGGTATGGAGTTGGAACTCCCTGACACTTGGCCCATGTACTTGGCCTTTTCTTCTCTAATAAATCTCCTTCAAAGTTTTAGGTATCAAATTGGAATGATTCTGACAGTTTCTAAGTATATCTCATCAAAAACTGCATTCACTGACTGTAGATTTATATGTAAATTAATTTATATGCAATGAGATCACCGTAAGACATTCCTGGGATAGATTATACTTACTACCTGATTTCTATGGCCCCTAAGCCTAACCAGCAGACCTGAGTGACACTCTGTATTTGAGAAAAAATTATCAGTTTAGAGAAACGTCCAAAAAGTTCTAAGATTGGTTTATTACTCTTTCCTTAGAGCCCTGTCACCCAGTTAAAGAGTCTTGGTCCTTTTAGGAAAGGTTAGGAATGAGACTTACGGGTATATATTTGTAGTGTGATTGGAAAATCTTTTCGTGATTTTTCCTTATATAACTTTCCCTTAGGAAGTGATGAACCTGTGAGATTAGTCATGTTCAGGAATCACAGGATGGACCATTAATTTTCATGGCAACCAAAAATATGTCTGTTTGAAAGACGTCTAGTTTCAGCTGTGTAAATCAAGTGATCTCTAATCACGTTATCTAATTATTTTAGTTATTGACACCTGAGCATCACTTAACCACAGCCACAAATCTCTGTTTTTTAAATCTGAGACTTAATTTATCTCTGGCAATTATGAAATACTATTTGGCTTCTTGCAATCTAATAGCGTATCAATTCTAATAAAATCAAGGAGTAAATATCAGTGATAGCATCTTCTGCCTTATTTCTAACCTTCAGTAGTTAGAAATTTCAATGCTAGTGCTTTCTTCATCAAGTTTCTCAATAGTATGGTCCAAGACATCTGTGGGGAGATATTTAAAGGTATATGAAAGAATCACATGATAAATCCCTTCCAACATTCCTATCTCTCTACGCCATTTTCTCCATTTCTCTGCATTAAAATAGAGAATGTTTAGAGTCATTTCTGACCATGCTAGTGGTCTAAATTGAGGTGCAAAGGTGGAGGACAAATGGAAGCAATTTTGGAGCAGCAGTGGCAGTATCATGAGAAGAAGTAATGACTTATTGATACCATGGCCAAAGAGATGCTAAGAAGTTCATGCTCTGGTACCAGATCAGTTCTGACCACTGCACATGGGCCATGCAAGAGAGGTATATGGAAGTCAGTAGGAACCTCTGGGATTTGTTTGATGATAAGAATGGATTAAGATATAGGTGATGGAAAGGAACTCAATGCCATTTTAAGACCAAATGAATTAGCTGAATTTTGTAGTAGACTCGGCAAATAAAGGAATTTCACCAGAAATGAGATTTGTGTGCCAATGCCAGTGGAATTTGAGGAGCTTCTGAAGGTTTGGGAGAATCCAAGTGAACAGGTTCTGAACTTGGTGAAGTTCACAGATGAAGAGGGATATGGTCATTACCTTGCCATCCATGACTGTTAACCTCAAATACATTAACCTGAAGGCTTTGGGAGAAGCTGAATTATATCACATACTTGTCTATCTTTGACCAGTTATTTGACATTTCTAAAGAAAGGAAGAATGTCAAAAATAAGAGATACCTGGAGATGCTGCTTGACTATGTTCAAGATTACACAGAACGAGTGAAGCTGCTCCAAGATCAGAATGGACTTTTTAAGAAGATTCATAATGACTTTGAGAGGTAGGAGAATAGAATCTTTCCTGGATGTCCAAAAGAGACAGGTGGAGCCCTGACCCATGCTGGAGCCCATCTTGACCTGTCTATGTTCTCTTCTTGGGAGGAGTTGGCTTCCCTTGGTCTATACAGATTGCAATCTGCTCTCTTAGCTTTAGGCTTGAAGTGTGGTGGGACCCCAGAAGAGTGAATCCAGAGGCTATACAGCACCAAGGAAAGTTCCTGGACTCACTTGACACCTCCCTGCTTGCCAAAATCCCAAGTCAAAAGTCAAATGAGACACTGAGAGGAACAAAGACATTGCCTTTCTAGAAGCCTAGATCTGTGACTATGTAGAGATTCTTGGGGAAGAGCATCATCTCCCTCATGAAAATGGACATCACAAGGGGCCAAGACAGGGAAAGAGTGAGCAGTAGAAAAGTAGAGAAGTACAAGCAGATCAGTGATAGTGAAGGTGAAAATTAGGAGAATGAGATCATTTACAACCTCAAAAACCTGTCCCTTGGCTGGGATGGCAAACCCACTTCCTACTGTATAGATATAAGCTTCATGATTTAGACTACCAACTGTGAGATTTATGGAAATTACACTTACTGAGGTCTGGAGGCCTTCCAGCAGCACTGTACTGAATGGCCATGCTCATGGCATGAGGTGTTTGGACATCCCAAACACTGCCCACTTCGCTAATGTGAAGATGCTGTCTCCCTGTGGGCCAGGATGAAACTTCAGAAGGCATCAGAACGATGGCGGCCAAAGAATATGAAGACTCCAGTGGGAATGTTATGAATAAGAAGACATCTGAGGATCTGAAAAGACAAGGACTGCTCTAGTGTTCAAGGATGTAGCTCAGCTTTAGGGGTTCCCTGGCTTACCTAAAATCTGCTTTTTCTATTTCTCCCAACCAAATGCTCCTAAAGACTCTGCTATGTAGTCTTATGGTCTAGCATGCATCTTGTAAAGAAAAAAAAAAAAAAAAAAAAACAAGGCATGCTGGCAGATTGCTTAGCTGAAATGTGTTTTATCTTTGTTTTATATTTAAAGATTCTGTTAGGAAATTTTTAAAAATTAATAAAATAAAATAAAACAGGTTATATTTGATATCTCAGCTTCATTAGGAAATTCCATCAGAGTCTATTTGTAGTCAACTAATCAAGCAAAGAGTTGCACAAATTACATATTGATTTAGTATTTTTGATATGCAGACACAGGCTGATAAAACACCATATATAAAATTATGTATCCCCTTTCTCATTCCTTTATCCCATCTTCTGAAAATTGGTGAAATTAGCACACACATCACAAGAATATTACAAATATTAGATGAGTTAATATTTGTAAAGCTCTGATAAAAATGTCTGTCATACTATTACTAGGTAACTGCTAAACAAAAATTTATAGAGTATATAGAAGCCCTTTAGCAATTGACTTTTTGTTTTTTTTATTTTTTGTCCTTTTGATCTCACTTTTTTTTTTTCTGGACGCTTTCCTAATTCTTTCTTCCAGTTAAACACATTCACAGTTAAGAAAAAAAATAACCTAAAGCTCTCTCTGGAAAAAGGATTATGGAAGTCCATTCTTTTATTCATTTAACATTTTCTTACTAACTAAGATGAGCCTGTAACAAAGTTATATGCAAATACAAAGTATTGTCTTTCAGGAACTTCAGAATAGAAGACCAAATTAGGGTGTGATATGATAAACTTTAAACAATAAAAACAACAAAAATGATCAACCAAGAAAAATGCTGTTTGTGTCTTTGGAGAAAATGCCAAGAACAGATTTATACTGAATATGACATTTATTCTAGATTGTAAGTGATAAAGAAGATACTAATGAGAAGAGTAAGATGATTCAATGTAACTAGAACATGTGCTGTGTAGGAATGTATAGAAATTAGAGAGCTAGAACCAAACTGACTATTCTTTGAATATGTAAATACTTCCCATGTAGTGCCTATGATACCAGCTTTTGTTACATATTATGACTATAACTAGCTGCAAGTAATGGAAGCTAAACTTTCAGTGGACTAAAAGAAAAGGGATTTATTTTATATCTCACATCACAATATAGGTAAATGCAGGCTGGAACTGGATGCTGTCAAAAATCTTTTTAACAAACCAGTTTCTTTGTTTTCCATTCTGCCAATCTTAGAATATGGACTTTCTTCTTCATTCATGTTGTCTTGTGTATGTACTGAAGTCTGCTAAATCTATAGATACTTTATTCAAGAAAAGACAAAAAAACCCAACAACAACAACAAAAACAACAGAACAGTACCAGATACATCTACAACCTTTTATGAAATATGATCATCAGTAAAATATTTTTTATTCTCCCCTGACTTTAATTTAGAATCATTGGTTTTGTCTCAACCCCAAGTGATCTTACAAATGTTTTCCCCAATTACTTGCAGTATTCCACTTATATTTCATTGGTTATGAATGACAGAATAGCCATTGCTAGCTGCAAAGAACCTTGATAAATCATTATTTAGCTGGGCACACTGCTGTCCCAACAAAGATAGGAAGAAAGGGCAGTGGATATTGGATAAGAATTGCCATGCTATGCTTCAATTTTTGTTAACAAGTCTATGAGCTTGTTGAAAATACCAACAGTGATTTTCTCTCAATATGACAATTCCTTGTCTTTTAATGAATATTTCCTTTGACTTCATGACTCTACCCTTAATTATGGATTAAGTTATGGATTAAGCCGTTCGCTTAATATGTGAGACTCACTGCTCTGTAATTCAGAGGATTCAAGTTAAATCTCTTATTATAGACAGAAACAATATTGATGAATTGCCCATCCTTCAGTTCAATGTACATTCTAAATGCCAGGCTATAAATTTAAAACAACAGGCATTCGATTTCAATTAAATTATTTAAAAATTCTTGATTGTTCCATGAAATCTCCATTATATATTTAAATATATTTTGTTAAACAGATCTGCTAATCAGATCTGTAGCTGTGCTAGTTGTCAGTTTCAAACTGCCTCTTTCAGAAATGAAGAACAAGGCTAAACTTTCTCATCTATTGTCTGTGCATTTTTTTAAAAAAATAATCTTGTATATTTGTCAATAATAAAAATAATCTTTAAAAAAATATCCCCAATTTTTATATCACTCAATTATCCATAAAATGTCTTCACGATTAGAAACACATGTGAAACACCTGTATTGTAAATCATATGCCTGTACTACTCTGCTAAAATGATATGTATCTTATAAAACAAACAGAATTAGAATAAAAATTAATGGAATTTCCATACTAAGCTAATATACACTAACAAAGAGTTTATCACTATTAAGAAGAAGGTGAGTTTTTAAAGTCTTTCTTCCAGAGGTACCTGGGTGGCTCAGTCAGTTAAACATCCAACTCCTAATTTCATCTCAGATAATGATCTCAGGGTTGTGAGATCAAGCCCTGTGTTCTCTGTGCTGGGCATGCAGCCTGCTTACAAGTCTCTCTTTCTCCCTCTCCCTCTGCCCTTTCCCCATCCTATGTGCATAAGCTCACTCTCTCTCTCTCAAAAAATTTTAAAAAATTAAAAAATGTAATGGTCTTTCTTCCAATATTAAATTTGTATTGCTTTATTGTTAAATATGTAGTTACTATTTCTCCCTTGCCATAAGCTGACAGAGAATATACACATGTGTAGAAACTTGCCTCTTCATTTACTTGCTGTTTGTTGTGTTTTCATTCTTAGTGTTCTTAGTCATTATTTCTTCAAATAATCCTTTTAAATTTATGTAAGAATGACATAATATAATCTATATATACATGTGCCCACTTATAGATAAACTAAATTTTTAGGAATCTCTGAAATCTAAGGAAAAATAAATAAGGATGATAATGACAATCACTATTCACTAAAGAATTAAATTTATTTAAAGTTTATTGATTTATTTTAGAGAGAGAGAGAAAGAGACAGCACAAGTGGGAGGGGCAGAGGGAGAGGGAGAGAGAATCTCAAGTAGACTCTGTGCTGAGTGTGGAGCTGGATCCCAGGACCCTGAGATCATGACCTGAGCCAAAACCAAGAGTTGGACACTTAAAAGACCCTGTCACCCAGGTGTCCCTAAAGTTATTATTAAGGAAAGATAGATGATAAACAGATGTAGATATCAAATATTAGTACATATATGGACATTTAAGTATAGATATGTATATGTATTAGATATCACGTTTAGCTAATAATAAGCAGGACTTACTCTTTTTTTTAATTCCGATGTAGAAAAAATAGAAATTTAAATACATTTTTCCTACCTCTACAGTGGATTGATTGTCTTTTCACCCATGAAGGTATACAACCAAATGACCACATTTCCAGCTAGAACCATAACTAAATATTGCTATTATTTATCTTGCATTCTTTTGGAAGATTTCTTTTTTTTTTAAAGATTTTATTTATTTATTTAACACAGATAGAGACAGCCAGCGAGAGAGGGAACACAAGCAGGGGGAGTGGGAGAGGAAGAAGCGGGCTCAGAGCGGAGGAGCCTGATGTAGGGCTCGATCCCATAACGATCCCATAACGCCGGGATCACGCCCTGAGCGGAAGGCAGACACTTAACCGCTGTGCCACCCTATACTTGCACATTTATACAATTTGCACTTGCCCCTGGTTCCTCTGTTGGCACATTCTTTCTCCAAGTTTTCTCCAAAATTTGGCCAACTTAAACCATCTCTAAATATGTTTTTATTTGTTTAAGTTAATATATTATTTCAAACCTTTTAATTAGATTTCACACATTTGATTGTTCTTTATTCTTTGCGTATTTTGAGATCTTGACTCCTTGCGAACAATGATCATTGAATCTTCACTGCTATTCCCCTTTTTTCTTTCCTTATAAACAATAGGAAAAAAAAAAGAACTCAGTCCCTAGTAATTTAAAACATATAGTTTCTTATTTGGAAACAGCATTTTAAATGAGCTTTTTTTAAATGAAAAATTATCCATCTTTCATACAACTCCACTGTTTAGATCCATTTTCATGAATATATTCCATTTGTCTGGATTTTTTTTTTCACAATGCCTTGAGACATGAACAATGCAGAGATAATTATGAAATAAATGAGTACCCTGAGAAAATTAATTTCAATAATGTGGTAGAGCAGAAGCTGAAATGCAATGAGTTAGGAATTGGAAAGTAGTTGAAGAATAGAAGGAAGAATGTGAAGAATGGCGTTCTGAGTGGTTTTACAATGAACCAGGAGAGTCTGTTATTTTCAGAGCATAACAGGAGAGGTGGTTTTGGATTCTGATAAGCAAGAATAATTGAAGCAGAGATTGTTTTAGGTAAAACATGAGGTCACTAAGTGCTGAGGAGGTGGAAGAATAAGATCATTAAAAGCTGTGGTCATGGACTGGAATGTCCAATTAGAAATCCTGGAAATAAAGGATAACCAGGGGTGCCTGGGTTGCTCAGTTGTTAAGCATCTGCCTTTGGCTCAGGGCGTGATCCCGGTGGTCTGGGATCGAGCCCCACATCAGGCTCCTCGGCTGGGAGCCTGTTTCTTCCTCTCCCACTCCCCCTGCTTGTGTTCCCTCTCTCACTGGCTGTCTCTTTTGTCAAATAAATAAATAAAATCGTTAAAAAAAAATAAAGGATAACCAGTCTATATAAAGGTTAATTCAATGGAAGAGAGGCAAAGATTGTTACTGTTAATGTGTATAGCAACTAGGAGGCTGTCATTAATAGAAAGGTGTGTAAAAAGAGATATCTCCCAAAGCAGGGAAGAATGTTATGTAGAGAGGGTAATTAATGCATTTGTTAATATTGTACTTACAAAAACATCATAGATGGAAAATCATTTTGGTCCATTTTTGATGTTCTATTTTATACTACTAACAATTTGTCCATGTTAATTTTTTTGAAGAAGATTTTATAACTTTCTGTAAGTACAACCCTGACAAATTTGAGCATAAGACAAATGATTGGCATGTTTCATATAGCTGCCTTTGTCTTAATAAAGATATTCTTTTCTAAGTGTTAGAAAGTGTGACATTTTAAAGTGCCCATATTTTAAGATTTGTCCTATCTTTTTTTTTTTCAAATTGTTTAAAATTTTTCCAGCTTGAAATCAGGCAATGTAATGCCCCCCACTTTGCTTTTTTTTTTTTTTTTCCAACATTTCCTTGGTGATTTGGGGTATTTTCTGGTTCCATACAAATTTTAGGATTGTTTGCTCCAGCTCTTTGAAAAATGCCATTGGTATTTTGATCAGGATGGCATTGAATGTATAGATTGCTCTGGGCAGCATAGACATTTTAACAATGTTTATTCTTCCAATCCATGAGCATGGAATGTTTTCCATTTTTTTGTGTCTTCTTCAATTACTTTCATAGATGTTCTGTGTATAAATCCTTTACCTCTTTGGTTAGATTTATTCCTAGGTATCTGATGGTTTTTGGTGCTATTGTAAATGGAATCAATTCCCTAATTTCTCTTTCTACAGTTACATTGCTAGTGAATAGAAAAGCAACTGATTTCTGTGCACTGATTTTGTATCCTGCCACTACTGAACTGCTGTATGAGTTCTAGTAATTTGGGGGTGGAGTCTTTTGGGTTTTCCACATGAAGTATCATGTCATCTGTGAAAACAGAGAGTTTGACTTCTTTTTTGCCAACTCAAATACCTTTTATTTCTTTTTGTGTCTGATTGCTGATGTTAGGACTTCTAGTACCATGTTGAACAATAGTGGCAAGAGTGGGCATACTTGTCCTGTTCCTGATCTTAAGGGGAAAGCTCTCAGATTTTCCCCATTGAGAATGATATTCACTGTGGGCTTTTCATAGATGTTTTTTCTATGAAATTGAGGAATATTTCCTCTATTCCTACACTCTGAAGCATTTTAATCAAGAAAGGATGCTGTATTTTGTCAAATGCTTTTTCTGCATCAATTGAGAGGATCATATGGTTATTTTCTTTTATTAATATGTTCTATCAAAGGGATTGATTTGCAAGTGTTGAACCACCCCTGCACCCCAGGAATAAATCCCACCTGGTCATGATGGATAATCCTTTTAATGTACTTTTGGATCCTATTGGCTAGGACCTTGTTGAGAATTTTGGCACCCATATTCATCAGGGATATTGGTCTGTAATTCTCCTTTTGACAGGGTCTTTACCTGGTTTGGGGATCAAGATAATACTGGCCTCATCGAACACGTTTGGAAGTTTTCCTTCTGTTTCTGTTTTTTGAAACGGCTTCAGGACAATAGATATTATTTCTTCTTTAAATGTTTGCTAGAATTCCCCTGGGAATCCATTAGGCCCTGGACTCTTGTCTTTTGGGAGGTTTTTGATCAGTGCTTCGATTTTGTTACTGTAGTTTATAGGTTTCCATGAAGGCATCCATTTCTTTCAGGTTGTTTAATTTATTGACATAAAGTTGCTGATAATAATTTCTAAAAATTGTTTCTTTTTTCTTGGTGTTAATCATGATCTCTCCCTTTTCATTCATAATTTTATTAATTTGGGTCCCTTCTCTTTTCTCTTGGATATGTCTGGCCAGTGGTTTATCAATCTTATTAATTCTTTCAAAGAACAAGCTCTAGTTTCATTGATCTGCTCTACTAATTCATTGATCTTTGCTCTAATCTTTATTATTTCTCTTCTCCTGCTTGGCTTAGGTTTGATTTGATGTTCTTTCTCCAGTTCCTTTAGGTGTAAGGTTAGCTTGTGTATTCAGGATTTTTCTACTTTTTTGAGTGAGGCTTGAATGGCTATGTATTTCCCCCTTAAAACCCCCTTTGCAGTATCCCATAGGTTTTTGACTGATGTGATTTCATTCTCATTGGTTTCCATGAATTGTTTCAATTCTTCTTTAATATTTTGGTTGACCTAAACATTCTTTAGCAGGATTGTCTTTAGCTTCCAAGTTTTTCAGTTCCTTCCAAATTTTTTCTTGTGATTGATTTCCAGTTTCAAAGCCTTATGGTCTGAAAATATGCAGGGAATAATCTCTATCTTTTGGTATCAGTTCAGACCTGATTTCTGACCTAGTATGTGGTCTATTCTGGAGAAAGTTCCATGTGCCTTCGAGAAGAATGAGTATTCTATTGTTTTAGGGTGGAATGTTTTGTGTATATCTATGAAGTCCATTTGGTCCAGTGTGTCATTCACAGCTTTTGTTTCTTTGTTGATCTTCTGCTTAGATGATCTGTCTATTGCTGAGAGTGGAGAGTTGAGGTCTCCTACTATTAAAATATTACTATCAATATGTTTCTTTATTTTGGTTAACAGTTGGCTTATGTAGTTGGCTGCTCCCATATTGGGGGCATAGATATTTACAATTGTTAGATCTTCTTGTTGGATAGACTGTTTAAGAATGATATAGTGTCCTTCTGTATCTCTAACTACAGTCTTTTGCTTATAATCTAATTTGTCTGATATGAGAATTGCTACCCCAGCTTTCTTTTGAGGTGTGTTGGCATAAAAAAATGGTTCTCCATCCCCTCACTTTCAGTCTGGATGTATCTTTATGTTCAAAATGAGTCTCTTGTAGTTAGCATAGGGATGAGTCATGACTTTTTATCCAATCCGCACCCTGTGCCATTTCATGGGAGCATTTGGGCCATTCACATCGAGAGTGATTATTGAGAGATATGATTTTAATGTTGTCATGTTGCCTGTGAAGTCCTTGTTTCTATAGATAGTCTCTATAAATTTCTGGTCTATATTACTCTCAGGATCTTTCTTCTTCTATAACCCCCCTTAATAGTTCTTGCAGGGCCGGCTTGGTGGTCACATATTCTTTCAGTTTCTGCCAGTCTTGGAAGCTCCTTTTCTCTCCCTCCATTCTGAATGACAGCCTTGCTGGATAAAGTATCCTTGGCTTCATGTTCTTTTCATATAGTACCCTGAATGTATCTTGCCATCCCTTTCTGGCTTGCCAGGTCTCTGTGGACAGGTCTGACATTATTCTGATGTTCCTCCCTCTGTACATAAGAAATCTCTTCCTCCTAGCTGCTTTCAGGGTTGTTTCCTTGGATCTAAGATTTGTGAATTGTACTATTGTATGTCGGGGTGTTGGTCTGTTCTCCTTGATCTTGGGAGGGGTCCTCTCTGCCTCTTGGACATGAACGGTCATTTCATTCCCCAGATTAGGGAAGTTCTCAGCTACAATTTGCTGAAATATATCTTCTAGAGCTCTCTTTCTCTCTACCCTCTCTGGGATCCCAATAATTCTACAATTGGAACTTTTCATGGCATCATTAATCTCTCTGTTTGATCTCTTGGGCTTTAATCTGTTTTTCCCAGGCCTCCTTGGTTTCCTTCTTTTCTATCATATCTTCTAGCTCATTAATTCATTCTTCTGCCTTATTTGCCCTGGCAGTCAGAGTATCCAGTTTAGATTGCATTTCAATCATAGCATATTTAAGTTTGGCCTGATTAGATCTCACTTTTGCCCTTAGAAATTCTATATTGTCACTAATATTTTTCTCAAACCTAGATATCGACTTCATAACTGTTACTCTGAAGTCTATTTCTGACATGTTGCTTATATCCATATCCCTTAGGTCTGTGACAGAGGCCACAGTCTCTGATTATTTTCTTTGTTGGGGGTTCCTCCTCTTAGTCATTCTCTTGGGGGGTGGTTGAGGGAATGTACAGAGTCCAAAGTATTAACCACAACCCAAGCAAGTTGCACCTGTTTTATAGGGACCCTAGAGTTGTCATCCTCTTGTTCTTCCAGCCTGTCTTCTGGGGGAGGGTACTGCTGCAATGTTATTCAGGCAACCCTGCTTGGGCAGAGTTGCCTGCCCCCTGTTGAGGGGGTGTGGGTTCAGTGAAAACCAGTTTTTTGGGCTTTTGTTCTCTGGTGGCTTTCCCTTGCAGCTTTCTGTGTCTCTTCCGATAGTCAGAGCAGAAGTGACTGCATCCAAACCTCTGTCTTAGAACAGAGATATCACAGTATGCTCTTCACTGGGCTCTCCAGGACACAATATCTGCATTTCTGTCTGGGCTGCTAAAAACCACAGCCTTCCCAGTTGTGTACCCCACAGCAACACTCCCAGAGGTCGATCCCAGGGCCAGGCGCATCTCTCCCCTTGTGCTTCTAAAACTTCAAGCCAGCCTGGTTCCCATGCACGTACCCACAGCTCCTGGATCCTGGGGGCTGGACTAAAGTCCCTTCCCCCCTGCTACCAGTCCGTGAGTCTGTGCCTGGTCCACAGTGCAGGATGATTTTGCACTCCGGTGTTGTATCACTTTCCCAGTGCCAGCTTATGGTGGCTCCCTCCCCCTTCTGTTTATCTTTCAATATCTGCCCACAGAATCATGGCTCAGTGCTTGATACATTGAGACCACCAGAGATATTCTGTTTGTAGAGATCCAGATATATATTCTTATATCTCGGGCTGATTTTGTGGGTGTTCAGAATGGTTTGGTAGATATCCAGCTCGATTCAGGGGACTGGTTGAAGTAGAGTCCCCTACTCCTCTGCCATCTTCCCAGAAGCACCCCCTGAACTGTCTTCTATAAATATGCTTTATGTAGTGGATTATTGATAATTCAGCATTCATATTTAACCCTTTGTTATGGTTTAAAATGTTTCACTGAAATTTCCCATCTTCCACATCTATTTCCAACTTTTTCACTCTATCCTTTAACATCTTAATAATGACTATGTAAGTTAAAAGTCTTTCTGATATGTCTAATACTGGATAACCTCTGCTGCTACCTTCTGATTTATGTGAAGTCTGAAGACCCAGAGGGCTTTTCTCTCTGTTCTCTGTCCCCTTCCCAACACCACACTTTCTTTCTTTTATTTCTAATTTTCTGAATTATCCTCTCTAGCTCAGTTCTAGGAAACCCTGTGTGCCTGGTGTTGGGTTGGGTTTGTTCCTGCACATCCTTCAGAACCCTGGAACATGAAATTTTGTTTCATGTCTGTGGAGGTCCTTTGTGGGATTGTGTGTCCTGGCCCTCTCCTAGGGGTAATAGACTTCTGATTTATATCAGTACAGGATGATTGGTCTGATTGGTTTTTCTGCCTCTCACTGAGTCAGGTAGCTTTTTCTTCTAATCTTTCTGATGAACTTTTGCCTTAAAATACAGTTTTCTGTGACTCTCACAGGCTAAGTACCTTACTAGCTAGTTATTTGCTGAAAGACCTGGGGTGGGCAGAGGCCTTCCTTCTTCTCCTTCAGGAGCACATGGATCTTGCCTCTATCCCTCCCTCAGCAGCAGTGTATCTTTGTCAGTGATCCAGAACAGGAATATTTCTTGTTTTTCCAATGGTAGCTTATGGCTTTATGATTACATGAGAGAAGAAACTAAGGAATAGACAGGATTTTGTTTCAGTGTTCTACTGGAAGATGGCTGTCAGGTCTCCTGCCCTTTCCTTAAACCGGAATTGCGAGTTCTCAGTCAAGGCTCTTGGAAATAGCTGCTGAGTGAGTGTGGACTCTGTGTGTGCCTATGGATCCCAGCTAGTCTCTACTGTCACTGTAGCATACACTCAGTCTTTAAGAGTGTATAAAACCTCAATTGTTTCCTACTCTGTTTTAATGTCAAAGTTTGGTAGCACTCTGACAAAAGTGAAACATTTTGTTTGCCCCACATCTCCTTGGAATCTAGTTAGAATAGTTTCCTTACAATCACCCTTCCCTACCTTCTTCAGTCCATGGCAGTTCCCCTTGATCCTTACAGTTGAATATGCCACACTGAGCATGATTCTCTTGTTTAATGCTACACATTTTTCACAGTCCCTAAAATTAAGCCTAGTGTTTTACTTAGTATTAAGAAGAATAATATTTTCTGATAGCAAAACTGATTATGTTGGATTCTTAAGAGGAAATCTACATGTATCTTTGGTAGCACCTTCCAGAGAGGTGGTTCAAAGGTAATTTAACTGTGATATTTGCATAACTTGCTGACTTTATAATCTGACCCTTATATAAATGAAAAATGTACTGTATAATTTTAGGGTTGTATACTTTATTAACCTGTATCTTTTGAAAGTGCAACCTAAACAAAGTCCAGAATTATACTTACATAGGTTCACACCACAATAATGATTTTTTTCCTGAGTGAAACATTGAGAATGAAATCAAAATCTTAAGTCTTACGTCAATAATTAATTTTTTCTCTGACCTTGAAGAAGTAATTTAATTCCAATTTTCTTTTCATGTAAATATTATGGTGCTCCATCTCTCTTTAAAAAATCATGTCAATTAAGTAGGCAATGGTTTAGATCCTTCCAGGTGTATGAACTACTCCCTGAGTGTAAATTATATTGTACTAACTGCATTAAGCCACCAGTGCCTGAAATTCAGTGAATTACTGCTCTACTGCATAAATGTTCCCCTAATGACTTGAAAGAGTCAATGTACTTCTTAAATTTTCCAGCTTAAATACTAGGAGTTTTGTAATGTTCTTTACAAAACTTGAAGAGAAGTAATATCCTATATATGGCATATTTTCTCACTACTAGTAGAAAAACAAAACTGACAGGAAGCTTGAAAACTAATTAGATTTTACAATACACCCACTGTTTTTAATTTATGAGATGTACTTTAAAGGAATAAAAAATATGCAAGTTAAGGATACTATTTAAATTCATCATGCTGAACAGAATTTCTGAAGCATAAAGCAAAGGGTGTCCCAAAACACTTGGTAGCATAATACCTGTCAAAATACTTGCTAATTAGTAAAATCTAAGAGCAGTTCATAGTGAATGTTGTTATCCATACTTTCAAATTGAGTACATTTTAAGGTCTTAAAACATCACTCTGTATTATCATTGAATAACATTTCCTTGAGAACTTTATTACGTATTGAAATGTGTTACAGTTTTAGATAAGTATGCCTACATGGTTAACTATTCAATAGATTTTTTTTCCAATTTGATCATAATAATTTGTTGTTATACTCATGTTTCCATGTTAATTAATTTCCAAATCTGTTGATGTAATTAAAGATATTACTAACTTGAATGTAATTTGGTATATCATTAATTCTTCATCTCAGTTTCAACTGCAACAACATAGCAACAATTTTTAAATGTCCTCACATTTTTGTATTTTGTGAATATATTATTTTGGCATCACTTTCTTCTCCTTAATATAAGAGCACCCAGAGATTGTGTTATTAACTTGTTTTTCCCTCCCCTCTGTTCATGTTTTTCTACTTTTATGATATACTTTAACCTCTGATCAATTGCTTCACAAACCAAAATCACTTATTTTTCCCACAGCCTACAAATATCCAAAATAAATTTACATTTTTATACATATCTGTCTCAAAATCAAGTGTTAAAAGTAAAAATAAGTAAATCTTGACTGTTAGGTCAGTTTGTGCTCTTATACCTCTCAGATGTTCTGTCCTCCAGTCATAGTTGACTCTTCCAACTATTATATGTGTTATAATTTAAGTAATATATGAGCTTATGTTTTATGGAATTTCTTTTTTCCAAGAGACACAGCACAAACTCTGGTTCTCTTCAAAATGATCAACTCTGAAAGATCTATGGAAGGAATGACCATGACACGCAAGAAATAGAACTATAAAAAAATTCTTGAATGTCTGGAGACATGGTTTTATGTTATTCTTATGTTTTTATGTTATGTTTATGTATGAATGTGATAGATTAACATTTGTGTCATTTCCATTATAATTATAATAAATAAAGGTGCATTTTTCATCTCCGTTTATAAACTATTAATAATAGATTTTAGATATGAATTTATCGACAATTATGCTCTATCAACCCCCAAATCTACATCTTGTGCTCTGTGATGTAGAAGGTGGAACTCAGCAAACTATATTACTCATATATCTTTATCATTGCATTTTGCCAATAGGAGACACTAGAGGAATAATGGAACTTAGGAAGACAGGAGAATGACATCTTTGCCTTTATTCTTGCCAGCATCACCTAGCTCAATTGAAAGTTCATCCCAGCACCAGCAGGTTGAGACACTCTTCTGGCAATCCCTGAAGCAGCTCCATTGAGACTCTAGAAATACCCCTTCCTGAGACATCTGAGCAAGAACACTTCACAATACTTTTCCCAAGACCTAAGGCACCAGGATATTTAGGTGACCCATTCCTCAAATATCTGAATTATAATTGCAAAGAATTCCTCATTCTATCCCCTGGTTTCGGGATACTTTTTGTTCCCTTCTGTTTTCCTATCCTTAGGATGATAACGCTTCCCACACTCATGTTCTCTGGCTTTTTTTTTTTTTTTTTACTTTTTAAACTTCTTGCTACTGTAAACAATTCCTTCTTATATAAATCTATTATTTTAAATAACTAATATGGTTCCTGTTTTATTGTCTAGTCTCTGACTGATAAAAGATATTTAAGGTCCTGGCAATGAATTGTAAAATTAATTTCCAAAAATCTTCTGGCAATTTGTATTAGTGGAATCAACAAATGAATATTAATTTTTCTTTATACCTTTTTACTTATTTGCCTATTTCTAAAATATTTATTAACATTCTGAGTTACAAAAGAGAGATTGTTTTATTTTAATTGATATTTATTTAATAAAAAATGACCTCTTTTTGACATGTGGGAACCTGTTGTTCACAGGTTTTGCCATTTTTAAAGAACTTTAAAGTGCTTTGAATGGCTGTTTTGCTGATAATATTTAGATTCATTTTATGAACCACAATTTTCACACATACCAAGTACTTTGTTTTTCTGAATAGTTTTTTAAGAATGGTAAGTGAGGATGTACTTGAATTTTCTGTTTACAGTCTAACGATTAAAATTCTAGGTGATTCTCATAATTATTAAATTCTTCTACTCAACAAATAGAAGTGTATTGGAATAGAAAGCCTGCTTTGTGAAACCTCTATGTACCTACAGGTACCACCCACAATTTATTTGAAAGAACAATTAGAACAAATGATATAAAGTATAGGATAATTAATGTGTTTCCTCCTGCTGTACCCCCTCCTGCCAATGGAGGTATCAGGGATTCATCTGTCTATAATCATGTTCTCTTATTTCAAGTGATAGAAATACATCACTTATGTCTTTAAGCCTTCAGTGTTTGTTTATTCTTCCTATTTAAATTCTTAATGCTTTAGTCATTTTTTTTTCTAAAATAACCTAAATGAAAAAAAAAATGTATCTGCTGTCCTAGGATCATTGTATTTTTTTCAATATACCTAAACATAGTTTTAATTTTAAGTAAACATTCCATTTAAGAATAGTTTTAGAGTTACAGAAAAGTCTTAAAAATAGTAATGAGAGTTCTCATATACCCTGCATTAATGAACTAATGTTGATACATTATCTTTGACTAAAATCCATAGTTTATTTAGATATCCTTAATTTTTACCTAATGTCCAATTTTCTGTTTCAAGATCCCAACTAGAATATGATATTACATTTAGCTGTCATGTTTCCTGAGGCCTCTCTAGGCTGTGACAGTTTCCCAGACTTTCCTTTTTATTGATGATTTTGACTGTTTTGAGGAGTACTGGTCAGGTATTTTGTTGGACACCCCTCTATTGGAATTTGTCAGATTTTTTTTATGATTAGAGTAAGAGTTATGGATTTGGGGCAGGAAGATCACAGAAGCAAAGTGTAATTCTCATCATATCGTAATCAAAAGTACATACCATCAACATGACTTATCACTATTGATGTTAACCAAGATCACCTGGTTGAGATAGTGTTGCTAGATTTCTCCACTGAAAATTTACTATCACGCTCCTCTTCATATTTTACTCTTTGGAAGGATGTCACTATGCATAGACCACACAAAAGGAGTATGGATTTATGTCCCCTTTCCTAGAGTGCACAGAATCTACATAAATTATTTGGACTTCCCCTAAATGAGAGACTTCTTTATCATCATCTATTTGCTTATTTTTTAAAATCATTTATTTATATCAGCATGGAATCATAGATACTTATTTGATAGGTTGGGCTATAATCCAATACTACCTTATTTATTTTTATACTCAAATTATTCCAGCTTCGACCACTGAAAGCTTTTTCATTTGTTTCCTGTGTCCCTTTAACATACCCTGATCATCATGTTTTCAGTTAGCATTTGTTTACTTTCTGGCACTACATGATACTACAGGGTTATCTTGCATATCCCCTGCTTCACTCCTAGAATCAGCTATTTCTCCAAGGAGTCCAGGTTACTTACTGTTTTAGAAACCAAGATTTGAGTACTAGATATCTTCATTCCTACTGGGATGACCTGTCTTCTAAGTCCTCTAAGCTGAGGATAGAAGGAAATACATGTCTGCATACTATCCAGTATATACACACATATCTATAAATATATCTATGTGTATCCCTTTCTGTGTATATTAAGGTAAATGTTACTTTGTATTGACACCCCCATCTCTTAACCCATTAAAACAAAAATATTCTACCAGTCTCATTTGCATATATATATATATATATAAACTTCCATTCCAAGAGTGAAAAATCTGCATCCCCATCTCCTCCATTGATCACCTAATTGTTCAAGTATACATGCATATGGTTAAAGAATTATTAACCATAACTCCATGGAGGGGAGAAAACATTATCAACAAGAGTATAGTTTTTAGGTTCAGTTCTTCTGCTTTAGTCTTATGATCACTACTCATTGTCAAAGGTACTTAAGTCCACACGTTTCCTCTACCCACTTTGGTGAGGTTATTTTATATATTGTAATTAAGTTAGATTCTGTTGTCACAGTTTGCATTCATCCCTGGATCCATCAACTTTCTAAAGGATTTTTAAAATTGGGGGTATTAGGGGTCACTCTTTATGCAATAAATTTTCATCTGTTTTGCAAACACAGTGCCATGCATCCACCAGGACAATTTCACCAGCCTAAAAAATTCCTTGTCCTTCACTTGTTTTATCTTTTGCATCAGCTCCACAGTTCTTGAATGTTGTGTTTTCTTTACTTCCCCCACTATTGGTTTGCAAACTCCTTGGGAACTTCTCAGGTATAATCTGAAACTTGGTATCACAAGAGCAAGAAGAGAACAAAGACAGAGGCAGGCCACTCTAAATTGGGAGGTGGCAGGTTTAATAAGCAAGGGAACTTGCAAATGAGGTTTGTCTTGGGTGGCCATGAAGTTAGTAAGTTTCTATTTTTGCCAACAAAAATTGATATTGGCTAATGAAACAATAGAAATTTGAATTAAATAATTTGGGGAGTTCACAAAAAATTATAGAAATGTTAGGGGGAAAACAGGCTGCGATACAGTTAGAAAAATGTAGTGCAGGTTGGAATCAAAAACATATGTAAAACCTTACTAAGAATAAATCCTAGGGAGCTACAAATACTGGTATGAATGCTCTTTATACACCTTTGCTGCCATTCTGCTTCTGCAGTTCTTGAAAACCAGAGGCCCCTTTGAGGCTGAAACCACTACCAGTATGCCAATATTTCTTTGGGACACCAAACATTGAATCAAGTGTAAAATGAAAGACTCTGTATTAGTTTCCTGTCACTGCTTTATCAAATTAGTATGAGTGTCATCATTTAAAACAACAGAAATTTATCCTCTCAGAGTTCTGAAGGTCAGAAGTCTGAAATCAGTACCACTGGGCCAAAATCAAAGTGTAAGCAGAGCTATGCTCCTTCCAGAGGCTCCAGGGAATATTATGTTTCTTACCTCTTCCAACTTCTGTTGGCTGCTGGCAATCCTTGACTTGTGGCTGCATCACTCCAATCTCCGTTTCTGTGTTCATATCACCTCTTCCTGTTCTGTCTGTATCAAATATCCTCTGCCTCTCTCTTAAAAAGGACATTTTTGATGGCATTTAGAGCACAAATAATCCAAGAGAATTTTTGCTATCTCAAGATCAAACTTAATCACATCTGCAATATCTTTGCCACATTAGGTAACAATTACAAATCTAGGGATTAGGGACTAACATTTTTAGGGGGCCATTTTTAAGCCTATCACAGCATCTGAGTGTTTGAACCCACATTACAGAACACATACCACATTACTCTTATGTAGAAATGTGGCTCACATTGTAGATAACTAGAAAATAAAATATAATTACATTCCACCAATTATAATTTGGGCTCTCAGAAAATCATCTCTACTCACCTAGATATAACAGTGCAATTAAAAGCAATTACATGATATATACATTCAGACTTAGAAAACATTGTATAAGATGTCTTTAAAGTTAAACTCAATTAAGATAAGAAAACCAAAGCCTAAAAAATATAGATAGGTGTTCCTTGAGCATTTGCCCTTAAACTAAGCTGTGTATTGAATAGCAACTTCTCAGATTACACAGTTAGCTTTCTGACTATTTGGACTGGGAAGCACATCCAGCTCAGTTAAAACTACAGTAGTGTCAACTCTTAGAAGTAGAACTTCACTAGCTATAGAATCAAGCCCATGCTTGTAAATTGTAAAACTAAGCCTTGACAGGAAAAAATAAAAAGCTAGTAAATTAACTGCTTGTTAAAACACAGAATAACACTTTTAAAGAAGCCAAATTAATCCAGAAACTCAAAAATATAATCTAGTCTTTCAACAATCGTGCACCAAAAGTCAGCAAAAAAACGAAAACTGTCAGGCATATGAAAAACAGGAAAATGTGACTTATACAGGGGATAAGTGCATGTCAGTATAAACAGACCTAGATTTGACACATACATTGGAATTAGTAGGCAAGGAGTTATAAATATATTACAGTTTGACATTATTGTATGTTCTGTAATTAGAATTAATATGGGGGCACCTGGGTGGTGCAGTTGGTTAACCGTCATTCAGGTCCCGGTTTCAGCTCAGGTCATGGTATCAGGGTTGTGGGATGGAGTCCCACATCAGGCTCTGTGCTCATCAGAGAGTCTGAGATTCTTTCTCTCCCTCTCCCTCTGCCCCTCATGCACATGGTCTCTCTCTAAAATAAATAATTAAATCTTTTAAAAAATTACTGTAAATGTATCCAAAGGCTTAAAGGAAAAGGTGGCACTCTTAAGAAAAATCACAATTTTAGTATATGAAATGGGTGCCACTCCCTGCTATCTGACATATGGAATTTTATTTTTGGTTGTGAGGAATTTAATTCTGATACATCTAGGTGTGTTTTCTTTTGTCTTTTCCTGCTTGGCTTCAGCTGTGTTTCTTGAATCTGTAGCTTTAAATGTTTCTTTTAATTTGCAAAATGACTCTTCTTATTTTCTACAAGGATTTCTTTCTGCATTCATTACTCTTGCTTCTCCCTTTCTAATTCAATATCGCTTGTGAAACTTCTTGTAATTATTCTACAAGTTACTGTCATTTTGTCCACTTTTTTTCTCCTGTGTTCTTTTTCTCCATGCTTCAGCTGATAACGGTTTCTATTACCTTGGTTTCAAATTCAACCATCTTTTATTCCGTATTGTCCAGCTTGCTGAAAGCATATCTGATGATTATTTTACTTTGGGTATTCTATAATTTAGTTAAACATATGAAATTATACCAACTATGTTTTCTGGGCATAGAAGAAATTAATTAGAAAGGACTCTGGGATTGTATGGTCCTTACTGGGAACAACTGTTGGGTTCAAGAAAGATAATAAAGGCAGACAGTGATTAATCAGCCACTTGAGGCTAAATGAGAAAACCAGAGATTGCCTCTGCAACATATAAAGTGATTTTCATCTGGGGCACAGGGCACAAAAAGCTGCAGAGTCCAGGCCCAGGGACTAAAATTAATCAAGGGTAGATGAAGTTCATGTAAGATTTAATTCCAACCTTAGTAATTCTGCTATACCACGGCCATGGCTGTGGCTGGGCAGGAGTAGAATCCAGACATATAAGAACCATCTGGGTGGATAAATTCAAAAGCTTTGAAACTTCAGATTTTCTTGAAATATTCCTTGGCCTGAGAAAATGCCCCCTTCCTTCTGTTGAAGCCTGGAGCCCTTCTTTTACTTAGAAACAATACCGGCATCTGTTTTGCTAGCTAATACACAACTCCCCTGCTCTCTCGTCCACTTCTCTGGCTTCTCCTAGTTTTGGTCTTGCCACTGTCATTAATAGAGATAGCATATCGCATATTTTTTTAAGGACAACCTTACCATTTACCAAGTGACATAGAAAGGTTTAGAGTTTGAAATAAGTCAAGAATACAAAAGTGTTCCTATTTGTGAGCAAGCAGATCTGCTAATTGAGCTGTATTTCTTATAGTTGTAATGGATTAATGGTATCTTGATGGTATAGAATACTACGAGAAATTTATGCGAAGCTCCCAAGGAGAATAAAAATGTAAGCTCACTAGAAAACTGGAGCAAGGATTTGATTTCTACAATAGTGAATTATTTACCAATTGACAAATAGCTCTGTTGGTACTATTGGGTCTTAGTAGAAATGAAGCATTTGACTTTTAAGATACTAAGTGATCATGCAGTCCAAACTGTCCATCAAGTGTTGATTTCAATGACTCACCAAGTCATGATTGCAGGTACATCTGGCAGCGATCTATTGTAATTTGGCAATAGTACTTCCAAATTAACACACAAGCAGGCACAGGGACACATATGTTGCTTGGTCTATCAGCTCCATTGCCACTTCTCCCTCAACTTTACTTTTGACCACACAGGGTGTCATCCCTTTTGATAAGCTAGGGAATAAACAATAAGGCAGAGACTCTTCTATGATGGAGTGACTTGATATTGACTAATACTGGGGTATTTCTAAATGGCAGTGAGTAGGAGAAATCCTCACACTGAGCAGAGCTTCAGACAGTGCATCTAGTTGTCCAACTTATTTGGAACTAGAAGCAGGCAAGTGAGAATATCTTCAGATTCAGGAGTGATGAAGAACAGTATAGCAAGTTGGCCAGGATCCTGGAATAGTAAAGATTGGAAGACATACAGTGTGTTTCATTGTATGAAATGCTGTATATGTATTACACTGAAATTTTTAAAAAAAATATCTATGCTCAAGAGTACTAAACTAAAAAAAAAACAAATTATAAGCAAGTTGAAGACACTTCAGTGTTGGAGGTATGAGAACAGAATATGGCAGGATCAGTTTGACTTTAAGAGTCATAGGAATTAAAATTTTAAGCTCAACATTGGGGGGCATCAGTCCGACAACTAGAACCAGGAGGGGCTGGGGCTCTCCTTTCAAAGAAAGGAGGTGGAGAAAAACAGCCAAAGTTTCTGCCCAAAGGTGTATTTTATAAAAACTGACTATCCAATGAGTTGGAAGAATATATATACATTCTGAATAATGATGAGGAACTCAGTCAAGCCAATTGGTAATGATTTATCTGATTCTATATTACCCCAGATATATTCATGAGACAGAAGCTCCAAATTTCCCCTAATTCTTGGTCTAGAGTATGTGCCTGACGAGTGAGAAAAAACACCCACCCACCTACACACAAACACACATGCACACGCAAGCACGCGTGCGTGCGCGCGCACACACACACACACACACACACACACACAGCAGGGATGTGTGTGTATATGAGCAAATGTAATGGTCCAAAAGAGAATTTTTTTTTAAAGAAGGAGGCAGTAAATAAATTTCCCAAACACCTTATAGAAAGTGAGTCTGCCAATAAAAATTCACATAAACAGACAAATGTGATTCTAAAAAAAAATATAAACATCTAATAATTATAAACACTGAGGAATTTTGAAATAACAAAACAAATGTGAGATATTAAAGAAACCACCTGAAATATTTAAATATATAGTAAGTGAGATTTTAAAATACAACTATGAAATAAATACTAGTTTTAAAAGCTGAATTAATGAGAAATTAACCAATTCACCTAGAAAGTAAAAGTTAGGATTATTTTTTAAGATATCTATTTCCATTTCAGAACAAATTAAAATGTAACTGCAGCACATCAAAAATTAGAGTACAAAGTAATTTGAAAGCTACCAGATTGAAAAGACAGGTAACCTTCAAAAGAATGAAAATTCAATTATCATTATGTTGTTCATTAGTAACTGCAGGAGACAGAAGTGAACATAATAAGGACTTTAAACTACTGTGAAAAAAGAAATGACAGTCAACATTCTATTTTGTGCACAGAGGAATATCCATTCAAGAACAATAAAGCACTTTTTTTATGATATGCCCAACAGCCAAATACTTTACAATTGAAAAAACCCATATGAAATATGGATGGAAGTATATACTACAAAACACGCATTCACATACCTGTACATGTTTTGTAAGGAAAGTCATGGTGTACAAAAAAGCAATGCTGATTACAGAAACTGAAAAAAAGTTGACATTTTTATTAAAAATTAAAAATATTAAAAATAATATATGCTTACTGTATTAAATCAGAGTATGGGACAGGCATGCATTTGTTGGGTAATTAAGGCACTTCAAGCAATATAATGTGACTAGCACCCTAGGAACCTACCCTGTGCACTCTGCCACTCATTAAGCTCCTCTTTTATTGTGACTTTTAACACATAGATTGGCTTTGTCTTTTTTGAACTTTCTGTGAAAGGAATCTAAGTAGTATTATTTTCTGTCGGATTCTATCACTCAATATCTGTACCATTGACCCATGTTTTTACACATAATAGAATTAGGCTTATCTTCATTATTGTATAGAATCCTACTGTGTGCATCCTGAGATTTTGTTCTTCCAAGCAGATATTATTTCCTCTTCATTTTTAAATGATATTATTATAGGATATAGAATTCTGAGTTAACCCCCCATTCCCACTTCAAGACTTTTAAGATGTTATCCAATGTCTTCTTGTTCACATGGTTTCAGATAATTTTGTCTTTGTTCCATTACAGGAATAGTGTTTTGTTTATTTTGATTTATTTTCTGATAGATTTTCTTCTTGTATTTGGTTTTGGTTTCAGCAGTGGAATAGGATAGGATTGTTTTCTTAATTTATTCTAGTATTTATACTCTGCTATTTACTGAGTTCTTGGATTTGTGATTTGGTGTCTGTCTTCAGTTCTGAAAAATTCTCATTTGTTATTTACAGATTCAAATATTTATTTATTATATTTCTCTATATAGAATCTTCTTATGATTTCTAATTATGTGTATGTTACACCGTTTGAGATACTCTCACAGATCTTGTATGCTATATTCTGTTTTTTATTTATTATATTTTAAATCCTTATTCCTGGGGCGCCTGGGTGGCACAGCGGTTAAGCGTTTGCCTTCGGCTCAGGGCATGATCCCAGCGTTATGGGATCGAGCCCCACATCAGGCTCCTCTGCTATGAGCCTGCTTCTTCCTTTCCCACTCCCCCTGCTTGTGTTCCCTCTCTCGCTGGCTGTCTCTATCTCTGTCAAATAAATAAATAAAATCTTTAAAAAATAAATAAATAAATCCTTATTCCTATTTGCCTATGCTTCAAGTGATTTTTACTAATGTATCTTTATATTTACTGATTCCTACTGCTGGACTTGGCCTCCCTTAAAAGAAGAAGTCAGTATCACTGAGGATGGGATACAGAAAGTGTATTTCTTGAAGTCCCCAGATAGTTGTAATCAGTAGCAGTCTTCAGAACCACTGTTCCCATTATTTAAATGATCAGTAAGAAGAACTGATGGAGAACAATGACATCTGAGTCTGCAGAATATATTCCATTAGTGATACAGCCAAACTGATGTAAGGTTTTACACGTGGACTGATAGAATTTCAATAAAGTGCTATTAGGATATTTTGATAAGTTTTATTAGACCTGTAATTCAGAAACATAGCTTTAATTGCAATTTTAAAACAGAATAGTGATGTTAAATGATGAAAAATTTATTTATTTTTCATGGGCTTCAACTTATGAGGTCTTTAGTTTGTGTCATAGTAAGGTCTTTAAGGTCTATTTTTAAAACAGAAATAGAACTATGCTGTCATGTGGACTTTCTCTAACATTTTGCTTTAAAAATTCTTAATAGTTAATCTCATCCTTTCCATATGACCATTTTATTGATGAGGACCAATTTTGATGGCCCCAATACAGTTTCCATTTATATTATAAAGCAGGACTTCCAAGTATCCTGGGGTAATGGCAGCCCACTAATTCAAATCTTTTCACATAACATACAAAAATTAAATATATATGTATATATATTCACATATTTTAAATCAATACACTATTTTTAGTTTTAGATTTACAGAAAAATTCAACAGACAATACAGAGAGTCCCCATATACCTCTTCTCCACTCCACCCCAGATCCCCTATTAACATCTTGCATTGATATTTTATAGTAAGGTTCACTCTTTGTGTTGCACAGTTTATGATTTTGGCAAATGTATAATAACATGTAACTACCATTAGAGTAAAATACAGAATAGTTCCACTGCTATAAAAATCCTCTGTTCTTCATCTATTCATCCCTTTTTCTTCTTAAATCACTGACAACCCCTAATCTTTTTACTGTCTTCATAGCTTTGCCTTTCCAGAATGTTATATCATTGGAATTATATAGTATGTACCCTTTTCAGATTGGCTTCTTTCACTTAGCAATATGCATTTAGGGTTCGTGTCTTTCCATGCCTTGATAGCTCATTTCTTTTGATCACTAAATATTTTATTATATGCTTATACTATAGTTTGTCCATTCACATATTGGAGGACATCTTGGTTGTTTCTATGTTTTGGCAATTATTAATAAAGCTCCTACAAAAATTTACATGCAGGTTTGTGTGAACGCAAATTTTCAGTTCATTTGGGTAAATTCCAAGGAGTATGATTGTTGGAATATCTTATAAGTGTATATTTTCTATTTCTCTCTACTAAAACACAATGTAGAAAAATGAATAATGAGTAATTTTAGTATCCCAATTATAGTTTCTAAATAAACTCCCACTAAAAAGAACCAGAAGAAATGGCCTATTCTTGGTTTGGTGCAAAATGAACTTGGAATATTCTTTCCTATGCAAAAGCAAGGAACCTTTCAATGACTGCTGGTGTCATATCAAAATGATCCAGGAGTGAACTTGAAGAAATATTTGATCATCATCAAATGGATCAACACACATCAAATATGTTAAGATAAATGTATTGTTAATAATAATAATTTTAAAATATTTTTGGAACATGTTTGGAGGGTGTTAGAGAACCAAGTCACTTTGGTTGAATATTGGTTGAATATCCAATAGGAAAACATTCAGGATTTTTCCCCTTTTTAAAAAAGTGTACCACAGCATAACCAAATAATAAAAGGAGGGAAAGTTTCTTATAGAAGCATCCAGGCTAATGAGAAAAAAAAAAGTCAGAACTTGTAAATCTTTGATGAAATAATGTATCTATGGAATGATCATAAATAGTGGTTAATACCATACACGGAGATAATTAGATATTACTCAACAACATCTATAATAGTGTTGATAAATCCAATCTTATCTGATCAAGTCTCTAGATATAACTAGCGATCTTTCTAAAACATAGGAAATCAAAGGAAATGTTAAATGTTGCCATCAGTAAAATCCAGATATGAGAACTATAGCATAAATAACCTGATTTTTACGACAATTAAGTTGAAAGGGTAATGAAAGCAGTGCAGGAGATTAAGTGACTTAAGTGTGCAATTTATAAATTTTGCTTGGATCATAATTCAAGCAAATGAATAGAAATAGAAATTAGCATCAATCAGGAAAATTTGGAACTGATATATATTTGATGATATTAAGGGGTTTCATTACAGATTTTTATAAACTTAACAAAAGCTGTATGCTTATGCTTTACATGAACCATTGTATTTTAAGGATACATACTAAATTATTTATGTATAAAATAATATGATGTCTGGAATAGGCTTCAAAATAATTCAAAAAAAGGAATGTGTAAGAATGAAGATGAAGTATAATTATCCATGAGTTCATTACTGTAATGTAATGTAAAACTTGGTGATGGGTACATGAGTTTCCAAAAAACTATTATCTTTTCAACTATTTATATTTTTTCATAATATAGAGTTAAAATTGAGTCGTGGCAACACATTCACTTCACAAAATAGAGATGGTGTCAAATTAATCATTGAAGTCCTAAGTTTAATTGTGCAAAATCAAATAAAATAGTCTGAGAATATTAAAACAAAGAAACTATTAAAGTTATTTTAAAACTGTCTTATATTTCTTTTGCCTTTGGAGATGTGTCATGAAAGAAGTTGCTGTGGCCCATATCAAAGAGGTTACAGCCTATGGTCTCCTCTAATTTTGATGGATTCCTATCTCAAATCAAGGTCTTTCATCCATTTGGAGTTTATCTTTGTGTATGGTGTGAGAGAGTGGTCAAGTTTCATTCTTTTGCATATAGCTGTCCAATTTTTCCAGCACTGTTTATTGAAGAGATTGTCTTTTTTCCATGGCATGTTTTTTCCTGCTTTGTCAAAGATTAGTTGCCCATAGAGCCGAGGGTCCATTTCTGGGTTCTCTATTCTGTTCCATTGGTCTATGTGTCTGTTTTTGTGCCAGTACCATGCTGTCTTGGTGATCACAGCTTTGTAGTATAGCTTGAAATCAGGCAACGTGATGCCCCCAGCTTTGTTTTTTCTTTCACCATTTCCTTGGCGATTTGGGGTCTTTTCTGGTTCCACACAAATTTAAGGGCTGTTTGTTCCAGCTCTTTGAAAAATGTTATTGGTATTTTGATTGGGATGGCATCAAAAGTGTAGATTGCTCTAGGTAGCATAGACATTTTAACTATGTTAATTCTTCTGATCCATGAGCATGGAATGTTTTTCCATCTTTTCTTGGGAATGCAAGTTGGTACAGCCACTTTGGAAAACAGTGTGGAGGTCCCTTAAAAAGTTAAAAATAGAGCTACTTTATGGCCCAGCCATTGCACTACTGGGTATTTACCCCAAAGATATGGATATAGTGAAGAGAAGGGCCATATGCACCTCAATGTTCATAGCAGTATCGTCCACAATAACTAAATTGTGGAAGGAGCGGAAATGGCCTTCAACAGACAAATGAATAAAGAAGATGTGGTCCATATATACAATGGAATATTACTCAGCCATCAGAAAGAACAATTACCCAACATTTGCAGCAACACAGACGGGGCTGGAGGAGATTATGCTAAGTGAAATAAGTCAAGCAGAGAAAGACAATTATCATATGGTTTCACTCATTTATGGAACATAAGAAAGAGCAGGGAGATCAGTAGGAGAAGGAAGGGAAGAATGAAGGGGGGGTAAACAGAAGGGGGGATGAACCATGAGAGACTATGGACTCTGGGAAACAAACTGGGGGCTTCAGAGGGGAGGAGGGTGGGGGATTGGGGTAGGCTGGTGATGGGTATTAAGGAGGGCACATACTGCATGGAGCACTGGGTGTTACATGCAAACAATGAATCATGGAACACTACTTCAAAAACTAAGGATGTACTGTATGGTGACTAACATAGCATAATAAAAAATTAAAAAAAAAATAGAACTGTCTTATAATTTATTTTCTCAATAATTTATATTATTTTTAAAAAAATATTACTCCAAGATTCATACAGTTATTATAGATCTGCTATTAGATTGTAGGGACTATAATATATTACCATATATTCTGTTTTATGTAGTATATTATGATTTCCTAGAGAATTTAACTTAAAATGTATGTGGGAGGAGATATGGAGTCTAGTTGACATCAAAAACTGATGTTATCCTGTAATAAGAAGACTATATATTTTTCAAAGAACTTTGAAATGAAGATAATTGAGTTATATGGATGTGTTTTAAAACATCCTTTCTCCCCCAAATAGCAAGATTTCTAGAAGTTATAAACAAATTAACTATAATTAAGGAATAAAAAGAAATTAATATTATCTTATTCTGAATTTGTCTTTCCCAAAACTTCCCACCCTCTACAAAATATTTTTATTATATTTTTTCTTGACTGCTAAGTGTGTATAAATCTTTATTCCCCATTAAGTATCTCATTGAGAATAACATAGCTTTAGTATTACTCAGAGTGTGATTCCTTTAAAAGTATATAATCTCAACATATATTTTTGCAATTAAATTGCTTCATTGGATAAGATTGCCAATGTGTAATAGTGAAGTAAGAATTCCTTCATTCATTAAGTTTCAATATAGAAACTATCATTCCCAACAAAATTGTAAACACCTATATTTACTGTGCATTCAAGATTTGATCTCAAAGACCCAGTAGGTATATTTTATGAAAATGAATGTACTCTCCTTATTATAGCTTGGAAACCTGACTGTAAAAAGAGTTTGAATTTATATAAATAAAATAATTACATAAAGGAAATGTAAAAGTGACAAAATGATACATAGATAGGGTTTTTCTTTAAACCCAGTTTTCAATTCTTGAAATTAAAATTCCTCTAAACTGAAGAAAGATTGAGTATCACTGAAATGTGTAAGGTTCTTTTCTCAGAAATCCTGTTCAATTCTTTCATGCTCAAAAACGAAGGGAAAATATTTAGGTGACAACCAAATTATGGTTTAATATTTGCTTTCATTTTATTTTAAAGAATGGTTTCTATGTAAAAACGATATTTTTAGGTTTCTATGTAAAATGATATTGATTTTCTGGCTACAACTTAGATTCCCACTCTGTCTTGTGAGCAACACTGACAATACTTTGATGAGAACACAGTTCTTTTGTTCCTAGAAATACAGGTGAAATTGTAAAAATCTCACTGATAATATGCATGACATTATATGTACTCCTTGCAAATTGAACTATTAAATTTTCATTAATTATGAGATAGTTTTTAAAGTAATTTTAATACACTAAAATTTCTAACACAGTTGATTTGTACTCTATTTCATTCTTTTTGATGTTTGTTATTAGTTACATTCTTAATTCTAATTGTTTGCTACATGTTTTGTGTGCTTTTAGTGATTTTGTATAGATAGTGTGCTGTTTCCAATGTTAGATTATATACTTCCTAGAGTTGGAAAATATACTTTTTGTTTTGTGTGTATATCAGCATATTGCTTATAATTAGGGTGATTACATGTTCTCATTATCTGGGAAAATTGTGTTTTACATATGTTGTCTTTAAATTCCATTTGTTTTACTTATGACCCCAGATTTTTCATATTATTTCTGTTGTCATTGTTTTTACTTGCATGAATAAAGCCAGAACGGGCTTGTTAAGATTCCACTTTGGCTTCTGTCATACTCTACTTTAGCAGTGAATGAGATGAATGTTCTGTGACCAGCATTTTCACTTCAGCATATAGTTAATTCTATTCTTTGAGATGCGACATAATGAACACCTCCCTTTCCAGGAAGTATTTAAAACTGCTCTGTGTGATGGCCATATGCTCTACCAGCCATTTTGTCTTAGAGCTCATGCCACAGGACAACCCATACCATATACAAAGCTGGACCAGCGGATACAGAAGTTCGAGGGAAATATGTGAGATTGAAAGCTCAGTATATAGAAAATGTGTGTGGGAAATAGAAGCTGAATTGTCTTAGCCTAGATTGTATAGAGTGGTCTGAATACTCTTGTTATGGTAATAGCATAATTTCTTGCATCCCGTAAATCTATAGCAATGTATTTTTATCATTTCCTGAGATTCTTTTTAATTTTAAAATGAAACATTTTCACAGCTGCGAGCTGAAAAAAAAAAATCTACACAAATTGTATGCCAATGGAAACGTGAGTCTTGAATGTCCGCTTTTTTAGGTGAGAGAGTTGGTTGTGTGACTTGCACAAACTATTCATTTGACATCCAATCTGTGGGCATACTAGTTTTACTGACAGTATGGTAATCATAAAATGGAATTCTTCTGAAGAAACATCAGCAGGACTTCCTTAATAGATTAAATGACTATTTTATAAATTCTAAATTTTAAAAAAATGAAGATGAATTATTTATGCTTGTAATTATAATATTAATACAAATTTCAGTGGAGCACAGCATCATAATATAAACAATATTCTTACTAAATTAAAAAACATCTATTCTTGAAACTAGTTTTAAATATATACATTTAAAATCCATCTAAACTGTGAAATCTAGCAACCAAATAGAAGATTTGTGGTCAAAGTTTACAAATACTTTCATATATATCCAAAATATCAGAATCACAAAACTTTTATAATAAAGCTAATGTTGAATAAAAGATATATTGATATGTATTTTAGCAGAATTTAGAACATACTCTCTTTCTTGCCTGTTATCAATTGAATTAAGAAATGTTAGAATCTTTGATTCTTAAGATTCTCAACTTCTCAAAACAAATCTAAATGCTCTACAAAGTTTTAAAATAGTACTGTAAATAAACGTTCTAATATTTTTTTGCATTAAAAAAATTGAAAACTGTCAACCAGGGTAGTCAAGAAATACTGTCAAAAGCTTTTTGGCATGTTTATGTAACAGACAACAATTATTGACAGTAAAATAAAAAACAGGTGGATAGTATGAATATGAATGAATAGTTTAAAAAATTATTACCTGTTTTGATGTTTTTAAATGTTCAGGTAATATAAATTAAAAAATATTTTTTTTTAACTTTCAGTGATAGGGGTATATGCCATTTTTCTTTTAGAAGACTGTCTTAAAAATATATTTCTAAAGGAAGCAAAGTTAACCCATTTAGTAAAACTCATTTTTGACCAATAAATAATTATTTCAAAAAATAAAGAAAAAAAATAGTGTCCCAAGTTGCCTTACTTATAACAAAACCTTGAATTAACAGCTTTTCAGTAATACATGCAAATTGGTTTCTTCATTTTTCTTTATAACATACCAGTTTTATAGGTGTTCAATTCTCTGAGACTTCTGAATTTCATTTGTTTTTCGATTTGAGTTTACCAAATCAAGATTTAATTAACACTGTAGTATTATAATTGGCTATTTGCGTGCTTTGCCTTCTATTTACATGATTGTGCATTTTGGTTGAAGAAATATCAAGTCAGAAGTCAAAAATGCAGTTATGTTTTTGATCTATCAACTTACTCAAATATTAAAATGTGTTATGTTAAATATTTCACATGTACCTAGATATCCAGATTCAAAAAGAAAATATATTGAAATTTAAACAACTGACAACTAAAAGCCTTCAGACCTTCAGAGGTACTAAATGAGATAGTTTTCCTTTTTATCATGAGGTTATTAAGGCTTAAAAGAAATCTCAAATAATCTTTCTAAAGAGGAGTTTACTGGCACTTATATTATTCTAGCTCCACTGGAAATTCTTTGTCTTTAACTGTAATGGTTCTTCATTTTGTTTTATGGAGATCTATTTCTGGTTCTTAAAAGTTTCTATGGTTATGTTTGTTCATTAATGCTTTTAATGTTCCTTGTTATATTGCTGCTTCAATTTTTACTATCTTGCTCACATCAGGTTCTCACAGCTTGGAGTTTACCTTGAGTCATAAAGATTTGAGATTGTGACCTAAACTCTAATGATGTAGAACACTGCATGGTTCTATAGGGCTCAGTAGGATTAATGGAGGTTTCTATACTTTTAATCAAGTGCTGTAATGATCATATAGTGAATTTTGTAGAATGGCTACAAGACAGATAAGCCTATTAGGAGGCAAAAAGATGATGTGAGGAGTCACATAAATAAAATGATCAGGGGAGAGGAAGTGCTATAGATCTCTACTTAAATATGAGAATCCCACTGAGTATTCACAATGTGTTCTTAGCTAATGGCCATAAATAAGCATATATTCTATGCAAAATAATTAACTTTTATATCTTTAAGGCAGACTGTGATGGCACAAGACCTGAGTAACAAAGTATAGGTAAGAGGAATATTTCTTCCAAAGCTAGACATACCATTTTTATTAAAATCTAATAATAATTATAAAAATAATATAAATAATAATTATTAAATAATTAATAATAATATAAATAATAATTATAAAAATAAAGATTTGAGATGTAAAATTAAGTTTTGTCCCAATTTACCTTTTGACTTATCATGTCAGATTGCTTCAGAGAACTGAGGTAGTTGGGGCAGAATTGCTTTGATCCAGAAAATGTGAGAGGGATGAAAACTGTAGGTTGCTAATGGTAACTTGAAGCTCTATGTAGAGAGAGATTCTGGGCTTTATCTGAATTCAGCAGGCAAAGAGAATACCCATAAGGGACCATGGAGGGGTGATTTTGGTAGCGTGATTACCATACATTTTCCATTCAAACCTCAATTTTGGTCAAAGTTAAACAGATCAATATCAGTGTGAACATGTATGTATGTCTTAAGGCCTAGCCTCTTTGTATTTTTTCAGTTATCTAAATTATTTTTAGTTTTACATAAAGACATATGCATACATGATTTTATATAAACACATCAATGCAATCGTATTCTTACTTTAAAACAGTTATTTACTTTTTACTGATTTATTTATTTTTTTATTTCCACATTCCCACTATCCTTTCTCTCTTGGCCCCTCTCCACCCTCATTAGCTTTCAATATCATATTTCACCTATTCTGTTCTTTTTAAAGATTTTTTTATTTGTTTTAGAGAGAGAGCACAAGCAGGGGGAGAGGCAGGGGAGAAGGAGAGAGAATCCTCAAGCTGACTCTCTGCTGAGCATGAAGCCCCACAAGGGGCTTGATCCCAGGACCCTGAGATCATGATCTGAGACAAAATCAAGAGCCAGCAGCTCAACAACCTGAGCCACCGAGGTGCCCCCATTTCAACTATTCTAACAACATAATGTATATCTTTTGGAATTTTATTTTTATGTTCAAATCAACCTGTAGAGACATACATATACTCTTGTAAATATGTATACTGGCTTAAGTATATAGGGGAGAAACTTCTGTTATGATTTCTTTTAAAAAATATCATATTATGCATACTTATGAGCATATAAATTTCTTTATTCTCACACAACAACGTAAAATGGAAATCTCTACATACTGTGTACTAATACTCTTTGTCATACTTTCTTTTTAAGATTTTATTCATTTATTTGTCAGAGAGAGCAAGAGAGCAAGCACAAGCAGGGGGAGCGATCAGGCAGAGGGAGAAGCAGTTCCTCACTGAGCAAGGAGCCTGATGCGGGGCTCGATCCCAGGACACTGATTAAGCAGACGCTTAACAGACTGAGCCACCCAGGCATCCCCTCTTTGTCATACTTTTTAATGTCTACTCAATTCTACATGCTTTGTATATGCCATAATTTTTAGTCATTCTTCTACTAAAGTGTAGGTGATTTCTTTCCATGTTTGTCTATTATAAAAGATCTTTGCCTATTAGAAATATATTTTATTAACATCTGCTAACTTGTATTTTAGTAATTTTTATAATTATATTTATGTATGGAATCTTTGGTACCTATTCATACATAAATGCTTTTTCTTTTAGAATTCCTGAGTTTAAAATCTTGATTAGGCGTGTATACTCTACTTCTAGAATGTATAAATATATTTTTATTTATATATTTTTTAAAGATTTTATTTATTTATTTGAGAGAAAGCAAGAAAGAGAGCGAGAGAGCATGAGCAGGGTATGGGTAGAGGCAGAGGGAGAAGCAGACGTCTGCTGAGCGGGAAGCCAGATGTGGGACTCGATTCCAGGACTCTGGGATCATGACCTGAGCCAAAGGCAGATACTTAACTGAGTCACCCAGGTACCCCTTTATTTATATTCTTAAAGTATGCGTATTGATTTTTTTTTAAGACTAATCCTATCTGAATTTTATTCAGTACTATGAGATGACAGTTTCTCTTTTTAAAAACTCAAATGGATACTAAGATATGCTAGAAACATTAAATAATATATTTCATCTTAACTTATCATATTTTAATTACTTTCCTATATAGTGGTATCTACTGTGTTTTTAAATTCCTGTCTATTCTTATTCAAGTATTATATTTATTTAATTACAGTGAGTCCATAGCATGTTCCTTGTTATACTTTAGTATTATTTTCTTGACTACTCTAAAAGAATAGTTCTTTCAGTTGAAATTTAAGATTATTTTACAGAATTCAGAAAAATAAAAATAATAATAACCCTTAGGGGATGCTCATTGTAGTTTAATTTAATGAATAGAAGCTTTCTGAGAACTTATGTTTTTATAATATTGCCTTTTAAACCAAGGACAAAGTTTTTATAATGTAATCAAGTAGAGACATGCAGGATATTACAATATTTGAAGTCACATAAGTGTACATTTAGTATATAATCAAAAAAATTTTCTCATAAAAATAAAATTAGTGTATAAAAATAAATCACATCCATGAATAAAAAATGAAGGTATCTAAAATTTTAGCCAGCTTAACTCAATAAAGATATTTGAATCCAGTATAAACTCAGTATCGAAGCCAGAAAATTCCCTTTTTATGTGAAAATTTTGTCTCATTTTGATATTAAGTTTATACTGAATTCAAATATTGTAAAGTTCTCTGTGTGTCATTTGATTACTTTCCTAAATGTTTTGTACAATTTTTTCATCCTAATTATTATTATTATAATTATTATACTTACCATCATTATTTTTAACCTCAAGATAGTTTGAGAGAGATACAGTAAGATCTCCTACTTTACATAAATATATATTTTATCAAGATATGCTTAATTTTCTAATTATTTTTGTGGTATCTCATACCTTATGTGCATTCTGGTTTATTATCATTACATTCTCATCATATATTTTCTCATCATTGAATATATCATATAATTGTATATATAATGTACTATATGATGTATATATAATGTAATATATAATATTCTTTCTATTTTTATTATTGTTTTTGAGTTGAACTTCCATTTGCCTGATATTATTATTATCTCCATACTTGATGTTGTTTTTTTTGTTTATATATTGTTTTTTTTTCTTTTTTTTAAATAAATTCAATTAGCCAACATATAGTACATCATTAGTTTTTGATGTAGTGTTCAATGATTCATTAGCTGCATACAACAGCCAGTGCTCATCACCACACCTGCCCACCTTAATACCCATCACCCGGTTACCCTATCCCCCACCCACTTCCCTTCTGTAACCCTCAGTTTATTTCCCAGAGTCCAGAGACTCTCATGGTCATCTCCCTCTGTGATTTCTTCCTATTTTCTGGTATGCTTTACCTCATCTCCTCAATAAATTTGATACAAAAAAATGGGTATTTTAGCCTATTTTTTGCAAAGAATATATTACTGGATTTAATGTTATGAATAGGTAAATTTAAGCTAAGATAACAAACAATCCTGGACTTTCGGTCATTTAGAGCAGTTAGAGTTAACTTCTCATATTTTATAACTAGATCTGGTTGAGCCTGGAATACATACTATCTTGACTTCACTCAAAGACTTGGGTATGATTAGGGCAATGATATTTGGTAATGATATTAATTTAAAATCATCTGTAATCTCTCTCCTCTGTTAGTACATGTTGAATTTTTATCCTATAATTTTTATAGTAAGAAAATACTGTTGATACAAAACACAGCAGATACTTGAATAACTTAAGCATTAGTAATAAAGCTTATTATTTATTTTATTTTATTATTACAAAACTACTATTTTGTTTTCATCATTTGCCATGAAGTGCTACAAAATGTAGATACCTGTAAAAATTAGGTTTAACATTGTATTTATATATTGGGGACATTTATAAAACAATAAGTTCAAGTTAAGACCAATATCAGAGACAATACAGATCTGCATATGTAAGAAAGCTAGAAGATTGTTTCATTTGGGACTATAGTTAATAATAGCATTTGTGAGAACCGTGAATACACTTTTATCAGTTCATATAATGAAACTCAGTGGCTTCTGATAGAAATCTGTATTTCCTGGAGTGCCTGGCTGGCTCTGTCAGGTGAGTTACAACTTGGTTCTGGCTCTTGGTTTTGATTCAAGTTATGATCTCTGAGTCTTGGAGTGGAGCCAGGCTTGGGGCTCTGCACACAGTGGGGAGTCTGCTTCCCTTCTGCTTCTTCCTCTGTCTCACCCCCACTTGCACTCTTTCTCTCTCAAATAAATAAATAAATCTTAAAAAAAAGAAATCTGTATTTTCTACACTGTTTCTGTATTAAGGAACACGAACTAGTAATTAATGAGTAGCCCAGGAGAAAAAAAAACTCTTACAGTAAAGTCTTGGGCTTTTTCTATTTTGTGATACTTAATTTGGTAACTCTTTGCCTGGCTCTTTTTACTAACTACTGGAAGTCACTGATATTTTGTTATGATCCCAAACACAAGCCTCATGCTCAATATTTTCACACATTGACTTCTATAGGAAATGTTCTCTGCAGCATGCTCTCTGAAATTCTGGCTGCCCATGTTACTGGTTCACGACTATAGTCTTATGATACTACTGCCTTCTGGCTCTTTCTAGTCTAGCTTGCCATGCCTATGTTTTGTATGTTGAACAATGAGGAAAACATTAGAAAACTCAGTAGGTGGAAAGTCACCTCCTGCTTGTAGACATATTTGAAAAAAGGAGCCCCTATTGTGCAGCATCATTAAACATTCTTCAAGCAAACATTCTTCTGAGGCATTGCTTGCCAAAGTATTCATGTTCTATATGTAACTAACATTTATTGAAAACAATATTCCTGTACGATATACTTACATGAACATTTCTTCCAGTTAATATATATATAAATTCAAGTGAATTTATGGTTTATTTTTCTATTTATGTTGCTCAATTTCAACTGATATTTTGATACTCTTTTTCTAAGAATGCAAAAATGAATTAATACACAATATCAAATATTATTCTTATCAATAATTTAAAGAATGACACATGTATTTTTTCATATCAACTAAAAAAGAATAAAATATGTTTTACTGTAAATGTTACTAAATTTTTCTTGGGTAGTAATAGCCTGAAACATTAAAGTTAAAAGCATGTCTTTATAGATCCTGTCACAAAATATCATACAGAACAGGATTTTATAGATTATGAAGTAGTTTTTCATAGAATGTTTGTAAAAGCTTTTTTTCCTAATTTCCCATCAATATATAAATACTTTTCAAAGAAAATACATTGCAATAACTTTCAAAATTACCTCATTTTTCAAGAATAGTATAGTAACAAGCCAGAAATCAAATTATATCTTTTAAAAAGTAATGGTATGAAGTGCCTTGGATTTCTGGGACAATAGCAAATGGAAAAGTATACAGTTAGAATTCTACTTTGTGGTGCTGTTATGAAAACAACATGTTCTCCAAATGTTTTGTCTGATGTTTGCACAGATATTTCTTATGGTTGGGAACTCAAAGACCCCATTTCCATTCTTCTTTTTAATGTTACATAATACAAGGGAACTAGAACTCTCATAACCTATTCACAGTCTCTTGCCAGTAGGCTTCCGGATTAGCTTTGCCAAAGGGAGACAGTCTTGGAGTGCTAGAAGTTAGAAGGAAGGGGAAATAGTATTCTTTCTATTTCAATATATTGTTTGGCAATATTTGTCCAGCAACATCAGATAACAATTGAGTCCAGGAGATTTTGGTCAGTTCTAGCATCCCCAGCTTAAAACATTTTCCCAGTGCCAGGCATTAGCGTGTCCAGCCTCATTCACATGATGTTTTTTCTGTGGTTGCATTAGACCTAGGAGGTACCTCTCTACAAGTTCCAGCCTTGGTCGCCTTAATATTTATAGCATCCCACATGATCTTAGAAGAGCAGCAGCAAATAAGATGCTCACCAGAAGGAAAAGGAGTGGATTTTCCTGCTCTAACTAGGCTTTGGGTGATTTCATTTCTTTTTTATCCACTTAGTTACCCCAACGCTTTTCAACTGGCTCCTTATTAAATGCTCTCTTTTCAGAATATCTAGAATCATTGTTTTATTGACTAATGCTACCACCTAACTGATCAATATGTAATATAATAAAATGACCCAAAGATTATAAAAGGAGATTTTTTTTTTCTGAAATGTGTTGGAAAAAATAAAACTTGGTTCATAAAATGGTGGATTTGGTCAGTTACTATGCCTATGATTGTAAAATGCCCATTGATATTTATTCATATTACATAGCTATGATTAAAATACTTGTCTTGAAACAGACTCGTAACTATAGAGAACAAACAATGGTTACTGGTCGGGAGGTGGGCGGGGGCTATGGGTTAAACAGGTGATGGGTATTAAGGAGGGCACTTGTGGGCACTGGGTGTTAGATGTAAGTGATGAATCACTAAATTCTACATTAGAAACTAATATTGCACTGTGTGTTAACTAGCTGGAATTTAAATAAAAACTTGGGAAAAAAAACTTGTCTTGAGGAGTCTAGATATCTTCAAGAAGACAATAATCTCAGAGGAGATTTAGAAATTGATTCAAACTGTTTCCTTTAATCAAAAGTCACTCCATGAATAATTAATTATAAACTGAAATGGAAATTCATGTTTAATGTTAAAATATAACAAACTATGTATATAAACTTAATTATACCAATGGTGAATGTTAAATATGTTTAAGATTTTATTTTAATAACAAGACTAGTACATGCTCGGGGTGCCTGGGTGGCTCTGTCATTAAGCGGCTGCCTTCGGCTCAGGGCATGATCCCGGCGTTCTGGGATCGAGCCCCGCATCAGGCTCTTCTGCTGGGAGCCTGCTTCTTCCTCTCCCACTCCCTCTGCTTGTGTTCCCTCTTTCACTGGCTGTCTCTCTGTCAAATAAATAAATAAAAACTTAAAAAAAAAAGAATAGTACATGCTCTTTGTTAATTTAATATAAACAAATTTTAAAATGCAAAAAAAAGTCTAAAATAGAGCCATCTCTTCTTCTTGGCCCATATTTCAGCAAGGATCCCTAAGGATTTTAAGTTATATTGGGCTCCTAGATGGCACAATTGGTTAAGCCTTGGACTCTTGGTTTAGGCTCAGGTCATGATCTCAGGGTCCTGGAATTGAGCTCCACATAAGGCTTTCTGCTCAGTGGGGAGTCTGCTTCTCTGTCTCTCTCTTCCTTTTCCTCTACTCCTCCCCCTGCTCAGTCACTCTCTCTCTGTCTCTCTCTAAAATAAATAAATAAATACATCTTTAAAAGAAGAATTTTAAGGTATATTGATTGTATATTAAAGTTTAAAATGTCAGAAATAAAAAGTAAAGAAAACATAATAGCTCCAAAATGAAAACCTGAGATCAGTTGCTGAAGATGTGGATGTATAGCAAATAGGCTTATTTATTGAAACTAGTAAACAAAGAGAAAAGGAAGAAATAGTTGCATGAATGTGCCCCTCTCCTTTATTCCCTAGCCCTGTTCTTGTGAGTAAACGCATCGTTTAGGTTTCCTCCTGCTGGATGTGATATTAATTAGTCCATTTAGACTATCCCTTGTTTACCTCACTTGAACCTTTCACACAGGCAGTAGTAGGTCAGAAAGTTGGGATTCACTGATTCTCACTGTAAAAGCTGTATTTTTTTTTTTTTTTGTATTGGAGTATTTCTGATACTTTGCTTTCTTATTATCTGAGAGTGACAAAGCAGGGTAACTTACAAATATATAAATCAATGTCAATCATTTTAGATTGTTTCAAAAGCTATCGTATTCTACAAAAATAAACCCAAGTTTGTATTATTTCTTAAATATTCTAAAAGATTATTTAATAGTTATATAGAAAATACCCAAATATTCAAGATTACTCTGCTCAAGGATATATGCATAAATTAGTTATGCTTATTTTTTAAAAATCTTTTTTAATTTAAATTTTATTTAGTTAACATACAGTGCAATATTTTTTTCTAGAGTAGAATTCAGTGATTCATCACTTAAAAATCTTTATTTTATAGTTATATGTGGGGAGTGGTCCCATTATTTAGTGATATTAAATAAAGACTGTAGATTTCTCTCTCTGTTTTATACTAACTCCATCACAAATACTTTGGAAAACAAATACACTAAACATTACAACAGTGGTATGATTCTAAATTCAGTATTAAGTACAATTTTAATATTTTACCATGTTCTGTCTAGTGATCTATTTATGTATCTACTATCATCTATCCATCCATCCATCCATCTAATCTTTCATCTCATCATCATCAATCTACCCATAAGCTTACCTATCATCTATCTATTGAGAAGAGTGAGACACTTCAAAATGAAGACAATGTTTGCATTATACCAAAGATTGCTTAATGAAAGTTTTAAAAATACCATTTTTTTTTTACTTCTAAAGACTATGGAAGCATAATGTTACTCTATTATCAACAATATCACATTTTTACACATATTTAAACTTCAAAGGTTGAGATTGCACATTTGTCTGACTCTTAATGAATTATCACTAAGACTCTCTTTTTTTTAAGATTTTATTTGTTTATTTGACAGAGAGAGAGAGACAGCCAGCGAGAGAGGGAACACAAGCAGGGGGAGTAGGAGAGGAAGAAGCAGACTCTCAGCAGAGGAGCCTGATGCGGGGCTGGATCCCAGGACCCTGGGATCGCACCCTGAGCTGAAGGAAGACGTTTAAGGACTGAGCCACGCAGGCGCCCCACCAAGACTCTTTTTAATTAAGAAGAGTTTAGAATAGAATCCAACCTGATAAAATTGATACTTAACTTTCAAAGTAATATGTTTTTGTTATAGGCATAATTTTTTAATATAATTGATTTTTATAAAAAATTTTGACACTTTTTTCTATTGTAATGATTCCCTTTTGAGAGCAAATAGAAATGATTTTAATTAATTTTAATTAATAGATATTATGATGCCTGATTAGGTCTTAGAGGTGGTCACTATGAACATCACCTATTTTCTCAAAGAACACATTTTAAACATACAACCTGCAAAATATTTCTTTAACGCATTAAAGCATTTTGCATTTAACTTAATTCAGAAGTCAGATCACCAGAATAGTCACATATTCACACACACACACACACACACATAACTGTTCAGTCAGTAAAATGTTCCATTTTCTTTTTAAAGATATTGTTTACTTTCCTATTGCTTCTCTCCATACACTTTATCTCTATAAAATCAAGCATGTTAATTATGCTATTAAAACTTGTATATACTTTCTTATTTGTTTTGAATTCTAGGTCATCAGTTACTGAGAACAATGTATTAAAATAAAGATTTATGATAGGAATTTTTCATTTTTTTGTAATTCTGTCAAATGCACTTTTATTTACTTTGAAGCTACCTGTAGCTTCAATCATTTGTAAACAAGTTTGGACTATTTATACTTTAAGTGTATTAATTTTTCGTAAATAGCGATACCATGTTACTCTGAAAAATGTTTCTAACATTCCCTAAAAATATCTATGTCCTAATCTGTGGAAACTCTAAATGTTGCCTTCTATGGGAAACAAAACAAAAGTAAACAAACACTAAAACAAAGATCTTTGTAGATGCAGTAAGGTTAAGATATTGAGATGGGGATATTACCCGAGATTATCTGTATGAGCCGTAAATATAATTATATGGATCTTTATGGGAAGGAGGGAGAGGATGATTTGAGTAGACTCAGGGGAAATCACTGATGTGAAGACAAAGTAGAGAGAGATTTGAAGATGTTGGCCTTGAGGATTGGAGTGACGGGGCCACAAACCAAAGCACAGTGACAGCCACCAGAACTGGAAGAGGCCAGGAACAGATGCTTCTTTAGAGCTTCCCTGAGGCAGGCCCTGTTGTACCTTAATTTCAGCCCAAGCTGGTTTCAGACTTCTGACCTCCCGAGCTGTGAAAGAATGAATTTCTATCATTTTAAGCCACTAAATTTGTGGTAATTTTTTAGAGGAGCCGCAGGAAACTAATATGGATACTCTCTTCTTGTTTGATATTATTTTGTCTGATAGTAGCGGTTTTGATTAGTAGTTGAATGGGTTATTTTTCACCTTTGATTTTTAGTCAATCAGTTTCCTACAGTATTTTTTGTGGGTTTTTTCGGAAAGTTTACAGTTTGGTTTTAATCTAGTTTGGCATCCTCTTTATTTTAGCTGGCAAATTTATTTTGCTAACAATGAAATATATAGATATTATTTGGACTGAATCTACTGGCATACTTCTGCTATTTGTCTTAATTTAAAAATTTTTTCTTTTGTTCTTTTTTTTTCTGCCTTCATATGAATTAATGTTTTCATCACTTTGTTTTTTTTTTTTAATTTAGGATGTCAAACACTTTCTGTGATTATCGCGAGAATCTTAATATATATTATCAAAGCATAAATTTAAAAATATTCACTTTCTGTAAAATAAGGATCTTAAAGCATTTTGTTTCTAATATTTTCTTTTCAATTCAGATGCTCTTTTGGTTCATGCTGTGGAGTTTTTATTCTTATTTTTTAAATTTTTTAAAAATTTTTAAATTTTATTTTGTTTTTATTTATTTATTTTTACTTATTTAGTTTTTTAAGTAGGTACCACATCCACCATGGAGCCCAATATGAGGCTTGAACTCATGACCCTGAGATCCAGACCTGAGCTGAGACCAAAAGTCGGACACTTAACCAACTGAGCCACCCAGACATCCCTGTTTTACTGTTTTCTAATTCTTTAATTCTTTTTTTGTTTGTTTAAGTGAAGTTTGTACACAATGTTACATTAGTTTCAAGTGTACAACATTGTGATTTGACAAGTTTATACATTATGCTGTGCTCCCCACAGGTGTAGCTACCATCTCTCACCACAGAACACTCTAAGGTATCATTGACCATATTCCCTATGCTGTGACTTTTATCCTCATGACTTATTCATTCCATAGCTGGAAACCTGTATCTCCCTCTCACATTCACCCATTTTGCCCATCTCCCACCCCTAACTCCTCTGGGAATTACCAGTTTATTCTCTATATTTACAGGTCCAATTCTGCTTTTTGTTTCTTTATTCACTTGACTTTTTTTTTTTTTTTTTTAGATTTCACGTATGAGTGAAATCGTACAGTGTTTATCGTTCTCTGCCTCACTTATTCCACTTAGCATAATACTCTCCAGGTCCACCTATGATGTTGCAAGAAAAAGAAATTAAAGGCATCCATATTAGTAAAGAAGTTAAATTGTCACTATTTGCAAATGACATGACACTATAAATAAAAAACCTTAAAGACTCCACACACACACACAAACACACAAAAACTACTAAAAAATGAATTTAGTGAAGTTGCAAGATACAAAATTAATACCCAGAAATGAGTAGCATTTATTTTTTTTTTTTTAAGATTTAGTTATTTATGAGAGAAAGAGAGAGACAGCCTGTGGTGGAGGGGTGGAGAGGAAGAGGGAGAGACAATCTCAAGTAGACTTCCTGCTGAGCGTGGAGCCTGACACTGGACTTGATCTCATGTCCCTGAGATCATGACCCCAGCCAAAATCAAGAGTCAGTTGCTCACCTGACTGAGTCACCCAGGAGCTCCAATCAGTAGCATTTCTTTACACTAATAGCAAAGTAGGAGAAAGAGAAACTAGGAAAACAATTCCATTTACACCTGCACCAAAAAGAATCAAATACCTAGGAATGGACTTAACCAAAGATATGAAAGACCTGTCCTCTGAAAGCTATAAAACCTTGATGAAAGAAATTGAAGGTGGTCAACAGTGTTTTTATTGGTTACTAATCACTCGAATTTCTAAAATGCAATTTTTTTAAGCTGTCAATTTAATTGTTTTATACTTTTCTTGTTTTTTTATCTTGCATATCAAATCTTCTTACTTATATTATCGTTTCTTTTAGATTTCAGAACTTCACCCTGAAATACATTTTCTAGCAGTTTCTTCAATAGGTCTTTATTTTATATTATGTCCTTTTTGTTAGATAGAAATTTTAAGGGAAAAAAGACAATAATTGAATAGTAAAAAAATAAATGCATAAACGTTAAGTTGAAATTTATTTTTCTCAAACAGTATTATTTTACTATACTGTTTTCTATCATTGCTGATGACAATTCAAATATTAGCTTAAGTACAGTTCTTTGTAGATAGTAACTATTATTTTCTCCTTATTTATGGTATTCCTTGCTTCTACAAATATGTTTTTTTGCTTGTTTACTCTTTGAACTATTCAGAAATTATTCTTTCTTCTCCCAAACTCTTTCTAGCTTTGTTTGATTTCTATTAGTAATTTTAGATCTAGGTTATTTCCTTTTATTTTATATAATTTTTCTATTGTAACAGCTTTACTAAATATACACATTATTCACATGTAGTTACATTGTCATCAACCTACTTATATATTTCAAGATTGAGTGTTCTTTCTATTTTGCGTTGTCATTTTTCTTATCCTAATTGTGTTTTTTTTTCTAGTTCACTTGACGCATTGTTAAATAGACTCTAAGCATTTCCTCAAATAAGCGTAATGATTGGTACCAACAGTGAAGTCTGAAAATATTTCACACGACCAGTTGAATGCTAGTTTGTGTAGAACTCTTGGGTTAGTCAACAGCTCTCACAAGTGAAGATTCAGATTGAATGCACCATCCAGGATCTACCAGAATGCTTTCACAGTTGTTATTAGAGAGAGGAAGTTATGAAAGGGAGGAGTCATAGATGTGTGCTTACCTTGTCATCTCTACAGAATATCTGTCTGGATTCTTTCAGTGGAAGGGAGGATATTTATTTTTAATTTTGAGGTTCTGTGGAGTTTTAATCTTATTTATAAAATATGCATTGATCTTTGGTTAGCATTTTAATTCTACTTAGCTAATATCCTCTTTTAACTTAGTGGTTTTTTTTTTTTCTTAACGTGGGTAGAATTCCAGACAAACATGTAGAATATCCAGAAAAGATACTTCAATACTACTGACACAATAGAGATTCAAATTCCAATGTTTATCGCATCTGTGTGGATGCTTCTCATTTTAGTAAGTTAATGGGAGCATTTAAATATGCACAGTTGGCACTCTGAAGTTTTTCTTGCCCATAAGAAAACATAAGTGGCAACGTAAGTGGCAAAATAGCGCAATTAGAAACTTTTCAAAAAATTTTCAAGCGTGGCACTAGAATCCTTTTATTAAAGAATAAGTCACATGCAGCGATTACTTGCGGTGTTAGTTTTCCCTAGTTGATTATGAAAATCAAGTCAGCTTTGGTAAACCATGCAGAAAAAAAGAACACAATTTTTTCCATTTAGGTAAATTTCTGAAAGAGATTTGGGTCAGCTTAGATATGAGCTAAGACTACATTAATTTAACTATAGCTAACATTTATTAGGTGATCACTTTGTCCACATCATTTTTTACTGTGAAATGAAACCATATCCATCCTGAGAAGTTATTTTCTATATATAAAACAACCTAAATCCATGTGGCTTTGGGGAGAAATTTTCAATATTTAATTGAAATGATACATAAAATTATGCATATGTAAATATACAAATAATGTGGTAGATGACGTCTAAGATGGCCCCCGACGGTCTCTGCTTCCTGGTATTCACACCCTTGTGTATTTCCTTCCCCTCCACTGTGAGCTAACCTCCTTTCTCTCTTCTAAGGAATTAAATATGGCAAAAATGATTGAATGTCATCTTTGAGATTAGATTACAAAAAGACTGAAACCTTCATCTTGTTTGCCCCCTCTCTGTCCCTGTTTCTGTGTCTGTTTCTATGTCTCTCCCTCCCTCTCTAGATGAATACTAGAGAATTAGGGGCATCTAAGTAAACTATGCTCAGTATACGGGTCCAAAGAATCTTTGAGATAATAAGTGTATATTGTTTTTAGCCACAGAGTTATGAGATAATTTGTTATGAGGTAATGATAATTAATAACTATTTAATAAAATATGTATTAAAAGTTAACTTACTATAAATTTGTTCTTATTAATGCTAATTTTTAGTCATTACTATATTTGTATAAATTATATTTGATCCTCAAATCTTGAAATAATATTTTATTGGTTTATAGCTATTAGTAATTACATGTTATGATGGAATATATCTCTGCTTGGTTTTTGGAGACAATGTCAGACTTGCTTACAAGAAAGAATAAAATATTTCCTCCCACTTTCATTTATTTTAGTTAGTCATTTGGTCCAGAATTAATGTAAATATGTTTTGGCTATGATTTGCTTATTTTATTGTGAAGATGCTATGGGGATTCCTGGGAGTATACATTTCGTTTGTAGATCCAAATTGCTTTGGATAATTGGCTATTTTCTCTTTCTACAAGATATTTATCTAAATTTTGTTTTCAATAAGGTCTGCTTTGATACCATTGGGGTATTATAAATTTAATTATCATAAATATATTGTAAGCATCTAAAATCAAAGGATAACAATGATTTTATGATTTACATATTGATACTCTGTTGTTTGAAAACCAAATTAAAAACAAAAGTGATTGAGTTTCATAATTGATGCTTGCACAAAAACAGTACTAAATGCATTACACACAGTATAGCAATATAGTCCAGTAGACTCTAGCTAATTCAAATAAGTAACAGCAAAAATGCAGTCTTGATACTGAAAGTAAACTTATAAGCAATTTAATTGTATTATAGTCTCAAAAAATCTAGTAACTAGCTGTGTAACATTAAAAAAAATGGAAGATTAAAAGAATGTAAGCATTGACCGATAGAGCAGGGCTTATATCTGGACCAAATGAGTTGAAATATATTAGGAAATAGAGCTGGTGGGAAGACTGAGTATGTTTTAGGTGACTATAACATGATGTCGATCAAAACATTATGTTCTTGTGTAATGATCAGGTTTTGTGGTTCAGGCTTATAAACAGGGTATGCAGCCCTACATATATCTTTGCATACCTTGATCAGCAAGACCTGCTTTTATTTGAAATGTCTAGAATGATTGAATCAGGTAGTTTATGAACCAGAAGGGGAGAGGTTGTTGACTTTGGTAGAGGTGAGTAGTCTCAGATTTCCTGAGACCTTTACACCTCTGACTGGGAAGAATGATAAACTTTCCCAACTGGCAACTCCACGGAAGCCTCCTACACAACAGTAGTGGTAAGAAGCTCTGAGGGCATCGACCAGGGCATAGAGGACATAGATAAGGCAATATGTCAATAATTTCATTTAGCAATATGTCAAAAATATCTATATTTTATATAGATACTGTATACAAAACATGTAGCATTTTTAAAACAAAAATCTTGACAGATATAAGATAATATTAAGTTGATTTCTGAAGTGTCTGAAATTATTGGTAATGCTATTAATTACTTATCCCATAAAAATAATGTAATAAAATTCCTTCAAAAAGAGGAGCATAAAAAAGAACATATTCACATCTAGGAAAAAAAAGGGACCTATCTATTTGAAAAAAATGGAAGAGTATATTTATTTAAAATCATACAGTATAGAGTTTATCCATGATACTTTTACACTAGTCAGAAGGAATTACATTTTAGTTGGGTTAATTCAAAATGCATTGCAAACAGACTTCTTAATTGAACTTAGTTGATGAAAGTTTTATTAGGTTTTGTCTGTGCTTATTTATCTTATTTTCATTTTCTTTAAAGTTCAAATTTTCACTGTCCTTCAGGAGACTTTGGGTATGTCAAAGGAATATTTTACTGTTGCATTTCTTTACTAATTTCCATGAGGTCTGCATGAAAGACATAAAGAAATGAAATTGAATGAAATAAAAAATATATCCAGCACAATAAAACTTGACTCACAATTCAAGAAAAATCTCTAAGAAAAGATGAAAGACTGCACATAAATAGAGGACAAAAATGACAACAAATAAAACTGAAAATGTTACCCAGACCACTGCTCACAACACTACCTAAATAAATACATTCTTCTCCTAGTTTAAAATCTGTCAAGAGTAAACAATTGTTAATGTTATGTTTAATTATAGAGAGAAATATGAATACAGAAATGTATTTTGGTAATAAAGGATCATAGCATGTAATGATTGCTACAACTTTCTATTCTCTGAATTTTCTGTTATATTCTTTACTTCTTCCATAACCTCTGCATGTTACCAAATAGTTATTGATTGTTCTATTTTGTATAAGATAGCCTACCTGTTGCCTTGGTGATACAAATTGGATTATCACATTTACAAGAAGAAACAAACTCAGTCATATAATCCCCCTACTCAAAATGTCAGTGGTTGCCATAGAATGAAAAACATACCATGAAAAACATACTGTCCACTTCTGTGTTCATCTACAATCAATGTTTATCTATGTTCAATTTTGGTTACATTTGAAACAAGCACAATTCACAGAGCTTGTCTCACATTTTTCTATTTCTATGTTGCTTTGCAATCTGCTCCTATCTATAGTGATTACACTTGTCAAAATTCTGCAACTTCAACCATGAAAAAAAATTAAACACTTCAAAATTTATCCTAACTATTAAGTCCTATTTGGCTTGTTTTCCCCAGATTTTTTTTTTTAAACCAGGTAAGAATCTAAAGTAAAGATGTATGAAAACCTGTTGACTAGTTTATCTTATAATACTCAGCCCAAAAGCCAATTCTTTTAAAAATAAATAACCCTTTATTACTATGAGCTGATTAAATTACTAACTTTTGATTCTAAAAAAATAAGGCATACATTCATTTTTTCCTTGTTCTTCTCCTTTATATGCAATTAAATACACTGGAAATAATTCAATTCAATCATAAAAAGACTTTGAAGTTTGAAAAGAAGAAGATGAACTAGCCAGGGACATTAAGACTTAAAGAGAAATACATGGATGACTTCTAGATTGGGTGGCAGTTTGCCGTGCAACTTAGAAATGCCAACAGGTATAGACACACACACACACACACACACACACACACACACACTCAGAAATAAAAGAAAAAAGAAAAAAAAAGAAGAGTATATTTTATCTGGCTAGAGAACTAGGAAAGGTACATCTCAGCTGAACTTAGGGAGAAGACCCACATTCATGTCAACAGCAGATCCAACCCATCTGCAGCAAGGTGATCATCAGGGCTCAGGGAACAAAATCATTTTTGTTCCACAACTTCTGGTCGCAGTGACCCAATCTTCCCACGGAAATGGTGACAACAGGACCTGGGCAGGCCAATCCACTACATTGCACCAGAAAAAGGTAGTAGAAGACAAGCCCCTCTGCATGATTTCAAACTATATTAAAAAGCTGTAGTAAAATAAGTAAAATAATTAATTAATTCATTAAATAAAATGCTGTAATAAAAGCAGTAAAAGCAGTATGGTATTGGCATAAAAACAGATACATAAATCAATAGAACAGAATAGAGAGCCCAGAAATAAACTTGCACATATATGGTCAATTAATTTATGACAAAGGAATGAAAAATATGCAAGGGGGGAAAAGACAGTTTCTTCAAAAAATAGGTTGATAAAACTGGATAGCAATATGCAAAAAAAATGAAACTGTAACACTGTCTTACACCACACACAAAAATAATTCAAAATGAATTAAAGACTTGTTTGTAAGACCTGAAAACATAACACTCCTAGAAGACAACATAGACGGTAACATGCTTAAAATTGTTCTTGGCCCTGATTTTTTAAAGTTTGACACCAAAAGCAAAAATAAACAAGTTGGAGTACATCAAATTAAATATTTATGCAGCAAAGAAAATTATCAACAAAATGGAAAGGCAACCTACAGAATGGGAGAAAATATTTGCAAATCATATATCTGAAAAAGGGTTAATATTCAAAATATATAAAAAGCGTATACAACTCACTAGCAAAAAAACAAATCATCTCATTAAGAAATGGGCAGAGGATCTAAATAGAAGTGTCCCAAAGAACACATACAAATGTACAACAATTGTGGGAAAATATGATTAACATTACAATTCATCAGGAAAAAGCAAATCAAGCCACAATGAAATATCACCTCACACCTGTTAGAATGACTGGTATCAAAAAGAAGACAACAAAAAGTGTTGGTAAAGAAATGGGAAGAAGAGAGCCCTTGTGCACTGTTGGTGGGAATATAAATCAGTGCAACCACTGTGGAAAACAGTGTGGAGGTTCCTCAAAAAATTAAAAATAGAACTACCATATGATCCAGCAATTCCACTTCTGAGTATTCTTCTGAAGAAAATGAAAACACTAATTTGAAAAGATATATGCACCCCTATGTTTATTGCAGAAGCACCAATATTTATAATAGTCAATATGGAAACAAGCTAAGTGCTCATCGAATAAACAGATAAAGAAAATGTAGTGTGTGTGTGTGTGTGTGTGTGTGTGTGTGTGTGTGTGTGTGTGTAATGGAATATTATTCAGCCATAAAAAATGAATAAATCTTGCCATTTGTGACGGCATGGACCTTGAGGACATTGTGTTAAGTGAAATAAGTTAGGTAGAGAAAGACAGATACCATATGAACTTACTTATATATAGATTCTAAAATAGAAAAGAGAAAAACAAGCTCATAGATACAGGGACCAGTGGTAAGAGAGGCAAGGATGGTGGGGTGGTGATGGACAAAATGGGTGAAGCGAGTCACAAGCTACAAATTTCTAGTTATAAAGTAAATGTCATAGGGATGCGAGTTACAGCATGGCAGCTACAGTTAGTAATACTGTATTACTGTATTCCACAGTTGAAAGTTGCAAGGAGCATAATCTTAAAGGTTCTCATCACAAAAAAAATTCTTACCTACATATGATAATGGATGTTAACTAGACTTCTCATGGTAATAATTTCATAATATATACTAATACTGAATCGTTAGGTTGTATACCTGAAATTAATATTAGGTTGTATGTCAATTATAGCTCAATTTTTAAAAAAGGGAGAAAACTATGGAAATAAAAAGGAAAAATATAAACTTAAATTCCTTAAAAAAAAGAAAAGAAAAGAAAGGAATGGTGCTGGAAAAATTGGACATCCACAGACAAAAACAAAACAAAACAAAACAACCCCCCTATGAAAACAAAACAAAACAAAACAAAAAGACTTAGCCAAAATCTCATAACTTATTAAAAAAATAATTCAAGTGGTGCCTGAGTAGCTCAGGGTGTTAAGCATCTGACTCTTGATTTTGGCTCAGTTCCTGAAATTGAGCCCTACACAGGGCTTTGTGCTCAGCAGGGAGTCTGCTCTCTGCCTCTCTCCCCCTCTGCCCCTCCTCCGGCTCTTTTTATCTCTCTCCTCTAAATAGATAAATAAATAAATAATAAATAAATAAATCTATCTATCTTAAAAAAATAAATAAAATAATTCAAAATGGATTGTAGACATATGGAAATATACTTTGAAACATTTAGAAAAAATGGTACAAGATTTATTTGAGAAAACCTATAAATTATAAAACTCCAATGAGAAAAAATTAGAAATATCTAAATAAACGGAGAGTTTTCCAAATTCATGGGTAAAAAGATTCCATATCACTACACTGTAAGCTCTTTCTATCCTGATTTATAGATTCAATGAAATTGCCATCAAAATCCCAGCACGTTATTTTGTGGGTACTGACAAATTGAATCTGAAATTTATATGGAGATCCAGAAAAGCCAATATAAAATTGAAAAAAAAAAAAGAAGTCAGAGGGCTGACATTACCCAACTTCAGACTTAATACAATAATCAAGTAGGGTGGTACAGGTGAAAGAAAAGACAAATAGATCAATGGAACAGACTAGTCTACAAACTGACCCACACAAATGTAGTCAACTGATCTATGACAAATGACCAAAGACAATTAAATAGAGAAAGGATGTTCTTTTCAGCCAATGATGCTGGAATAAAATGCAAATTTTGCATTAACATCTTCTCCCAGTATGTACTCGGGCTTTTCATCCTCTTCTCAAGTGAAGGCCTTTTGCAGAGCAATATATAAATATGTGTGTGTGTGTGTGTGTGTGTGTTTGTGTGTGTGTGTGTGTGTGGTGCATCCGATAACAAAGATTGGTGTGAAGCATCCACATAAGAATTGGGATCATAAAGTCTTCCTACAAAAAAAAAAAAGATACTTGAGATGCAGATTGAAAGAGAAAGTATTCAAGTGAATAATGAAAGTAAGGTGATTGAGGTCATCCCAGGCATAAAAACTAACATGAAGAAAACCATACAGGCACAAAAGTGCATTTATTGAGGGAAGTGTAAGTAGCCAGTTTTGTCCATAAGTGATTGAGCAAAATAGAAGAGATAAATGAAGAGGAGTAAAACAGGAATCGGTCACATAGAGTGTTTGGAATTAAACAAAACAAAAAAATGTTTGACCTATACCCTGAAGGCCTGAAGAGCTATTGAACAATTCTAATGAGTGATTGGATTTACATTTTTGAAAAAAAAAAAGATGATATTAAAAGGGTTTAAAATAGAAACTGGAAGATTAGAAAAGAAGCTATTGAAATAAATTATCGTAACATTATGCCTAGAACAAAGAAAGGCCCATGGTCATAGGGAGTCAGAAATGGAAAATAGAGAAAAGCATAAAATGGAATCTAGAAAGAAGAGAAAAACTACACCTTGTAGGACTTAGGACACAATCTAAAGGAAGAAGGGAGTATACTAGCAGCGCCACGTGTCTTACAGCATAAAATGAAGAAAAATTTTAAAAAGAAAAGTGCAAGGGAGAAAACATGCAATTTTTAGACAGCAGGAGGCAGTAATAGGCCATAACTTCCAGAGATAACCACTGCATTTGCGGACAGTTAGCTTAGTTCACTTAATGTAATGTAAATATTGTTCTCAAATATTTGTGGTTTCATACTCTAAATGCTCTAATCAGTCTTCACCAACAATGGGGCTATCTAATTCTGGGTGAAACCCCCTGACTACATGGTCTTTGACTTAAAACACAGACATAAACCCCCTTCAATGATTTGACATTCCTGAAGGAAACGACTCTCCTCTGGGCTTTAATGCATTCTCTTTGCCATCGTTAACTCTCATATCCATCACATTTTATTGAAAATACCTGTTTCTCCCACAAAATTGACCATTTTCCCCTCACTTAGCATCTGAGATATGGAGACCTATTCAAATTTGTTGTGATATTCTCAGAGATTCACTAGCTATTCAGTAGTCAACTTTGGACCCAAGCAGAATTACTTGATTAACAAAAGACTAATTTCTACACCATAATTATAAAATGCTTCTAGAATGAAAAATTTGTATTTTCTGTATCCTGTCTATAATTTAGCACATAGAAGGATTGATGATTTGAGGATATGTGTGTCAACACTATGTTTCTTTTACAGCAAAATTAATGTCCTGGAATATCATCTGCTTTTAAAAATATTTAAAGAACTTAGATATGCTTTACCTGTAGTCTGTTGAAGAACATTATTGTAAAACAACTGCATAATATGTATAAACATTAGTCATCTCCCCTATATAACTTAAATCCAAGTGTTATTCAATACCTGTGAATGATTTATCTATATATAAATATTGTGCTGATTTTATAGCATATCTAGAAAATTCCTACTAGGACATCTATTTGCTGCCTAGCTCAAATTACAGTATATATTCAAACTAAAAATTTTTGTTAACTCAATAATTACTTCCCACACACTTCTGAATTACGGAGATTTCAATCAATTATTTCCATAGGTATTCTTAAAATTCATTTCTTTTCATTATAGAGTAAGAGGGGAAAAAGTGAATATTTATAGTTAGACCACAATATGCATTATAGTGGAAGCTTTTCTTAGAGAATAGTTTTGAAAGAACAGTTCTCTCAAAAAGTTTAGCTGACATTTTTAATTGGCTAGTAAATTGCAAATGTGGGATTCAATTTAGGACAAAGTGATTTAAAAATTCATGCTGTATGATTTCCATGGCAATTCCTACAGAGAGGAAATCATGGTAGCTGCATAAAGAAGCAGTAAAGGCATCTGGGTGTCTCAGTAGGTTAAGCGTCTGCTTCTGGCTCAGGTCATGATCCCAGGGTCCTGGGATCGAGCCCCACATTGGGCTCCTTGCTCAGCGGAGAACCTGGTTCTCCCTCTCCCTCTGCTTCTGCCCCTGCTTGTACTCTCTCTTTCTGTGTCAAATAAATTAACAAAATCTTTAAAAAAAATAAAGAGGCAATAATTCATGAGGCTCAGACACTTGGTTTTGAAGTGAGATGTGATTTCAAGTGTCTATTTTGCCAACAACTAAGACAGTGAGCACTAGCAAGTAAAAATTTTCCTTCGACTGTATAATGGGCATACTAAAAGTTACTACTTCTTAGAGTTCTGTATAAATTAAATAAAATGATGCCTGTTGAGGTTATAGAATGATTCCATGATAAAGATTTCAAGCTAGTTCACCTATTATTGTCATTATTAGTGTTCAGAATGTTCATTAAACTTATGCAAAACTCTTCATGTACACTATCAAGAAAAATGTTGGAAGCCTCCTGAACATTTAAGGAAATTGACTAGCTAATAGATACATATCAGCACGGATGGCCATTTTATCCCAAATATCTTTGATATAGAACAGCCCTCACTTTTGCATGATGTTATAATACTCGAAACCCATGTGTATTGGAAACTTGTCCTCATTCTTACATTATTCCACAATGACTGGGCCACTGTAGTGGATGTGTAGGAGCTAATTATTAAATTGTGGTTGAGTTGAATATTCTTACCAAGTTTAAATGAGGTGAAAGTTTTGGGGTGCCTGGGTGGCTCAGTCGTTAAGCGTCTGCCTTCGGCTCAGGTCATGATCCCAGAGTTCTGGGATCAAGGCCCTCATTGGGCTCCCTGCTCAGCCGGACACCTGCTTCTCCCTCTCCTACTCCCCCTGCTAGTGTTCCTTCTCTCGCTGACTCTCTCTCTGTCAAATAAATAAATAAAATCTTAAAAAAGAAATTAGGTGAAAGTTTAGGAGTTATCAAGCTTATCTTAATTCTTCATTTACTTTTTCAGAATTGTTAGATTTATAATAATAATGAATTACTAAACTGAAGTCATATATAACTTTTTACTTTTTTCTTCCATGATTCTCTCCACCCAAATTCTTCAGACCTGGGTGATTTAATTGTCTCATACCTGAACAGCTACATTTATGCAGGAGTCAGAAATATAATTTCTCTGCTATTGAACTCTCTAACATGTAGAATAATATAATTTAATCATTAGTATATATTTCTTGTGTTTCCTTTCTCAAGTGCATGTCTTAAAACCCAACTGCATTATAAAAATAGAAATTCATGTAAGAGATGGATGAGGCAGCTTAAAGCCAAACCTCCAAAAAGGTTACAACTTAGAACTGAATTTAAATTCTCTTCAAGTGTGTCTATGCTTTAATAATAATAATAGTAATAAAAATATAATTCCCTTCATATTTTTGACATCTTTCTTTCCTAGCAAATTTAAACTAATATCACATTAAAAATTTTCTATCTTCACTGGAGACATTGCAGGATAAAGTGAGAAAGCGGCACAGTGAAAAGTGTCATGTAGGCAGCAAGCTGTAAGTGCTAAGCAGAGCTCCGTCCCTTACCAGTTAAGCCATGTGAACTTGGCTAGGTTAAAAACAAAAGTCAAAAGTGGCAATGTCATATTGTTCTGTGTATATATTACTTCTCTGAATTCAGTTTCTTAATTTCTAAATTGAGGTAAATATTCCCTTCTTTGCAAAGAGTAAATCTAAGGCAATATTAGCAGACTTGGAATACCCAAAGGCTAGCTAAATAATAGCTATTTTATTAATTCAGGTGTATCTCTATACTTATTTCATTGTGCTTTACAAACTGCCATTTAATCCCTTTAGGATTAATTTAAATGCAAATGTTGCAGTCAGATCTTAGCAATTGTAGATTGGGGGGAAAAAAGTTTACACCTTTGAAATAATGATAAATACCCTATTAAGTTTAATTGTTATTTTCTAGGAAGCATGTAAAAGGGTGTGACAAGAACATCACCATAGGCAAAGGTCTATTAGCTAACTAGACCAATAAAAATTATATCTCTTGTCAAAATTAGAAGGGCCAGTAATCATTAACAAGCCAAATAATTACAGTATTAATTTAAAAGTTTATTTTTATTCACTTGTGAACCTTGCTCAAAGTCCAGAAGTCATACGAAGAAAATGGAAATATCATCTGTCTAGTCTCCTTGCCTTGCCTTATACAAAATAAGAATAGGGGTCGACTCTCCAGTCAGGAAATCAATTATTAAGCAGTGCAAACATTATTTTAGTTTAGAATAAATTTGTTTCTAAAAGTTTATACTGTCGTTGTTTATGAACTCTTTCCCTCTCAAAACTTTCTACAGCCACAAATCTACCCCCTATCTTCCAGTAGCAAAATTTGTACCCAGGTAAAAGGGATTTAAAGCACAGGACAAAATAACTGCATTTCTGACCATGCCTTATTCATTACATTAGACTACCTGTGTTGACTTTAGATTTATCTTTTTATCTCAAATAACTAATCTGGACAGAAAAAAAAACTAGACACAGATATAACATTTCAAAAATATTTGGTAGATGAAACTAACTCATTAATGTAATAATGTATAACTATCAGGCTCTGCGTAATGAAAAAAATGTAAAAACTGGGACATAAATTTGCAACCTCTTATCTTTCAAAATACTTTGTGGAAAATAAAATTAGGGAGGAACAGTAAAGATTAACCTTAATGGGATCTAATAATATTGTTTCAACACCACATGATAAAGATAGATTTACTGCTGTTGGCCTCAGTTTTGAGAAGGATGGTTTTCCTTAATTGAGAGTTGTCCCATGACTTCAGCCTGTTCAAACCTGTAAGCTTGACATTAACTTTAAAGACTATATAACCTTGCCATAACCTTCCTTCTTCCATCTTAAATCCTCTGGGAAAGCTACTGTATTTAATAAGCCAAAAATTATTTTTTCCTTGATCATCTCTTATACATTTTCCTCTTCTTGTTTCAGCTCTCGTCTTATCGGTATTTGAAGTCTTTAACAATATAATTAATTAATGGTTAATAAGTTGAGAAGACACTTGAAAAGGCAAGGTATTGTTTCCATGTTACCTGAATTCCTGTTCTCTATGTGATCCATTCTGTATAAATCTCTATACACCAGTACACCTAATTATAGAATATCCTCAGTAAATATCATTGGGATAAGATTATTTGATGTTCCCCCAAAACACCACGTTGATAATATAATATCTAACAGTTATTGAGAGTTTAGTATGAATCAGACTTTACACAGTAGTTGGCTCTACAAAGGCCCTTTAAAGCCTCATTTAAGGTTGAAGAAAAAGGATGTAATTTGCCCACTATCATATAGTCAACAAGTGTTAAGATTCGATGGCAAGCAGGCTATCTCCAAAGCTGCACTCTGAATCTTCACCCATTATCCATTGTCTAATCACGCGGCACATGTATTCCCCATGTGCCTCTCTCTATTATAGGGACAACAGTGAACACATCAACATACACCACAGATTCAATCTGTTCTTCAAACAAAGAGAAGTCACCATAAAATATAAGATTTTCCTACATATTTACTTTTGGAATTTATATATCTGTGCACACACACAATCATCTCAAATAGTATAAGGTCTACTTTCTAACAATGTTATGTATCTCATAAAATCTTTTATCCAACTCATTTTTCTCAATGATGACATATTATGGAAAAAGCTAAATTTAAGGTAAAGTAAAATGTGGCAACATCTTTTTGGTTTTGTAGAAGATGACTTGTAAAATATTTTTCTTCAAAAACTTGACTTTTTAATAGTCTTTGAAAAATGACAAGTTTACATTTCTACATAGATAAAGGACATTAAGAGTATACTTATTGTGGTGGGCACTGAGTAATGTGTAGAATTATTGAGTCATTACATTGTACACCTGAAATTAATATAACACTGTATATTAATTATACTTGAATTAAAATAAAACACTTAAAGAAAGTTATTTTAAAAGAATAATCAATTTGAATTTAAATGTGAAAAGGATAAATTTAAGTCTCCAACACTCTGAGAGTAAATTAATCTTTATCACACTATGTTATTGTTCTTTTGACTGGGACTACTAGATATCCATTGAAAAGTAGAGCAACATTAATAGCTACAGTACTCTCTGAAAACTCTTACACTCTCTATTGAGGGACATAAATCCCCTGACAATCCATTTTATCTTAGCACAAAGTTTTTACAATTTCCTTTTCAAAACAATAGATTACTGCAATACTGTATGTGTTCTCTAAATCACTTCCTTTAGTGTTAACAGCCATGACTACAAGTTTACACATCATTGGTTTCTTTAAGGGCAGGAATTGACTGCTTTTTGTAATGGAAGGATTGAACTTTGGCACATACCCAAAGCAAAAAAATATTTGCTTGATATTTTCAGCAATATCATAGAATAAAATCAACTTTCATAATATAATAGTAAATAGAAATTAGAAAATAAATGTGAATCAATTTTGCATTTATTATAATTTTTTGGTATATATAAAACATTTTTAAAGGACTCTCCCAAAATAGAAATGGAAGGAGAAAACATGGGAAAATATTTCATTTCCTTCTTCATTCTATTATTTATTTATTTACTCAAGTTTTATGACACTTGCTTGGACTCTTACTAAAGAAAAAAGTCATTAAATCCCCTGACTTCTTGTTAGTATTATGGATAAAAGAAAAGAAAATGAACATTTTTTTTTCACTTACAGGAAAGAGTAATAAAATGGTATTTGAGACAAAAGTAAAGAGGAAAACTTCCATCTTTCTCTTCTGGCTCAGTGATTGAAACATCTTGTGTTTGCTAAATGAAACATGACTTGGAAGCAAAGCAGGAAGAACTGTGACAGGGTGAGATGCTGAGCTTGATGACTGCGATCTCCTTATCAGTGCACCTGTGGGCCTTTGTTTTGTCAGAGGGCAGTACTGCTGCTTAGAGCAGAAGTAGAAAATTCAACCAATTTGTGTGTGTGTGTAAATCAAGTATAAGCTGCTCTGCACCACATAGTATGCTCTTAAACATACTTGAGTACTATAGGATTACCCTTTCCAAGCAATTTCAAGCTCTCTTTTCCTGTGACAGAATCAGATATTCCACTCAATGCTTTTAACAAAAGAGGACCCATTATGGTTGTGACTCATTTCCCCTTGATTGTTCAACACTGAAACACGGATAAATGCCCATGGAGGTTTCTGTAATTGAACCATGGGAAGAGTCCTTAGGGATTTTTATTTGTTTTATTACTCAGAGTACTCTTTAGATGTTGTTTGCCTACTTCAAAATGACAGCAATAATTTGGAGATATTTGAAAAATATGTATTTTTTGATTATGAGGACACAGGTAAAATTATGAAATCAAAATGCTTTGTAGTTTAGAATCTCTTAGTTTCCATTTAGTCATAAATTCCTTATCTTTCTTACTTTTTAAAAGATTATTTATTTGAGAGAAAGAGAGAGCAGGGGAGGAGTGGAGGGAGAGGGAGAGAAACTCTTCAAGCAGACTCCCCACTGAGCATGTGGCCCAACGTGGGGCTGGATCCTAGGACTCTGAGATCATGACCTGGGCCGAAATCAAGAGTCTGACGCTTAACTGACTGAGCCACCCAGGCACCCCACAAATTCTTCTTTAAATGTTTATTTTTAGAAAAAATATATTAGTTCAGATAAGAAACCCCATTGAACAACTCATTCTGCTGTATATCTGAATGTATTTCTAAAGTATGTGTAATAATGCAAATAACAACACAAACACTCTCCAAGTTTGACATGATTTTCAATAGAGGGTTAGTCATCAACAAGGAAATAAGTAATGTTGAGTATTATTGCATTTTGAATGTATAGAATTAATTACAAATTCCTAACATTTAAATTGTTTTGGCTATGTTTTTTAAAATAGTCTTAGAAGACTGAACCATGGCCAGGCTAATTTGTTCTAGGCTTTTTAGCTAAATCAAAAGTGAAATAAGCTGCATTAGATGTTGAGTTAAAAACAGCTAATTGATCTGCTCCTGTTATATTTTATTACTCTCCCATATGTCCTTAACTGAAATAGATAATCTTATCCTCACTTTCCCTGGAGGAACTTGAACCTTTACTGAGTATTAGTCAAAGTAAAAGCATACCATTTCTTACAAGAGAGAGATCCAGAGCTGACACATCTGAATCTCAATAAATCTGTTTCTTGAGAATTACTGGTAATTTGGTAGAATTTAATCTCCTAAATTCAGTCCTGTAGTCCACTCTGATACTTCTAGCTTGATTTCTCTATTCTCCATAGAGCTATTTGTGTTTTTCTTGAGGATAATAAGACAAGGCTAATAAAGGCTCCTTAGTACCTGCCATATCATCTCAATAGGAAGGAAATGTTATGACCTCCATGCATATGAATGAGTAAATATTTTTGATCAAGATTCATGTTTGTATGTGGGATGTGTAAATAGTATAATCAGTTTTGAGCTTCTAAGCAATATTAAATTCAAACACTTTGATATAAACACATGGAAAAAGCAGAGTGTAGCTACTTTAATATAATCTTCAGGGCCCAGAAAGGACAGAAAAGTTTATTTTATTCCTTCTTGTTATCCATTTTATGTCTGTCCAGGTGGAAGGACTTAGTCATACAACACATTTTATCACCTGTATCTGCTTCTAGATACCACTCACAGTTCATGTGCAATCTATTTCGGTGTAAGAAAGTCTCTCTACCTGAAAGAATAGACCATAGCAGTTCAAATTTTCCACGTCAGTTGGCAACAATGTAACCTTTCTCAGTAACTTAGGTCCAAGATGAAATTTTTTAAGCTCTCAGGGATATCATATTCAATTTTAACTGTTCTTAAGCTTAATACTAAGTGAGAAAAGTAGATTTGTAGGAAAAGATGTCAACCTACTTATGCCAATATTACACACCCGTATAGACTTCCAAAAGTCAAAAGTTGCTGGCATTGACCTAATACCATTTTAATAATAACAGTAATAATAATAATAATAAATAATAATAATAATATCATAATACAAACTCTCATTTAATCAGGTTTACTATGTTCCAATTATTGTTTTAAGTAAACTCTTCTTGCATTAAAGCCTTCAACCTATGAATATAGTACTCTTTTTTGCACAGATTAATGAAAAGAGAAACTAAGATTCAGCAAATTTAAACCATTTGTCAAGTTAGCTAGTAATTGGCAGAAGCAGGCTTCAAAATATACATGTCTGATAGTGTTAAACTATCACTTAAGTAACAGATGCTCAATGTTAACTGAAAATGAATATTACTCAATCTTAGTTAATATACATAGTAAATTGGTAGAAATTCTATGCGCAACAATTTGTAAATATCCACCACAGGCAAAAATGAATGAAATATTTTATGTATTGTGTATACTTGCAAAACTTCAGCAAGTCATATATTAAATACATCAAAGTAGTATTTTCAATAAGGAAAAATAATGATGTACTGCAATGGAATTATTTCAAAGAATGATAGTGGTATGTCTCCGTTGACATGGAAAGACCCTCAAAGCACATTATTATTATTTTTTAATCAATCTTGAAGTAAAAGAACAATGACGTTTGAGAAATGAAAATAAAAGTGAACCTTACATTTGCTTGAATTAACTGACTGAAGAAATTTCAAGCCTGATGCAGGAATGCTGAGTCCTGAGTTGAGGAGAGGGAAGTGGGTATTTTAAGAGGCCAAGGTAGTCGGAGTTCACAGGGTTGAGTACCAAAGAAGAGAGAGCAGCACACAGGAAGAACACTGGAAAGGGCCCAATCAGGGAATCTAGGAATCTAGCATAAGCACATGCTAGGATAAGCTAGTGTGAGGAAACTAGCTAAGTCTGAAATTCCACCTAAAGAGATTAAACAATATCCAGAGCTCAAATAATAACTAAGTGGTACACCACACAAACCGTAGGATATTTGGTAGAGTACACCGAAGTGTTTTACTACAGCAGTGAGAGAAATGAGCCCAAAACACTGATCCTGTCTCATCTAACAAGCTTAAAAGGCCCAGAAGCATCAACCTCTAAGTAATTTAGCAAGATATTATATTAAAGCTCAGAGATATTTACAAGAACACAACTATTCAGCATGCAGTAACATTCAAAATAACTAATACAATTATGTATTAGCAGGCATTCAAAGAAATAAGAAAATAAAACCCACAATACAGGGAAAAATCAATCAAAACAATTGTGGAAATGACAGTGGTAGCATAATCAGTATATAAGGGTATTTTAAAAAGCCATGTAACCGTATTCCATATGTTCAAGAAGGTAGAAGAAACATAAAACAAGCCAAGTATAGTTATGGATCATATTTTTAGAGACCCAAGTTGAAGTATTAGAGATGAAAACTGCAATGTCTTAGAGGAAAATTATAATGAGTGGGATTGCTATCGGATTAGATATCACAAAAGGAAAATACAGGTGAACTTAAAGACAGAACAATAGAATCGAGTAACAAAAATGAAGAGCATTGATGAGTTGTGGGACAACTTCAGATGGTCTAGTTTTCATGTACAGGGAGTCATTCAAGGAGAAGGCTAAGGAAAAAATGCTTGAAGTAATAATGATAAGGATAATTTTCTAAATTTTATGAAAATTTGAATCCCACGGATATAAAAGGCTAAACATTTGAATACCTAATTACAGAGCTTCAAAATGTAAAAAGTTGGATATACAAAGGTATATACTGAGTTATTTCATTAATATAAAATTTAAGAAAATGAACAGTGATGGGGACTTGAAGGAGAGATTACAAAGGGACATGAGAAAATTTTCAGGGCTGAGATATAGTTATTGTCTTGATTGTAGTTATGACTTTGTGGATGTACACACACATCAACACTTACCAAATTGTACACTTAAATCTGTATCTTTCTACTTTTTCATAGCTTATGTGCTCGCTCTCTATGTATATGTATATTAGATTATAAAATAATTATTGGTAAGTAGAGTTTTGGAGAAACATACAAAGAAGGTAACAAGTAGATGATAAATGTCTGAAGAACTGGGTGCAAAAATAGAATTACTTTCTGAGAAACTATTAAAATATAAATGAGAATAAAGTTTGCTAAATGTTAGTGTGAGCAGCGTGGAATATGTGAACATAAATATGTGGCAAGCATTTCAATTTTTTTATTAATATAATATGACTATTAGTGAAATAATGTGTGACAGCTACTGAAATAGGTGGTTTTATATTAACAATTATCCAAGGTACCACATTTAAAATGTAAGAAATTCTTTCTCAATAGAAATAGTGTTGCTCATTTTTGGAGTTTTGTAGACAGAACAATCAGGTGGAACTATTGGCATATAGTTAGTAGATTTTAGGGATGCCAAAAAATTTGAAATGTAAAGGACAGTTATGCACAACAAAGAATTGACTTCTGATGAGAACTTCACATGACCTACTTGATAATTATGGGTGTAAAATTATCTGTGACGAGAATATAAATCATTTTATGTATAAATGTAAGAGTTTTGTAAAGTTTTGTTTTAGTTTTACATAAATGCATCTATACTGTATTACTGTATATACTGTAATACTGTAATGCTTTGATTTTTATAAGTACATCTACCATTAAATTTGAGGGAAGAATTTATTTTATTCTTTAAAAAATTTCATTTACCTCTCCTTTTGCAAAAATAACATTATCTAAAGCAAAGTGTCCTGTGGTATTCAAATACCCAGTTCAGTGCAATTGTATTTCATGTGTTTGTAGTTGTAGCATTGTAGCACTTACACAGTCTATTATACATTTCATGTCTGTATCTTGTTACAGAAGTCAAAGTTTGAGTAGCTTGAGTGAAAGTAGCAAAAATATTCTTTTAAGGGGTTGAAATTTAGTTCTAAAATTCTACATCTGGGGCACCTGGGTGGCTCAGTCATTAAGCGTCTGCCTTCGGCTCAGGGCATGATCCTGGCATTCTGGGATAGAGCCCCACATCAGGCTCCTCTGCTGGGAGCCTGCATCTTCCTCTCCAACTCCCCCTGCTTGTGTTCCTCTCTCACTGGCTGTCTCTCTCTCCGTCAAATAAATAAATAAATAAAATCTTTAAAAAATAAAATAAAATAAAATTCTACATGCGCTTGAAGGTGCTAATGCTCTACTCTGCCAACAACAACATATTCTTTGCTACTATTACTATTATTTTATTCATGAAAATTAAGTGGACACTTTACAAATAAAAATGCTTATACAGTATTATACGTATATGTATTATTCCTCATTCAAGCAACGTTATTCTCTCCACTATGGTTAAAAAGTTTTCTAATCATGATGCTGCTTTCACTGTACTGTACTTTTGTTGAATAAGATGAATGATAAGAAAATACATAAGCCACATATCAGAGAATAATAATACCTGCTACACAATACATATTAGTATGGTGATGGAAGGAAATTTAAATGAAATAATTTATTCTATTTCATTGGGCAATGCTATGGTTTCATGAAGAATCAATGGAATAGGAAAAATGTTGAAAATCAACTGTGTATTGAACTGTGGTGAAGCAAACTTTTATTATAAGTAGATGAAATCACACTGCATGATAATAAAATTGACTGCTTGCATCTGCAATCTTTGTAAGAAAGGAAAAGTGGTGGAAAAAAAGATAATACTAACATATATGAGAGAGACTCAATAGTTTCTCAGTTAACAAAATATTTTAATGTTATTTATTGGAAACATATTTATTTTTCTATTCACTGATAGTGCATGGGAAGAAATACCAGGTATGGTTGTTAGCTGCATAGATGTTGGCCATCATAAAAAATATGTCAAGTGTCTCTAACAATTCATTATGTTATTTATCAACAAAATTTAGACATTAAACTCATAGAGAAAAGATTAAAAACAAATCAAATAGAATTATCAATACCACAAATATATTAAAGGTGACTTATCAGATAATAAATTTTTTCTAAGGCTGTGAAACAAGATGAAAAGAAGTACTAGCATTTTAGTCTACAATTAGAAGCAATATAGAATTGTTTAAAATGTCTGTTCATTCTGGGGGAAAAACTAGAAGTTTTTGATTCATTTCCTGGAAAATGTCAATGTTGGAAAGAAAACATTCTTAAATTTTATATCATATTTAGGTATATATGTAAATTTAAATGAGTATACTTTATGCTAAGTGGAAATAAAATTAATCTAGTTAAAGTGAAGAAATTTCTTATAGAATTTATAGATTATCTTAATTTTTAAATTTTTCTTGTTTTCTAAAAGCTTTCAGTTTTCACCCTTACACTTTTTGAAAAAGAAAAGGCTTAAAATTACTGATTTAAAAATGTATTGCCCTTTTTGGTGCTATTAAATTATATAATTACTATATTAAAAGATTTTTCAGAACTTACATAATCACATTGAACAATTGTTGAATAGCCAAAACTCAGGAAGAAGTAGTTGAGCCATAACATAATCATTGGAATAATAAAATGTTTTAGATACAATTGTTTAAACTTCTATACACATTTCTTTTGAATAAATTTGTTTTCATTTCATTTCTAAATATATTATTTTAATTTTTTGTGTAAAGTGTACAATTACAACACAAGTATTAAAATGAGCAGTAATTACAGAATAAAAGAAATTTGAGTCTCATTTTAGAATCTTCTTTTTAAAGATTTATTTATTCATTTGAGGGGGAGAGAGTGAGTTGGGAGAGGGATGGAGGGAGAGAGGAGAGAGAGAATCCTCAAGCTGAGCACAGAGCCGAGGTTGGGGTGGATCTCAGGACCTTGAGATCATGAGCTGAGCTGAAATCAAGAATAGGAAGCTAAATTGACTGAGCCACCCAGGCACCCCTAGAAGAAAAATTTAGAACAAAGTTCCTCTTAACTCTCACTTCACAGTGGCACTCTCCTTCCTCCTTCTCTGCTGACTGTATGTTCCACCACTATGATATTAATTTGAGCCATTATCTCCAAATTAAGAAAATTTGACAAAGGATAATTTGTGACTTCATAGAAACTTGAGATCTCCCTAAATTAATTCATCAAAGAACTCTCTTCCCCTGTCCCTTCTTACTCCTTTTTCTACCTTAAATCTTTGAATTGAGCTTGAGCTCCTTTGAATCCTTCAATCTTCCCCCTTCAAACCAGCACCTCTTTTATCCCTATGTTAATCCTTTTCACCAGACTCTCTTCCCACCAGATCCCCTCAACCTCCTGTTATTAATTCAGTATCACCTACAGAGGGCACAGGAAGGTCTCAGAGCTCCCAAGACCAAACACCTGAGGCTAAAAATAATAATTTGGAGCAGGCTGTTTGTTTAATCCACTCAGATGGGCACTGGAAATACTCAGATAGTTGCTTGGTCTTGGTCTGTAACCCAAATTTTAGTCTACAGCCTCCATAAAATTGCAGATAGAGAAAAAACAGTCTAAATGTCTCCTAAGTATTCATGGGTGTGTATCATATTGCTCAGGTAACATCAACTGTTGCATCAGAGAGAAACACAATCCTAGTAAAAGTACAAATTTAAAACAAAAACAAGAGTCTATTCTTATATAAAATAGAAAATTTTATATTTCTCTATTTATGCTTGACTCATAGCTAAAATTTTAAAATTAAATCTAAAAGCTCTCTGTGTCTGTGTATGTGTACATATGTATGCTTAATAAATGTAATATTTTTCTACCTCTGGGTGATGTTAACAAATTAGATGATAAAAATCCCTCATAGTAGCTCTATAAATTGATTGAGTTAAAGATACATAAACACTCATAAAAATAAAATATTCTTAAAATTCCCAGAAATTAAAACAATAATAAATTTCTAATACTTTCAAAAGAACTGACACAAGCATCTTATAAATTCTAGTTCACATAATATAGATAATTTTCAGCCAATGGGGCTAGTTTATTATTGCTAATTTAATAAAAACATCTGTGTGTCTTTGGTTATCAGTGTTAAATATAACGCAAGCATCTATTTTTATTCTATTTGGATATGTTCCTCCTAAACCTATGCAGGTTTACCGATTGAATAAATTAGCATTATATGTAATAAATGTTAAAGATTATAATATATTTTATATATTTAACCAAAGTAAATGATTGTTTTAACAAACTTTATTGCAAAATTTAAATATATTTTGTAATAAATCCACTTAAATTTATTTTTCAAGATTAATACCTTACACTTGATTAAATCAAATTGATCAATTGAGTATTCATTAAATACGTCATTTCTAAATAAGAGAAAACAACATAATGATGACATTAGTTATAATTTTCGTACTTTTTAAAAATATATCATTTTGGTTTTAATTTTACATCTTTAATTTAAATCCAGTATACTCTGAAGAGTGGTTTTAAATCGAGGACTCACATAAATTACCTGAAAAGTTTCATTAACATGCAAATGTTTAAGACATTTTCTTCACTGACAACTAGATTGTATACAGTTCCCTAAATCTCATGGTTATAAATATGTCCCTACTCTCATATGCATGTTTTCCTACTAACTTGAAGATTTTCTTTAAAAAGGGTCACTGCTGGGGTGCCTGGGTGGCACAGCGGTTAAGCGTCTGCCTTGGGCTCAGGGCGTGATCCCGGCGTTATGGGATCGAGCCCCACATCAGGCTCCTCCGCTCTGAGCCTGCTTCTTCCTCTCCCACTCCCCCTGCTTGTGTTCCCTCTCTCGCTGGCTGTCTCTATCTCTGTCGAATAAATAAATAAAATCTTTTAAAAAAAAAGGGTCACTGCTAATACTGCTGCTAAGCTTAATAAAATGAGTATTTCCCACATGCGGAATTTCACTAATATTTTCAAGTAACTATGGGGTCCATTTCACTGGCAAAGTCATCCAAATAATGAAATCTTTCTCTCCGCCTCCCAAATACAGTGCCCTTATCATCCCTAGTCATCTGAAAAAGTAGTGAGAGCTATCAAAATGTGTACCCAAATTAAACTATAAAAATTAGAACTTGACGAACTGAGAGAAAAAAAAAAATCTCCCATGGCCTCAGATTTGGCCCTCAACTCTGACTGACTGCCAGTCCTTTCTTGTTGGGTCACACTAACTGTCCCCATATTAAACAGTAATTAACCAACCCATAAGAATTCCCTATTCTGCTCAGACTTTCAAAGGTTCTAATCTGGTTAATTCAGACATTATAAAATTCTGCAAGGGACTTTTCAATTATACATTTACTTATCATGAACAGGTAAAGCCTGTTTTTCTTTGTCATCTAAATCACTCCACAATCTAGAAACTGGAGACTTAATTCTCTGGAAGGGACCTCACCAGAAAACGAGTCTTATATCCCTTTAAAGGGGTTCTTACCTCATCCTCCATAAGACCAATACTGCTGGCAAACTCTAGGTAACTTGACCTTAAATTCATGCCTCAACCAAAAAGGTACAGAAGCTAATCTTCATGGAGATGCACTCCAATTGAAGACCTCAACCTAGGACTCTCCCGAGAGCCCTCAAAACCAGATGATACCAAGAGATAACCAGCTTTTCCCAAAACTACAGCTCAACCAGATGACATTACAAGAAAATAGGATTTTACCCACAATACCAGAAATATACCCTTTAAGATTCCGTTGCTTACTTATTCTCATCATTTTCATTGTCTCTCTTTACTGTATCCTTCTCCTTGTTAATCCCCTCCATTGTAACTCTTGCTTTTCACGTAATTACCCACATGCAACCATTTTCTTCCATAATGAGACTTCCTATGTACTATCTATCTCTTCTTTCCCTAATGAGGTTCCCCAACGTGGTTTCTCCTTCAATGATCCTCCTGTCCCTGCACATACCCTAGAATCAATGGCATTCCTTCATTCCCTCAGAACGATTTCACAACCCTACTTCTGATTGCTCATTATGTACTCTCTTTCCTTAAGAAACCTCCAGTTTCCTACAAATTCTTATATTTGTCTCAAATATCAGAGCATTGTATTAATATGTAGGAATCCTTTAGCTTTTCTCTTAAGATTTCAAAAGAACTCTCCTTCAAATGTAATACTTTTCAAAAATGCAGTCCATGCTTCTGCTATAACATAACCAAAGACATTTTCATGGGTTTAAGTATCAGCAATTACACTCTTTTTCCACCAACAAATATTTACAGTGATTATGGGATGCAAAAGTACATATTCTTTGTCCTATTTTATGCATCTCATAGACCATATGATCCTAAGCAAAGTTTTACCTGGTACACTTAGGACCATCCATCCTGGAAGAAACAACCTGAGGAATGTCCCATTCCCAGCTGGATGGACATTTCCATCAAAAAGTCTTACCCAAACTCCAAAATAAAATTCCATGAGACAATTATTCCTATGAATTGTGGGTAGCCCCTGATGAGACATATTTTATTTGTGGCAACCATGCCTATTAATCTGCCTGCTAATCGGACTGGTAGCTAATTGTATTATCCTTATGAAGTATTTAATCAGGCTGCCTTCTTTTCTCATAATAACTACTCTGTTACCTTTGATTTAATGATCCAATATGTCTACACAAATAATTTACAGTTACAAATTAAGGTTCAAAAATCTAGCCCCAGTAAAACACTGTGAAATTCCTTTCTCATGAAGTTCTCAAGACACCTTTAAATGAGAGTCTTGAAGATTGGGAGTTAAATCTAAAAGACTTGGATGCCACACAGTAGATTTGTATGGCCAGCTTTCATGGCTGGCACTGCTGCCACATGAGCTACCGAAATGTTCAACAGAACTCCTATATTTTCCAAGCTCCACTCCGAATATAAATCAAGACTATAGACAATCATACCTACACCAACAACCTCACTGCCAGAGAACTATAGGAACTCCTTCAAAATCATCTGGCAGCAGAGATGGTTCTGGTTCTAAGGGAAACACATGCAGTGGTTGGAACCAACCATTGTACATATGTTCTCCAAAACCTCCCTGATGGCTGTGACAACACCAAAACTATTCAGATAGTACACCAGAAAGCCTGTCAGATTGTCAGTGCCACTCTTACTCTGCCTTCTAAAAATGCCAGTGTCTCAAAATCCTCTCAACTGGTTTTCTTCCAAACTGAAATCTTGGTTTTACTTCTTTATTCATCCATTAATAGTTGCTCCTTTTATTATATTCCTATGTATACCACTCATCAAGTGCTAGATCTCCAAGACTCTTCAATAATTATCAGTTTGACAACATGCTATTTTTTTTAAAGCCAACAAGAGTGTGTGGCCAACCCACTGTGAAAACCACATTAAGAACCTCAACTTCACAATGACTATTCCATCTTTAACAGTTTTTAAAGATGAACTTTGTCTCTCTTAAACAACAGAGAGGACTGACCAAATGCCTCTTACTTTGCCACTTACTTGGGTTGATCAGTCTTTGGTCAGGCTTTTCTCCTCCCACAGTCCCCTCAATACTGGCTCCCACCAAGTTTCAGCAAACACTAAAGTGTAGAACAATCACTTTTTAGAGAATCATTTGCACAGGATGAATTATTTCCCATTAAACTTCCTCAGTGATGCTGTGTGCAAACCCCCATGCTCATTTTTTTCTCAAAGTTCCAGCTATTGTCATCTCCTCCTTAGAAAAGCTCCTTTTCTTTCTGTTTCATTTTTTTAAAGATTTTATTTATTTATTTATTTATTTATTTATTTATTTATTTATTTATTTGAGAGAGAGAGAAAGAGTGCATCCACAAGCTGGGGGAGGAGCAGAGGGAGAGGGAGAGAGAGAGAGAGAGAGAATCCCAAGTAGATTCTGTGCTGAGCTCAGAGACTGATGTGGGGCTTGATCTCATGACCCTGTTATCATGACCTGAGCTAAAGTAAGAATAAGATTCTTAACCCACTGAGCCACCCAGGCATCCCTTTCTGTTTCATTTTGAGACACACACAGATCTTCAGATCAGATCACCCTCCTTTGCAATAGTCTTTTGTATAAAAATTGCTCCTTACCTAAGTCCAGATTTGAATTTTTTAAACAATATTATGGACATTAAGGACAGTAACAAATCTCTGGAGACTTCCAATATATTCTGTAAATGTTTAATCTTCAAAAAATTTACAGTAATATATTTCTATTCACAAATATCCTTTTGATTTGAAAAATTTTCCCACTCAGCTCTTTATAATAGCAGAATCCAGTTCAAACATGAATACATCAAAAAAACATAATTCTTATAGCACTCTTATTATAGTGTGAAAGAACAAAATTTCACAATTTTTGAGGGACTTCTAGCAAATTTGAACAATAATTTCAGGTGTAAGAAACATTGCAAATCATTCATTTATTTAAATTAAAAAGCTGATTATAAAAGGCAATATTAATATAATTTCAGAGTGATTTCATCTTGTGATTAGACAAAATCATGGATACCTGACAAATATTTTTTGCCTATTTAATTAAAGTGACTATATATAATTTTGAAGTAAATACAGTAGAAGGCAACATATAATACCATTGTTAAAAATCTCAATTTTTCACAGTGAGGAAATTTTTGTGTGTGTGTCTTTTTGCTGGGTTGGTTTTATAATTACTGACAAAACAGCACAAATCACAATACTTGTAAAAATTTCAGACACCTGAAGAAATCATGCAGAAGGTAAAGGTTATGTTTTTATTATCCATTGTTAAGAGAATTCAAAATGCTTCAAAATTAATTTTATCTGAGAGAATGTAAAATTCTAAGTGCATTAATATATTATAGAATTGGATTTAGAAATTCCTTTTATCATTAATCCCATTAATGCTGAGTTAATTTTACAAAGTTTTCATCCTTTATTGTTTTTTAAGGACTCAAGTATTATAAAACAAACTTAACTTCACTTGAAACTTCTACAACTCATTATACAAAGACCTTTAATAAGCTCTTTCATACACCGGGATGAAATGACATTTGACTATAAGACAAAAGTAAACTATTCTTAATAAAAACTAGTTGCATCCATTACCTTATATGTACAGTTGTATTTCTCCTGTGTTATTGCTCCTGGTATTGTCACAAATATCCATAATAACTCTGACTTGTAGCTAAATTTTAAAAAATGTTATTTCACTGTGAAGTAGTCATTGCCTAACACACACATAAAATTTAGCAATCTATCAAAACTCAACTCCCATAGCCACCATCTATAACTCTACTAGCATAAATGACCTCTTTAACAAGAGTCAAAATTATTGTCATTTTGTAATGTGTTAATGTAAAAAAATATTTTAGACATGTTTCATGCATTTAATTTTTATATTATAGATTTAATGTTTAATGTATTTAATATGTTCAATGGCATGTTTAAAATGTTTAAGGATAACTAGGTATATATTTAAATATTATACATTTAATTTTGATTTAATTTATAAACATATATTTTTTGTTTAAAATACTTGGTTATCATGGCTTCAGTTTTTCATTTTACCTAAATATTACACCAGTTTGTAAAGATTATCCATTAATTTACTTGATTCAATATCAATTCCTGATTTTAGAGTCCAACAAGGCTTCTAGACACTCGAGTTTTGGGGTGGCATACTGGAAAACACAGTAATGAGTAGTATAAAAACACTTGTCAGAAATAAAATTTGATTTAGTTGAACAGACAATTTTGTGTTTCAGAATCCTGAGAATTACATAGAATGTTAGATTATCAGATCAGTAAAACTACAAAAAAAAGTTTAATAACTGATTCATCTTAAGACAAACACAAATTTTATTTAAAAATAAAATATACACCTTATACTCTGTACTAATCAAAACAAGGTTAATACAAATAGCTGCATACATTTTCAAAACTAAAATTATTAAACCAGTTTAGTCTGTCCAAGGATTCAACTTATTATGTTTGATTTTTTTATGTAAAAGTATCTATGAGCTAGAAGTTTATGTATAAAGATAATTAATTTTTCTTAAATGTCATCACATTTTAGAAATTTGGATAACATTAGATATATGTCTGTGTTTATAAATCATTGGAATATAAATTCTTTAGTTTAAGACAGTCTATTATTTGTTAATACTCCCCAAAGGTGAAACTGTTCATGCTCACATATGAGAGGCAGAGATTCTGTTACACACAGAGTGGACACCTTCAATATCCTCAGTTATGGGTCATGAGTAAACACAAGAAATCATTGGTCTAGATTTGAAAAACTGCTTTTTGTTCCAACTAACATGAAATATATTCTTATTTGATATCAGCTCACAAATATTCTAAAGGAAAAACAAGCAAAAAAATGAACAAACTGAATTATTGTATTGTCTCTTATTTTTTATCCAATAGATTTTTATTGTCCACCAAATAGAGATCACCAAATGGTCAAATCATAAAGCCAAGTTCCCTGTCATTGCTACCACTATTGGGAAATGATTCATTGCTGGTTGATTAGAACCAGAACTAAGCTTTGCCAAGAAAGAGAAAATAAAAACCAAAAAGCCCCACAAAGATGTGGGAAAGGGGCGGGAGGAGAGAGAGAGAGAAAGAGAGAGAGAGGGAAACTCAAGTTCTGGTACTTTTGGAGAATCATTTTGGAACAAAGAGAAGTTGCTTTTAGCTATAAATATCCCAGGAGGAGCACCTGTGAATTAATACATTTCATTGGTTCTAGAAGGTAGGACTACTTAAGCATCTCAGGTGAACCTTCAACACTCTTAACATGTGTATCTATGAAATTACAGACATGATATGCAAATATAAAATGAGTGTCAAAGATTTTATTAAACTTATTAATTAATGAAGAAACCAGTAAGATGATAAGGATACTTCAAAAAAGATATTGAGGACTGGAGATTTAAACTTTCAGTTATGTTAATAATGAGATAAACTTCCTAATTGATACAAAACTTCTCAGTACCCAATAGGAAAATAAATCTGTAATCTATGTGGTTATACCTTCTACTGTACAAACATTTATAAATCAACCTATAATTTTGGAATATTTTGCCTCATCAAATAATATGTATCAAAGAGGTATTATCCTAGAAAATTAATTCTTGGCTGACTATTTAGCAATGACATGAAAAGAATATGCATACTAATTTTTGTTAATATTTCTTAACATCACTTGATTATGAATTAAAGCCTGAAGTTTACTACTGTTTTTACTGGTTGTTATCAACTAATGGTCAATACCTACTAATGGTTCCATCATTTTAGAGCCACCCCTTTTTAAGGGTATTTGTAGGCATTTCCTATACCCTGAGCTTAAGACAATCAAATAAACCCATATCTTTCTTCATGATCTTGGTATTGAGTTATGTGTCTTCTGTAAATCCAGCTGTTGTGTGTAGCTCATTTGCCTCTCTTCCTCATTTTTTTTTTCTAGGATAATTCTTCAGCCGATTTTGTTGAAGATGTCCCTCTTCTGGTGTTCTGTTATTGCTTTCATTATTGGCGGTGTTTTTGTTTTGTTTGATATGTTTTGTTTGCTTTTGATATCTATTTGTTGTTTTGTTTTCTAAGAGGAATTAAGGACTCTCAAATATATGCTACCATTATTTTTCTTGATCTAGTGCTTTAATATCATTCACATATTTAGGGTTTTCATGAGAGATTATTTTGGAAAAATAATTTCCTCTTCCTTATCCTAAATAAAGGGAAATATTTTTGAGGTTTCAGAAAGACAATTTAGGCCCTAGGAGAACTTGTAAGCTAGCAACATATTTTTATGTATGTTAATCATTTTATTCAAGAAGTATTTATTAAATATCTATTGATAAGTACTTTTTTAAAAAGTCAGTCTGATTTCTTACAATTTTTTTGTGAATTCCATTGATAAGTAAGCTAAATGGACTGAAATAAAATTAATAGGTCCAGAAAATTCACGTTTATTGAAGATATCTCACAAAATATACAGTAACTGGAAATGCTGGTCACAAGGAAAGATAGTAGCATTTTCTGTTCTGTTACTCCTATAAAAATCTGTCCCATAAAAAAAAATCATTTACATAAAGCTTTAAAATCAGAATATTTAAAATCTTGCCTATTATGATGCTGAAAATATTTTTCTGCAAGAATGTTGCAAATACCATTGAAATAAGTACATTATCTTTTGTATATTTATACTTATTTATAGCATTATACTTTAGTAATGCTGTGTACCACTGATGAATTGTAATGCTATAATCTTTCGGTAGGAATTTGCTATCCTGATGGCTTAAATATTGCACCACCTTCAAAAAAAATAAACTAATTTTAAGATAGTGAAAATAAAAAATATCCTGTGATAATAGAGGTTTCCTAAGTAAATAAGATCCATCTAATCTGTAATTTAACTACCTTCCATATGTTTATAAAATAAATATTTGTAAATACCATTATTTCATTTTTTTCTCCCCCCAAAATTGTTTAAATACTGATAAGTTTGTATAGGGCCTGGCACTACTTATTTAAATCAAATTTGATATAAACCAAATAGCTGCAAAATTGTCTCATTTAATTGTACTGCATCAAAAATGAAATATTACATTTTTTCACACAACTGGAACAATTCTTAACAATCTCCACATGAAAATTTCGAAGTGCTATTGTACTTTCTGTTATTCTCATTTGAATGTGAAGCTTCAATGGAGCAAAGCTGGATTTCTATCTGCGAAATGAGGGGCATTTGTAGTTTCACATATTGTACTTGTTTTCTTGTATTTATAGGCACTCTTCATATATATTTCTTCGTTTTTATTTTTTTGAATTTAGAAATTATTAAAACACAGCATAATAAAAATACTGATAGAGCTCTTTTTCTCTTAAGACATTCCTAACTCACAAGGAAAATTAACACTTAATTGTGATATGATATTCCTAGATTCTAATGAAATTCTGTGTCTTGAGCAACTTAACACACGTTCAGTTTATCCCAATAGTTCATAGTTTTTGAAGAGATATCCAAAATATTTGTTATTTGACAGATACATTTTGTGACTAGATTAATCACAGATCTTTTGTTTAAGAAGTTTAGTTAAATGTATTTTATATTATGTCCAAGATACTGTCATCTAATAAATAATATGAAACCACAAATACACAAGTAACTTTTGCAAAAAGTCTGCAGAAATGGTGAACCCAATACAATATACAAGCCAACATGATCTGTATAGATCCATTGGGATAATTTGCAAATGCTGCATTATTGATTTATTATAATCCAATCTTTCCTTCTGCATAAATCATAAGCAGGGCAGTTTAGCTTGCATCCCCAACATATGCAGTGATCTGGCCAAGAGCATTAACTCTCTTTCCTAATATTTAAAGTCAGTTGGTCTAGACAGAAAAGCATGACTTTTGATGATAAAATACTCAAGTATCTTTGTTCCATACTTAAAATATTTCCCTAGCAATAAGCATTACTTGAAGAACTTTTAAAATGATTTATACAGATTATTAATTCTCTATCGGAGATGGCTAACAGAAAATATTGGAAAAGTTAGCACATGACAATGAAAAATATTTTTATTTTTTTCTGTTTATAAGCAGCAGCATTTTTCACAGTGTTTGTATCATTATTCATATCCGATAAGGGCTAGTATTTTTGTAAATTTTATTTGCCTTATTTAATTTCTCACCAACTTTAAGACTGGAGGGAGTAAACGAAACATAAGTGATTTTATTCTGCAATGTATGCATACATCTAATCATTAAGTTGTCAAGAGTTTAGCTAAGCCACTCCATGGTATTGCTGGCTTGGTATCGGTTTTGTTTGGCCAAACTGCCAGTGGGGGCGTCATGTGAGCACATGCCCTAGAAAGCACCTCACAGAGTCACAAGCAAATATAAGATCCTGAAATAACTTCCCCATAGGCCCTTGTAATAAACAATCTCCTGTGTCTCCCAGACAGAGCCTTTGCCTCGTGTGCCCCTTAGATAAGACCTTGTGGAGCTTACCAAGATCCTGCTTTTTAAAATATAAATTGACTAATCTGGCCTTAGCCTGGGAACCCTAAAGCATCCAACTTAAGGACCCTAATAAAAGCATGTGCCCCAGGTACTTCTTCCTCTCTGACTGTACCCTGCCTTGACCTCCTCATGTGGCCCGCTCAAGGTGTGCTGTGTACTTCCTCCAGGACATGTGAATAATAAACTTCTCTTTCAATTCCCTTGTGGCCTTTTCTTAAAACCCATGGTTCACCATGTGACACCCCAGGCTCTACTTAACAAAGGTCAGTTTATTAAAGTCACAATAATGTTGTATGCCTTAAACTTAATATTATATGTCAATTCTATATCAATAAAGATGGAAAAATGTGTTTAATTCTATTCTTTTAAAATATATAGCATTATTTCTATAAATTAACAAGGAAAGTGATAGTAAAGATAAATAAAATTCAATTGAGGCCTAACCATATATCAAAAATTGTACTTGATACTCACAATTTTAGAATGCAATTTGTACACAATATGAAGTAGAATTATACACTCTTCCTCCATAGATTACAAATGAGTTTTATAAGTGTTATGCAACCCATAACAGTGGTTAAGAATGCTTTGTTATGGGGTGCTTGGATGCCTCAGTCCCTTTAACGTTTACCTTCTGCACAGGTCATGATCACAGAGTCCTGGGATCTAGCCCAGTGTCAGGCTTTCTGCTCAGCAGGGAGCCTACTTCTCCCTCTCCCTCTGCTGCTCCCCCTGCTTGTGCTCTCTCTCTTTCTCTCTGTCAAATAAATAAATACAATCTTTTTTTTTAAAGGAATGCTTAATTAGTAGTTAACTTTAAGTTTTATTCTAATCTGAAAATGTTACATTTTGCACCCCACCTCATTCTTATAACTCCTAAATGAGAATATACAGGAGATAGAATTCTAGAATGAAGGATATTTTTCTTGATATTTCCTCAACATTTTAGTTATTACTTTATTTTTCTAGAATACTGTTGCTGATGAAATTTATCTTTCAATTCAATATTCTTCTTTCATAAGAAATACATTGTTTTTTTTTTAAATACCTTTTAGATCATCTTTTTTTCTTTTACGTTTGGCAGTTTTATCAGAATGTTTCCAAATATTCAGCTCAATATTCAGGTTTTCTTAATATAGAGACTTATGTATTTTTCTAGTCATAAAAAACTTGTTAGCTATTTTGGCTTTGGATAAATTCCCTACGTAGACTTTGTGGGAACTTCTTATTTTATTCTATATGCCACTGCTACTTAATTTCTTGCTCTGTTTGTTTAGTTCATTTTAACCTCTTTATGTTTTATTGCTGTATCTCATTTATTCCCTTCTACAAATCTTGTGATATTTGTATTGTGGAATATTAATTTTAAAAGAAAACAGTGCATACGTATAATGGACTTAGAAATAAGAAAATGAACACCTAGAATTTACAATTCCGAGAAAGAAACATCTACCAGAACTGTAGCATCTAATGTGGGCCTCTTCTCAGTCTCAGCCTTAGCTTAGCTATGATTCTCCAATTTGAATTTGTAATTAATTTTGTTTATTCTTCTCTTATTTTCCTTTCTTTTATTTATGTTTTTTTAAAGATTTATTTATTTATTTTTGAGAGAGAGAGAGAGAGAGAGCTAGCCAGAGAGGGAACACAGGCAGGGGGAGTGGGAGAGGAGGAGCCTGATGTGGGGCTCGATCCTAAGACTCTGGAATCACGCCCTGAGCCAAAGGCAGACGCTTAACGTCAGAGCCACCCAGGCGCCCCTCTTATTTTCCTTTTAAAATATTTTATTCAAATATTCATATATCTATAAAATGTAGTTTTTCTCGTCAGCTTAATACAAATGATTGTTTTAAACTTGATTTTTCACTTAATATTTTGATTATACTATTCACTTATTATTGCTTAGATCTATTGTTCTTTCATTTTCATTGCTCAAAAATACAGATTTATTTCTTACATCTAGCTACCCTACTGAATTCTTACTATGACTAGTGACATGATTTCTAGTAACTCTACCAGCATTTCTAGTAATTTCTGTGTTGATTTTTTCCACATTTTTATGTACACAATCATAAATTTGCAAGAGCCAGAGTTTTGTTTTTTGTTTTTTGGTTTTCCTTTCCATTCTTTAGTTTATTACTTCTCTTTCTTGTTCCAGAGTTCTAGATGATCTTCAGGACAAAACTGAATGGTAAGAGTGATCATGGGCAAATGTTTTTTTTTTTTTTTTCCTTAAACTTACATGAAAATAGTCTTATTTTTAGTTTGAAAAGTTATGTTACAATTTTCAAGATACATTTGAAAAAAACGTTCTTTTATTAGTAATCTACCTTTAAAAAATCTTTACTAGATATCTCTAGCTAATTGTACTACAATTGGTATACATTTGATATGACTTCAGTCCTTTATAATGAGTTGTTATTAGAAATCACAACTTTTTAGGGGTGCCTGGGTGGCACAGTCATTAAGCATCTGCCTTTGGCTTAAGGCGTGATCCTGGCGTTACGGAATCCAGCCCCGCATCAGGCTCCTCCTCTCGGAGCCTGCTTCTTCCTCTCCCACTCCCCCTGCTTGTGTTCCCTCTCTCGCTGGCTGTCTCTCTGTCAAATAAATAAATAAAATCTTAAAAAAAAAAAAAGAAACCACAACTTTTTAAAAAGATTTTACATGTTCTTAAAAAGAACAAATGTTCCTTAATTCTTATATAACAATATTCTGTATATGTGTACCAGATCAAGTTTATTAATTTCTATTCAGCAATTCTCTAGACTTTCTTATATTTTCTGTTTGCCTATCAATTACTGCTGTATATAATTTCTGGTAATTTTACTAAATTTGTACAAAGTTAAACTTGTTGCATATTCTTGGTGAATTGAAACATTTCTCTTTTGAAGTGACCTACTTATATCTGGTTAAGTTTTGCTTTAATTTCTACTTTATCTTAACATAATGTAATTACCTCAGCCTTTCTATATGTTTATATATCTATTGGAAATAGCTTTCTTTATTGTGTGATTGTTTCCTTGTTATATGCATTTATTTAACTTTTTATCCATTTAGACAATTTGTGTTTTACTGGAGCATGCATGCATACATAATTAGTGATATTATTGATATTGTGCAATTTTAATATACTTGTTCTGGCTTTTTTTTTTTCTTTTTGTATAATCTGTCTCTATTCATTTCCTCTTCTTTCTTCCTTCTTAGCTTAATAATTCCACATTTAACATACCACATTCCTTTCCATTAGCTTAGAAGCTGTATTTCTTTTATTGTTTTTTCTTGCAGTAGTTAACTAAGAAAATATAGTATACATCCCTTACTTATTAAAATCTGCTAACACACCCATTCTTCTCACAGATAATAAAAGGAGTTTAGAGCATGTTAATTCCATTTATCTTTATCCCAAATGTTTTTTGCTATTCTTGGGATGTGTGAGAGTTAGTTTTATGTGTCAACTTGACAGAGCTAAGGGATGCCCAGAGAGCTGGTAAAACATTATTTCTGGGTATGTTTGTAAGAGTGTTTCTCGGAGAGATCAGCACTTGTATCAGTAGGCTGAGAAAAGAAGATTGCCCTCACCAATGTGGGCAGACATTGGTGAGGACCCAGATTGAGAAAAAAAAAAAAAAAAAGGCTGAGAAAGGAAGGAATTCTCTCTCTCTCTCTTTCTCTCTCTCTCTCTTTCTCTCTCTGCCTCTGCCTCTCCCTGCCCCTCTCATCCTCTTTTTCTCCCCCTCCCAGGGATGTCCATCTTCTCCTGCCCTAGAACATTGGATCTCCTGGTTCTTGGACCTTCAGACTTAAACTGAATTGCACCACAGGCTTTCCTGGTTCTCTAGCTTGCAGAGAGCAGACTGTAGCACTTCTTGACCTCTATAGCCATGAGCATGTGCCCATAATAAATCTCCTTTCTCTATGTCTATCTATCTATCTATCATCTATCTATCTATCTATCTATCTATCTATCTATCATCTATCTATCATCTATCATCTATCTATCTATCATCTATCTATCTATCTATCATCTATCTATCATCTATCTATCATCTATATTCTATATATTTTATTGGTTCTGTTTCTCTGGAGGACACCAACCAATACAGTATGCAATTTAATTTATTATACATAAAGTGTTTGACCCCAAAGGATATTACTATTGCTTTGTAGATCAATATTCACTTAGATTCTCTTGCGTTTTTATTACATTTACTGTTCTTCATTTATTTTTACATCACTAATACCTCACCTGAAAACAGTTCTTTCTGCTCGAACTTGTCAAACACCTTCAGACTGGCCTTTAGCTTAGGTCTGCTGGTAGTGCATTCTTTCTTTTATGTTGCTAGAAAATATCTTTGGCTGATTTGAATTCTTGAAGTATATATTTTTTCCTTGTAGATTATCTATAAGGATATCTATGTATCTGTATATTTAGTGTTTTGAACGTAGTCCACAATCTTCCAGCTTGAATTACTTCTGATGAAAAGTCAACTATTTGTTTAAATTTTGCTATTGAAGGGCGCCTGGGTGGCTCAGTCAGTTAAGCGTCTGCCTTCAGCTCAGGTCATGATCTCGGGGTCCTGGGATCAAGCCCCACATCAGGCTCCCTGCTTGGCGGTGAGTCTTCTTCTCCCTCTCCCTCTGTGCTCTCTCTCCCTCTCTCACTCAAATAAATAAATAAAATCTAAAAAATTAATAAAAACTAATAAATGTTGCTATTGAAATATAATCTCTTTTTTCCCCTCTAGGGGGATTTATTTCCTTTTTCTTTGGATTTCTACAGTTTCATTATGATGTGTTTGGTTGGGATATTTTATGATTTATTTGGGACTATTTGAGCACCTTGAAACTATGAATGGATGACTTTTAACTGTTTTGGAAAATTATTGGCTATTAACTACTCAAATATTTCTTTTACTCCATTCCCTTTCCTTTCTTTCTAGGTCTCCAGTTAAATATTTGTTAAACTCTGCCTCCTATATCTCTTTTCTACTGGTCTGCATTTTCCATTTTTTTATGTTTGTATTCCTCATTCTGTATCACTTATTTTGGCTTATCTTTCTGGTAATTAATTCTCTTTCCTGATGTGTTTTATATGTTAAATCAATTCTATGAATTGTTAATTGCAATTTCTGTGTTTATCAGTTTTTATAATTTTTCTTGGCTTTTTTTTTGTCCAGATCTGATCTGTCACCATTTTTTTAAAATTTCCAATTATCTTTTGGATATTTCAAGCTCAGCTATCATCTCCTTGTAATATTAAGCATAGATTTATGTCTATTTTTCATTATTTAGCTTCTTAGAATTGATTATGTGCTAGAAATTTTATTTCAAACAAATTATTTTTGAAATTATTTGAATACTAGCAGGCAGCTTTATTCCTTTAGAAAGGATTCTTTTCTTTATAGTCCAGGAAACTGAAACTATTGGCATTATTGTATTGCCTTATCCATAAGTTTTTTCAGAGAACCCATGTTTCTTAAAACCTGAAGGCAGGTCATTTGAATGTTGGTTTTCATATTGTTAATATTTTAATCTAATGTATCCTACCCTTATGACCCTCCAAAATCTTTACATGACATGGTCTGTAACCATAGTAGACCTGTTTTATCCCCTTGCCTGAAGAGTTTTTAAACCTGCGACACAGTCTCTTGGACATCTCCACTTATTTGAGAATAATTCTAGGGTAAAAGGCAGATGTCAGCAGCTTGACAGGTGTAATTAACTCTAATCATCTCAGTAGGAGGTGGGGCTGCTGTTACACAGTGGAGACAGGGAGGATATGTATAACTACCATCCAGATAATCCACTTTGGTGCCTACTGGTATGCACTTTCCCAGTTGTGACTATAAATGAACACCTTCATTAACTCAGCCTAAGAAGGACATGGCAACCAGGGTCTCCAAACCCTTAGGGATGGGGCTGTAGGTCACAGCACCAGGGAAATCACTGATATTGACAAAAGTAGAAGTTGAGTTGAATACAGCAGAGGACAGAGATGATGAGTACTCCACTGGATGGACTTTGAGGGGCACAGAGATGTGTTAACTAAATCTGCTTCAGGGGAACGACTTGTTATGCTAGCTGTCAGCAGATTGCAGCTGTCAGTTCCTTTAGAATTGCCTCAGCCTGTCCTAGTGAAAGCCATGTTCAGTGACTGATTATGGTGCGGGTTATAATGCTGGTCATCTGTGATGAGTCATATATACTCCCTAACTTTCTCTATTTTATTCAGGCCTATACTGCAGGTAGACTATTATCTTCACCCAAATCTACTTCTGCCTTTTCCCTTCTACAGGTGTTGATGCCTGATGAATAAATATGACGCATGCCACACTCTATCTCAGCATCGGCTTCTGGAGAGCTTAGCCTACAAAAGGATTCATAATGAAATGAGGGCCCATTGATATCAGTTTCTGCTACCTTTTTTGTCAGCAGTCTTCCACATAATAGTACTAATATTATATATAATGAAAACAGATATGGCAAAAAAAAAAAAATCTCAACTCCACCTAATGCATACCTATATTAACATAACCCAATAACTAATTATTCAGGTTTGTTAGGGTTTCTACTGAACACCAAGTTTAAATTAGTTTGTGTAACTCCTCCATCCTTAATCTACTCCTCCTCCCATTATAGTGGCATTGCTCATAAAAAAGTGTGAGAAGGAAATACACTTTTCCTTCAGAATAAGAAAGCATTACAAAAAAAAAAAAAAAAAACAACCGAAGTGGTTCCTCAAGGGTTGAAAGTACATTAAAAAGGGGGGGCTTATTATTCATTAGCCGCTGAAACAATCATTGCATACAAAAGAGAAAAAGTTGTGTTTGTCCTTATCACTAAAAATATGAGTACATACTATAATGTCCCTAAAATGTTAAAGAAAATATTCTTTCTTCACTGAAAAATATACTGTCATATGCAACCCTAAGGTTTTCTTATTTTCACCTTAGACTTTCTTTCTTTTTTTTTTTTTTTAAGATTTTATTTATTTATTTGACAGAGATAGAGACAGCCAGCGAGAGAGGGAACACAAGCAGGGGGAGTGGAAGAGGAAGAAGCAGGCTCATAGTGGAGGAGCCCGATGTGGGGCTCGATCCCATAATGCCGGGATCACGCCCTGAGCCGAAGGCAGATGCTTAATGACTGAGCCACCCAGGCACCCCCTCATCTTAGACTTTCAAAAAACAAAATATAAGTCTGTTTTTGGTAATTTTAGCAAATGGTATAGTGATTATATGTTCAGTTTTTACTCTTCGGTAACAGTGAGATCTACTGAAAAACATAGTGTCACAAAATAGCCTTTGCGCACTGGTTGCCAAATACCTGCCCCAAAATTCTATCTAGGATTAATTGTGAAAACTCATCCTAAAATGATTATTTGAGGATGAAATGGTGTGATAGTGACAAGAGATACTTGTATGTATTCACGTGATCACAACTCATTTAGGTAAATTCTTGTCGATATATATATATTTAAAATAACAGGTAATATTCACAGATCCTATTCATTCTCAGGCTTTCACAGTCTAACGAAAATATAGGTACTATTTTGGAAGTGATTCAGTTTTTGTGAAGTCAATAAAGAATGTGCTTAAGGGTAAAGGAACAGTTTGTATATCAAAACACCCTGGAGAGTTGTCTAGGCAATGAAGATATAAGCTTTAAAATTTATATTTTAAGTCAAGAAATAAAAATGGTATTTACTTTGTACTTGTCTAGCACAGCCAGTGTTGGTGCAGAATAAATGGCTGCAACTTTATTCTCCTGCCGTTGTCGACTTCGCCTCCACATCTCCCATAGTCTCTGCCATTTTTATGAAATCAACTGTAGTTTAGTCACTCAATAAGTAACAAGAATGATGATTTAGCATTTGCGAGAGCAATGTTTCGCCCCAGGAAAAAAAACCTTTGTTGCTTTCCCTGATTAGCATATCTGTATTAGTTTTAAGAGATTAAATAAATTGTCCATCTTGAATGTTATATCTCTCTGGATTTCTTATAGATTGTGTTATTTATAGTATCAGCTATTATTTCAAAACTGCACCTAAAAATTTTAGTTTGAACCTAGAAATATTAGTCGTTCATATTTTTATTTACAAAAGTATCTCTTTTTCTCTTATGGTAATGGGCCAATTTAATAATCCAAATAAAGTTACAGAATTGGTAGCAAAAAAAATATATACTTATTAATAAACATAACTTTTTTGACAAGAACTAGGGAATATCATTGATATTCTAATGAGGTAAAGACATCAAAATATCCTTGAGTCCTGTCCATGAAAATCTAATGGTTATAAGAATGTTAATCGAGGAATACATGAAATAGATTATAAAAAGATAATCAATTCCCATGTGTTATCCATTTATCTGATATTCAATTAAAATTACATTACTGTAATTATGGAGCAATCCTAACTGGTATTCAGTATAAGAACAATGATACATAGTACTAGTAACCATAGCTATTGAGTCTTTATTTGCTTACAATGCCCTGTATTAAACATTTTGTGCTCTCATGTTTATGTCTTCATACTAACTTGGCTGAAATTGACTGTTAATGCTATATGTAATGTAATATTATATTAATATTCTCATTTTTACATGATACAAGAGAAGCTTAACAACATTAACTTTTGTGTAAAGCTGAGAATTCCACAAAGTAGTAAGACTCTGCTTTGTATGGTGTCAAAGCTCCTGGCCTTAATAAACTACTAACCATTATGAGAAAGTTGGATAATCAAAATCAAACATTTATATGTGAAAAAAAAATGGTCTATGATACAATTTAGTATGTCTAGTCATCTTTTCATTTTTACACTCTATTTTCTTTTTAATTATATTGACTTCTAAAGAATAACATTTTTCATAAACTATAAATTAATCTCACTATCCTAAATGTTCTTTTTGAAATTATTTTATTATAAAAATATTTTACACATATTGAACTCAGATATATGTATGAGGCAAAGAGAATTAAGATGAATACTCATGCATACAATATGCTGCTCAAGAATTATAGTATCACTACCCTCTTCAACATGAAGGCAAATACTACACTAAGTTACGTGAATATCAGAGTCATGATTTTCAAATTACTTTTACTGAACAGTAAATAATATATTTGTCGTTTTCTCTGCTTTTGAAATTTACATATTGGTGGAGTGCCTGACTGGCTCAGTTGGTAGGGTATGAGACTATTGATCTCAGGGCTGTGAAGGAGCCCCACGTTGCAGGTAGAGTTTACTTAAAAAGTTGCATACTGGAACCACACTCATGATACACTGTATTTTTTTTCTGCTAAGTATTATAAATGTGAAAGTTGTGTGTATGGATGTAAATAGTTTAGATATTCCGTTTTTGCACTTGTGCATATTTCCATGAGTGAAAATAACAATTCAACTATCCAATCTTTTTTGATGGACGTTCATATTATTCCCAATTTTACCATGTTTCTCTGAACACTGAATTATATGACTTGTGATGTACATGCATGAGAAATTTTACTATGGAATATACCCATTACTGGAACTGCTGGGTCATTAGGAAACTTGACATTTTCAAGTTTCATAAATATCATATCTTTCCAATATGTACCAATTAGCACTTCTATGAGAAACACATCTAATACTCTAAATCTTTACCAAAGTGGGTATTACCAGACGTCTACATTTTCCTAATCTAATATTTATAAACTGATGAGCATTTGTGGTAATGATTTTCAATTCCTTAATTATTGTTAGTGTGTCCAAGTTTCTTTTTGGTGAAATGACCATTTTTCTTTAAGATTTTATATTTTTATTTTTTTAAGATTAAAAAAAAGACTATGTATAATATGTAAATCCTTAGCCCCCTATATGCATTAAAAATACTCTCCAAATTATTTTCCATTTTTTATTGTGTTTATTTTGAACAGAATTTTTATTTTAATTTAATGAGGACAATTATTTGACCATTTTTGAGTTAAGAAAAGTTTTCCTACAATATCTCCCTATTTTATACTAAACGTTTTGAAGGCCTGAATTTAAACTTAAACCCTTAATCCATCTTCTACTGATGCTGTAAGGATTGAAATTCCATTTTTTCTCTTATGAATTGTGTATTAGTTTGCTTGGATTGCTATTACAAATTGCCTGGCTTATAAACAACAGAAATTTATTTCTTACAGTTCTGGAGGCTGAAAGTCTGAGATCAGAGTGCGAACAGGATCAGGTTCTGAGGTGGGCCCTCTTCCTGGGTGGAGACTGCCATCCCCTCATTGTGTCCTTACATAGTGAAGTGGGCAAGGGAGCTCTCCAAGGTCTCTCTTATAAGGGCACTAATTCACTAAGTCTCCACCCACATGATCTAATCATCTCCCAAAGGCCCTTCCTCCAAATACTATCACTTTGGTATTTGGTTTCATTAAGGTTTCAACATATGAATTTTGCGAGGACTCATGTCCACAAACATTCAGTCTATAGCAGATTGTGTGTGTGTGTGTATGTATAATTTTTGTAATTGTCCACCATTATTCCACTCCCTTCGTGCACATTCCTGACTTTTCTTCTCATACACCAAAGTTGATCTTAACTTTGTTGAACAGGTTTGACAAATAGGATAAAAAACTAGTGTGGCATAAGCAGAGATTTGAAAACTGATTTCTCTTTAAGGCTGTCTATTTTTGCTGCTGTCACTATGTAAGAAAAACCAATGTAGCCTCCTGGAAATTTGTAGCATGTGAAATAAAACTGACCTGTCTTAGTAGAGACATTTTAGATCAACTATTCTAGGTAGATATCCTCGACCATCCATCCCAGCCAAGCTGTGAAATGACCATAAAGATCAGCCAAACCAGCAAAGAACATAGCCACATTAAGTAATACATACAATTGAGAGCTGAGTAAATGTTATTTAACCCCTTTACATCTTGGAAAAGTTTGATATGCAGGAAATAGATAATTAATGCACAATAATTAATATTCATACCATTGAATTCCAAATGGGTTATTCTTTATTAATCTGCAGTGTCACAACAGCCATAAGCATCAAGCTCTATATACACACAACATCCCCACATAACATCTATTTATTTTGTACAAGTGGTCTTTTTAAAATCTATCCCTAAACTATTCTATCTTAATTACTACATCTTTATAAGAAATCTTGTATGTAGCACTTAAACTCACCAAGTTTGTTTCTCTTCCTTATGCTCTGTAGATATTCTTAGCATTTTCCCTATTTATAGAAAAATTTAAAGATATTTCAGGTTTCCAATTGATTTTGATTTAATTAATTTAACTCTAGTGATCTACCTAAAAACAATTGGTACCTTTACAAAACTGAATAATATGAGTCCATTAATTTCTTTTCTTCAAACCTTTTCTTACTCAAAAAATGTTGACAATGATTTCCACAATTTTGCACACATCCCTGTGTGTGTGTGTATAAATATATAATTACTACTTTGCTTTTCATGTGTGCAGTAGGTTTTAGAATGTCTTTTCAGACCTATGGATGCAGAGAACCTAGTTGACTAAAACTCCAGCTGCTACTCTCTGAAATTGGTCATTTCATTCGCAGGGAAGTCCCACTTTCCATGATCTGCTCCTAGCTAGTGAGTAATACATCTAGTGTATCAAGGCAGGTCCATTTCTGGGATACGTAGGACTTGTGTGATGTATGACTTTAACTTGGAGACACCTTAACAGCCCTCTTGAAATTTCATTGGAATTACTACGCTCTGTAGGAAGCTTCCACTCAATTTTCCCTCCTTCTTTTCCTCTCTTGTTTCACTCTAAGTCAAATTTGTATTTTGCACTGCCTACTTTTCCAGGATCCTCACTCATATTTCTTGCATTTATAATCTGCCTTGATGTTTGCTTCTCAGAGGACCCCAGATAACACACATTCTTAATAAAGTAGAATGGAAACTGTTCATTTTAATGAATTGCAGTTTATCATTATTTAGTGATTAGTGGATTATTTTTTAGTATCTTATTAAGTAGTCCTTCCTTGAAATACATTTTCCTTCCTTTCTACAAGAAGTTGATTGTTTTGGCATATAAATATAGATCTATAATACATTAAATTTATGTTCGCATATGGGTTATGGTGAAGAATGAGCCATTTGATCTGCATTGTTATCCCGTTGCTCTAGCACCATTTATTGAGAAGTTCATTAACTTCTCATTAAGTTACTGTGATAACTTTGTTGTAAATAAAATTATTGTATGATGTGTGGAACTATTCTTGACTCTATTCTGATAATTAACTTATTTTTATATTATTTTATTAATACCATTTTAAATTATTAGTATTATAGAAAGCTTTCAAACATAAAACTCAAGTATGCAAAATTTGTTATTCTTCTTAAAGATTGTTTTGACATTCCTAGACGTTTTGCATCATCATATACAATTTTATTTATTTATTTATTTATTTATTTATTTATTTATTTATTTATTTTATTTTTTTTATAATGATTTTTTATTATATTATGTTAGTCACCATACAGTACATCCCCGGTTTTTGATGTAAGGCTCGATGCATCATATACAATTTTAAAACCAGCTTGTCAAACTGCATTACACACATACACACATACACGGAGTATTTTATTAACTCTATTGATCTTTTTGACAAGATTTGATATTTTAACAAGAATTTACATTTTAACAATCTGAGTCTACCAATATCTCTCAGTTTTTTCTGGGCCTCCTTTATATCCCTCAGCAAATCGGTAGGTTTCAGTATAGATGTTTTTTTGTCATCTTTTTTGAGATTAATCCTTAGGTATTTTATTCTTTCCAAGATCTGTCAGGCAATATCTTTCTACTTTTAATTGATAATTGGTTTTTAGTTGTTGAAATGCAAATGAATTTTTAATACATTTTTATTCAATAGCTTTCTAAGATCACCATTTACTAATCATTTGTGGATATTCTTATGCTTATAATGCACACAATTATTTCATTTCCAAATAACATATTTCCCAATATGTATTTGCCTCTGTTTTTCCAACAATTATACCTACATTTTCATGTATTGCTAGGTATGATTATCAGTTTAAAGAAGTTTGCTTATATTTGTAATTTGCATAGTTTTTAAATCTTAAGCGTGTATTAATATCAAATTAGTTTTTGCCTTTTGATGTATTGGTGATATATTTTATTAATATAGTGAATCAGATAGACCTTTTTGCTTTTATTTTCTTCATTTAAGTAATTTCAAACTTAAAAAATATTCCAAGAATGAATCTGTTGTTATATTTTGTCACCATTTGTTTGGTCATTCTCTCTTAAAATAGATAACTAGATAGTTGTATAGACAGATTAGACATATAGAAAAATAGATACGGTTTTCTGAACCATTTGAAAACCAGTTGCATTTATTATATAACTTGACTCCAAAATCTTATTGGGGTTTATGAATTTTATTAATTTTTTACAGAAAACTTTTGGCCTCATTAATTAAAAAAATATCTGATTTTTACTTCATTAACTCTTCTTTATTATCTCCTCCCTTATACATATTTCACTAGATATTTGCTAGTTGTTTTTTAAAAAACAAATTTAGATAAGCTTAGATAGTTTGTTATAGACATTTCTTCATTTCCAGTGTGTGTATTAGAGCAAGAAATTACTGATTGTAATCACTGTTACTCTGACCCACAATTTTGAATATTACATGTACTTATCTTACAGTTTTTACAGTTTTCTATTTCCTATTGTGATTTCTTATCTGACTTATGTCTTACTAAGAAATAACCTATTTAATTTCCAAAATTTAAGGTCATTTAGTCATTATTCTATTTATTTTTGTTAATTTTTCCTATCATTAGAGTATATGCTTACATAAATTTGAATGAATTCTGAATTAATTGGTTTATCTCTCAGCATAGTGTCTATTTTAGTGAATGTTTCATCCGATCATAAAAGGTGAATTCTGTACTTGTAGCAAGTAGTATTAATTAGGTGAAATTGATTAATAAGGATATTTAAATATCCTTTATATTCACATTTTATCTGCTTGTCCTATGAATTACTGAGAGTTGTGCATTGATGTTTCCTAACTATGATTGTAATACATTTATTTCTTCTTTTCATGTGTCAACATTTCTTTGTGTATATTTTTACAGTAATACTATTAAGTGCAAATAAGTTTAGAATTAGTTTGCCTGTCAATCGAAGTTATACCTTCACTACTATGAAATATCTATTATCTCTGATAATATATTTTTGCCTTTTAGTCTTTTTTTCTGTTATTAATATAGCCTCACCAGCTTTCCTTTGTTTACTGATTGCATAATATATTTTAGTTTCATGAAAGGATTTCATGAAACTGTGTCTCTTTAACATGAAAGGATTTCAACATCACTCATTATCAAGGAAATACAAATCAAAACTACAATGAGATATCACCTCACACCTGTCAGAATAGCTAAAATGAACAGTACAGAAAACAACAGGTGTTGGCGAGGATGTGGAGCAAGGAGAAACCTCTTATGCTGTTGGTGGGAATGCAGCCACTCTGGAAAACAGTATGGAGCTTCCTCAAAAAGTTAGAAATAGAACTACCTTACGACCCAGCAACTGCACTACTAGGGATTTGCCCAAAGGATACAAAATTACTGATTCAAAGAGGATACATACACCCAGGTGTTCATAGCAGCAACAATAGTCAAATTATGGAAAGAGCTCAGATGTCCATCAGTTGAAGAATGGATAAAGAAGAGATTATATATATATATATATATATATATATATATATATATATATATATATATATCACAATGGGATATTACTCATCCAACAAAAAGAATGAAATCTTGCCATTCACAATAGCATAATAAATATATCATATAATAATATAATAATATATAGTGAAATAAATCAGTCAGAGAAAGACAAGTTCCATATGATTTCATTCATATGTAGAATTTAAGAAACAAAAAAATTAACATGGGGAGAGAAAAAAGAGAGGAAAACCAAAAAACAGATTCTTAGCTATGGAGAACAAACTGATGGTTACCAGAGGGGAGGTAAGTGGGGGAATGGGTGAGATAGGTGATGGGGATTAAGGAGTGCACTTGTGGTGATGAGCACGGGGTATTGTATGTAAGTGATGAATCACTAAATTCCATACCTGAAACTAATATTACACAGTATGTTAACTAATGGGAATTTAAATAAAAACTTGAAAAAAAAGTATGTCTCTTTAAATAGGATGTGGTTAAGCATGGATTTGTGTTTGTGTATTTTTTGTTTTGTTTGTTTTGTAGTAGGACAATGTTATTGTAGCTTTTAGACGACTAACATTTAATGGAATCATTCATATATTTTCATATATTTGAGGTTAAATTTATCATTTCACTTTTTGTTCTATTTAACCCAGTTTTATTTCCAGTTGCTCTTCATTCGTTTATTCCTCCTTTCCTGCCTTCTTTTAGATTGTTTGAATATTTCACATTTTCATAATTTCCTACTATTAACATTTACTTTAAAATTTAATTAATTGTGGTCTTTACAGATATCTTAGGTATCTCATATACAGCATTAGTTACTGTATATTTAAATAACTACTTTCATTGTTTGCCCATTGTGCAAGAATTTTACAATAATTCAGTTCCATGTACCTCTGCAAACTTTGTGCTCTGGCTGTTACATATTTCATATATATACGTATGAAAATATCATGTAATATTATATATATATGAAATCGAGAACAAGAGTGAATGTGTATGTGCTTGGGTGTATTCATAAGGATGTATATGGGACATTGTCAAAATTTTTGTTGTTTTAAACAATTATCTTTTTATATTAACCCAAATATGTGACACATTCTGTTCTAGTCTGGTCTAGTCTCTAGTTAGGGTCATTATGAAGGCATCCTGAATAACTCATTTTAATAATATTTGTAGTGACTGCAAACTGTGGCACATTTTTAAAACATCTTATTTATAAAACATCTTAATTTCATAGTCATTTTTTCCTTAGAAAAAAGGTATTATTTTTCCTTAGTACAGAATCTTATGTGGCAGTACCATCCCCTTCGACATCACATCCCAGATTTTGAAAATAATATCCTATTGTCTTTTGGCTCTTAAAATTTCTATTAAATGCCATCAGTAAGTCTTACTGTTGTTCCTTAAAGGTAATTTCTCTTTTTATTCTCTTCTGACTGTTTCTAAGAATTCTTAAATTTTTATCTTTGTCTAACTATGTGATTTCTAAGTTTGGTGATTTTTTTAAATTCTACTTGAGACTCATTGAGCTTCTGGGATATCTGCATTAAAATCTTCTGTCTATTACAGAATATTTTTAGTCATTATCCTTTAATATTCCTTTTTATCATATTCTCCCTCCCTCTATTTAAAAAATTTTTAAATGTCAGTTATGACTATGTTAGAGCCTTTGACTATATCCAGCTTGTGTGTTTCTTTGCTTTTCTTCCTCTCTTTCTCCCTCCCTTCTTTCCTTTCTTCCTTCCCTCCTTCTTTCTTATACCTAATGCTTTTCAACATTTTCATTATTTTCCAAGCTATTAATTTTGTCTCAAAGCGTAACTAATCTGCTATTAAACCTATCTGAAGAATAATTTGTTTCAGAATGCTATTTTTTGTGTTTTATATTACCCAAATTATTTTGTATCAATCAAAAGTTTTGCTGAAATTCCTTATTATTTTTTTAAACATCATCTTTTGTTCTATTTCCTTATCACTCTAATAATGCAATCATGGGCCAGCCTGAATATACTTTTTGCTTTCTTTCTCTTTTCCCTTGATTTTTGATAGGCCTTATAATTTAAGATAAAATGTTCTACCTTACAACTGAAAAACATATTGAAACTAAAATATTATCTGCCTTCAAAGTAGTTGACATTTTTTATGATATATAGATAGTTTATCATTGAATCATCCTGATGATATTTGGGCCAGGTTTTAAACTTCATAGGTTTTTCCTTTAAAATTAGAGATTGAAGTTAGTTATATAGCAAAAAAAAAAAAAAAAAAAAAGCAAGGGATGTGTATCACGTCTCTTTCTTGCCATGACTTGGTCTCCAAACTGTTTTTCTACTACGTAAATGATAACATTTCTAGTGAGGTTTATAAAAACTCAGTGATGTTCTTCCCATGGTTTTTTAGATGCTCACTCTATATACGTGCTTTGACTTTGGTCCTCTCTTTTGTGTAAGTGAAATTTTTGCTGTCTACTTGGGTTTGATTCCTTCCTACTGAAATAATAATAAAGTTGGATGGATATGGATGCAATTCAGCTCATGTTTCCCTTCTCTTTCAAAAATGTTTAGATATTGTTAGAATTCTTCTAATGAATTAAAAAATATACATTTTCCCAAGTTTTATAGTTATTTTTAGTTAGAAATTTAGTCAGATGCCATCTAGATCAATAAATCCTGTGAGATTTAATTTTTATTCAAATGTTTGAGTGGTTTTAATTGAGTATGGAATAATAAACAAGTGCACACATTCATATTTTGGGAGAAAGCTTTAGATTATAAAAAAACATTTGGATTTATTATCAATTTCACAAAAATTGTATTATAATTGAAAATAATCTTTTTATCTGTTAGATTTTCTTAAATACATTAGGAAATATAAAATGAATATGAATATAATTGGAAAATACAATATTAAATATGGAAAGGCACTATTACTTTATATACTGTCACCTTTGCTTATCTTTATCACTCTTTTCAATGTTCCACCTATATTACTAATTATTAGTAATGTTTTGATTTTATACCTTTTGCTCTTCTGCTAGTCACTCTGCTTGTTAAACATATGGTGATAGAAATGTATTTATTTCTATGTTAAACAAATAAACAAATTTGTTTGTTTGTTAAACTTATGGTAATAGAAATTTATGCCTGGAAGGATAATGTTTCTGAAATTAAAAAAAATAATTATATATATATCCTCTTTAAAAACAAACCCTAAGTTGTATGATAAGGCATACATAATGAGATGTTAGTCTCACAAATAAAAATAGGAATTTTTATGAACCCCACAAAACCAGAAATTAAGAACAAATCTATACCTTCCTAAGTATATCTGTGATGATTAGTATTAGCAAATGAACACATACTCAAGTTGGCTAATAGCTTTCTTAGGGAATAAAATCTGTTTGTTCAGTGACTAGCAAGACCTCATAATTCCCTTGGGCTACTGATAAAAAGTCTTCCTCATTAAAAGAACAGAGAGTACATTTCACAAAACTGTTAATTACAGTTTTCAGATTTTTAACTCTAAAATAAGAAACTATCTTCCATGTATTATATGATTAATGATCCCCAAGGTAAAGCAAGGGAGCCTGGTTTCTTACATGTATTATCAGACAAATGATATTTATATGAAATCTATTAAAATGTAATTTCAAAGTGCTAATACATCAACTTTCAAAGTGAAAAGCACACATCTTTTCCCCCTTTCAAGGTGTTTTATTTGATTTAAAATAGAAGAGATATTCTCCCTATCGCTTTTTATTATGTATTTATTTTTCTAATTTAGTGTTTACATAAAATATTTTATTTTTCTTAATCTTTCAATGAGTCTGGATATAGATAATCTTTAAGAGTGTGGAAAACCTCCTGCAGTTCTGACTTCCCCTTCTCATAATTTGACTATTTTTAATTAATATGTATACCAGAACTGAACTACATAATATATAGAATACATATATTTATGAAATATAATATATAAATAATAAGTAAATAAAGCAAAATAATTTTTACTGGGATCACTAAACTGTAAGGACAATTTTAAATGTTTAAAATATTAAACTCAAAAGAACAGCACCCTAAAATTTGAGCAATAAACCAGTTGGGTAAAATGGATTGCCTGAAAATAATTATTCCTATCAGCACCAAGATGATGACATCAAGGCTTAGATTGGTAAATTAAGGCACACTAACAAAACATTGAACATTCTTCATTAAGCCAAGTTTCTTAAAATGGGCCAACGATCAACACAAAGTGATCTAACTATTGCTTGCCACACTCAATTCTGGCAGAAGCAAACATAATTATGTGGAAGAAAACATTCCTATTTGACTTAGTAAATACTCAAGATTAAATTAATAAAATATTAAATGAATATCAATAAATAAAAAATGATAAATCCACAAGAAATTAACACCAAGAAAGAGTCATCATTTTTTGTTTGTTGTCATTTGTTGGAGACATACACTCCACAGACAAACACGAAATTGCATCCGATATTAACAATATCAGACTTCTGGAATTTCATATCAAGAAATCCCTTGAATATTTTATTTTTTCCTCTGACCAATTGATATGTTAGTATTGTCTGGAACTCTAATCTATAGAAGAGGCTGTATTAGAAGGAAAAGAAGAGATTTTAAGAGTTGAGGGAGATTTTTGTGAGAGAACAAAAATTAAGACAAAAGAGACTCATACCAACCTCACTTGGTTTTGAGAGTCAAATCAGCTTCTGCTTATTTTCTTCAGATGTTTATTTTTATTTTTTAAAATTTAAGTTCAATTAATTAACATATAATGTATTATTTGTTTTGGGGGTACAGGTCTGTGATTCATCAGTCTTATAGAATACCAAGTGCTCATTACAACACATCCTTCCCCAACGTCCATCACCCAGTTACCCCATCCCTTCACCCCTCCCTCCCCTCCCGCAACCCTCAGTTTGTTTCCTGAGATTAAGAGTCTCTTATGGTTTGTCTCTCTCTCTGGTCTTCAGATTTTTAAATAATTATTTAAAGAACTATTTTTACTCCTCATTATTTATATACTTAATAAAACATTTGAAATAATCTATGACAGTGAATCTTTGAAAATTGTATCACTCCTATTCTTTTATGTCGCTGTTTCCTTTTAGCTTCTACTCTTGACTCTTTATTGACATACTGGTTTTCATGTTTATGCTTTTGTCCACTTATCCCACTTCATACACTCTTCTTTACTGATATTATCTTATTTTCAGGTTCTCCAACTCAAATTGTTAAGGATACCTTGGATGAAAACTTTGAAGATCATTTGACGGTGAATCAATTGAGTGTAATTATATTTGCTATTAAAGCAGTAGTAGATATACTTTTAAAACAATTTAAAAATAATATTAAATTGCTTTAACAGTACCACCTAAAAATACTCATAATTAATATTTTGACACTTGCATTCCCATTGATATGAATAAAATTTTAGAAAAAATGAAAACAGTGTTCATACTCATTATTTATATCACTTTTAGGTTTTAGTAATATATAATTAATGGCTTGCCATATTATATGGCAATATGAAATTATTGAATATGAAATATGCTACAAAATTTTTGTAAGGTGTCTGCCATCCATTTTCTGGGAGTACCTATTTGTTCAATTAACCACTTATTATTGATCATATATCTTGTTATTATTCCTAATACTTCAATATTTCAACAAACATTATTGCAACTGAATCTTGGAGCAAATACATGGTAACTTCTTCATAATCCATCATTGAGGAGAGTCTGATTTAAGTATTACTAATGAGTAAGGATTTGCTGTGATTATTGAAAAATTGTTTCTGTAAAGTTTATATGGGAGAGGAAAAATTTTCCTTGATTCTCTTAGTGTCCATATCTGGGCCTGAAAATTAAACTGACAAAGACAGATTAACAGTAGAAAAGCATACAAATTTATCTAAGTGTTACGTGGCATAAAAACCTTCATAAAGAAATGAAGACATAAAGAAAGGTTAAACCTGATTATTTTTATGCTAAGTTTGATGAAAAGCAAACAGTTGTGGGGAAAAAGTGATAGCATGAAGATTATGAAGTAAGTGTAGTAAATGGGGGAGGGGAGCAGAATTCAGCAAGGCTTATTCTGTTCTTGGTGCCCTTCCTCGTGGAGATAAGGATATTCCTCTCTTTTAAGTATAGTTAGGGCGCTTCTCACATGAAAGTCTATGACACATCATGAATATATATATATATATATATATATATATATATATATATATACACACACATATATGAATACAAATAGGTTAGATAAATAAACATGATTCAGTAGATCTTTGGATTGATTATTTGATTTTTTTCTAATAGTAGGTTTTCTAGCGATTATATGAGACAGGAAATTAATTTCTGTGTTTTCACAGGAATATGTGCAGAAATGGATTTGGCAGATAGGATAAATGGAGAGGGAAACAGAAAAGGATATAAGTAATTTGTTTATAGAATTATAGAAATGATGGAGTGAATTCAGTAGAATTTGGAGGTCAAAAAATTAAGATGTTCAGGACAGTGGTGAGAAAAAGTCTAGGGTTCAAGGGGTTGAACCATGCTTTTAGAATACGCTCACTTTGTAAAGCACCTTACATCCACAGCTGGCCTATTTTGTACTTGATTCTAACATGAGATCCAAGAAAAATATTTAAGGAAAGGAGTACATCAGTTATTTCAATGCTCTTGATTTATACTATAGAACGGTGGAAAGTTAGTATAAATGGGAGAAATGTGAGGCTAAGAAACCATAGGGAAGCTATTTTTGCAGGTGAGAGATGATAAGGCTCTGACGTGTGGGACATTGTCTTTGAAATGGACATGAGGGCATAATATCACAATTCAGAGACAGCAGAAACTAAATATGAGATGTGTACTTGGAAAGAATTTGGTTAGCACATTTGTTTTTATACAAAATATAACAAGATTGATACACATCTCTCATTAAGAAATAACCATGTAAAAAGTTTAATTTCCTTTGTAGAAAGTTTAAATTATTATTAGATAATCAGCATTTTTATGAAGAATATTTAATTTTTAAGTTATAATAAAAAGATGATAAAGAAGTAATTAGATTATTTTGTTTTGTGTTTTATATACAGAAGGATTACCAAAACTACATACTATAAAATTTATCTAAGAAATTTTAATTTCCAAAATTACTTATCCCTTTAATATACTGTAATGAAGAGAACCCAGATTTCTATGCACGAGGTCTTTGTGCACTTACTATTAATGATATATCCATGTTATGATGGAAATAACACACTTTGAGAATTTTCTGCAACCTGCCAATATACAGTCTATATAAAATGTAATGCAGTGCTGTAGTATGTTCAGTGTAGGAACACTGTATCATGATACAACAATGGTTCTGTTGATAAAAAATTTATTCTCTAGAATAGGCAGTTGCACTGTCCTCAAGGGACCTGTCTATTGCCACACAGGCCCATGTACCTCAATGGCTAGATCCATGTACATGGCTAGACCCATGTACCTGAAACTAGAACAATGTTGCTGAAAGTAGTCCTGGACCATTCTACTCTAACAAAAGTTTGGAGAGATATATTCATATAGGTTACATTTTTTGTAAAAGTTTTCTTATTTCATCTGGGTCAAGTGAAACAATGAAACAGAAAATAAAAGAAAACCAAGTTTTTAGCAATTTCTTTTTCTTTATATTTTTTATTATATTATGTTAGTCACCATACAGTACATCCCTGGTTTTTGATGTAAAGTTCAATGATTCATTAGTTGCGTATAACACCCAGTGCACCATGCAATACGTGCCCTCCTTACTACCCATCACCAGTCTATCCCATTCCCCCACCCCCTCCCCTCTGAAGCCCGCAGTTTGTTTCTCAGAGTCCATAGTCTCTCATGCTTCATTTCCCCTTCTGATTACCCCCCGTTTCTTTATCCCTTTCTTCTCGTACCGATCTTCCTAGCAATTTCTAAATGTGACTGATACTAGCTGAAGCATCTGATTTTGTGCTTTAGAAACTATTAGAGCATTAGCTCTAAGATAGCAATATTTTTAAACAATTTATTCATTGCAATATCCAGAAATCTTAGAACATTGCCTGATGCAAATGGTTATTAAATAAATATCTCTAACTGAATTAATAAATTTATCAAATATTTCTTGCAAGTTTTAAGAAATTTCATTAGGGAAGCTGCCCTAGAATACTTGTTAAATATCCACTAAAGCGGAGCTGGACTCCAGTATCTACATTCGAACCATCTCACACCTTGCAATTTGAAAGAGGAAGTTGCAACTGCAAACAGTGATACAAAAATTGTGCTCTGTTGGCTTATCAAATGATGCTACCTCCATACTTGGAAGGTGTTATGCTCATTTTCAGTCAACTATACCACATACCTTTGTTTAAAAATGGATAATTGTGTGCTTATGTCTGTTAGGAGCTTTAATTCTTTAAGAGAAATCAGCTAAATTGTTTCCCATTTATGCATTTTTATGCTTATTTTATAAGTAATAAGAGGCAATTAAATTGAAAATTGAAGATAAAAAATTAAGTAATAATGGAATTAAGGGAAAAAAAAGAGCAGTTCTCCACCATCCCCATTGATTTGTACTATATCTTTTTTCACTCTTAGTTTATAAAGATCAAGTATTGTGTTAATTGGAAGATGGAGAACACTATCAAGACTACAATGCTAAGGCATTTTTTTTCCAGAACTTGGCAAATTGGCTCAGGCAGTGTTTTACTCTGCACAAAACTCAGTACTGGCGTGGACAGAAATATCGTCTTGAGTTGGGCACAGTATGTTTTGCACCCTTCCATTCCCCTCTATTCTTATTTAATAACTTCTGCTTTTTGACTGCCTTGATGTCTCTGCTCATGTGCCCGAGTATCTATACCTGCATTATCTTCTCTCACAGTATCCTCTTCTCTTCTTGAACATTGAAAGAGTCATGGGTTTTTATAAACTTAGGACTATAAAATAGCTTGTCTTCCTACTTCACATCCCTCAAAGATATTTAGAGAACAATTGATCACTCTGATTAATCAGTACTGAGGTCCTACACTTACCACTGCTCTATTAACCAGAGTTTCACATACCATTTTCTATCACTAAAAATCTTCTGAACCTAGACAACCTTAATCTTTCAACCTGTTTTTCTACAGAGTGATTCTTTTTCCAGTTTGTGAGTCCATAATGTTATGTTCTATTAACATGTTATATTTCTGTGTATATTTCATATAAAAGTATGAAAATATCACATATTATACAGTTCACTGCCAATGTTTATACTAGAACTGGTGTTCTAAGTTTAGGAATATGTCAACTTAAAAATCCTCTTAGGATTCTAATACAACTTTATTTTCATCATTTATAATACAGGAATGACAACAATAGCTACTTATTAGAGTTATTTTGAAGAACCAAGTAATAAATTAATGAAACAGGACAATAAATAATGTTTATTGTAATTAACTGTTATCCTATGTTTAGGGAAATACAACATTAGCTTTACAAAAGGAAGATATTTTGTTGAGTTTTAATCCCATAACCTAGGACAGATGGGTACATGGTAGGTATTGCACAGTGATCAACTAAATACAACTTTAGTTTTTAGATCCTCAGCACTAAAACAGAATATTTAAGAAAGGGTAAGTCTGGATGTAGCTGAAATGGGTTACAATAGCAATCCTGTACCTTATTAGCTGTATCTAAGATTTGATAACTTATAAACTAATTCAGCACTCAACTGTTTTATCTGGAACATGAGATAATATTAGTATATAGTTCATATGGTTGCTTTGAGGATTAACTTATGATAGTAGTTAATAATATTTAGTAAACCTTATATGTTATTGTGAAGAAATGATTTTGTTCCCAAGTAAGTTAGTTGATAAGAGTATAAATAGTCTCTTGTAGTTCATTCCCCTTTCTGTTTACCCCCTTCATTCTTCCCTTCCTTCTCCTACTAATCTCCCTGCTATTTCTTATGTTCCATAAATAAATGAAACCATATGATAATTGTCTTTCTCTGCTTGACTTATTTCACTTAGCATAATCTCCTCTAGTCCTGTCCATGTTGCTGCAAACTGAGGGCTTCAGAGGGGAGGGGAGAAGGGGATTGGGATAGGCTGGTGATGGGTATTAAGGAGGGCACATATTGCATGGAGCACTGGGTGTTATACGTAAACAATGAATCATGGAACACTACATCAAAAACTAATGATGTACTGTATGGTGACTAACATAATACAAAATTTTAAAAAAAGTATAAAATAGCCTATAATTTGAAACAAGTTAATATAATTGTGTTGAATACAACTTTCTAGAAAAATTCACAAGAAAAAGATGAAAAATTGAACAGTGGGATAGAATGAAAATAAGCTTTATGAAGTTGAAAGCATTTTAGGTAATTCTCAAGAACTAGCAAGTTAGGAAGCAATGACGAGTATTCCAAAATGAAAATAAACCACAGCAGTAATAACATGTTCAACAACACATAATTTTGTTTGCATTGGGTGAAGACTAAAAAATGGAATAGAGGTTATATGCTAGAGAGCAATTGACTATTTTTCCAAGGAGTGTGTGTGTGTGTGTGTCTTTGTTTGTGTGCATGTGCACTCAGGAAAGCTTGAACATGTTTTGGCTGGGGAGGGAGAGGTCAAGTGGTATATAAGCCTGTTGGGAGTGCATCTCAGCAACATTTTTAAAGCCATGGTCAGATTAAGTAAAGATTGTTGGATATTTACCCCAAAGTCTAGATGATGTGTTAAATACTATTTCATAATAATCTCATTCTGGTGACAGGGATGGCAAAGGAAGACATGCATGAAATCTTCATGGAAATGTTTCCTAGAGACAACATAGAGCCAGTAACCATTTGAAAGAAACATAAAGGTAATTTTCATGGATATTATATTTTGATTTAAAGAGATATTATTTTGTACTGGTAAACATAACTTGACACAATAATGTAGTAATTTGTTAATATTGTTTCCTTAAGTAGGTTGTGTAAATAGAATCAATGATATTTATACCACCCATTGAATTTAATCAAGAATAGGTAAAATGAAGAATATGACCTAACTGTCTTGAGAAAAAGAAATTGTTGAAGAGGCAATTATGATATAATGGAAAGTACCTGGGTAGGAATTAGCAATAGGGAAATTTTGAGTGCTACTCCTGTTTAGGATGATTTAATAAGTATCCATATTTTGTACCTATAAATAGAAACTTGTTAGAGGTAAACAAAAAGAATCAACTGTGGTCTAGAAGAAGAAATTATCATTATATGTGCATTCTACAACATCATAGAAGAACAAGAAAAACAACTGAAATCAGACATAATTCCAACATATTCCAAATCCAAAAATAAAATCAGCACCAGATTTCTGGCTCACTGTGTATCTACACATTCTAACAGGGACACATTAAGAAAAAAAAAAGTGATAGAAAAAATGTAAGATAGAAGTTGATGTCAGAATCTGCTGTCCTTTTGAATATGTTCTCCAAATAAGACACACACAAGTTGAATTTAAACATTTCCCAAATCTTGGTTGATTACTAAACTACACAGACAGAGGGAAAACTTTCCAGGGAGACAAGAATAATACCAGCAAATCAAAGACAAATAAAATAGGAAAATCGACAACTGAATACTTAGAAACAAAGGTTGTATAGTTTGAAACCAGGTAAGTTATTACCTACAAAAATAAACCAACCAGCCAACCATAGAACAAAATTCCAGAAACATTCATCAAAGTACATACAACGTCTAATTTTCAAATAAAATATCCTAGATGTTGAAAGAAATAGAATAAATTCATTAACCTGTAACAGAAATAATTCAGTCAAAAGGAAAGGATTCCAAATGGGGCCAGATGTTTGATTGAACAGACAAAAATTTCAAAAATATGCCAATAATATGTGAAGAAATATCAAATCTAAAGAGAAAAATAAAAGCTGTTATAGAAAAAAATGCAAGTTCTAGAGCTAAATATTAAAATAGCTGAAAAAATTCATAGGCTCAAAAGCAGATAAAAATGTTTAATAGATAAGCTCAACAGAAGATTTGAGATGGCAGAAGTGAACTTTAAGACAGATGGATAAAATTTACACAGTCTGAAAAACTAAGAGAAAATGATTGAAATGCAAATAAAGTCTCACAGACCTGTAAGACAGTATCAATACCTAAACACGTATATTTGAGTCCCATAGCGAGAGAAAATGGGAGAAAGTCCCATAAAGATAGAGAAAAATGGGGAGAAATAATGATGACAAAAATGATGGGTAAAAAATGTCTCCATTGTGGGAAAATAGAAACTTACAGATTCAAAGTTAGCAAACCCAATCAGGATACAAAGTTATCTTAGTCTAACTGCTTCAAGAGAAAAAAATGAAGTAAAATATTGAGAGCAGCAATAAAAAACAACACATTTTATTTGTAATAATAATGGTACATTTAAAGCCTGATTTCTCCTCAGAAACAATAGAAGTCAAAGAGACTAGGAAGACATATTAAAAGTGCTGAGAGAAAAATACTAGAATTTTGTATTCAGAAAAATACCTTCCACAAATGGAGATAAATTAAATATATTTCCAAATAAACAAAGACTCTGGATATTACTGGCAACACATATGCACTATAAGCATCAAAGAGATGCTAAAAATTTTTCTTCAAGTTGAAGGGAAATTGTACAAGAGAATAAGCTGGGTATATAGAAGGAATAAATCACACACTGGTTGGTATAAGTGTGTATTTGTGTGTGTGTAGGCATATGTATATAGCATAAATTTTCTTCTTTAGATTTCTGTGTAGTGCTTAGGACTATTTAGAGCAGGAGTTGAAAAATGTTCTATAATGAGGCAGATGGTAAGAATTTCAGCAATAGGACGTAAACCTCTGCCACCACCATTCTACTTTTCTGTTGTAGAATGAAAGTAGCCATAGACAATACCTAAATCGATGGGTGCGGCAGTGTTCCAACACAATTTTATTTATGAAAACAAGTGGTAAGGGGCATCTGGGTGGCTCAATCAGTTAAGTGTCCGACTCTTGATTTTGGTTCAGGTCATGACCTGGGGGTCCTGAGGTTGAGCTTCATCATGGTCTCCACTCAGCATGGAGTCTACTTATCCCCCCCCCTCTCTCCCATAAATAAATAAATAAATTAATTAATTAATTAATTAATAAAATGTAAAAAGAAAAAAGAAAACAGATTGCAGTTCAGATTTGGATCATGGGACATAATTTACTGAGCTGTTTAAACGTAAAGTTACAACACTCTACTGTTGAGTTTGAGAGTTATACATAGAATACATGATTTACACAAAGCATAACATGGAGAAAAGGATAGAAATATGATGACAAAAACATAATGGCATTTTACCAAAGGAATTCAGAATTAACTTTAAGATTTAATTAATTAGAGGTGAACATTATAGTCCCTTGAGGAATCACTAAAATGTAATTCAGAGAAGTTTTGCCAAAAATTCAATAGAATAATTAAAATGACAATACAAAATATATAAATAAGAAAGCAGCAAAGATGGAGAAAGGAGATGAAAAAAGATGAGATAAATAGCGATGAAATATTAAAATATCAATAACCCAACCACGTCAATAATACATTTAAATAAATCATCTAAAAACTAATAAAAAGGGAGATATTATCAGACAGGTTAAAAAGCAATATTGAAATGCACACTCTCTAGAAAATGTAATTTAGTCTCATAAACATAAATAGGTTATAATGAAAAGGATGAAACAGTGTTGGGCATCTGGTTTCTAGTCCAGCATGTAAGAAGCTGGAAGACAATACTGTATCCTAATAATTAAGCTGAACAAACTATAAAATCCACAACTTTTAAAAATATTTATCAGAAATGTGAAGTCACAGGCAAAACTGCTATCCCCAAAATTAGAGAGACCAAAGGAGAATACAGAGAATTACACTTACAGAACAGAAACCCAGGAGCCCAAACCTCGGGGAGAATTTGTGCCCTGGAGGGAAACCTGAACTATAGCTGATGAATTACTGAAGGCTCAGTGTGGACAGGTCTCACGGATACAAATTTCAGGGGAACCCAATGATAGGGAGCTCTCAAGAATTTTGTGAATTTCACCTCCAGGAGCTCGACCAGATTTTCACAATGAATATTTGGGGTGGTGGGGATCCCCTCCTGCTTTAGGCAAGGAGAGGGAAAAGAACCATTTTGAAATACGCTAGGGCATTCTGCTCTGTTCTTCTTAACAAGATTCTGCCCTCAGGAGAAACTTAGGTAAATAAAATCTTAACAACAACAGCAACACAATAACAGAAATGAAGAATGCCTTTGATGGGCATATTAGTAGATAGGAAAAACTTGAAAAAAGAATCTTTCAGCAGAAGGGTCAATAGAAACCATCAAAACTAAAAGGAAAGAAAAAAAGACTGAAAAAAACAGAGCACAATATCCAAGAACTGTGCAGCAGCAATGGTGCAATGTGTATGTAATGGGAATGTATTCTCTCCTAAAGCATCCAGAAAGGAATACACATCTGCCAATATCTTGATTTAAGTTCAACAAAAGACCCATTTTGAATAGATATTTCTTTAAAGACATACAAATCGCCAATAAGGTCATGAAAAGGACCTCAATTAACATCACTAATTGTTAAGGAAATGCTAATGAGATACCACTTCATTTCACACTCATGAGGATGGCTATTGCAAAACAAACAAAAAATAGCAAGTATTGGTGAAGATGTGGAGAAATATGAACATTTGAAAGTTGCTGTTCAGAATGCAAAATGGTGCAATTGCTGTGGAAAATAGTATTGGGGTTCCTCAAAAAATTAAACATAGGATTGCCATATGATCAGCAATTCTACCTCTAAGTATATACCTAAAATTTAAAGTATGGACTCAAACAGATATGTGCACACCAATATTTATAGTACCATTATTCACTGCAGCCAAAATTTGGGAAAAACCCCCGAAGTCCACCAATGGATAAATGGATAAACAAAATATGGTACATACATACAAGGGCATAGTCTTAATAAGGAATGAAACTGAATACATGCTGCACCATGGATGAACCTTGAAACATTTTGCTAAAGGAAATAAATTGGACACACACACAAGTGTTATATGATTGTACGTATGTGAGGTACCTAGATTACCCTAATTCATAAAGACAGAAAGTAGAGTAATGGTTGCTTGGACTGGAAAAGAAAGAAAGAATGGGGAGTTATTGTTTAATGGGTATAGAATTTCAGGGATAATGAAGACGTTCTCGTGTTGGATGGTGGTGATGGTGTAACATATTTAAAATACAACAAACAAAATTAACCAAGGAATTTTTAAAGAACTTGGAATATAAAGGCCATAGATAATTAATTTTCATTATTCATACCCTCACAATATTCTTTTCATGTGTTTTTCCTAAAAACAATGTTCTGGAGAATAACCTTCAGACATCCACTTACCAGAGAGATGTTAACATTGTAATTAGCTCATCATCCTTTTGAAAACCCCCATGGACTTATGGATCTGCACGTTGAGGAGGAATAACATAAAGAAAGAATTAAAACATAGATATTTTGTGTCTACTGATGAAAGAAACACCATCGTGTATTGTTGTACCAAAAGCATAAAACCCAAGTCTGGACAAATTTTTGGATCCAGCTGTCAATTTGTAAGAAATTTAGACAGGAGGACATATTGAACTGCATTATGTACATGAAATCAATAAAATCCAGATTGTGGGGATATCTAAAATTCAAACTGTCTGGTTTCCTCAACCTCTAATTTGTAAGGAAACATAATGGATAATACAAGTTCTGTCCTTTAAAACAAAGAATAAAACATTGCAATTTACACAGTTTATTTATGAGGAAAGTGTGATTTAGTTAGGCTTAGATTCTAAATTTGACTAAATTAGCATTACTATCAGAAAATAAAATAATATCATATGGATATAAACATCACTCAAATACATAATCAGATTTGCCTCCTAAAATTTTTCAAATGTCTTTTAGTCTGACTTTAGTATATATGTGTTCATGAAAATTGAATTCATATTATACACTTTTTAAAATATGTTTACTTTTTTCTTTTTTATTGTGGTAAAATACACCTAACATAAAATTTACCATCTTAACCATTTGTAAGTGTAGAGTATAGTGGTAAAAACATAGGACAAAAGTGTCACAATTCGAATTTCATAAAGACTCCTTGAATAAGACAACAAAGGCACAGATAACAAAATTTTTAAAAATAGACAAATTGGACTTCATGAACATTTTTTTTAAATGTTAAGATTTGCTTTTGTTTCCTTTTTCTTTTTTTTTTTAAGAGTTATTTATTTATTTTAGAGAGAGCAGGAGGCAGGGACAGAGGGAAACGGAGAGAGTCCTAAGTAGACTCTGTGGTGAGTGCAGAGCCCAGCCTGGGGCTCCATCTCACAACCCTGAGAACAGGACCTGAGCCCAAACCAATCTGTTGTTCAACAAACTGTACCACTCATGGGTCTCACGGACTTCATGAAAATTTTAAAATTCTGTAAATCAAAAGACAGTATCCATATGATTTCACTCATATGTGGAATCTAGAAAACAAAATAAGTAAATAAACAAGCAAACAAAAAGCAAAATCAGATCTATAAATACAGAGAACGAACCGATGGTTGACAGAAGGGAGGGAAATGGGGGATGGGCAAAGTGGGGGAAGAGGTATGGGAGATACAGACTTCAGTTATGGAATGAATAGGTCACAAGGATAAAAGTCACAGCATAGGGAATATAGCCAGTGGTACTGTAATGGTGTATGGTGACAGATGGTAGTTACACTGTGGTGAACATAGCACAACATACGGACTTGTCCAATCACTGTGGTGTACTCCTAAAACTAATGTAACATTTTGTGTCAGCTACACTCAAATTAAAAAAAAAATTAAAATTGCAAAAGAAAAAAAAAGTTCAAGGGATGGAAACAAAAGGACACTATCCGTGGAGTTCAAAAGACAAGAATGGGAGAAAATATGTGCAAATAATGTATCTAATAAGGGATCAATAACTAGAATATATAGAGAAATTCTAAGACTCGACAACAAGAATACATTTAGTTTTATACGTAGACTTTTACAAATAGCAATATATAATGAGATTTAAATGTTATTTGAACATGATTTTCTACAGTGTTTCATACATTATTTCTCAATTGCTATGTATTTAGTTTTTTAAATTAATAATATACTTAATAACAATGTAAATCATTACATCTGTACATCAATTTAAAATTGTTTTGTTTCACTATAAAATTCCAAAAATAGGAACTACTGTATCAGATATTAATGTTTTGAACTTAGAGATATTTTATAAACTCAATCTTTACATTGCTTTATTCATATAAATAATATCTTCATTCTTTATAATCTTGAACCATGGCTAAAACTACATTAAAACTGTTGGATGTCAGTTAAAAAGCCCTGAGATAGTGATCCCTAAATTTTGCTGTGTTATTGATTGTTCATGGGATTCTTGTCTCAGACATCCTGAAAATATTGGTATAGAGGGTAAGTAATCTGAACATATATTTTTTTGAAAAGCTCTCCAAGTGATTCTAATGCATAGAAAAGTATGGGAACTACTGTCTTATTGGCTTTCCCTTTCATTTTGTGTTATATTTTAATTTAATTTTTTGGAGGATTGTTTCTCATCTATGTCTTTTTATCTGCCACCTAATTATATTGTCATTTTGTCCAGACATTTTAAATGCACAAGATTATCCAGTGTATATTGCTTAATGCATTCTTAATAAACATGGATTTGCTCTGCATTTTGTTAAAAAATCATGCCTGTTATTTTTTATTATTTTAATCTTTACTTATCACATAACATCCATTATTTTGTGTCTGTTGCAATTTTGTTTAATATGTAGTTTTTGTGAATAGCATGTAAGTTTGGAACCCAATTTAAGGGTCTTTGTATTGCAATTGACCTTCTTTTAGTGATTCGAAAGTCATTTACCCTAGTAATTACCTTAGTTTCTCCTTTTAGTTTTATTAAAAAATGTAATTGAATTTTTGTTCTCTCATTTTAAACATAATGAGTAAAACTGTATGTTGGTGTTTTACATCTAGTTGGTGGAGTAAGGGGTTAAGGAGCCAAATGAAATTGTTCTAAAGTATCTGTAAATATTAGAGAAGAAAAATGAGTTGCTGATAATATCAACTCACTAGCGGTAAAAAAAAAAAAGTAGGTGTTGCACTTAATGAGTAAGAACAAATGAAAAAACAGAAAACACAATTTCAGGACAGGAGGAAAAAAAAGAACATTTTATCCAATAGAAGTCTGGAAAGAAAAAAAATTACTCAAAAGTTAAATCCTGTAAATAGGAAGCATGAAATAAAATGATTAAAGTAATACTAGTAATATGACAATTCCATTAATATATTTATATCATTAAATGTATTAAAAGATAAGGCCATTCAGATTTTACAAAAAACAAGTTCTCTCGTTGCATTCTCTGCAATCATAGTATATGAAAAGGGGATACAGAAAGGTTTTTTAAATGATAGAAAAATACCAAGAAAGAGTAAGCCAAAATAAAGTAGCAAACTTATTGCCTTAAAAATTTAAGCAAAAAAGAAAAATCATGTAAACAGAACATCACATAAAGGATAGAACTTCACATATTGGCAAGGGAAAAGAAGAATAAGACAACAGAATGAGTACATATGCAGCATGATGAGAAAAGATGAAAACGAGTTTATTATTGGCCCAAATGCATGTGGGAGAGATGACTAACAAACTCAGTTTAACTTAAGACCTAGCAATGAGAAGGTATTTCTTTTTTTGTTATGTCAAGGCAATGAGTTTTTACAGATAAAAATCAACCATGAACTTTGGATAAAAGTTATTTTGAAAAAAAAAATATGTTTCTTACAAACGGTTACATTTTGGAAAAATCATATTTAATGTATATTTCAGTATTTGATTTCTACTTTCTATGTGTCTATGACATCCTATTTTTTAATTCATGGTGGTGATGGATCTGTGGTGGAAAAACATGATTATATTAGAGTTAGATCTGTGTTTGAATCCCCTGTTTAATGCATAATAATAAATTTGTTCAGTCCAACTTAGACTTACATTTTAGGTTGCCTCATTTGTAAAAAGAGCATAATCAATATATGCTTATTATTTATAAACCTAAAACATTTCTCAAAATTATAATAAAATAATAATTATTAGGGATTAATAAGTACTTTATTCCAAGGAAATAAAGGCTGTGATTTAAGGAGACCATAATATAAAGAGAATTTTAAAATTCAGACAAATTAATTGCTAACACTCTATGGCAACTGAATATCCAACTTCCTATGACGGTATATATATATATATATAGTGTTGTACAAATTATGTGCCCCACAATGAGACAAGATATCAATGCCACAGGTAATAAAGACATTCTAGCTTATGACTAATCAAAAGGATATGTTCTACATATTTGACATTTAAATGAGATTAAGTCCCGTACTGAGCTTTGCAGTTATATATTCATACTGTGGTTATCTACACTGTTAGTTATCCTCCTCAAATAGCGCAGTTTTTAAAACACTGGAAATAATCATATTTTTAAAAAAATAACACATTGACATCTTCTTTTGTATTTGACAGACTGTGAAGAAACCTGCCTTTCACCAAATTTACAAAAATTTCTGAAAATTGTATTTGTCTTATTAAAATGTTTGAAGAATTGAAGATCTATCCTAAAGAAAGAAAATGGTGCAAAATATCACCTCTAGCAACAGTTTAATTTATAGTTAAGGAAATTGAGAAGAAGAATAGCTAAGGATTCTATTTGGGATCACTTAAAATCTAAAATAGCATCACCTAATAACCTGATAGATATGCTTAAACAAGTCTTGTCAGTTTTTCTGTTTTATATTTTTGTTGTATAATACAAAATGTCAATAATATGTTTGATTAAAAGAGTACTGAGGATTTTGAAAATGCACACATTTGAAATATTCTAAATAGTAGACCCATACTTAAGATATATAAAACACCCCATGCATATTTAGTGGGTACAGGAAAATTAGAAAGTGTTTAGAATTTGAGATTAATTAAATCATGTTTAATTAAAAAAAAAGGGTTTAGGCTGATGAGGTATCTCATGTACTATTTATGAATAACATCTTGATGGGAGAGAGACCTGAATTATTATTATGTCTCTGGTCTTATTTAAATTTAAGTTTATCCACATTTATTTTGGAAGTGCATTCAGCCTGCTGCTAAGGTGATACTGTAAGTAAAATACATTTAATGAATGCATAATGACTTTTTAAAAAGTATTTAATGATGTTGAGTTTTGCCATGATCACAATAATTTCTTTCCTAGGAACAATCTTTTTTTTGGCTGCAATTTAATTAGTTATTAATAACTGTAATATTTTTGTTCTCCTTGATTCTTAAATTCTGTCTCACAATTACATTTTTTGTGAACAAAACCATGAGAGGTGAATGTTGTTTTTATGCGATATAATTCTAAAGTTCTCTTTTATCTGTAATAAAAACAGAAATAATTCTAAGAGAATTTTCACAAACATTTCAGTCTCTACAGATTGTTTGGTCCCTAACTCACAATGGTTTGACTTAGGATTTTTCAACTTTATCATGGTGTGAAAGCAATAGCTTTCAATAGAAAGTGTACGTAGACACTACATCAAAAACTGATGATGTACTGTATGGTGACAAACATAACATAATAAAATTTTTTTTTAAATATTAAAAAAGAAACTAAAAAAAGAAAATATAAAAAAAGAATTTTACATTATGATCTTTTCCTGGGTTAGTGATACATGGTTCATTGGCCACCACAGCTCTGTCAGCCAAGTGGTCACAAGTGTAAAGAACCAATACACTTACAACCATCCTTCACCTATACACCCATTCTGTTTTTCAGTTTCAGTGCAGCATTAAATTACATGAGCAATTCAACACTTTATTATCAAATAGGCTTTGTGTTAGGTGATTTTGACCAACTGTAGGCTAATTTAAGTGTTCTAATCTACTTAAGGTAGGCAAGGCTAATCTATGATGTTCAGTAGGTTAGGTGTATTAAGCACAGTTTTGACAGACATGGGAAAAAGGAAATATGATCATCTATCCCTCCCACCCTCCCTCCCTTCTTTTCTCCCTCCTTCTTTCTTTCTTCCTTTCTTTCTTTCTTTCTTTCTTTCTTTCTTTCTTTCTTTCTTTCTTTCTTTCTTTCTTTCTTCTTTTTTTTCTTTTCTTTTTTCTTTTTCCCTCCCTTCCTTCCTTCCTTCCTTCCTTCCTTCCTTCCTTCCTTCCTTCCTTCCTTCCTTTCTTTCTTTCTTTCTTTCTTTCTTTCTTTCTTTCTTTCTTCTTTTTTATTTTCTTTTCTTTTTTCTTTTTCCCTCCCTTCCTTTCTCTCTCTCTCTCTCTCTCTCTCATCTTTCTTTCATCTTTCTTTCTTTCTCTCAACCATTTGTGGAACACCCATGGGAAAAATAAGTTTTTCTTTCTACTATAATGTCTTGTATCTTTGGTCAGTATTTTTCCTAAGAAAAATTTCCAACTCTCGTATTTGCATGGAATTTTTAGACCACATTGTAAAAAAACAAAAACAAACAAACACACAAACAACAACAACAACAACAAAACCTATGTGCTATTGTGTCTCCCTTTGGCTAGTAAGAATATAATTATGATGAGGATTGAAGAAATTTAGCTTAGAAGGAAATAATTGTTTTGCATATTACTTTGTATTCCTTATGTAGTCATATTGCATTTTTCCCACCAACATAAAATAAAAAGTAACTTTTATTTGCTTTTCAAGTTTTTATTTAAATTCCAGTTAGTTAACATACAGTGTCACCCTAGTTTCATTCTAGTAGTGTAGAATTTAGTGATTCATCAGCCACAAACAATACCCAGTGCTCATTACAAGTGCCCTCTTTAATTCTCCTCACCTATTTAACCCATCTCCCCACCCACCTCCTCTGTGGCAACCATCACTTTGTTCTCTATAGTTAACAGTCTGTTTCTTGGTTTGCCTCTTTCTTTTTCTCCCCCTCTGTTCATTTGGTTTGTTTCTAAATTCCACATATGAGGGAAATCAGATGGCATTTGTCTTTCTCTGACTGACTTATTTTGCTTAGTATAAAACTCTTTACCTCCATCCACTCCATTAAAAATGGCAAGGTTTCATTCTTTTTGATGGATGAATAATATTCCATTATTCCATTCATCAGTTGATAGACATTTGGGCTCTTTCCATAATTTGGTTATTGTTGATAATGCTGCTACAAACATCAAGGAACATGTATCCCTTCAAATCAGTATTTTTATATATTTTACCTAAATACCTAGTAGTGCAACTTCTGGATTGTAGGGTAGTTCTATTTTTAACTTTTTGAGGAATCTCTATACTGTTTTCCAGAGTGGCTGCACTAGTTTCCCTTCCCACCAACAGTGTAAGAGTGTTCCCCTCTCTCTGCATCCTTGCCAAAACATGTTTCCTGAATTGTTAATTTTAGCCATTCTGGCAGGTGTGAGGTGATATCTTGTTGTAGTTTTGATTTGTATTTCCAGGATAATGAGTGATGTTGAACATCTTTTCATGTGCCTGTTAGCCATCTATATGTCTTCTTTGGAAAAATGTCTATTCATGTCTTCAGTCAATTTCTTAACTGGGTCATTTGGTTTTTAGGTGTTGAATTTGATAAGTTCTTTCTAGATTTTAGAATCTAACCCTTCACTAGATATGTCATTAGTAAATATCTTTTCCCATTCAGTAGATTGCCTCTTAGTTGTGTTGATTGTCTGCTTCACTGTGCAGAAGCTTTTTATTTTGATGACGTCCCAATAGTTTATTTTTGCTTTTGTTTCCCTGGCCTCAGGAGACACATCTAGTAAGAAGTTGCTATGACCAGTGGCAAAGTGGTTACTGCCTGTGCTCTCTTCAAGGATTTTGTTTTGTTTTGTTTTGTTTTGTTTTTATGGTTTCTGGTCTTACATTTAGGTATTTAGTCCATTTTGAGTTTATTTTTGTGTGTGGCTTAAGAAAGTGGTCCAGTGTCATTCTTTTGGATGTTGCTGTCCAGTTTTCCCAATATCATTTGTTGAAGAGATTCTTTTTTCCATTGGATATGCTTTCCTGCTTTGTCAAATATTAGTTGGCCATATAGTTGTGAGTTCGTTTCCAGGTTTTATATTCTGTTCTATTGATCTATGTGTCTGTTTTTGTGCCAGGACCATACTGTCTTAGTTGCTACAGATTTGAGATATAGCTTGAAGTCCAGAATTGTGATGCTTCCAGCTTTGCTTTTCCTTTTCAGGATTGCTTGGGTTATTCAGGGTCTTTTGTGGTTCCATACAAATGTTAGGATTGTTTGTTCTAGCTCTGTGGAAAATGCTGGTATCTTGACAGGGATTGCATTAAGTGTGTAGATTTCTTTAGGTAGTATAGCCATTTTAATAGTATTTCTTCTTCCAACTCATGAGCATGGACTGTTTTTCCATTTCTTTATGTCCTGTTCGAAGTCTTTCATGAGCATTCTATAGTTTTCGGAGTACAGATTTTTTGCCTCTTTGGTTAGGCTTGTTCCTCGATATCTTACGGTTTTTGATCCAGTTATAATTGGGATCAATACCTTGATTTCTCTTTCTGCTGCTTCATTATTGGTGTATAGAAATGCAACAGATTTCTGTACTTCGATTTTGTATCCTTATATTTTATTGAACTGGTGTATCACTTCTTGCAATTTTTGGTGCAATCTTTTCAGGTTTTCAACATAGAGTTTTTTGTCATCTGCAGATAGTGAAAGTTTGACTCCTCCTTGCCTATTTGAATGCCTTATATTTCTTTGGGTCATCTGATTGCTGAAGCTCAGACTTCCAGTACTATGTTAAATAACAGTGGTGAGAGTGAACGTCCCTGTCTTGTTCCTGACTTTAAGGGAAAAGCTCTGTTCTTCCCACTGAGGCTGATATTAGTTGTGGGTTTTCGTATATGGCCTTGAAAAGCAACTTTTAAAGAAGAGACATAATCTAATGGAAATCTTGATGAAGATCCTTTAGTAGCATACCAAAATACAGACAGACTTAATATGTAAAGACAGATCTTTTATTACATAAAGGCAATTTGAGAATGAATTTTCTCAGTGCACATAAGATGCAAAATTCAAATTTATAGGTCGGTTCATATTTAAAAAGGAGGACATGTAATAATTGCAAAAAGAAAGTGTTATTCCACAAAGACATATATCTTGACCTAATTTAGCAATATTTCTCTTTTTTTTAAGATTTTATTTATCTATTTAAGAGAGAGTGGAAGCACAGTAAGGGCAATGGACAAAGGGAGAGGGAGAAGCCAGCTTCCTGCTGAGTGGGGAGCCCAATATGGGGCTCAAACCCAGGACTCTGGGATCATGACCTGAGCTGAAGGCAGATGATAAACTGACTGAGCCACCCAAATGTCCACAGTATTTCTCTTGCTGGTTTAATTAAGCAATCACTATTTTGCATCAACCTATTTAAGCAAACTTTACTCCACTTTGATCACAGCAAATGAGATAACCTCAAAACATGATAACAAATGAATAGTATAATTGACCAAATTATGACTCTAATTAGAAAATCACTAATTATTTAAACAAAATCCTAAGAATAGCCTTCCAAGTCCTTGGTATGTTGTCACTAGTTTCATCAAGCTAAAAGTTCATTTTCATTACAATTCAAACCATAATTAAAATTTCTCTGTTTCTGGATCTAATTTTGGAAGTGGAGAATGAATAGAACAGAATTATTAAACAAATTGATTGTATTTCATTTACCTTCATTTTGAAAGTTTGATAGAAACAAAATGCAAATATTTTTTAATGATTTTATTTTTTTCTCTTAACTTGATTGCTATTTTTTTCATTAAGCTGTCATTCAGATTGAATCCTGCAATATGGAATCCTCTAGTTAAAATATGATCTGTGGAGAGCCAGTCAGTAACACTAGGAAACCAGCTCTGAAACTAGACTTTAAATAGTAACAAAGGGAAATTATTTAAAATTGTACAAGTACCTTAGCATTATATAAAACTAATCAATAACAGGGCAATTGGTAGCAGAAGGCTCATAGAATCATGCCATCTAACTCAGTCCCTCCTCAGATCAAAGATTTATTAACATATTCAAGACAGTTCGTTTCTTCTGCACACTTGAGCCTTACAACACTATGAATTGAAATCTGATGCTTCTAGACATTCAACTCAAAGTTTAGCAGAGTGTGAGGACTTCACAAACATTTGTTAAAGGTAATTAAAATATGAAGTCAAGAGACATTTCTGCAATATTCAAAGTGGGCTATGAGCCCTATAAATTCAAATTCAACCCAGAGAAGGTAAAGCAGCTGAGATTTGAGCACTTACTTGTTCCTTAGGACAACAGAATTCTGAAGCTGTCATCTATGCCTTTTTGTAATTATCACCTATCTCTTTCTTTTAATCTAACTTTGATTAAAGGTATTCAATGAAATACCTCATGAGAATTCCAGTCATTAATACACTGAAAGTCTCATAAACAAACAAACATACAAAAACACTCTTTGTACACATGCAAAATATAAAAGTACTTTTCTTCCTTAGCCAGGTATATGAGGCAGTTTGAGACTAGTATCCCAATAACATTTTAGATACTCCAATCATGATGAAACATAAAGAAAATTAATTTGTAAATAATAGAGATTACACATGATATGGCACAAACCTTGTTGAAATGCTAGAATGTACATAATAGTAGACACTATGTAAATTTAAAAAATTTTCCTTTATGTTTTAGAATAGGCACTTTTATTCTTTTTTCTTGGAAATAGTAGCCAAAGAACACTATCATAGATATTATTTCTACCATACTATAGATAATCAAAGACTTAATTTATGGGCCCACCTGACTTGGAGATAGGTAAATATTAAACATCTCCACCTTTCTTCTGGTTAAATACATTGTATTACATTTTTGTAAAACTTTATATCTTCACAGCATTTTTACCTTCCCAGTAAAATCGAGAGGGAAAGATATAGAGATTTTCCATATATTCTTTGCTTTCTCATACATAGCTTTCACCCCAAATCTATAGTTTACATTATAGCGCATTCTTAGTGATATACATTTTATGAGTTTGGACAAATGTGTACAGACATGTATCTATCGTTACAATATTATAGAGTATTTTCACTACCCAAAAAATCCTCTGTGCTCTACCTATTTATCTCCCTCAACCCCACCCTAGTAACCACTGATCTTTTTATTGTGTCCATAGTTTGCCTTTTCCAGAATGTCGTATAGTTGAAATCATGCAGTATGTAGCCCTTCAGGATTAGCTTTCACTCAGTAATATGCATTTAGGATTCCTCCATGTCTTTTCATGACTTTATAACTCATTTCTTTTTGGAGCTGAATAATACTCCACTGCCTGGGTGTCCCATAGTTGGCTTATCCATTCACCTGCTTAAAGACATTCTGGTTGATTTTGAGCTTTGGCAATTACAAATAAAGCTGCTATAAACATTTCTGTGCAGTCTTCTGCGTGGACATAAGTTTTTGGTTCCTTTGGGTAAATATCAAGGAGCAGAACTGTTGAATCATATAGTGAAAGTATGTTTAGTTTTGTAAGAAAGTGTCAAATGTCTTACAAAGCGGCTATAACATTCTGCATTCCCATCAGAGATGAATGAGAGTTCCTGTTGCTCCATAACCTCATCAGCACTTGGTATTATCAGGGTTTTCATTTTCATTAAATTTTAAATATGTGATTTTTATCTTGTGACTTTGTCTTGAAAAATGCAAACTTAAATGTATATTACTTATTTTTTTATATTTGACGATTTCTCAGATATTTTTCTGATACTGATATTTAGTTTAATTTTAATCTAATTGCTATGATTTCAAATTTTAAAAATATGCTAACACTTGTTTGATACCTCAGGATACATTTTATTTTAGAGATTGTTTCCTGCTGCTGTTGGATGGAATGTTCTATAGAGGTCAGTTAGGTCACATTGATTGATAATACTGCTCAGATTTTCTATATTCTTACTGATTTTCTGACTGCTCTATCAATTACTGAGAAAGAAGTGTGGAAATATCCAACCATAATTGTGTATTTATCTGGTTTTCATTTCACTTTCATATGTGTTTTGCACCATAAATCTTATAACTCTATTATTAGGTATATATACACTTAGGCTTACTATATATTAATGGTTAATTTATTACTTTTATGAAGTCTCTTTAAATACATAGAGTTCTGAAACTACATCTTCTGATCTTAATATAGCCAAAGTCTGTCTTTAACAATCAATCACATAGTCTATCTTTTTCCACTCTTGTTTTAATCTGTATATGTCTTTGTAGGTGATTTATTGGGGACAACAAATAGCTGGGTCTTGATTTTTACATCAAATCTCACAGTACTGTCTTTAAGTTTGTATTCTATACCATTTAATTGTAACTATTAATATAGTTGATTTAAATCTAACATTTTGTCAGTTCTCTACCACTATTTGTTCCATCCCTTTAGTGTTCTTTTTTCTCTTTTTTCATCTGCTTTTAGATTATGTTTTTATTGTTACCATTATTATTTCATATTATGTCAATATTGGCTGACTAGTTATACCCTTATTTTTAATATTATATGTATTTATATTACTTTTCGTTTTTCCATTTTATGTTATTATCAGCTGAGTAGATATACAACTTATACCTATCTTTGATTTATCACAGTTGATCTTCAAATAATATTATACCATTCCATATATTATAAGAACCTTAAAAGAGTATACTTTTAATTCTTCCATTCTTCATGCTATTGTCATGCCTTTTACTTCCTCAGATATTACAAACTGCAGAATATGTCAGTTACTTTGCTTAAGACTCTCAATTGTCTTTTGGAATAAACAAAACAAGAAAAAAATTTATATTTATCTAAATTCGACTTCTTCATTTTTTCCCTTAGATACAAGCTTCTCTTTTGTATCATAAAGCTTTCTATCTGAACTTCCTTTAACATATCTTATAGAATAATGCGACAGCAATGAATTCTTTAAGGCCTTTTTCCCTCCCAAAAATATATATATATATTTTGTCTTAATTTTTGAAAGACAAGTTTTCTGTGAATTAGATTGCATTTTTTCTTTATAACTTTTAAGGTATTATTTCATCATCTTTTGGTGTGCATCATTTCTGATTAGAAGATTGCTATAATTCTCATTTTTTCATTTTTCTTTCATTTGCAAAGAGTGTATCCTATTTCTCAAACAGGAACTATAGTTTCTATGTTTTGCTTATTTGTCTTTTAAATTTTTTTACAGGCTCTTTTTTTTTTAAGATTTTATTTATTTATTTGACAGAGCAAGAGAGCACAAGCAGGGGGAGCAGCAAAGGGAGAGGGAGAAGCAGGCCCCCTGGGCTCCCTGCTCAGCAGGGACCCAGATGTGGGGCTCAATTACAGGACCCTGGGATCCTGACCTGAGCCAAAGGCACACACAACTGACTGAGCTACCCAGGTGCTCTACAGCCTCCTCACCTTGGTGGAGGTTTGCCTCTTAAGCACCAGACAACTACAGAAGATTCCTCTCTGCCTTTACGACTCTACCTTCTCCTCACTCCAGGTCCTCTTGAAATTTTGATCCAGAGCCTAGTGATATTCCTTGCCTTGAAAATTCTGCCTGTGAATTTTTTATTCCTTAGCTTTCAAATTTCTTTCTCTTGGGTGTTTAACATCTAGAGAACATCTTCAGAAGGAGATCTAATGTATATTTATTCTCAGTGATTCCAACTAGCTTAACTTGCACATATACACACCATGAGATTGTAAGAAATTTCACTCTACTTTTTCAGACCAGTTTCCTTTATCCATGACCCACTACCTCCCCTGCCACACACACCCCAGAAAATCATAAATGCTCCATAAAATAAACTTGTCATGTGTGGAAGCACTTCTAGGTTCCAATCTGTCACATCAGCTTCTATAGCTTTCAGAAGATCTGCTGATATTTTTTTCTAGTAGCATACTTCCCTCTGTTTATGGTAATCCTCAGCCTCAGGCCCATGAAATAAAATAGGTTTTAACAGCTGTTCAATTTATAAGGAGTCTTCTCTTTCTGGAATTTTAGTTCATAGTCTTCATTTTACAACTTTGTTTTCTTTAAAATTGATAAAACTTGATAAAATCAAAAGAATGACACATATGTAAATCTAAGCAATATATTAAGGTTAAAAGTCAAGAAAAATAGACATATTTATCCGACTTGAATCCAGAGCCAGAAAAATTCAAAACCAAAGAAATGATTATTACAATACTGTTAAGAACCCAATGTAAGTCCCACAAAAGAGCTGCCTGACTTTGAAAGACTGCATATAGCTTTTCCAGATAAAGGTTATTAGAAAAGATTCCTATCCGAATTTATCTTCAAACTCTAAGCTGAAATACAATTGCAGAATAAAAGAGTCTTAGATTTAGAAGCCTGCCATCAGGAGTTTTCTTAGGTTGAGAACAGGTTAATTGGGCTTCACACAAAGTGTAGTTTTAACAGCATGGAGTTAGTAACTCTGCTATCACTTTTCAGTTTATGTGGGAATGTAGCAACTTTTCCATGAAATTTATGATATCATCCTCTTCAAAAAAAAATGACATATGTTTACAATCTAAAATTAGGTTCAATGGTTGATTAGAAAACCCATGAGCAATAGCAAAATGCTGCCTTTATAGTGGGACAGTGAGATGGCAAAGACTCTTTACAATTTAAGATAACTGAGTCTATATGTGAATTTTGGAGCCTGAAACATTGTCAGTTTTCCTCTTAGCATATATTGCCCAGGGTTCAGATTCAGGCTGCCAAGAGAATACCTAACTGAAAGTAGAGCAAGGTGATATTTTTAAGATATTCTTTGCGGTCTATTACATAATAATGTTCTCTTAAATGCTATGTGTACATTTAAAATAAAATGTATCCATCAGAGAATACAAAGTTTGTTATTACATTTACCTATTTAACGATATAATTTATTCATTAGATATGTAATATCTACTGTATTCTTATTTAGATAATTTATTGTACCTGTCATATACCTAGAAAAATAATAATAGCAATTTTATTACATTCATTATTTATAATACTAGAGAGAACTCTCTATTACAGAAACTCAGAAGAACTATACCATTGTACAGATGTACATTGTCAGATCTGTTGTTACAATAAGGTTACTCCTGGCTCCAAACCATAATATTTTTGGCTTATGATTATTGCCTGATCCAACTCTATCTGACGAAATATAGCCACTCCACTACTGAAGACAATTTCTTTCTGAAATGGCCTTTGTACTCATAGCCTCTCCTCATTTAGTTTTCTTTCTAAAGTCAACCTTCATCTACTTTTTCATCTTCCCAAAAACTTGTTAGCACAAAAATTAAAAAGCAACAAAAGATAGAATATTATCTCCTGAGTATGTGAGACCATTAGTATTAACAGTTTTTAAGTTAGATTATAACGCAAACTTAAGAACAGGTTTTAATTTCCTATCCTTGATAAAAAAAAACATGTTGTGTGACACTAGTTAAATGAAGATAGAAATAACCTCTCAAAAGAGAGGAGTCACACAGTAATTCTAACAAGGGAAGTTTCATAAAAATAATTTTTAACTACAACAAGGAATTGGAATAAGAGAGATTGGCTACTAAGTAGAATGGAGAAATTCAAAGCATGTAAAAGTAGTAGTAAATATAAAAAACAGCCACTACCCCAGGGCTGAGATAAGGAATCCAAGAAAGACAATCCCGTTTCCTAGGCCTGAGATAATGACTTTGTTGGAGAAACCAAGGTCATGGTTTTCTTAGTAACAGAGAAGTTGCTATAGTGTTTTACTAGAAAACTTGCTATAAATCTGCCTTCTGGAGTTTGCTAAAAATTCCTCCTTTAGGATATGAGGGGAAGATGTTTATAAGGAGAGATGGCTCACTACAGACATTCAGCTTATAAAGCTACCCAAGGAGGAGATGCTAGTGATACCTGCTAGGTGAAGTGTTTCCCTGGCCACAGTGCAACTTAGCAGCCAGGAGCTGTGAGTGCTGCAGGAGACTGACCCTGGAGGGACCTGAACAGAGAAGTCTGTCAAATGAGCACATGGGAATCAGGAAATAAACACCCCTTTGTCCTGCAATGTTCTGTGTGTGTGTGTGTGTGTGTGTGTTTCCTCCACTGCCAAGCTTAACATTATGCCAGTTGTAAAGCTATCTAAAGGACCTAGATCCACTTTCACAGATGAAGAGATTAAGGGTGATTAAGTCAATGAGAAATAAATTGATAATTGCCAAAATGGGGTTAAATTGCAAGGATTTGATTAGTGAAAAATTCTGTGTGATAGACTGTAGGGAGGGAGGCAATTGAATCTGGGAGAGCTGTCTGACCAAAATATAAGACTGAACCTCTATGGAGAAGAGAGGGAGAGAAAGTTTTGTAAAAGTGTGCTAGAATACCATACAAGGAAATTCAACAAAGTCTTTAAGGTGTCCTCTAGCCAAAACTGGCCATCAGAGGAGTCCCATATCTGCTGAAAACAGGCCTGACTTAGTAAACCTGCTTAATTGATTGATGCTCAGATATGCAGTGGGAGCACTCACTGGAAATGTGGGAGCAAACATGACAATGGAGTTTAGAATGCAATAGTTTGAGACTTTAGTCAAACATTTTTTTAATTTTGAGATTTGCAAGGTATATTCTCATGGACAACACAAGTTACAGTATAATTATAAACTCCTGAACAAATGTTGGTAAAAATCCACTGTATTCATGAATCCTGTTTGAGACAGAAATGTAGAAGTAGGATTATAGGTAGAAATAGAAAAAGATGAAAGATGGAAACTAGATACAGGATAGAAACAGAGGTAGAAGTAGAAATAATATGGGAAAGAGAGAGAGAGAGAAAGACAGATTGAGAGGGAAAGAGAGAAAGGGGCAGAGAAAGAGAAGAGAGAAGAGAAGAGAAAGAAGAGAAGAGAAGAGAAATAGAGTTGTTGAAATCCATATCCGGAATGAAGCATGGAGATGTGAGTTATTAAAAGAACCCAAGAGATAAAGGAGTCTATAAGATATTTGCAAAGTCATGCCCCACTTGGGAAATATGAGGACATTTTGGGGAACGCATTGGGCTTCCATTCACAGAATGAGGAGGGTATAATCAGACTATATGGAGACATGCTCTATAAAAAGTGAAATAATCTATGGACTCTGAGAAACAAACTGAGGGCTTCAGAGAGGAGGGAGGTGGGGGAATGGGATAGGCCGGTGATGGGCAGTAAGAAGGGCTCGTATTGCATGGTGCACTGGGTGTTATACGCAAGGAATGAATCATGGAACTTTACATCAAAAACTAGGGATGTACTGTATGGTGACTAACATAATATAATAAAAAATATTATTAAAAATTTTTTTAATTTAAAAAAAGTGAAATAATCTTTGAATCCCTATAGTCTTGTTTTATTTAAAAAAAGCATTTTAGCCTCTCAATCATTTAATCTTTTTTTTGACACTATGTTATTTTTGTCATGATATACTCACTACTGCTGGAGAATAGGTCTTTCTACTGCAGACTATACCCACTCATGTGTCTTGGATGAAGTTGGTTATTTCCTGCTGATATTTTGTGAACACACAAATAACCTTAAAATGTTGGCACCTGGAAATGCAATGTAATGTCTTCCTAGCTACCTTAATATAATAAAGATGTTTAAAGGTTTAAATAGAATATGGGCACCTGGATGGCTCAGTTGGTTAAGTGTCTACCTTCTGCTCAGGTCATGATATCAGGGTCCTGGGATCAAGCCTCACATTGGGCTTCCTGCTCAGAAGGGAGCCTTCTTCTCCTTCTCCCTTTGCTGCTCCCCCTGCTTGTGCTCTCTCTCTCCCAAATAAATAAATAAATAAATAAATAAATAAATAATATTTTTAAAAAAAGATTTAAATAGACTAAAGAAACATGATTCTATTTAAATAGGAATAAATACAATAAATGTGTTTACTTCTGTGATCTTTAGCACCCACCACCACCAAGTATTACTGTAAACTTACATTGTTTGAGCATAGTGGTTACAGGTGAAGGGGAAAAAATATAAATGACATTAATAACATTTCTCCTTCAACTCCTGAATATTGCTTTATCTGTTTCCTCTTCTGAAATCTCTTTGAAATGTGTGACTATACTTTTTAACCTAGTAATATAATACCATAGTGCACATAAGTGAAATTCAAAATAAGATTGCCTAAAGGAACACTTGCATTTCCGTTGACTGTGTAACTTTTTTTTTTTTCTCTTTTGCTAAGGCATTCTTTCCAAATGACAAGTGACTGTAAAAGTAATGGGTAATAGGAAAATAAATAACATTTGAGGACATAACCGAATATTTGAAGATGAAGAAATAAATATATAACTGCTCAAAAATACCAACTAGGTAAAGCCAGGTAGGTCCCAAGTAAAATATACTTAAATGCTGTCAAGAAACTTTGACTTAAACGAGATTTGCCAAATGAATTTTTAATATCTTAATGCTCTATTTCCTATGTCACCTTTACTGTTCACTATTTTAAGCAGCATATACATATGAATTGACATCCAAACTGTGATAAGGCATTAAGACAGGCAGTGGTTTTTATATTTTTATATTTTATTATATTGTGCCATTATGAATAAGGGAAACTGTAGTAAAATTATGGTTCTCTCTGAGATGAAATAGAAATTTATAGCTACACTTTTTTTTAAAGATTTTATTTATTTATTCGACAGAGAGAGAGACAGCCAGCGAGAGAGGGAACACAAGCAGGGGGAGTGGGAGAGGAAGAAGCAGGCTCCCAGCAGAGGAGCCTGATGTGGGGCTCGATCCCATAATGCCAGGATCAGGCCCAGAGCCAAAGGCAGACGCTTAACCGCTGTGCCACCCAGGCGCCCCTATAGCTACACTTTTTTAACCTGGACTTCAGAAAAGAATTAAGAGTAAAAGAGAAGAGGCACAACTACTTCTTTATCAGTTCTTCATTAGATGTCTTTTGTAAAAGAAATTACATTTCTGGCTAAAGCCTTCCCAAGTCTGATTAGATTTAAAATAATTTCACAGAAACATTATCACAATCTAAAATATTCCAAAAAACACCTATAGTAAAATACTATGACCTCTACCTGTTACCTTGTAAATTTTTCAATTACATGGGGATATTCATTTAGCTCTTCTACACACTTCAGGGGTTTTACAAATAAAAGTCAAATGTGTTCCCAGTTCTGTATCCCTCTGAGTCAATTGGATATGCATATCTATGCAGTTATTTTTGGTACATACTGGTAACCACCATTCTCAGTCAAATTTTGCCATGCTTAAAGACATTTATTAGCAAGCAGGGTAGTAAGTAATCATACATTCCAGCTTTGTACATTTCAGTACTCTATAACTTTCTGTGTGAAAGGTTCATCTAGGGAAAATTTGATGAAATTTCAGAGACAGGTTTAGGCAAACCTCATTTAAATCCAGCCCAAGAAGAACCTTTTGAGACATCAGTGGGAATATAAAAGAGTCAAGAGTACCATTCTGAAGGATTCAAGGTTTCTAGATTTTTACAACTTGCTTCTTAAGAGGTAACAAATTATTTTAAAATAGCTGAGCCAATTCACATATCTTGATTTCTTCCATCAATAAAGGTATTGTACGACGGCTGATTTCCTAATTAACAAGCTGCTAAATTTAACAATAAAAACCAATTTCTTACTGTGCTTAAAATATACAAACACAAATAAACAAATAAACAAATTCATAACAGAAAAAGGCAGGTAGATCTAGGATAGAAATCAATTTTTTTATTGACAAAATAGTGTAGAAACCTCATTACTTCTATAAAATAAACACAACTTTTTGTGAAAGTATGGATCTGAATATATTACTCCCATTGTGATACACTGTTAAATATGAGCTAATCACACCCTTATTAATGATGTTAGAGCACTTGAACTAAGATTTAGTTAAAATCATAAAGATTAAAGTTTGGTGAAAAGTCATATAAGAGTATATGTTTGAAAGTCTAGTGACCTAGATGAATGAACTTTCTAGATGATCTCTATGGACAAAAGTTAAAAAATAAAATCATCCTGGTTTTATGAAGTATATTCATAGGAATGAATAGCATGGAAGTCCTAAATATGGCCTTTAAGGAAGGTTCACCTTGCCTCCTCTCTCTCTCAAACTGAATCTATGGCCTCATGGAAGATTCCCAATGACCAGGTGAATGAGGAAAAACAAACGAAACTAGTTTACAGTGTGCTGCCGCCACCTGAAGTTGTTAGTTTAGCGTTATTGCCATAATTAGGGATGATCCCAAGAAATAGTATTGGAAGGAAATATTGCCAATCAGCAGAACTTTAAACACTATACATGTGTTGTTATTGTTATTTTATTTTTGCTTTTGGTTTTGTTTTGCAGAGAAGAAGGCAGCCAAAGTTATAAATCTAAAGTGATTCATGGACACTGAATAGTGGCTAATTCTAGGACTGTATGGTTAGGGACTTAAAACATACACACACCATTGGAGGTCTATAGATAAGGATATCTGCAAAAGAAGAAAATAGGTAAGATCAACAAATGAGCACAAAGTATGATCTGTGACCTATATGAATATCCACCAAACAGCAACTTCTGCAGGGGAAGATCTTAATAAAAGGTAATAGAACATGACACCCCAAAATATGCTGCTATAGTGTCTTATTTTGAACTGTAGATAAAAAAAAAAAAAAACCAGCAAATGCAGGGAGAGTCTTATCTGAACTCTCGGTATCTCCCTAAAGACAAATCCTCCAAAAGAAGTTAATTTGCCATAAATCCTTTCCCTGAAAGTTTTACCAACCAGAGAAGATTGGCTCATCACAAGAGAGGAGACTAGAAGTCCATACCATACTGAGTAAGGAGCCTGACTAGGAGCTCAGTCTCACGACCCTGAGGGGTCTCAGCCAAGAACTCAGAAGGTTAGAGAAAAAATTATTCTTTCTCCCCTGTATTAATAATCAGGCAAATAAAATGAACTGTTATTGAGATAACAGCCATCCTAACCTTTGCTTCTGAACAGAGGTCATGATGACAGGAATGGATTTTAAGCCTGAGGTTAGCCTCATATATTTTACTCACCAAGGCAATCTGGCTATGGCTGTTGCTGAATGCCAAACCTATCAGATAACAATGCTGAAGATGTGTTTCAGCACCATTCACCTAAGGGGCCAGCCCCCCAGCCATCATGGAAGGAAAAACAATTTGTTAGCACTGGAATAAACCAGGTGGATATGAATTTTCTTTCTAGCACTATAATTACCATCAGTGGGCTTACAGAATATCTAACTCACAGTGTGTTTCCACACAGATGTCTTCTGACTTAATTGAATTCACTCATCCTGAAGTACCTCATCTGATTTTGTAATTGTTTTATTTGGAAATTAAATGTGACTAAAACAGTTACGTAAGGAGGCCAAGTTGACAAGAAGTAGGCTCTGGTGACTTAGATTCCAGGTCTTAGTTAAATCAGAACTCAAAGTACCCAAAGGCTCTTTCACTGCATTCTACCATGTTAGGATTGCCCAAAATATGAGTTCTTAAGGTATTTGAGAGGTGGATATAAAGCAGTAATTATAACTTCCTGAAGGTTGTCATGGTTAAAAATGGCAGACAGTTGCAAAAATGCTATTAAGTGACAGCTTGTTCTCAACTCTCTTCCATCTCATTTTTAACTACTCTTTCTGCTGAATGAACCCCACTGAGTGACAGGTCCCAGGGCTCATCATTATATATTAGACTACAGATCCAAAGAACCAACAGCTCCCAACAAATGTCACCAGTTCTCTCTTCCTTGTTGCACTTCGGCCGCTGACAATCCTTGGGTTTTTAGATTCATTAGTTTGGTGACTCCTCCGTTCTAACAGTGTCTCTTTCTGATCTTTACTTTACCAGCTATACCTTATTCCATAACTCACAGGGGTTCTGACATTGAACCCTGACTGGAACAACCATTGTCATGACTGATTCAGGCAAGAATTATAAATGTATGCTAAACTATTAGGGATGGGATATTTCTTCCCCCTCTCCTCCCAATGGTCTCTTAACTGTCAAATCACAGATTTCTTTCTGGCCATTGCCAGCCATCAGGGAAACATCTATTTTGCCTTGTGAAATTGATCTAACTTGGTACTATTAGTATTAAAAAAACAACAACCTATGTCATAAGATATGCTTTTATACATATATACCACAATTTAGAAGTACAATAACTATATTTTGAAGAAAAAGATTTGTCAAATCTATGCTTACTCCTAGTTCAGAATCAAGCACCTTCCTAAATTAACATGTGTGTATATGCTCGATGTGCTGATGAGTGTATTTTTTTGTTTCTTTGTTTTTACTCTGGAAGTATTAATCCCGGCAAAGCACCTTGTCCTCTGGTGAACTTCTGAAGTGAAGATGGAGCACGAGGCCTCCAAGAAGGAGCTGACTTTGCTGGCTTCTCCATGGGACTCTTCCCAGATGACCTCCGGTGGCCTCTGCTCAAGTTTCACCAGCTCATATTGTAACCTTTTCTGAGACTTCATAGTCCAGAAAATTAGAGGCAGAATTTCCTGGTCCATGTGTAAAATAAATAACTGGAATATAAAGACAATTTCCTTTCTTTTGAAAAAGAAAATGTTCTGATTATATCAGTTAGATAAATGTAAAATTGCTTCTAAGTAAAATGGAAAATAGCAGCAGAACATTTGCAAAAGAGTAACAGTATTTCTCTAACCATCAGGCTTTTATTAAAAAGATGATGCCAATCACCTTATGGACATACATGAGAGTAGTAATAAGACAAAATACTGTTTTCACAAAATCATGATCATGGTAATCCATATTTTATTGCCTAATTGCAAAAAATCCATAAATCATATACATAGTGTCCCACCATTTCAAGCATCATCATCTCACACAAAACTGAGTTGTAGATGATGGTTTTATCTCCCCACAAAGAAAATATTTGTAGAAACATAGTGAAATGTCTCTTCTTCATTATTTTGCTTGTTTTTATACATGGGACTTATGGTAGGTCCCAGAAACATTGTGTTAAGTCTTTGTGAAAATGGGTTATTTGGTTCATCAGGAAATCATCAATCAGAGGACCAACCTTGTTAAGGTTTTACTAAAATCAATGCTTCATATGCTCTAACAATATAAATTTTGTCCCTAATAGGATGATGCTGTCACAGGGAAACAAATGTGAATGTCAAAGCGTGTGTTTTTGCCATCAAAAAACATATAACCGAACTCTTCAGAGTCCATACAATGTTATTGTACACAGACTTTTGTTCTGTCCCTATTTTGTGTAGGAGTGTCTTTTAAAGGATGATAGCTGAAGGTAGATATATTTTTTCTTCAGCGTTTCTTTTTCGCATTTTTTCAGCCAGCTAGCTGAATGAGATAGTTGCCAAAGTTTGAATTTTTGTGATGATGAATTAAAGGAATATAAAGTGTGGTATTACAAAGAAACAAAAGATTGACAAAGATTTCCAAAAAGAATATAAATTGGCCAACACAAAGATCTGGAAGAGAGAGATGATAGAGAAGGAGCAGAAAGAGCATCCACAACAACAAACCCTAAAGACAGAACTGATGAGAAAGCTTGGTGGCTTAAAGAGGGTGAAATTCAGGAGCAATAGTAAAGCCAAGAGAACTGTGACTATCAAGATTGAAAAGTATTACTAAATATTAAGAATCAGATTGTTCTGAGTGCTCACAAGAAAAGCAGTGAAGCTTTGAAATAACTTGTAATTATCATTTTTACTTTTTGTTATTAGACTTTGTTTCATTTTGTGCAAATTTACACAGAGACTGAGCCTTGGAAATCTCCACACCATATTAGAGATACATGAGCCAAAAAACTCAATAAGAGTAAAACCTGCAATTTATAGAGTTTATAGAATTGGACTTTAATTTTGAAGCTAGAGAATATTAAAAGCAATATAATTGACACAATCACTTATTTTCTATTTAAACATAACTAAGAAACAGGCTATTGATAAAAATCTCTTTTTTTGGTTTAATTTCATGTAAAGTTGTCATAAAAAGGTGCTGTCATTTTGATATAGAAAAATGATGATGACATATTTGTGTTTTGAATATTATAATGACCTTTGAAAGAACATGCTCTAGGCAATATTCATGCACATCTATTTTCTCCTTTGAGAAATCCACATCCACTTACAGAAAACCTTTAAGGTGTTTATTTAAGTTCTGCCTAGAAATCAGGATTTCCTGCAAGCAAAAACCAGAAGGTTATAACTATATTTTCATGTAATTTTTCTTGAGAAAGTTTAATATATCTGGGACAAGTTCAGGCATAGTAATATTTTTCTTGCAAATTCTTGCACAAAAGAGTATTAACTATTTTTATTGAACTGTAGTGGGAAAGTAAACTATTTGTCAGGAATTATATTAACTAAAATATATATTTATCAAGACATTTTTGAGATGGATTGCTATTAGAATTTTTCTCATCTCAGAAACATTGTAAGATATTCATTTTATGATGAAGTTACATATGTGGTAAGTAAATGTTTCTTCATTTTGTTTTTATTCATTGATATTAAAATACACTTATTGAAATAGTAGCATGATAGTTGAAGGTATGGGATGATGAGACATTTTCTTGTGTGAACGCTATCCATTGGCTATTGAGATGGTTCAGTTTTCATTTTCTTCTGACCTAAAATTCCAAAGTCACCTTATCATAGATTTCTTCCCAACTACTCATGTAAGATAACACTCACGCTCACTCTCCCTTTTACTGCACTCTTTATTCTCCATGGTTTTATCACTAACACATTTAATATGTATTTATGTTTTGAATAACCTCAGGTTATAAGTTTCATGAGATCAAAGATTTCTCCTGTTTTGCTCATTCATTTATCACCAGCACCTAGTAAAAGTCTTCAGCTCAACAAATAGCTTTTGAGTGAACAGACAAATGAGGTTGTATTTAGCTTAAAATCAGCAGAAAAATTGGATTTATATTTGAAACCATAATATGAGAAAACTGAACCAGAATAAAAACATAGGTATGGAGAGATGATATTCTGACAACTTAACTAAGCAAACCCAAGCACACTCTCTCCCTTTTTCTCTGAAACATAATATATAAATACAGACAAATACACTTCTTAATTTTTATTTAGTAAATTCATTTTAAATAATAAATTATAAATTTATAGAAAATTATAATTTATTAAATATATAAAATATATTTTATATAATACATTATTTTCTTATAAGCAAATTTTACATAATTATTTATATTATTCTCCTTAGGATTCATTAAAGACATTATTAAAGCATTTTAATACTCCTATAAGATATATTTGATAGGTTTGTGATATGAGTTGAGAAATATATGAACTAAAACTTTGGACTGAAGAGTATGGAAAGAACCAATGACTTGTGTTTTTTATATGGAGGCAAAAAGGGCATAAAAGTACATGGAAAGCAGACCATGGCTGTGACTAGAGAAAATTTTTGAGTGTAATGTATCTTTATTCTTATTTACTTATTTCTTTATCTACTTATTTAAAAGATATTATTTATTCATTTGGGAGAGAGAGACAGAGAGAGCACAAGCAGAGGGAGAGGCAGAGGAAAAGAGAGAAGCAGACTCCCCACAGAGCTGGGAGCCTGATGTGGGGCTCCATCCCAGAACCTGGAGATCATGACCCGAGCCGAAGGCAGAGGCTTAATCATCTGAGCCACCCAGGCACCATGTATCTTTAAGTGTGGGGACAAACTACTATGATCATGACCATCTGTACAGTATAATTAGTGTGTTTATTCCATAGAAATAAGATTTATGTGTGATTGTTTTTGACAAAAAACATAGGAAATTAAGTGCCTTGTATAAATTAAAATGAAACGCATGAACAAACAAAACCAAAAAGTGGTATAATAGTCTCTATGAAAAACTGATAAATGATATGTAAAAAATGATATGTGATTTTAGCAGAAAAATTTTAAAAATAACAAAGAAATCATATAATCTGGTTAAAGATAGATAAGAAACATAATGAGACAGTAACAAAGAAAGCTTAGAAAATAATTCAACAGAGACCACTTGACTGGAAAAACATAAAAGAAAGAAGGAGAAGGAATATTTTCAAAGAAATCTATGAGAAAATAATAAAAGAAAAATTAACTACTAGTGAAATGTAAATCTCAATAAGAAAATTGATATGGTTTGGAGGAACAATATATTAAAAAAAAAAAAAAAAGAAAACAAAACAGCCGAATAAGAAGAGATAGGGTAATGGCAATCAAAAAGAGAAAAATGGAAATTAAAACAGATCATTGAAAATCTCAATCAACCCTTCAGTATGGACATGGATTTAAAAAACCCTTTATAATAAAGAGAAGTTGTAATACAAATACTACATAAAAGAGTCAATGTCTCTCTCTAAATAGCATCTAATTTAAAAAGAAATCCCCTGTAATACTTTTTAATCCCATGTATTTTATTACTTAATCATGATTACCTGCAATGTTAAATATGTCTTTTTAAAAAGATTTTAATCATCTCAGAAGGAAAGGAATGTTTAGGTGTAATATGATACCCAGAAACAATAAATAAAAGGTTAATGATGGGAATTTTCTACATGAAGAAAACAGTATATAAAAAAGTCAAAGAAAAATAATAATCAGAAAAAAATTATAGTTTATATGAGTGAAAAGTTAATTTGTCTTCATTTATATATAAGAAATGTGTAAAGAGTCTTCACTCATATGTAAGAGTGGGCTAAGGACTTTAAAAATTGTTCACAGAACAGTGCATACCTATGAAAAATCTTCTACTGTGGTGATAATTATAGAAATAGAATTAATACTATTTTCAATTAATCATAATGGCAATAATCACAAAGATCTATAGTCTCTCTGGTCAAAAGCTTAGAGAAGGAAGTCGAGCTATTTGTTACTATAGTGTAAATTGATAAAATTCTCAAAGGAAGTTAATTGAAATGCCTATCAAAATTATCTATCACTTTATTTTTATACGTTTGCAAAATTATGTATCTAAAATTTAATTAATTGTATTTGCATAGCAAAATATTTGAAAAAAACTGGTTGCCAATTAACAGGGGCCTATTTATATCAGTTTCTTTAGATCAGAGGTCTGGCGGCTTGACTGGGCCTTTGCTGAGAGTTTCACAAGATCAAAATCAAGGAGTTAAATGTCTGTAGTTTATGAAGACTCTAGAGGAGGATATGTTTCCCTGTTGGGTCAGGTTGTTGCCAGAATTCAAGTTGTTTGTCGAAGCTATGTGACAGAGGTCTCCATCTTGTTGGCTATTAGCTGAGAGCTATTCCCAGCTTCTAAAGGTCATTGAATTTCTAGGTTCATGGTTATCTTCCTCTATCTTGAAAACCTCCAAATACGAATGGTCCTCACTTTGCATATCTCAGATCTAATCTTCTGCCTTTTTCTGACTCTTCTGCCTTCCATTTTTAAGTACCCAGGTGATTGTTTTGATCCTACCCATGTAATCCAGGACAATATTCCTATTTGAAAGTCTCTAACAGTAATTCCACATGCTAGTCTCTTTTGCCATTTAATAAGGCATACTAAGAGAGTCCAGGGATTAGGGTATGAAAAGCTGGGACACCAACATCCTGTTTACTGCAATAATTTAATATGTTTCCATTTGTTTTGGGAAAAAAAATCTGCAACATATTTGGTTATATAAAAGAATACTACTTGAGGATTGCCTGGGTGGCTCAGTTGGTTGGGTGTCTGCCTTCGGCTCAGGTTGTGATCCCGGGGTCCTGGGATCAAGTCCTGTATTGGGTTCCTTGCTTAGTGGGGATCCTGCTTCTCCCTCTGCCTGCTGTTCACCCTGCCCGTGTGTGTGCTCTCTCTCTCTCTCTGATAAATAAATAAAATCTTTAAAAAGAAAAAAAAAAAGAATACTACTTGAAAACTGGAAGTTACTTTAAAAACTAGGAAAATTATGAAGAAGGAATGTGAGTTTCTCAGAGGCAATGGATAGGTAGATACTTTTCAATGCTTATCCTTTGCACATTTTGAATGTCTATGTTTGTATATATACATATATATGCACATATTTTGAATACATACATACATATTCAAAATATAAACAGAAATACTAAAAAACATGAAGTCACTAATTCAGAAATACAAAAATAAATCAACAGAATTTGTGCTGTGGTAAAGATTAAACTAATTGTCACATATCTGGAAGTATGGGAGTGTGAAATGCCTAGTGAGTAAGACTTAGTGTAAATAGAAAAAAAAACAACTATATTTGCAGTGAAAAATGATCATATGAAGAAAAGCTTTTAAAATCTTTTCAGTCATTCAGGGCTGTCAATCAACATTAATAATTTTTGCAAGAAAAAAAAAAGACCTTTAGTCAAAGGTTTTATAGAGGAAATAGGCCATTCTGCAATGTAATATAACAAGGAGTATAGACTATATTAAAAATAGCAACAATTGAAAAAGGAGTTCAAAGGAGAAAATTTTTAACAAAGGAGCAGTAGAATGAGAAGAAGAAAAAGAGCAGGATTTTTTTTTCAGTAGAAAAGATACCAGATGATAATAGTGATACCCAGTGATAGAGAGAGTGTGTTTGTGTGTGTGTGTGTGTGTGTGTGTGTACATATATGTTTTCCTCCAGTATATAAGTAAAGATACAAAAGATAAAAAAAAATGGTATTAGAAGAAAACACATATAATAGAGGAGCCACTCTTGGGTGACAGTGTTTAAAGTGGGAGAACGGAAGGAGGAGTTAAGATGGTGGAGAAGTAGGGGACCCCTTTTTCAGCCAGTCCCCTGAGTCGAGCTGGATAGGTACCAGACCAGCCTAAACAACCACGGAACCAGCCTGAGACGCAGGAAGATACATCTGGATCTCTACAAATGAACATCTCCAGCGCTGAGTACTGAGGTACAAAGCAGGGAGCTCTGAAACCGCGCACAGATATTGGAAGATAAATGGAAGGGGGAGGGAGCTGCCGCGTTCAGGCGCCGGGAAGCGGTAGCCACCAGCACGGGGGAGCGGGGCGGACTCGCGGACGGCACCCGCAAAACAGCAGACTGAGACCGTGAGCCGGGAGCACGCGCCACGAGGCATCTCGCGGAACCCCGGAATCCCAGTGCGCTCACTGGATTCAGACTGAGACCGGGAGCTTCCGGAGTGCTGGGGGGCTGGTGGCTGGCGGCGTTAGAAACACAAAGGACAGAGACGCGGCGGCCCCGGAAGTGAGGGCTGGGACGCCGGGTGTGGGGCGCACATCCTGGGACACTGCAGGCTTGAGCAGCACCAACAGTAACAGAGTTAAAGTGGCCAGAACATCAGTGGAGAACGGGCCGCAATCCCTCTGTTCTGTGACAGAGGCTGAAATTCGGCCGCTGCTGCTCTGACTCTCAGAAGAGGCACAGCAAACCGCCAGGGAAGCTGCCAGAGAACAAAAGCCTGGAAATAATGGCTCACAGGGGGCCCATCCCCATCCCCCCTCGCAGGGGACACGGAGACTCTACTAAACAGGGTTGCCTGAGTATCGGTGTGGCAGGCCCCTCCCCCAGAACACAGAAGGCAGGTTGAAAAATCAAGAAGCCCACAACCCGGGGCGCCTGGGTGGTGCAGTCATTGAGCTCCTGTCTCCGGCTTAGGGCGTAATCCCGGCGTTCCGGAAAGGAGTCCCTCATCGGGCTCCTCCGCTGGGAGCCTGCTTCTTCCTCTCCCACTCCCCTGCTGTGTTCCCTCTCTCGCTGGTTGGCTCTCTGCCACATAAACAAATAAAATCTTTAAAGAAGAAGCCCACATCCCTAAGATCCCTATAAAACAAGGGGCACGGCCTGGGACCCGGTCAATAATTTGGGCTCTGGACAACCCTGCAACCTCTCCTCATCAGAATGACGAGAAGGAGAAGTCCCCCTCAGCAAAGAAAAGAAATGAGTCTGTGGCCTCTGCCACAGAACTAATGGATATGGATGTAACCAAATAATCAGAAATGGAATTCAGAGTAACGATGGTCAAAACGATGAGTAGAATTGAAAAAAGTATTAACAAAAAGGTTACTGAGAATATAGAATCCCTAAGGACAGAAATGAGAATGAATCTGACAGAAATTAAAAATTCTATGAGCCAAATGCAGGCAAAACTAGAGGCTCTGACAGCCAGGGTCACCGAAGCAGAGGAACGTATTAGTGAATTGGAGGATGGGTTAATAGAGGAAAAAACCAAAATAGAAGCTGGTCTTAAAAAAATCCATGCCCAAGAATGTAGGTTACAGGAGATTACTGACTCAATGAAACAATCCAATGTCGGAATCATCAGCATCCCCAAGGGGGTGGAGAAAAACAGAGGTCTAGAAGAGATATTTGAACAAATTGTATCTGAAAACTTCCCTAATCTAGCGAGGGAAACAGACATTCGTGTCCAAGAGGCAGAGAGGACCCCTCCCAAGCTCAACCATGACAAACCTACGCCACGTCACGTCATAGTGCATTTCGCAAATATTAGATCCAAGGATACAGTATTAAAAGCATCCAGGGCAAAGAAATTTCTCATGTACCTAGGCAAAGGCATCAGAATTACGTCAGACCTGTCTACACAGACCTGGAACGAGAGAAAGGGTTGGGGGGGGGGCATTTTTAAAGCTCTTTCAGAGAAAAACATGCAGCCAAGGATCCTTTATCCAGCAAGGCTGTCATTCAGAATTGATGGAGAAATAAAGACATTCCAGAATCGCCAGTCATTAACCAATTTCATAACCACGAAACCAGCCCTACAGGAGATATTAAGGGGGGTTCTGTAAAGTTAAAAAGGCCCCAAGAGTGATACAGAACAGAAAGTCACAACCAATACAAACAAGCCAACTCTTAACCAGAATAAAGAGACATATAGATAAAAATACATTAATAGTAGGGGACCTCAACACTCCACTATCAGAAATAGACAGAACACTCTGGCAAAAACTAAGCAAAGAATCAAAGGCTTTGAATGCCATACTCGACGAGTCAGACCTCATAGATATATATAGAACACTACACCCCAGAACCAAAGAATACTCATTCTATTCTAATGTCCATGGAACATTCTCAAGAATAGACCATGTTCTGGGAAACAAAACAGGTCTCAACTGATACCAAAAGACTGAAATTATCCCCTGCATATTCTCAGACCACAACGCTCTGAAATTGGAACTCAAATGCAAGGAAAAATTTGGAAGAAACTCAAACACTTGGAGACTAAGAACCATCCTGCTCAGGAATGACTCGATAAACCAGGGAATCAAAAATCAATTTAAACAATTTATGGAGACCAACGAGAATGAAAACACAATGGTCCAAAACCTATGGGATACTGCAAAGGCAGTCCTAAGGGGGAAATACATAGCCATCCAAACCTCACTCAAAAGAATAGAAAAATCTAAAATGCAGTTTTTATATTCTCACCTCAGGAAGCTGGAACAGCAACAGAGGGACAGGCCTAATCTACTCATGAGGAAGCAGTTGACCAAGATGAGAGCAGAAATCAATGAATTAGAAACCAGAAGTACAGTAGAGCAGATCAACAGGACTAGAAGCTGGTTCTTTGAAAGAATCAATAAAATTGACAGACCACTGGCAAGACTTATCCAAAAGAAAAGAGAAAGGACCCAAATTATTAAAATTATGAATGAAAAAGGAGAGGTCATGACCAACACCATTGAAATTGGAAGGATTATTAGAAATTTTTATCAACAGCTATATGCCAATAAACTAAGCAATCTGGAAGAGATGGATGCCTTCCTGGAAACCTATAAACTACCAAGACTGAAACAGGAAGAAATTGATTTCTTAAACAGGCCATTTAATTATGAAGAAATTGAGTCAGTGATAAACAACCTTCCAAATAACAAAACTCCAGGCCCGGACGGTTTTCCTGGGGAACTCTACCAAACATTCAAAGAAGAAATAATACCTATTCTCCTAAAGCTATTTCAAAAAATAGAAACAGAAGTAAAGCCACCAACCTCATTCTATGAGGCCAATATTACCTTGATCCCCAAACCAGGCAAAGACCCCCTCAAAACGGAGATTACAGACCGATTTCCCTAAGGAATATGGATGCCAAAATCCTCAACAAGATCCTGGCTAATAGAATCCAACAGTACATTAAAAGGATTATCCATCATGATCAAGTGGGATTCATCCCTGGGATGCAAGCGTGGTTCAACATTCGCAAATCGATCAGCGTGATACATCATATCAACAAGAAAAGACTCAGGAACCATATGATCCTCTCAATTGATGCAGAAAAAGCATTTGACAAAATACAGCATCCTTTCCTGATTAAAACCCTTCAGAGTGTAGGAATAGAGGGTACATTTCTCAATCTCATAAAAGCCATCTATGAAAAGCCTACTGCAAATATTATTCTCAATGGGGAAAAGCTGGAAGCCTTTCCCTTAAGATCAGGAACTCGACAAGGATGCCCACTCTTGCCACTATTATTCAACATAGTACTAGAAGTCCTTGCAACAGCAATCAGACAACAAAAAGGGATCAAAGGTATCCAAATCAGCAAAGAAGAAGTCAAAATGTCTCTCTTCGCAGATGACATGATACTCTATATCGAAAACCCAAAAGAAGCCACTTCCAAACTATTAGAAGTTATAGAGCAATTCAGTAATGTGGCGGGATACAAAATCAATGATCAGAAATCAGTTGCATTTCTATACACCAATAACGAGACTGAAGAAAGAGAAATTAGGGAATCCATCCCATTTACAATAGCACCAAAAAACATAGGTTACCTTGGAATTAACTTAACCAGAGACGTAAAGGACCTATATTCTAGAAACTATAAATCACTCTTGAAAGACATTGAGGAAGACATAAAAAGGTGGAAAAATATTCCATGCTCATGGATCAGTAGAATTAACATAGTTAAAATGTCCATGCTACCCAGAGCAATCTACACTTTCAATGCTATCCTGATCAAAATACCGAGGACATTTTTCAAAGAAGTGGAACAAATAGTCCTTAAATTTGTATGGAACCAGAAAAGGCCCCGAATTTCCAAGGAACTGTTGAAAAGGATAAACAACACTGGGGGCATCACAATACTGGATTTCGAGCTGTACTACAACGCTGTGCTCACAAAGACAGCATGGTACTGGCACAAAAACAGACACATAGACCAATGGAACAGAATAGAGAACCCAGAATTGGACCCTTGGCTCTTTGGGCAACTAATCTTTGATAAAGCAGGAAAAAGCATCCGGTGGAAAAAAGACAGTCTCTTCAATAAATGGTACTGGGAAAATTGGACAGCTACATGCAAAAGAATGAAACTTGACCACTCCCTCACACCATACACAAAAATAAACTCCAAATGGAGGAAAGACCTCGATGTGAGACAGGAATCCATCAAAATTCTAGAGGAGAACATAGGCAGCAACCTCTACGACATCAGCCAAAGCAACCTTTTTCATGACACATCTCCAAAGGCAAGAGAAACAAAAGAAAAAATGAATTTTGGGACTTCATCAAGATAAAAAGCTTCTGCACAGCCAAGGAAACAGTCAAAAAAACTAAGAGGCAGCCCACGGAATGGGAGAATATATTTGCAAAGGACACTACAGATAAAGGACTGGTATCCAAGATCTACAAAGAACTTCTCAAACTCGATACACGAGAAAAAAATAAACAAATCAAAAAATGGGCAGAAGATATGAACAGACACTTTTCCAATGAAGACATACAAATGGCTAACAGACACATGAAAAAATGTTCAAAATCATTAGCCATCAGGGAAATTCAAATCAAAACCACACTGAGATACTACCTTACGCCAGTTAGAATGGCAAAAATAGACAAGGCAAGAAACAATTGCTGGAGAGGATGTGGAGAAAGGGGATCCCTCCTACATGGTTGGTGGGAATGCAAGTTGGTACAGCCACTCTCCAAAACAGTGTGGAGGTCCCTTAAAAAGTTAAAAATTGAGCTACCCTATGATCCAGCCATTGTACTACTGGGTGTTTACCCCAAAGATACAGACGTAGTGAAAAGAAGGTCCATATGCACCCCAATGTTCATAGCAGCATTGTCCACAATAGCTAAATCGTGGAAGGAGCTGAGATGCCCTTCAACAGATGAATGGATTAAGAAGCTGTGGTCCATATATAGAATGGAATATTACTCAGCTATCAGAAAACGAGTTCTCAACATTTGCTGCAACATGGATGGCACTGGAGGAGATAATGCTAAGTGAAATAAGTCCAGCAGAGAAACACAATTATCATATGATTTCTCTCATCTATGGAACATAAGAACTAGGATGATCAGTAGGGGAAGAAAGGGATAAAGAAAGGGGGGGTAATTAGAAGGGGGAATGAAGCATGAGAGACTATGGACTCTGAGAAACAAACTGAGGGCCTCAGAGGGGAGGGGGGTGGGGGATTGGGATAGACCAGTGATGGGTAGTAAGGAGGGCACGTATTGCATGGTGCACTGGGTGTTATACGCAACTAATGAAGCATCGAACTTTACATCGGAATCCGGGGATGTACTGTATGGTGACTATCACAATATAATAAAAAAATCATTTAAAAAAATAAAAATAAAACACACACACACACACAAATAAAGTGGGAGAACGTTTGCTTTGGGAAACCCCAGTTTATTTAGGACATCAAAAAAATGATTTTACGGGGCGCCTGGGTGGCACAGCAGTTAAGCGTCTGCATTCGGCTCAGGGCGTGATTCTGGCGTTATGGGATTGAGCCCCACATCAGGATCCTCCGCTATGAGCCTGCTTCTTCCTCTCCCACTCCCCCTACTTGTTTTCCTCTCTCGCTGGCTGTCTCTCTGTTGAATAAATAAATAAAATCTTTTAAAAAAATGATTTTACATTAGTTGAATAACTCAAAAGGGAGTGAAATACTTATAAATATTAGCTGACACTTGATTCTATTAGACTTTTTAGATTTATCCGAATAAACCTCTGTAATACCTTTTCTTCATGGGAAGGATAAAGTGACCAACATAACGAAGAGTAGTAACTTTTTTCTTTTAAAGGAGAGATGAAGAATACTGGAATAGAAAGCTACTAATATCATTTAACTCTAATGAATAGAAGTTCTTCTCTTTTCAGATTAGAATTTTTTTGTCTTCAGATTTGTTTTCTCAGAAATGCAGGATGAATAAGAGTGTATGAGAGAAGATTCACTAGTGTACCATGATAGTGCAAAGAATAGAAATGAACCACAAAGAAAACAGAGTATTCCAAAGATGGCAGAGTGGAAGGACTTTTTAAAATCAAGAATACACTTAAATAGGAATAAAACTCTGCTTTAATAATTTGTAAGGACAACTTTGCCAGCATAATTGCTTGATTCTTGACAGAGATGATCAATAAATTACTCTTCATTATCCATGAGGAAATACAGGAATCAATTAAAATTAATAAGAAAATGAAGACTTATTATCCTTTCGATATTCATGCAGTTTATAAAACTGTAAAGATAAAACATTTATAAAATTTAAGTTGTCAAAAATAAGAGATACAAAGTATTGCAAGTCTAGATATTAGGCAGATTAAACAACTCAATAATTGAAAACAGTAGAGCTTAGAGAAATATATTTGAATATATATTAGAGCAAGACACAACAAATGTGTAAAGCAAATGGGATATACAGAGAACTTATATGCTTTTGAATTAATATACATAGCAAAAAAGGAGAATGGAACTGTGAAAAAAGTTGCACACATTTTGAAGGGGATTATTTGCTCCCTTAAAAATGAATACATGGTTATCACGGAAGGATTGGTGTGTGATGGACAGAAAGATGTCAAAATGTATACGTAAATAAGATAAAAATATACTGGCCAAGTCATGTAAACTGATAAGAATGGTCATACAAAATAGGAAATAGCAGAACTGGCTCCTAAACAGAAGTGTAGTCTCCCTTGTCTCCAAAGATCCCATATATCATTTAGGAGAGAAAGATTCAACAGTTTGAGTTTGCCGCTTTTGTCAGGTTTTTATGTTTTTCTCCTAGCACTTCTAAAAGGTCTTCTGAGAATTCTCTATGGCTAAGGCCACAGCATGCTTGCATCTGGGAACAAGGCCATGATATTCCTCAAAGTTTATTGTTATTCAAGCAAAGCCAAGGTCAATTTTCCTGTAATATCTTTCAACCAAGCTTGATTTCAAGACCTTCTAAAAGGTGGGGTCCCAGAAAAAAGGAGGGAACTGTGTTGATAATTGGGAAGTTATTATTAGAATACAAGAGCCTAATTAAGCAGATTCTGAGGTCAATTTTCTATTGTGTTAGTTATATGTGACTGTCACTGAATATGTAGTCTTATCAATGACACCCTTATTTATGTAAATGGAAGAACTAGGTCTGAAATGAGGAAAGCAGCATTATAGTAATATTAATGCTTTATGGCCACACTTAAAAAAGCAGAAAATGGAGAGAGGAGCCAAAATAGTGGAGTAGTAGGAGGTCCCGACATTTGCCTCAACCTTTAAACACAGCTAGATAAGTATCAAATCATTCTGAATACACAAGAAATTGATCTGAGGACTGACAGAACAAACTGCACAACTAGAGAGAGAGAGAAGAGGCCACATGGTGGAAGGTAAGCAGTGCAGAGACGTGTTTGGGGGAAAAACAGATTATCAGTCCTGGGGAGGAGAGGACCCCTAGGGGATCCCACAAGGAAAACACTTCCCCAATACCATTGACTGGGAAAAGGAAAGGGGCTTATTTTCGAGTTTTTACAACCACTGGGGCTCAAAGACTGTAGTTTTAGAGGTCCAAAATATGGCTGGTGTGCAGCCAGGAGGCACTGAAGTTCTCCTGTGGAGAAGGAGGGCAGATAGTCTGGGGGCAGATAGCTAATCTGAGGATCCCCTGGGAGGCACTGGAAGAAATGATTCCCCCTTTATGGTGTTAGTTCTGGGAGAAGTGGCATTGCCTCTCTGGGGACAAAAGAGACAGTAGATGCCATTTTCATATGCCACTCCTTAGCACAAACTAACTTCAGTAAACACCACACTCTAACACTAGTGGCCTAAACCAAACACACCCTTATTTGCTCTGCTGGTACTACATTTCTCCAGTAGGTGTGCCTGAGAACCAGTGCAGTGGGACCCTCCCCCAGAAGACCGGCAGAAACCTCCTGCATGCACTTCATCTACTGACCATAGAATTCTGCAAAGCTTCAGATCTAGTGGAAATAGATCTGTCTCTTTCAACAAGCAGATCAAGTCTCTTTCAACAAGCAGACCAGAGTATACCTATTTAAAACTCACCACAATCTAGCCAAGGTCCAAACATTTCCCACTGCAGACAAAGAGAAACTGCAGAGGACTGACCTAATGAAAAGAGCAGCCAAAACAGCAGCAGAGTGCACATAGCATACTCCAGAGACATTTCCTGAAGTGCCGGGTCCTAAACAGCAGATAAAACCTTCTTCATAAAGCCATTACTCTCAAGAACAGGAAACATAACAAGCTTTCCTAACACAGAGAAGAAGACAGAAACCCAGACAAAATGCTAAGATGGAGAAATTCATCCCAAAAGAGAGAACAAGAAAAGTTCATGACCAGGGATCTAATCAAAAGAGCATTAGACCTATAACCAGCAAAGAAGTTGAATCAGTAATCAAAAATCTCCCAACAAACAAAAATCCAGGGCCCATGGCTTCCCAGGGGACTTCTACCAAACATTTAAAGAAAAGCTAGCACCCATTCTTCTCAAACTATTCCAGAAAGTAGAAATGGAAGGAAAAATTCCAAACTCCTTCTATGAGGCCAGCATTACGTTGTTCCAAAACCAAAGACCCCACTAAAAAAGAGAATTACAGGCTAATACCCCTGATGAACACGGACACAAACATTCTCAAAAATACTAACAAATGAATCCAACAGTACCTCACCACAATCAAGTGGGATTTATTTCTGGGCTGCATGGGTGGTTCATATATTCACAAATCAATCAACATGATGTACCCCATGAATAAAAGAAAGATAAGAACATATGATCCTCTTGGGTGCTTGGGTGGCTCAGTCAGTTGAGCTTCTGCCTTCAGGTTGGGTTATGTTCCCAGGGTCCTGGGATCAAGTCCCAAGTCAGGCTCTGTGCACAGTGGGGAGTCTATTTCTCCCTCTCCCTCTGTCCTTCCACCCACTTGTGCTCATGCAGTCTCTCTCTGTTTCGTCTCTCACAAATAAATAAATAAATAAATAATTTTTTTTCAAAAAGAACCATATGATCCTCTCAATAGATGCAGAAAAAGGATTTGACAAAATACATCATCCATTCTTAATAAAAACCCTCCATATAATAGGGATAGAGGGAACATACGTCAACATCATAAAGGCCATATATGAAAGACCCACAGCTAATATCATCCTCAACGGGGAAAAACTGAGAGCTTTTACTCTATGGTCAGGAACAAGACAGGGATGTCCACTCTCACCACTGCTATTTAACATAGTACTGGATGTCCTAGCCTCAGCAATAAGACATCACAAAGGAATGAAAGGCAGTCAAATTGACAAGGAAGAAGGCAAACTTTCAGTATTTGAAGACAACATGATACTCTATGTAGAAAACCCAAAAGACTGTACCAACATACTGCTACAACTGATAAGCCAATTCAGAAAGGTAGAAGGATACAAAATCAATATATAGAAATCTGTTCCATTTCTATACACCAATAACGGAGCAGCAGAAAGAGAAATCAAGGAAATGATCCCATTTACAACTGCTTCAAAAAGCGTAAGATACTAAAGAACAAACCTAACCAAAGAGGTAAAAGATCTGTACTCTGAAAACTATAGAACACTGATGAAAGAAGTTGAGAAAGAGACAAAGAAATGGGAAAAAATCGTATGCTAATGGATTGGAAGAACAAATGTTAAAATGTCTACACTATCCAAAGCAATCTATGCATCTAATGCAAACTTATCAAAATACCACCAGCATTTTCCACAGAGCTAGAATGAACAATTCAAACATTTGTATGGAGCCACAAAAGACCCTGAATAACCAAGGCAATCTTGAAAAGAAAGGCAAATCTGGAGACATTGCAATTCCTGACTTCAAGTTACATTACAACGCTCTGGTGATCAAAACATTATGGCACTGGAACAAAAACACATAGGTCAATAGAACAGAATGGAAAACCCAGAAATGGACCCACAACAATATGGGCAATTAAGTTTTGACAAAGCAGGAAAAATATCCAATGGAAAAAAGACAGTCTTTTCAACAAACGGTGTTGGGAAAGCTGGACAGCAACATGCAAAAGAATGAAATTGAACTTCTTTCTTACACCATACACAAAAATAAATTCAAAGTGGATGAAAGACCTAAATGTGAGACAGGAAACCATCAAAATCCTAGAGGAGAACAGGCAGAAACATCTTTGACATTGGTCATAGCAAATTCTTACTTGACATGTCTCCTGAGGCAAGGGAAACAAAAGCAAAAAATGAACTATTGGGAATTCATCAAGGTAAAAACTTTGCACAGAAAACGAAACAATCAGAAAAACTAAAAGGCAACTTTCAAAATGGGAGAAGATATTTTCAAATGACATATCTGATAAAGGGTTAGTATCCAAAACTCTGTTAAGAACTCATCAAACTCAATACCCAAAACCAAATAATCCATTAAAAAATGGGTAGCAGACATGAATAGACATTTTTCCAAAGAAGACATAGAGATAGCTAACAGACACATGAAAGGATGCTCAATATCACTCATCATAAGGGAAATACAAATCAAAACTATGCTGAGATATCACCTCACACCTGTCAGAATGGCTAGAATTAACAACACAGGAAACAAAAGATTTTGGTGAGGATGGGGAGAAAGGGAAACCCTCTTGCACTGTTGGTGGAAAGCAAACTGGTGCAGCCACTCTGGAAAACAGTATGGAGGGTTCTCAAAAAGTAAAAATAGAGCTACCCTATGATCCAGCAATTGCACTACTAGGTATTTGCCCCCCAAAATACAAAAATACTAATCTGAAGGTATGCATGCACCCTGATGTTTATAGCTGCATTATCAACAATAACCAAATTATGGAAGAGCCCAAATATCCATTGACTGATGAATGGCTAAAGATGATGTGGTGTATATTTACAATGGAATATTACTCAGCCATAAAAGAATGAAATCTTGCAATTTGCAATGACATGGACAGAGCCAAAGTATATTATGCTAAGGTAAATAAGTCAGTCAGAGAAAGACAAATTCCATATGATTTTACTCATATGTGGAATTTAAGTAATGAAGCAGATGAACATAGGGGGAATCAAAAGAGAGAGAGGCAAACCATAAAATAGACTCATCTATTGAGAACAAACTAAGGGTTGTTGGAGGAGTAGGTGGGTAAGGGGTTGTGTTAAACGGGTGGTGGGTGTTAAGGAGGGCACTTGTGATGAGCACTGGGCATTATACGTAAGTGATGAATCACTAAATACTACTCCTGAAACGAAATTATGCTATATGCTTACTCACTGGAATTTAAATGAAAATTTGAAACTACAAAAAAATGAAGTAAATAAATAAAAATAAAAAAGCAGAAAATGACCATAGGTTTGTGTGTGTGGTTCTTATTTAGCTTTTACATTTTTCCCCCCTAAGATTTTATTTATTTATTTGTCAGAGGGAGAGAGAGAGAAAGGCAGAGGGAGAAGCAAGCTCTCCACTGAGCAAGGAGCCCAACACAGTACTCGATCCCAGGACCCTTGGATCATGACTGAACTAAAGGCAGACGCTTAACTGACTGAGCCATCCAGGCATCCCCCACTTTTACTTTTTAAGTGTCTAGTGTGAAAGAGCTGCTCAATTAAAAAGTGTCTAGTGTGAAAAAACTGCTCAATTAAAAAATTTTTAAGAGGACAAAGAATAAATTGTAACATAGGAAGATGATGCCCGAGAATAGAATAAAACACATTTTTTAAAAACTCAGAAACTTAATATATTAAAATCATGTAAATAAAGATGATGATATTAAAACAGTTTTACTAGGAAAAAAACAAAAGGTGAGAGGGAAAGGAAGAAAGGAAAACAAAGCCATGTATGTAGATAGCCTTAAGGGTTTTTCTCATTTCGAAGTTTCTGCCTGTCTTGAATGTTTTCCTCACTCTTTCTCTGCTGTGTTCTCTGTACATGGAGGCTGACACCAGCAGATTTTGTTCCAGATAACCATGTCTATGAGCTTCTGGGTGTCTTTAATCAACAGAGAGTGCTTGCAGAAGAATTGGAATGGGAGAGGTAGAAGCTTCCTAATGCTGCTACTGTCTGGTTCCCTCACTTTTCACTTCCATTGCTGGTACAGCAAATTCCCTACATTCACTTCCTGTTCTGACTGACGCAACACTATGGATTCTAGATATCTAGCCATATCTCTAGGCATCTTTTCTTTCAAAGAGTAAGGGAAAAATTTATTTAGTATTTTCATTTTGATGATCATATAAAGTACATTAGAAATTTGAATTGATGGTTAAAATCTATCCGGAGATAAAACAGTGCAGAACTAGGACTTGGATGTGATTTCAACTCAAGTATTTGTATTTATATTCATGATCTTTTCAGTGACAAATATACTATGTTTTTCCTGGACAGCAAAGAAAGAACAAAAGCAGAAAACATATAGATGTTGTTTTCATATCAATGAAAGCCAAATGATATAATGGCATATTAAATTGTCCAATACAGAAAAAAAACAACAATAAAAACAGTTGGCTTCTCTAAGGAAAAGAGCAGAAATCACAGTTTTAATTCTCAAAAACTGTGCTTTTCTTTAAATATTTTACAAACTTTTAATATTTTTATAGTAATTTTCAAAAAAGACTACAGGAGCAGACTATTAAAAATGAATGAACTTGTTTAATACTAAGTACTTCAGTGTACTTTTTTCTTTAAGACTTTGTCTTTTGGGGCGCCTGGGTAGCGCAGTCGTTAAGCATCTGCCTTCGGCTCAGGGCATGATTCCGGCGTTATGGGATCGAGCCCCACATCAGGCTCCTCCGCTGGGAGCCTGCTTCTTCCTCTCCCACTCCCCCTGCTTGTGTTCCCTCTCTCACTGGCTGTCTCTCTGTCAAATAAATAAATAAAATCTTTAAAAAAAAAAGACTTTGTCTTTTTACAAAAAAATAAAGCCATATGCTACCTTCAATAATCTCATTGCAAAATATCCTTTCTCTTACCTAGTGTTTTCATGGTCAAATAAGTAAGTTGGAGATAGAGCTACTAATAGTAGAAAGAGAGAAGTACGTTGATTCATATAGGGCTTTGAAATTTGACGCAGGGAGCCTATCTCATATAAAATGTTTTATGAGTAGAATTGCATATTTTCAGTTAATTATATTTTAGTTATGCTAAATACTCAACACTATAAAATTAAGAAAATGTTTAGAATTAAAAATGTTATGTGATATATATAAATGTTAACAAATCCTATAAAATTATTTTAATTTTTATTTAAAATTATAGAATCCTTCTGACTAAGTATATGAAAAGAAATAACCACATTGTAGAAAATAATTATTAAATGTCAAACCACCTATCTGCCATCCATGCCAAAAATGAAAGCTATCATGACCCAACCGGCCCCATGTATGTATGACCCTCCTGCACCCAACTTCAGTTCCTTTCTAAATAAGTCAACACAAGCTAATGCTTGTGGCACAGTCCCATCTGTGCCAAAGAGCCATTTGGAAGCCAAAGTTCCTCTACATTGTCATCTCTTGAAGTCTTAGAATCTTCTGATTGATTATCCTTCATTTGGCTGGTAGGGACTTGAGAGTACATGAAGCACATAGTTCAATAGGTTTTATTAGTCAAAACATATTCCATTAACCAGAAGTATAAAAGGGACCAAGAAATGACCTATGAGCATTAGAATTATAGCCTAGTCTCGCCTAGAAGAAAAAGGGACAGTATTTGATGAAACCTCAGATAGTCTTTGTCATTTTTTTGTCTTCTGCTCTCAGTATGTTGAATTGTCTGCTAATCATTTCCTTGAAATTCTTTATAGATCTTACTGCCCACACATATATCCATAAAAAAAAAATGTTGAACTTTGTTTCTTAATGATGGATTATTTCTCTTCATGTTATTTGTTGAGATTAATTCATGATGCTATATGATACATTTGTTTCACTGTGTTATAGTATCCCATTGTATGAATATCATGGAGCATATTTCATGCGTTCTACTGTTAATAGATATTTTGCTTGGTTCCATGCTTGTTATTATAAGCAATACTTAGATAAATATTATTTTTATATATCTTCTGCTGTAGGGTGTAAGAGTTTCCCAAGGTATATAGCTAGGGGTAAAATTAGTTATCAGGCATGCACCTGTTGATTTTCTTGGTTAGTATCAAAATGCCTTTAAAATTGGTGTACTTCCAACAGTAGATGAGCACTTCTATTGCTCCATATTCTCCCCTGTGTTATATATTGCTGGACTTAATTTTATTTCTTTCAATCTAGTGGCTGTAAAATTATATTGATTTTATTCATTTGTTCAACAAATATTTGACGAGTGCCTACTATATACCAAGCAATTTTGACCTTGGAATGTATCAGTGAGCAAAACAGTCCAAGAACCAACTTCCATGGAGCTTACATTCTTATGGGAAGGGACAGAAAATAAACATAGATAAAATAAGGAATTACTATAGAAAAAAAAACACCATAAAATGTAAGTGAAGTGGAGAAAATAAGAGAAGAACCAGAGTACTAGAGAGCATGGATTTTTTTGTTTGTTTTTTGTTTGTTTGTTTTAAAGATTTTATTTATTTATTTGACAGAGAGAGAGAGCACAAGCAGGGGGAGCAGGAGAAGGTGAAGCAGACTACCCACTGAACAGGAAGCCCAATGCAGGGATTGATCCCAGGACTCCAGCATCATGATCCCAGAACTCATGGTTCAAGACCAGAGCCAAAGGCCAACACTTAACTGACTGAGCCACCCAGGCTCCCCCCCCCCCTTTTTAAAAGATTTTATTTATTTATTTGACAGAGAGAGAGCACAAGCAGAGGGCGTGGGAGAGGGAGAAGCAGGCTTCCTGCTGAGCAGGGAGCCTGAGAGCATGGATTTTAACTTTAAATAGTTTAGTTAATGTAGTACTGTTGAGACACTGAATTTAAGGACGCATGTAATTTAGCCATAAGGACTTCTGGAATAATAGCATTTTTTCTTATGTGTATTCCTAAGTATTTTGGTTTTGCTTTTAATAAAGAGCATAGTTTTAAATATCTATTCTTAATTTTTTATTACATATTGTAATACAATTGATTTTTATACATTGACCTTGTATTCAATGTGCTTACTTAACTCCATTTATGAATCCTAATAGTAAGTATGCAATCATGTCATCCACAAAAAAATAATATTCTTTAACATCTCCGATCTTCATACTCTCAAACAATAATGATTAAACTTAACAAAAGTGATCATTCTTATTTGCAAACTCAGGAAGAGAGCTTTTAATATTTCACCATTAAATGCGAAGTTGAATAGTTCCTATCTTTCCTTCCTTCCTTCCTTCCTTCCTTCCTTCCTTCCTTCCTTCCTTTCTTCTTTCCATTTTAGTAGATTTGTTTTATCATATTAAGGAAGTTTCTTTTTATTTCCTAGTTTGATGAGAGGTTTTATTTATGTTTTTTCATGAATCAGTATTGGTTTTATGAAATATTTGTCAGCATTCTAAATGAGATTATAAAGCATTTATAAGTGTATTAAACAACATTGATTGCTTTTTATATATTAAACAACTTTAATTCCTTGACCAGACTCATCTGAGTTGTAGAGGATTTTTTTATACAATGTTGTCTTTGATTTGTTAATACTTTCATGAGAATCGTTGCCCAGTAATTTTCCATGCAATGTCCTTGTCAAGTTGTGCCACCAGGGTTCAGCTGGCCTTACTAAAAATATTGAAAAGTGTTTCTTCTTTTCCCATCACTGGAAGAGTTTGTTTAAAATTGATATTTTTTCTCTTTACATTTTTGGAAGAATTTATTAAAAAAGGATTCTGTGGCTAATCTTTTTTTATGGGAAATTTTAAAGTAACATATTGGTTTTTTAAATGAATATAGAATGATTCAGATTTTTCCTTTGTTGGTTTTGGGAAATTGTGTTTCTCAAACAATTTTCTAATTTACATTAATGAGTTTTCAGATTTATTAACGTGTATGACATCTTAGCTTTTCATATCTACAAATTCTTTTCTAAAATCCCATTTTTCTTCCTATTTAGTGATTTTTCTTTACTTTTCCTTTTTTATTTTATTCTTTGATTTTTCTAAAAAATCCACTTTATTTATCCATATGATTAATGTTAACATTTTGGCTTTATTGATTTTTTTCTATTGAACCTGTGTTTTACATTTCATCGATTTCTGCCCTGACAAATATTATCTTCTTTCAACTATTTTATTTGTTCTTGACTATTTTTCTAAAAGCTTGAGATCTAAGTTTTCATCATTGGTTTTTAGCATTTCTTTTTCAATGCATGCATTCAGAGCTACAAGTACTGCTGTGGCTATATTACGAGATTTAAGATTTTGTATATTTTTATTATTGTTCAATACAAAATATTGTTGAGTTACTATTGTGTTACTTTCTCACCCCTTAGATACTTCTAAGTGTGCTGTTTAATTTGTGAATATTTGAGAATTTGCTGGTTGCCTCTCTGGTACTTTTTCCTGTATTAATTTTACTATAGTAAGAGGATGTAATTCTTTATATTTGTTGTGTTGAAATGTGTTGTGATTTGCTTTATGTCCCAACATCTGTTTTCTTTGGTTAAACATCCCCTGAGCACTTGAAAAGAATGGCTTTTGCAGCTGTTTGGTGTAATGTTCTATATATGTCAATTAGGTCAAATTGATTAAATGTGTTGCTTGAATTATTTATAGTGTTACTAATTTTTTTGTCTTCTTCTTTTACCAGGTACTTAGAAGGATGTGTTAATATGCCCAATCATGATTGGGCATGATTTTTTCCTTTTAGTTCTATTAATTTTTGTTTTATATATTTTAAAAATCATGTTATATGTACAAATTCAAACTGAATTTTTTTTGAGTGAAGGAGAACAGCAAAACAGTACAAGTATTTGTGGGATAGAGTTGGCAAATTATGGAAGACCTTGTGGGTAATGGGAAGAACTGTCGCTTTACAAGGGGTGAAATGGATGCTATTGCAGGGTTTTGACAAGAAGAGTGAAGCAAAGTGACTGATCACTGTGATCTTCATAGGGAAACAAATTGTAATAGATCGAGAAGAGAGTCAGGGAGATCATTTAAAAATACACTGTTTTAATCTTAGTGAGATATGAGGATGACTCATGAAAGTGAGAGAAGTAATTGAGTTCTATATATAGTTTTAGAGTAGAAACAAGAAGATACCCTAATAGATTTTGGGTGGCAGGGGTGTGAGGAGGGAGTGAGATCAAGAAAGCAGTCAAAACAACCTCCAATTTTTTGACCTCAGAAATTTGAAGAATGGCATCATCAATAGCTCTGATGCAGAAGGATTCTTAAGTGGTAGTAATGGTGAAGCATGGAATTAAATGTATTGCCACAAAAATTTATTGCCTAGCTATTTATCTAAAGAAGATATAGCAATTGTACAACTTTAAAAGTTATTCTCTCACAAAAAGACATTCCAGGGGAACCTGGGTGGCTCTGTTGGTCAAGTGTCTGACTCTTCATTTCGGCTCAGGTCATGATCTCAGGGTCCTGAGATCAAACACCACATCAGCCTCAGAGCTCATGATGGAGTCTGCTTGTCCCGGTCCCTCTGCTCCTCCCCACCCCACCCCCGCCACCCTCTCTCTCTCTCTGAGGAAATAAAATCTTAAAAAAAAAAACATTCCATATTCTTTGTGTTTTAAGTGACAAGCACAGGAAAAGAAAAAAAGAAAAGAAAAAAGAAAAGAGAAAAAAGTAAAGAGGAAAGAGAAAAGAGAAAAGAAAAGAAAACGAGGCTGTAGTTGTTTTAATACATTACATATTTAACCTATTTTTTTGTAAACTAAATAAGGTATATTTGTTTCAAGAACTGGAAAGGAAAATAAATTAATTTTCAGAGATTCTGGGTTTTCACAGGCTTTTTCCAGTAATTCATTTAAGTGTAATTGACAGAATACAAAAAGATGTTTATATTTAGTTCTAGTTGTATCTTTTATAAACTGTATTATGTATTCTATCAATTATGATAATCATGAATTTTATTTCTTTTTTTTTTTTTTAAAGATTTTATTTATTTATTTAACAGAGATAGAGACAGCCAGAGAGAGAGGGAACACAGCAGGGGGAGTGGGAGAGGAAGAAGCAGGCTCATAGTGGAGGAGCCTGATGTGGGGCTCGATCCCGTAACGCCGGGATCACGCCCTGAGCCGAAGGCAGATGCTTAACTGCTGTGCCACCCAGGCGCCCCAATGAATTTTATTTCTGTCAAGACATCACACTTAGGTTAATTTAACTTCATATATTTAGCATAATGCCAAATGACTAAAAATGACACCTTCTTCTAATTTGAAGAAGACCCATTTTATTTCCTGCTGTGGTTTAATGGTATCTACTCTTGTTCTGCTTCTTCTTCTTTTTTTTTTAATTCCTAGACTGTTATATAATGAATTGAAATTTTGATACACTTCCTTGGGCTAAATCGTTCCATTTCCATTAAGACAAAAGCCTCCTCTGGGTCACCAACTAATTATCCATTCCTTTGTGTCCAGTCCTAAATGAATCTTGAGATCCTCCACAAATTATTAATATAATTTTCAAAGACATACACATAATGAAAGGCATTTCAACACTGATAATAGTTAGAGAACTTCTCTAATGAAAAAATCCTTCTATGTAATGATAGTATCAAAATTTTACTCCCTGCTGTTTTTTCATTGTCTGTTAAAAGTGTCCTCTCAAGAAGAAAAAAAAAAAAAGGAAATTGGAATAGATAAATAAAAGTAAAAAATCTTTACAAATGAATGAGGTGTGTTATCATTTAAATTTATTGTTTCTACTCTACTATATAACTCTAATAAAATTGTCTTTATTGGGAAATGAAAAATTCCTATCACCTAAACATATACATTAGAATAAATTATATTTTGCTTCTGCTTTCACAGGCTGAACTAAACCCTTCATTGATGAAATGCAAGTTAAAATATAAATGTTTCTATTAAATTTATACAGTGCCATGTGTATATATCTCAATAAAACTGGAAACAAATATGTTTCTTAACTTGGAATTATTCTTTACACATAGTCTAACTATTCCCTTTTGTAACAAAATGGTACATGTAGAGAGCAAAATGGAGTCTCTCAAGTCAAACCATGACACAAGTAGTTAAGGGTACTGCAGGTAGGAGATCTCCCCGAGACCAGCATCAGCTGATGCTGCAGAATTGATGAAGAGCAGAACCAGAGGAGGTCTTCGGGGACCCAAATCTGATTAAATCCCTGTAAAAAGGGGAGGATTTTGGCAGCAAACTGTCAGACTCTTTAGACATGACCCCTCTACATCTGACTACTTAAAAAAGGCAACTGCCACGGTAGGCTCTGCCCCACTGATCTCTGAAAAGAACCAAGATCCTTCACTGCTTGAACATCAGAAGCAGTGAGTGCTGTGAGGTGACCTGGACCAGACCACAGCTTTATCTCAACTGTACGCGCACAGACTGACTTCATGTTTGGCTCCTTAACTTCCTGCACCCCTCTGTTATCTTGTCTGTTGTGCGGTTTGTGTTCTGTCCTGCTCTGTGTGCTTTGTAAGAAGCCACATTTGATCATATGGTGAAATGTCATTGAGTTTGGAATTGGGAACCTGCTTTATAATTGTGGTTTAACTTTGGTTTATGATTTAATAAAACTGACATTGTGGAAAGACACAACTCGTGTGTGTCTTCATAGTGTGCTCATGACAGTATAGTAGAGGCAGGGTAAAAAAACAAAACAAACAAAACAACACCACAACTGAGGAAAAAAAATACTTTATGGCTTAAAGCTTAAACTTCTAACTGGAAGACAAATACTTGAGTTATGCTATCAAAATAAATCCTGTGATGTCGGCTTTTATTTTAAAGGGGAGTGACAGGAATAGAATAAGGGAACATGAATAAAAATTGTTATACAATTAAAAAAAAAGATTTATCTATTTATTTGAGAGAGAGAGAGGATGTGTGTTTGGGGAGGGGCAGAGGGAGAGAATCTTCAAGCAGACTCATCCCTGAGCTCAAACCCCAATGCTGGGCTCCATTCGAAGACCCATGAGATCACGACCTGAACTGAAACCAAGAATTGGAGGCCCAAACAACTGAGCCACCCAGACATCCCTGTTATATAATTTTCTTAGAGTAGGAGAAATGCTGAACTCTACAAAACAACTGCATATGTTTTTATTTATTTTTATTTTTTTTAAAGATTTTATTTATTTGTCAGAGAGAGAGAGAGAGCACAAGTGGGGGAGCACCAGGCAGAGCAGGCAGAGGAAGAAGCAGGCTCTCTGCTAAGCAAGGTGCCTGATGCCAGACTCAATCCCAGGACCCTGGGATCATGACGTGAGCTGAAGGCAGATGCCCAACTGACTGAGCCACCCAGGCGTCCCACTGCATATGTTTTTAAATGAGGTTTTTCACTAATATTCTAAGAACATTTATGTGATTTTATATTTTGTTTAGAACTTAATATTAACAAAAATCCATTTTCTGTTAAATTAAAAAAAAGAATGAGATGATATCCCAGTCTACACTACTCTTAATAAAAAATAAAATAGACTTAAATGCCAATTGTAGTCTGAGCTGGCAAGTTTCCCTCAATTTTGTATACATGTGACTAAGATAAAAAATAATGCATAATAATGAATGATAAATAAAATATGGTGTGTGTTTTTTACTACTCCTAAAAAGTTGATTTTTTTTAAAGTATGGCAGTGTATAATGAGCCAAAATTTTAGCATGGTATTTCATGTTGCAGTGTTTTTTAAATTAAATATCTTGCTGAATCAACCCAACACATTATAAATAGACTTGGATATGTTATGTCTCTTCTTATACTATAATATCTCTTTTGCAAGGATGTGATTGTCCTTAGGTATAGTTTGAACAGTGTCTTATCCTTGAAGTTTGTTTTTCCTTGGCCCTCATTCCAGACATGAGTAATTACTCCATCTAGGATGCTATTGATCTATTAGTGATGCCTTACTTAGCCATAGACTGAGATTTTCACACATTTCTGTTTGATGGTGGTCCATTGCTTGGGTTCCAAAAGATGTAACACATATGTAGCCACAGAATGAAAGACTCAGCACTATAATGAGTTTATGTTGCTATGTGACCAGTGTTGATAATATATCAATACACGCCACAAGAGAAACAAGTAATGCTCAGTGAACAACAAGCTCCAAAGAAATCTGATTAGAAATTTCTTCTAAATTGTGAGAGAAGTGTTTTCAGGCATAGCAAGGAAGAGGGACTGTATTTATTCCCATTGAAACCTAAAAGAAATGACAGTTGAATCATTTTCATCACCTTGTCATGTTGGAAGTGACTATTCGGGTAGGAACTCTGAGAAGCCACAGACCTGCCCTAACCTAGTTAGGAGTTTATGCCATTACCTTCAACATCATCTGGCCCCTTGAATTCTTTACTATAAATTTTGAATATCTCTTCTCTTTAAGATTGTGGAAAATGAGCTGGAGAAAAACCAAGACTACAGAAAATGGCTACTTGTCCTTCATGATTTCCTTGCTTTATGGGTCAATAAAGGCCTAGTTTTGGTATTTTTATGTCCTTTTAAATGATACAGCCCTTCTTCCTTAGGCAGAAAAATGTATGCCCTAGCCGTTGTAAATTGAGAAGATATATTCCACACATGATGGAGAAATCTTGTAATCCTCTAACTTTCTGTATGATAGATATTTTATAAGAAATCACCTCATTGTAAAACTGGCTTTAAATCCTATTGTGTTGGGAGGCAATCCTACCTGGAACATCAGAAACAATATCAAATACTTTTGTCTCTATTACTGTTTATAGAAAAATCTTAATCACATGCCCCACAAAACTTTGTGGCAGCTGGATTTTTCAGGTTGGCTGGAATTGTGTAATGCAAAATAAAGATAGAAGAAAAGAACTTCTCTCTCTATATATATGGTATTTCTGTATATATATTATATAATATGTATATATATACATAATATATACATTATATGTATATGTATATATATACATATACATATATACATATATAATGTGCATATATATGTATATATACATACATATACATATATACATATATACACATATATATATACATATATACATATTATGTATATATATTATGTGTATACATATATACATATACATATATACATATTATGTATATATATTATGTGTATATATATGTGTATATATATTTGTGTATATATATATACACAAATATATATACATATATTTTAATAGTGTTACCTATTGTATGCTTATTTACTAATAACATTTCCTTGATTCAGATATATTTACTCTTTAGAGTTAATATATTAATTTTTTGGTACATACAAAGAAAATAAAAATTTATTAACAGAAAACAGTAATTTGAGTAGTCTGGTTCATGATTGGCAACCATAATAACCCCCTTCCCACAGAGGCTGTCATGAAAATCAGTGACATCCTCAATTCACCCAATCTTTCCGTATCAGCAAAGGCTCTGAGGGCTGAATGGGCCCCAGGGTCAAGGCTCTTGGTCTTATTTCTTCCCGTGACCTGGAGTTGGTGTATAGAGCAGTGATGCCCAGATCCTTGCACTTCTGGGCCTATCCTAGGTGGCCAACACGGTGGTATATGGTGAAAATTCATCTCGGTCAGCCTTCACCTTCATTCCACCAGGTACACAGCAGATGGTCTCCTTCCAGAAAGAAAGTGACAGGTGATATAGCTTTTGAATATAGGTGAGGTTGGTGGTATGAGGTCCAGAGCCAATGGTGAAGAATGAATTCTTAAGATGTTTTGGTGCAAAATGGTATTTTTACTACTGCCTGGAGACAGGCCCTGTGGGTAGAAAGCTGCTGAGGCCTGCTGCTCCCTACTGCTCTTGCTGTCTCGGGATTGTAAAGAGCAATTGATTATATACTTTGTGGTTGGGGGAAGTAAAGATAAAACTAAGGTGGTTTTTCCCTCTAGCAAGGGATTAACATTAAGACAGTTAGGAGCTTCCTGGAAGAACATTAGACACTGCCTGCCTCAAGTATTTGTCAACGGGCTTCAGGTTATAAAGACATTTAATTTTTTCTGTTTCCTTCTGCCTTTGTTTTCCACATCAACATGAACAAAAGTGTCATTGAAGGGTGCAAAAATGGGGCAGACACCACAGAGGGTCTCTTCTCTGGCCACCTAAGGATTGTTTTTCCTCTTTTTTTTCCCCTTAGAGGTGCCATTTTTGTTGTTGTCTCCAGACTGCCACAAGAAAGAATATAAACAAACAAATAATAAATAAATAAATAAATAAATAAATAAATAAATAAATAAGTGTTAAAATTAAATTAGAGCCATGATAATTTTGTTTTAAAATTCTATTACAGTTGGAACAGTATTTTGTTTATAGAAGATTTATTGTTCCATGAAAGGGATTTATATTCAAAATGATCTCCAAAGACCAAGGAGCCTGAGACCAAACACAATAGGCCAACAAGCCCAGCTTGACTAGAAAAGGTTTTTAAGGGACTTACAGACAGAAGCCTATCTTGAGTGGCAGCAAGCGGGGTAGGTCTCTGCAATCCTACTTTCCCTAAAACCTCGTTTTATAGCCCTAGGGGCTGGGCAGCAGGCTGGGAGACCACCTGCAGGAAATGTTCTAGCATTATGGCCATCAAGGACAAGTATGCCCCCAGGGTGTACTTAAGGGTGTAGTTAAATAAAAAGAAAGAATGAGGGTGGTAGGTATTGTGCCTGAGAAGGCTTCAAGTCACAAGGTTGTTATCACTGCAGTTTTTTCCAAGATAGCATTAGTCTGGTTCACATACTAATGTATGTAGACGCTTTTCCTATATCACGATATGTCAAGAATTTGAAAGTCATACAATTTTCTTTTACACGCTTGAAAAAGAGAAAAAACCACTACAGGTATCACAAAGAGCTTAGACGATATAAGAATGCATTATAATTAAAGTATGTAAAAAATAAGTTAATTTTTAGATACATACATATCTGCAGACCAACTCTGTACAGACTTCTGATATGGAATCTCTCACAGTGAACATAGACCACTATTAGAAATATTAAACATGATGTGACATATTTTGGGAGTAAATCATTTCTTCATGTTCATGCTTATAGTGACAAATAATAAATGGTGCAGAATAAAAAGAAATATATTTGAAAATTCAGCACTATAATTTTTAAAAAGTTTATTTTCATGTTACTTTATTAATGACGTCACCACAGTCTTGGGTGTCTTAAGCAGATTTTGGTTTTTTTGTGGCTTCTATTTATTATAATAGCATTGAATACATACGTGGTTGATGAGAGTGCATTTGAGTCCTTAAGTGTTTGAAACTGTTAAATAGTTCTTTGGCTGATCTAATAATATAAATCTTTCAAAATATCTTTTTCATTCAAAATATTTTTTTAAAAACATATAATTTTAAACCAAGTCTAGAAAGAACTTATTAGCTTTACTCTTCTTTCTACATGGTTTATAGAAATAAATAGTAGATTTTCCTCTTTTCATTTAATATGTACCATTAAATGATCTCTTCTTAAACATATTTTTTTATAATTGAGATAGCAGATTAATGTCAGATTTTTGAATAGAAGTTATATACCAAATTTCTTAGTGTTTTCATCTGTAATTTTAAAAATATGTAATTCAAATAGATTCAAAATGTGTACAAAATTTTTCAATAGATTAAAATAGATGAAAAATATGATATAAAAAGAATCTCTATTGACATTTTAATTTCTTTCTCATTTTTTCTCAGCTTTCTTTTTGTCAACATTCCTTTTCAGGCATTTTGTATATTAAAGTAATAATTTCAGCAGCTCCAATTTGTTTTTGTCTTTAGTTTTTTTGTTATTTAATCATGCAACACCAACTACAGTATTTATAATCTTAACAAAATATACCAAAATATAAAAATGCAATTAAAAATACTCCCTCCCAAATGAAATGGAGACAAAAAGAAAAGAAACAAAACTATAATAAACCACCAATGCTTTTTTTTTTTTTTTTTGCTTCATAGTTAAATAAAAATTGTTAAGCTGGAACCCAAGACTCTTCATGTTTTCAGATTCATCTTCTAAATGTATTTTTTTCTATGAAACTTTTACCTACCTATGACACATTCAAAGAGATTACTTCTGCAGGTAATCTTTTACATGAAATGATATGTACATGGATAATGAATATCCTAAAAAAAATATTCATTTTTCAAGCTCTATCTCATTCATTAAATATTTTTTAATTCCTGGTATCATTCTAGTCTCAAGGTAGAAGTGATATCTCCCATTTAAAATTCACATTTTGTTTATTTGTATATTGATTAATGAGATTTTACATTTATCTGTATATACCTTGTCTCCTTAATCATGTGATACAAATCCAGACCTCTCAATTTTTTGGAACATCTTTATGCACCCCACCCTATGCACCTTTATGCAGTGTTGTGTGTGTGTGTATAATTTTTTTTTGGACATTATTTTTTTTTCTATTGGAGAATATGTAAATTAAATTGAAAGAAAATAATTAAGTAGATGTTTCATAAACACTCTCACATATAAATACGAGCATATTAGTATTTCATGTATAAGCATGAGTTTACCACACTTTTACACTGATGTCTGTTTTTTCACTTAAGCACATGCTCCTAAAACACACATCCAACTTCCCAATATGTTGGTAAATACTTCTGCCGAGAATTTAAAATACTTTAAAATATCTCTGTTTGTCTTAGTTCTCTTCTGGACAAAAATACCATTAGGTCTCCCTTTCCTCCCATACAGTAAAAATAATGTACCAGGTTGCATATCTTATTCTGAAATGGAAAAATAGATTCATAGTGAATCTTATCACCTGTGCCAACTCTTGAGAAACTCAAACTATTGCCATGCTGACAATCAATGCTAGTGATATAAAATTAGAATATAAAAATATTCTAATCAACAGGGAGGACTGGGTGGCTTAGTTGGTTAAGTGTCTGCCTTCACCTCAGGTCATGATCCCAGGGTCCTGGGATGGAGCACTGTGCTCCCTGCTCAGTGGGGAGCCTGCTTCTCCTTCTCCCTCTGCTGCTCCCCCTGCTTGTGCTCTCTTTCTCTCCCCTTTTGTCAAATAAATAAAGTCTTTAAAAAAACATATTCTAATCAACAAATAAGCTGAAGAAATATTAGACAGATAATTTATGTATTAACTAACATTATAGTGGTGATCATTCTCAATACATATATATATATATCAAATCTTTATGCTGTATACCTTAATCTTACATAATGTTAAATATCAAATAAATCTCAATAAAGTTGGGAAAAAAAAGAAGTATTATACCTATTGATAAAGATTCAGGGCAAGATTGCTATAGTTGTACTTACATAAAAATCATGACTTGACCTCATCATTTGAGTCAATTCATTGCCAAACATCCTTCCCTTTGATGATTGTCCTTGGTGTCTCCTTTGAAGTAGTGTTACAAATCAAATCCCCAAAAAGACACTAATATTTAAAATCTGAAGTTTTCTAGATCAAAGACTTTGTCCTCACACTTGGTTTTGTTTACCACGTGTTGTGACACCTCATTTTCTTTTCCCAATGGAAGGGACATATATTGCAGAAAGAAACAAAAATGAGAAGCAGAAGAGAACTTGTATTCCCTCCACGCAGCTAACTCAGGTGAAAGAAAACAGAGCCTGAAATGCATACCGTGGTTGGGGCATCTGGGTGACTCGGTGAAGCGATTCTTGGTTTTGGCTCGGGTCATGATCTCAGGGTCATGAGATCGAGCCCCCTGTTGGGCGTCATGGGGGCCCCCCCCTCAGCAGGGAGTCTGTTTGAGAGTTTCTCTCTCCTTCTTCTTCTGCCCCTCTCCCACTCTAAAAATAAATAAATAAATAAAATCTTTTTAAAAAGTGCATACCGTAGTTTAGCTTTTCAAACTGTGAAATTAGATTAGTTGTTCTATTTTCCCAGAGGAAGTGGAATAGCAAAGAGACTCCAGGAGGGTTACAATAATAGAAGTCATTTCATATGGAAAGCAAATCAAAAGTGGGAGAATGTTTACCTCTTAGTATTCTCCTATTTCTATTCTCTTAACTTCACTGGTCTTAACTTTTAAGACAACAATCAACTAAGGATGTGGCTATCTATTTCAAGGCACTAGATAAGTCACTTACACAGTTTTCTTTGTACCCTCACAAGACTAATTCCTTAGTTACTACTGCTTCTTTTGGACCCATAAGAAAATGGATTATGGGGCGCCTGGATGGCACAGCAGTTAAGCGTCTGCCTTCGGCTCGGGGCGTGATCCCGGCGTTCTGGGATCGAGCCCCACATCAGGCTCCTCTGCTATGAGCCTGCTTCTTCCTCTCCCACTCCCCCTGCTTGTGTTCCCTCTCTCGCTGGCTGTCTCTATCTCTGTCGAATAAATAAATAAAATCTTTAAAAAAAATGGATTATGACAGACAGTGAATTAATTAAATCTATATCAAAGGTACCCCATATCAAGTTCCTATATTTATTCTATATTCTACCTCCATTTCCAAACTGGGTCCAGCTTTGAAGTCCACCATCACTTATAAGATATATTGTACTGTAATTAAATGGCATAACAATTCTCCAATTATAAGACATATGAAGATTTTCTAATAGTAATGTTAAAAATATCAAGATGTCCTAATTAAGAAGAATCTCTCCTATTATAAAATGTCTAAGGATACATTAATACACAAACAGTAAAACCTCTTGAAAATTAAAGTACATAATGTCCAAATTTAAACATGAAATTGATTACCTTGTGTTTAAAAGTTTATATTATTATTGTCGTTATTATTTTTATTATGTTTTTTCTACTTAGTCTCAGTCAGATACTAAGACTGGGCTAGAATTTTTTTTCAGCAGGTATAGCCTCGGTATAGCCTGAGTCACTAGATTAACTCCCATCATGGCCTCATGCCTTTCATAAATATAGTTCTAAAGTGCTTGTGAACCTCACTTTTATAGAGTGCACAGACTTAATAGAACACAAAATATTATCATATTTATGGATCTATACCCAATTTAGAATCATCCCATCCCCAATTGCCAGAGCTGTGACCAGAGACAAAATTATGACCCTAGAACAGTTTCTAATGTTGCCATAACACCATATTAAAAACAGCAATATCTGCAGGATGGAGAGTGGGCAAGAAAAGTCCTGGTTTTTGCTTCACCAGAATTACAATCAATACCAGCTGAGAACCATCGAAAACTTATAAACTTAAACTCACTTGTGAAATATCTTCCTGCAAAAGATGAATTGTGGTATGATTTATTTACCATATGTGGGAGGATATCCAACTATCCATATGTCCTCTCTCAGAGAAAAATATTAAAACAGTGTTGCCTGCATGCAAAATTCAGTCACCTTCGATTGTGGTAGTTCTATTCAACATATCTTATTTGAGGTATATTTCTATTCTTTCCAACGTATTCAAAGCATATTAATATTCATCACCCTGAAACTGTGTGTTTCTGGCACGCTTGGATTAGTAAACTAAACATGTGTTATTTGATTTGAATACATGGAATCTAAACTATTTTGGGAAATGTATTTGAACTGAGTCACAGTGTCTGTGTCTGTTGCCACTTGGTATAGAAATCCTTGGGTCTAACAAATCTGTCTCATACAAAATAAATGACTCATCTTTCATATATTAATAGCCAAAATAGAGCCAACTTTAAACTCTGATAGGTGATGACTCATGTACCTACACAGAGATTTCATGATTTCATTCTCTCTCTTCTCTAACCATACTATTGCCTTGATCCTGAATGGAAAATAGAAATTGGAACAACTAATCCAGAGTGGTCTATGTAGATCTGAATCTAAAATTTAAAGCTGGAACCTCGCCAGTGCTGCAAAGCACGAACTAAACTCAGTTTAAAGTAACCTATTTTTCTGACTCCTCATATCTAGAAAAACAATATTTGAATTGCCTGTTTTCTTATATTTGAATCTTTGCTTCCCTTTTGCCCACTTGGGTAATGTCCTAATTAGAAAGGCCTACTCATTTTGGGAAAAATGCAGCTTAAGCTACAGTCACCCATGAAGGTCATAACACTGCATGACCTCTAGCATAAAGTTTCTTGTTCAAGCTGCAGTACAACTATAAATTCCGGCTTCATAATTCAATATAAACTTCTGAGACTGCTAAATTCACAGTGCCAGGCCCACTCGTAAAACTTCAAAACTGAAGTCATCTGACTTGAATGTATTAAAAAAAAAACCCAATTGATCCATATGTATTTTTCCCCTGAAATTTACTTCCTTGCTTATTTCTCAAAGTCAAAGGCCTGTCTCCTATAAATTGAATTTGCCTCCCAAAGCCACAGCCTCCCAATCCTTTCCTCCCATTCTCGTGCACACACACTCATAGACACCAAACTGGCCCAACCCCTTAAGGTGCATGTCTTGTTGGAAAAGGTGAGAATGTGTGCTTTCTGAAAGTAGCTTCTTCTCAAGAAAAAAATAAGGGTAGTGGACCAATTATTGCAAGCCAAGTTTCTTACCCATCAGATATATAGATCAACTTCTAAAGCAAGTGAGTGAGCAAAGAGGTAAAAAGAAGCCAAGAGCATTATATAAATTGGTACTTTCCACATAGAAAAAAAAAAATCAGAAGATTCTTTATGGGTGAAATGAAATCATTTTGCTACTTTAATCTTAATTTATAGATTACTATATAAATTGATCATTTTTTTCAGTTAAAAACTATAATCATGGGGCGCCTGGGTGGCTCAGCGGTTGAGCGTCTGCCTTTGGCTCAGGGCGTGATCCCGGTGTTCTGGGATCGAGTCCCACATCAGGCTCCTCCGTTATGAGCCTGCTTCTTCCTCTCCCACTCCCCCTGCTTGTGTTCCCTCTCTCGCTGGCTGTCTCTATCTCTGTCAAATAAATAAATAAAATCTTTTTAAAAAAATGAAACAGCACTAGTTTAAAAAAAAACTATAATCATATTTCTTTATTGTGAATTATTTTTCCACATTCCTTACACACATTTTTCTTCATTTATACAGAAATAAACTAGCCCTTTGTTGCAAATGTCCTAGAAATAAACTGTTGATAGAAACTAATCTAAAAATCTCACAGGTTAAGCCACACATAATATAAAAAATATGGATATATGAGCACTATTGGTTAGGATATAGTTCTTGATATTACAATATAGGCCAAAATAATAATGGCTTAAACAAAATAAAAGTTTATTTCTTTATCATGTAAAAAGTCATAGCAACCAGTGGGAAGTGAAGGGAAGGAGAGCATAGTTCTTTGCTTCCAGGGCACAAGCCATAAGTTGCACACAAATGTCTGCTTCTGCATCAGTGGTCCTGCTGCAAGGACATATCTAATCTAAAGGATCCCTGGAAATTTATTTTAGCTGAACAGACATACAGCTAACTCTCCTATTACTCTAGATCAAGGATCAGCCGGGGGCGCCTGGGTGGCACAGGCTGCCTTTGGCTCAGGGCGTGATCCCGGCGTTATGGAATCGAGCCCCACATCAGGCTCCTCCGCTATGAGCCTGTTTCTTCCTCTCCCACTCCCCCTGCTTATGTTCCCTCTCTCGCTGGCTGTCTCTATCTCTGTCAAATAAATAAATAAAATCTTAAAAAAAAAAAAAAGGATCAGCCAACAGTATCTGTAAAGGGACAGAGATTAAGCATTTGAAGTTTTGGGGACCATATGATCTTGTTGAAACTATTCTACTATACTGTTGTAGCACAAAAGCAATCATAAATAACATGTACATGAACGAGAGTGCTTGTGCTTTAGTATGATTTAATTCATGGACAATGAAGTTTTAGTTTCAATGAAGTTATCATTTTCACATTATGAAATAATCAGTTTTCAATATTGTTCATCAATTTAAAATTCAACAGCCACACAAAAATTGGTGGTGGGACTGGACTTGCCCCCCTGGCAGTAGTTTGCAAGCTCTACTCAACATGGAAAAAGAAATATTGGGGATCTTTTGTTAGTTTCTTCCACAGGTATCTAGTAAGATACAATTCAGGAATGTATGAAGGACACAGCATTATTAAATCTTTTAACATATTTCATGATGTTAGTCCTTAAGATCATGAAACATTTCATATTAACTCAATAGATAATAAATATTGCTTAACAAGTTTAAAATCTATTCATAAATTGTGAAACAAAAAATCCTAAAACATGGATGCAATTCTGGCTGTATATCTTACTAGATGTGAACATTAAATAAATATTTCAACCCCAGTGATGCTAACTTTCCTTATTTGTAAAATGATAAGATTAATTTTGCCTATTTCAAATCACATGGTTAATTACCAAATTCACTGAGCACTTTCAGTTCTTGTTCGGCATCTCTTGAGAATTTCACATTACGTAGCCATTTCTTTTGATGGAAAAAGTTTGTAAATAAATTTCTAATTGCATAATCTGTTAGATTCCTTTTTTTTTTTCCTTTAGCAATCCTTCTCAAACCCTTTCAGATGTTTCTTCTTCCTTTATTTATTTATTTTGTGTCAATTCTTCCTTGGGTACCATTTTTTCCTCTCTTTTCTTAAGTTTTTAATTTCAGTATGGTTAACATACAGTTTAATATTACTTTCAGGTGTACAATATAATGACTAAAACTTCCATACATCAACAGTGCTCATCACAGAGAGTGCACTCCTTCATCCTCATCACCTTTTCACCCATCCTCTCACACCCCACCCCTCTGGTAATCCTCAATGTTTTGTATATATATCACATCTTCTTTACCCATTCATCAATTGATGGACTTGGGCTGCTTCCACATCTTGGCTATCATAAATAATGCTGTTATAAACATTGGGGTGCATATATCCCTTTGAATTAATGTTCTTATATTCTTTGGGGAAAGATTGCTGAATCGTAAGGTAGTTCTATTTTTAACTTTTTGAGGAACCTCCGTACTGTTTTTCACGGTGGCTACACCCGTTTGCCTTCTCACCAATGGTGCATGAGTGCTCTTTTTTCTCCATATCTTCTCCAACACCTGTTGATTCTCATGTCATTGATTTTAGCCATTCTGACAGGTGTGCGGTGACATCTCATTGTGTTTCTAATTTGAACTTCCTTGATGATAAGTGATGATGAGCATATATTTTCATGTGTCTGTCAGCCATCCGGATGTCTTTGAAGAAATGCCTATTCATGTCTTCTCTCCATTTTTAAATTGGATTATTTGCTTTCTAGGTATTGAGCTTTATAAGTTCCTTTCTATATTTTTGAATAGTAACCCTTTATCAGGTTAGTCATTTGCAAATATCTTCTCCTTAGGTGCCATTTATAGTCTTTTTCTCCCTACGTACATTTTTCCCTTAAAGATCACATCTTACTTCATAGCTTCAGTCATCATTGATGACTGCAAGATCTATAATATCAATATATTTAAATGTCTACCAGAAATCTTCTGGATGCTCCCATTGTACAAAATGTGATTTTTCTTCTGTAATGATCATTTTGGTCATTTGTATCACCATATAGCTGTCTAGGTGAAATTATTTATTCATGCATTACTTGTCACATGTATTTTGGCCCGAGATTCAGTTTTCTAGGCACTGTGCTATAGTGATAAGTAACAGAATAATTCTCAATTTTCCTGAACTTAAATGCTAGATGGGAGAACAGAAAAAAAATCAAGTGGAAAAAAAAAACACATTAATAATTATTTCATTTTGAGATAAGCATTATGACGATAATAAAATAAACTATTCTGTTGGAGAGTAATTATGATGGGGTACAAGTAAACAGGGTGGTCAGTGGAAGCAGACCCAGGAGGTGGCATGTGAGTTGGATTCCGAATCATCAAAAGAAGGTGGCCAAGGCAAGAAGCCAGACAGCTGAATGTCATCCTTACCTGTAGTCTCATGATGTACCATGTATCCAGTCTGTTATCCCAAACTGGCAATTCTGTTTACTCAGTAGCATTCAAAATAGCAACCTTCTTTTTTCCATCTGGTTGTCTTGTCTCCTACCATTAATTCTTCACATTTTGCTGGAGAAATTCCTATAATGCAGATCTTATCAAGTGACTCCCCTAATAGCATCCTTCAGTGGGTTTTAATTTGGGGATAACCACTGTGCCAAAACTCAACATGTTCAAGGTCCCCAAAGATGCCCCAGTTACATCTTAAACCTATGTTTTCCACTCCCATGCTGTCCATTATCCATGCCCAGATTCTACTAAATTACTTCAGTCCCTTCACATTCACTGTTTAATTTTGCTTCCTTGGATTTTTGGATGGTCTTGTCTCTTTGGAGGGCTCATTCTAGCTAGTTAACTATTATTCACATCACTTAGGTCTCAACTTAAGTTTGATAATTTATACGTTGTAGAGAGCATGTCTGTGGATTTTTTTTAATGCTTCCATTAGTTTCTAAGTTCCTTGAGTGCTGGGAATTTTGTTTGCTGACTTTTGTATATCCAATGTTTAGCACAGAAACTGACAATATTGCAAGTAATGCACAATAATAATTTGCTTTTAAAAGTTTTGGTCACTTAAACTGAATTGTTTTACTCATATATTTTATAACAACATAAATTGAGGCCCTTGTTATTCAACTTCGAATTTCTCATACATGCACATGGTAGTTTCTTAACAATTATGTAGTTTTTATATTTGTATGTATTTGTAGTCATGAAAGAATCAGTGAATGAATGAAGTTATATTCACTTAAAAGTAAAACATTACATGAGTTATTTAGGGCCAGAAGTTACATGATACAACCTAAGTGCTCTTTGAAACAATACTATTCAAAGTGTGGTTAGAAGACCAGCCCCTTTGAAGTTACTCAGAGCTTGTTAGAAATGCAGTGTTCAGGTCCATCTCAGACCTCATGAGTCAGAGTCTCTGGGATTGCTTTGGAATCTGTGTTTTAACAAGCTATCAGATAATGGAGAGCATGTCACATTACAGGTTGTTGGAACCCACAGACCAAAATGCTAATTTTGTAGGTATGAGGTAAAGTCTGGTAATTTGGATTTCTAAGAAGTTCTCAAGGGATGTTGACAGTACTCATTTGTGGACCACAGTGAAGGAAGCACTGCTTTGGAGCAGGAGTTGGCAGACTAAGGCAGGCCAAATCTGGCCAGCTGCCTGTTTTTATAAATAACATTTTATTGAGACATAGCCATCCATTCCTAAACATATTATTTGTGGCTACTGTGGTACTACCATGGCAGAGATGAGTAGTTGTGATTGAGACCATCTGGCCCACAAAACCTAAAATACGTACTCTCTGTCCCTTTATAAAAGTTTGTCAAATCTTTTTGAAGAGCACATTTTATTTTCTTTTCTTGAAATTTTGTCCATTTTAAGTTGTATTTAATAAATTGAAATAAGTTTTTATTAAGAGGGAAAATAGGAAAATCAATTAAAGTAATTGCTTATTAAGTAGTTTATAAGCAATTTTTATGTCACTTACCTATTGGTATAAACTCTTCTGAATCAATTGTCCATGGAATACCAGAAGATTTGCAGAACTGTATTTAATATTGCAAATTATCAAACCTTACTTTTTAAATAAATAAAGACTATTAGTCACTAAACAACCCAACTCATAGTAAAGCTTCAAAAATATGTCTTTTTAAGTTTCCTGAAAGAACCTCTAAATTAATATCAAGTGATATAAATACAACATAAAGTAATATATGTAAAACATTATTACAATGGGACTCATTTAAATGAATAAGTATGGAAGTAACAGAACAATTTAAAAGATATATAATTTTGTATTATTAACAGAAGAAAAAATTCAACATATGTCACAAAAATTGAACAAATAAACTCTGTAATGATTCACATTCTAAGTACTAAAATATAAAATACACTCGTTTGAACTATAGACGTACATTAAAATATAAAGCTGTTAAGTTGCCATTTCTCTACAACCCAATAAAAACACATTAATTTTCTGCCTTTACAAATTGCACTACAGAGAGACTATTTCTTCAGTAAAAACATATTGAAGAGGTTTACCAACGCATGCTTAAATAAATAAATGTTCCAAGAAACTACAAGTAAATATTTAACATTTTTTTGTATTAAATATTTAACACATTTCCTGGAAAGAGTTCTTTTCATTGAAACTGGCTTATGTTTGTGATTAAGTCTGCTACGTGGCAGCAGTTCCAGTATAAAATAATTCAACTTTCATCTTTTTTTTTTTTAATATTCAAAGGCATAAAGTGAATGATTAGTTTGGGAAATTTTCTGGTTTGAATTAGCATTTTTACAGATGGCTCATGCTTATCTGCAGTGAAGTAGTGCTTATATTCGTAAGTAGAAGATAATTCTCTGTTACTCCAGAGATATTCTCAGTGTCTGTCATCCTAGTAACGAACACAGAGATGGAGGAGGTATTTTTTTTAAAGATTTTATTTATTTATTTGAGAGAGAGAAAGAGACAGCACAAGCAGGGGGAGCAGGAGAGGGAGAAGCAGGCTCCCCACTGAGCAGGGAGCCCATTGCAGGACTTGATCCCAGGACCCTGGGATCATGACCTGAGCTGAAGCCAGACACTTAACTGACTGAGCCACCCAGGCACCTGAGATGGAGGAGTTATATATACACGTGTATGATCATAATCTTTGAAATTATACAGCAGTTCCATCTTAACAAGAAAAAAATATATGTATAATATTTGCCCCCATGTATTTCCCATCTTAATACTGAATGCTAGGGGTTTTGTTTTTCAGGAAAACCCACCACATTCTTTGTAGTTATCATTACTAGAATGTGGAAGGTGGCAGGCCGGGGCCACAGCCTGGGGAGGGCTCCCTGTGTGTTGGGTTAAGTAAAGGACACCCTTCAAAACTTCAAAAAACTTCAAAAATCCCTGCTCTAAATATTTTTATGTGTGTATATCAATACATTCTCTTTAAAGCAAAAAGTTAGAATGACAATGATTGAAATTAAATATGGATAGTATAAAATGCATGAAAAATATTTTAATTAAATAAGAAGTAATATTTCTCAATTAATGTAGTCTGTCTTAAACTTGATCATATATATTCTGTAGAAATAATCTGATATTTGAGCCTATATTGCTCCAAAAATAGAAATAAATATTTAATTTCATATTGTATTAAATATTTAGAAGTTATTTGAATAACCTTTATTTTTAAATTTGAAAAAATATTCTTAGAGTTGCTGTGTCCAATAGGTATTCACATTTAAAATGGTAATAGATGCTGATTTTCTGCACTTCAATGACCTTGCACTAATTTACAGAACTTCAATGTAAGAAAGTATGTATTTTCATACATTTTCCATATTATCAGTACAGTTAATATTTACAACTGATGTGAAAATTAATTCTAAGTTTTATGTGGATATCATTCAATTATCTGTGAATATAAAATTTACTGACTTCTGAAATTTCATCTTTATATCTTCAGACCATTTCATTAGGTGTTCTTTTTTGTAAAAGATTTTATTTATGTATGTATTTATTTGAAGTGGGGGAAGAACAGAAGGAGAGGGAGAGAATCTTAAGCTGACTCTCTGCCTAATGTGGAGCCTGACATGGGGCTGAATCTCACAATACTGAGATTATGACCTGAGCCAAAATCAAGTGTCAGATGCTTAACTGACTGAGCCACCCAGGCACCCATCATCAGGTGTTCTTTATTAAATTTTTATTTATTTATTTGTATAGCTCATAAAATATACATTTTAATTCTTGTTATACATGTCACAACATTTCTCCAATTGCCAGTTACATTTTAACTTTGATTATGTTGAAAGTTTCTTTCTTTATGCCTCTCTTTGTAATTTTTAATAATTTGTCTAAAACTTTGTTTTGTTTTCATATAGAATTACACTTGGTTGACCTTCCACAATCACACATACATGTATTCTATGGAAAACTACCTTTGCTAATTAACATATTATCCAAGCACTCTTGATAAATTAAAATGTAAGAAAGGGGAGCCTCCTGGGTAGCTTGGTTGGTTGAGCAGCCAACTCTTGATTTCAGCTGAGGTCATGATCTCAGGGTTCTGGGATTGAGCCCCCTGAGGGGCTCCCTGGGCAGTGGGGAGTCTGCTTGAGGATTCTCTTTCTCCCTCTCCTTCTGCCCCTACCCCTGCTCACACTCTCTTTCTCTCTAAAATAAATAATTTAAAAATCTTTAAAAAATGTAATAAAGGCATAGACTACACAATTTCCCTATTGATTATTTTACAGGATATTTTCATAAAATCAGAAAATTTACTTTAATACAAAAAATAGATCTTTGGTAAGAAAATGGCAATATGAAACCTAGAATATTCTCAATGTCACTCTTGAAAGCTTATTTCACACTTGGTAACTCAAGTGGGTGTCAAGTCTTAGGTTTAAATTTTCACTCTACCATCAAATATTGGGCACTGAGATGAAAATTCCAGTCTCAAACTTTCCTCAAGGCTCCAAATGTGGACATCACCTCTAAAGCCTGAGAGTTTGAATCCCAGTATTATTTGAAATCTCTTGCTAACTGAGTAGGCCTTTGGAGTGGTTATCTTGCATTAGCTATGACTTTCATGCCTGCCCCCCCTCATAAGTCAATGTCGTCTCTTCTGGCTTTCTGGAAATACCTCTTTCCAATCAGTTTCAGATCTTCTCCACAACTATGGTTCAGAGGAGTCTAATTATAGCTCTGGTACACTCTGTTTGAATCATCCTTATTATGATTATTTTCTGACTATAATTTTGCAAACTTTTAAGCTTGTTTGCTAAAGTAAAAACTGTATGGCTAGAAATTCAGATACTAATGATTTTTTAAAATATAGTTTTGTTATCCATCCCATTTAAACAACAATTTTTAGAATGTTTTAGTTTATATTTATGAATTCTCATATTTCAAAACCTAATTTTTAGGATATTCTTAATATGTTAATACTATCCACTTTCAGGGGCTCCTGGATGGCTCAGTCGTTAAGCGTCTGCCTTTGGCTCAGGGCGTGATCCCGGAGTTCTGGGATCAAGCCCCATATCAGGCTTCTCCGCTGGGAGCCTGCTTCTTCCTCTCCCATTCGCCCTGCCTGTGTTCCCTCTCTCGCTGGCTGTCTCTCTCTCTGTCTAATAAATAAATAAAATCTTTAAAAAAAAAATACTATCCACTTTCAGATGCTCAAGATCTTGTTCTGTATTCACACTTGAAGACTTAGTTTGTGAAAGATCAGAAATTTAAAAGATTTGAAGAAATACAAATTTCACTGGAATATAATACACTGTATGTGTTAGTATATATAATAGAAACAACTATTGCTTTAAATAGCTCTGCTATTTACTATACCTAATGTGCTCTGATTTCTATTCTATCCTATCCTACCCTGTCCTATCCACTCTACTCTACCCTAGCCTAGTATAACTTAGTCTATGCTATTCTTTATATTGCTTATTGCAATCCACTAGTTTGATTCAATAATAACAAAAAGGATGGGTATATTATTTAAGATGCTTTTGGCTACTAGTAACAGAATATTAGAAGTTGCTAAATATTGGGAACTAGTATTATCCTAAAGAAAATATATCCAGATTTATTTTTTCATATAACAATTCCAGAGTACACTAATTCAGTGGGTAAATTAAGGCCAGCAATGCTGCACAAGCATTTTATGGGATTTTTTTGCTATCTTCAGCATACTGGCTTTTGCCCACAGCTTTATGTCCTAATAGTTATAAAATGACTGCTACAGCTCCAGACATTCCAACCTCACACAGCAATTTGGAGAAAGCGAAAAAGCTTATTTTTTTCCATAAGTGTATAATTCTATACATTTAAGGATATATTTTCCCCCAAATCTCCACAACAAATATCTCCTCTCTCATATGCCCAGACCTAAAATAATCATAAGCAAGGAAACTGGGATTACCGTGAACAGCATAGAATGATCCACAATTTCTACAGGGGCTGAGGAAGGGCCAATTTTCCTAAGCATATTACTACTCATTACCTGAATAAAATCACATTTCCTTAGTAAGACTAAGGTAAAGAATGGCTGCTGGATGGATGACATAGAGAACAGTGATGATGCTCCACCCATGTCCTCTTAATGCTATTGTGTAGGTGTTCTAGTCCACAGTCCTATCTAAGCCGGCCTTCCAAAGGTCTTAGCAAAGGATGCAAATATGTGAGTAACGCTCATTAATGGGCCCTCCATACCAGCCCACCTGCCAACTGAATTCCACCTTGTGATGTATTTCAATGTCCCATGGGACAGGAGAATCAACCAGCTGAGACTGGCCTGAATATCTGCCCAATGAAATGATGAGATGAAACAAAACTGTTTTAACCCACTAAGGTTTTATGTGAGGCTGCACAGAAATAAATAACTAGAACATTGTCTAGTTTTACTATTTGAATGTACCTCCTGGCCTAGTTAGCTTTTCTTTCAGTCACAACCAGCATTAGAAATCTTTTTCTGAGGAATGCTCTTAGGCTAATTAAATCTTTATTCAGACAAAGGGATGGCCTGGAGTGCCTGGGAATATATGTCACCTCCTGGAGGAAGCACTTATGAAAAGATGAATGTATTTGAAAGTATGAAAGCCACATCAACCTTACTGAGACCTAACTTACACTCCAAAATTCCTCTGATGAATTAGGCTGAGGTTACCCTCTATAGAACTTAGGCTGATATCACTGGTTTGTTCCACTTTTCTGTCCTTCATTCCATTACTAGTCTGTATAAATTACTTGCACTTGAATCCTTGCCTTAGGAGCTGCTTCTGGAGAACCCAACTTATAGCAGTAGACTTGGAATCACCCAGTGGGGAAATGCTGCATTGTCTAAAACTCCACAGGCTAGTAGGGACAGATGTGTGACTCCCCTACTTTTGAACAAGGTACCCAAATGGGTAATTTTTTTTTAATCTTTTTAAGTAGGCTTCACTCTGGGCTCCAATACGGGGTTTAAACTCATGACCCTGAGATCAAGACCTGCGCTGAGGTCAAGAGCCAGACATTTAACCAACTGAGCCCACCCAGGCATCTTCCAAATGGGTAATCTTTTTTTTCCTTTAAGGATTTATTTATTTATTTAAGGGGGGGAAGAGGGAGAGAATCATCAAGCAGATTCCCGACTGAGCAACAGAGCCTGGTGCCAGCTCAATCCCATGAACCATGAGATCATAACCTGAGCCAAAAACAGGAGTCAGTCACTTAACCAACTGAGCCACCTGGAAGCCCCCCAAATGGATCATCTTAAATAAGCCTAGCCCTTTCCAAAGTGATGATATCTTTTATTTAGTTATTATTGTTATTGTATGTATACATTGTTGCAAACATATCTTTTGATAGTTAAATGTTTATTTTATTTTATTATAACGTACTTAATTTTAATTTAATTTCCCCTTTCAAGAACTTTAGTTAAACCAAGACAATTTCTACAGCAGCATCGGTTATAATAATGTCCATTGACAATATAAATAAAAAGTTAACATTTTATTGAATGATAATTATGTGTCAGACACAAATTTAAATATTTTCAAAAGTATTATAAACTAAGTATATTAGAGTATTACACCCATTTTATAAAGGAAGCCTGACAAAACTGTCACATGTGAAAATTCTGTAGAACTTGCTATTTGACTCTCCTAAACAACCTGCCTTTTGCTCATTTTCTCACTATGACCTTCCAGCCTCCATGGGGTGTTTGTTGATAGCAAATTATTATTTTTTAATTTTTTTATTATATTATGTTAGTCACCATACAGTACATCCCTGGTTTTTGATGTAAAGTTCAATGATTCATTAGTTGCATATAACACCCAGTGCACCATGCAATACATGCCCTCCTTACCAGTCTATCCTCTATCACCAGTCTATCCCATTCTCCCACCCCCCACCCCTCTGAAGCCCTCAGTTTGTTTCTCAGAGTCCATAGTCTCTCATGCTTCATTCCCCCATCTGATTACCCCCTTTTCTTTATCCCTTTCTTTCCCTACCGATCTTCCTAGTTCTTATGTTCCATAGATGAAACCATATGATAATTGTCTTTCTCTGCTTGACTTATTTCACTTAGCATTATCTCCTCCAGTGCCGTCCATGTTGCAGCAAATGTTGAGAAATCGTTCTTTTTGATAGCTGAGTAATATTCCATTGTATATATGGACCACAACTTCTTAATCCAGTCATCTGTTGAAGGGCATCTCGGCTCCTTCCATGATTTAGCTATTGTGGACAAAGCTGCTATGAACATTGGGGTGCATATGGACCTTCTTGTTGATAGCAATTTAAAAAAACTCTCCTGGTGATAAGTTAGCCAGTCTTTCTGTTACTGTCATTTTCAAAAAAACAAGAACTGTTACTAATAGAGTATGGTTAATTGAGAGACATTTCCTTCTTTGTACCTGTACTTATAAAATAAAATTCATTAATATTGCTCCTTTTTATACAGATCTCAAAAATTTCATTTGTATTACAAAGTGTGAACTTAAATGCTAAAATTTCCATTTCTAGCTTCCAAATACCAAGCTAAGGCCAAGAATTCATTTGAAACAAATAGATTTCTACGCCTACTTTGATGAAATGGAAATGATAAATCTCTAAATTTTAGATGTCTTTATAATAAATGTGTATAAATCAAACAGCTGAACAATTCCTTATGCTGTCTTTGTGTTAAATAAAGCAAACGAACAGGGAATAGATATGGCTTCATAAATTTTCAAGAGTGAGTCAATAAATACATGGTTACATCTTATGTAATACAAACGTTTGGATGGGCTTTATTCAAGTTGGAATGGGGTGAGGGGATATCCCAAGCTTATATATGTAAATCAGATGCCCATACTAAAAAAACAAGAGGAAAGAAGCAACCACTACATCTTCATATCATAAGATTTATATTCAAAGGCCTACAGCTAAAGGCATTCTATCATGAGGGAGATATTGTACTCCTGGTTTATAATCATGCCCTGTCTAGTTTGTCTTCTCAGATAAGCATCTGTTGCTAATGTCATTATGGTCTTGGTTTCTGAGTCCATATACACTGTATCCTTTTCGTGTTCATTTTAGTTTTTTATGGCTAAACCAACTAGATCTTTAAAGGTATGAGAAATAGAGGTATTAGAATTTTAATGATGCTCTCCTCCTATACACCGTGATATGCATTACTCAAAGCTATAGCCATTGACATAGGCAACTAAATAAGTTATTTTTGCCAAACTCTTCTGATAACACATTGCATATAAAACACAACTCATGTTACAAAAACCTTTTACAGGATCCTTCCTATAAATATTAGGGTTTATACACCCTATCCCTCATCCAAGATCTTAGAACACAAGCTACTGTATTCTAGTTCAAGGATCTAAGCAGTATTTAGTCATAACCCTGCCCATCTCCCTGCTTCTTCTTTTTTTTTAAGTAGGCAAAAGGCTCCTTTATCCTTTATCCTCTTTTTATGGTTTATGACTTACACATCAATATTTCCCGACTTAGGCAATGTTTCTCCAATTTATTGATATATATCAATAGTAGCACAATTCACGAAAAGGACAAGACACAGTGGTCATGAAGTGTCTTAGATTTTACCTATTTTGGAAGTGAGCAAGGCTGCACACTAGCATACCACAGTGTAATCTTTACAGAGGATATGAAAATCCTGAATCAGAGGTAAAAGAAAGTTTATTGCTCATAGCAACAGCAGTAGCAGAGTATCAGCATTATCTTATACTGGTTCCTCAAGCTCCAAACACCACAGGGCAACATGAAGAGGATCAGCTGACATCTGCTTATGCATTGGGGTTGTGCTTCAGAAAAGGAACTCTGAACTTAGGGAATTCAAGTCTTTTATAATAGATAATAAGTATGTCCACTCTTCTCTATAGGAAGATATTATCTTTATTATAGTGAACAGTAAGCCCACCTGTCTTTTCTTCTAAAGGAAGGCACTATGTTCATATTTTATAATTTTTTTAGAGAGGGGGGAGGGACAGAGGAAGAGGAAGAGAGAGTATCTTAAGCAGGCTCCACACCCAGCACAGAGCCCAGCTTGGGTCATGAGATCATGACATGAGCTGAAATCAAGTCAGTCACTTAACCAACGGAGCTACTCAGGCACCCCACTATGTTTATCTTTCAAGGATGAAAGTAAATATGTCTTTTGCTCTACATAGAGCCCAACTCTATATTCCAAGACTCTGTACCATACAAACATATATTTTTTTAAAGCCAGAACAAAGGTAGACAATACCTCTACCTGTATGTCTACAAAGGAGACATACAGAAATGGGAAACATGCATAGACCATTTCCTTTCAAGAATACCTCTACTCGGGGTGCCTGGGTGGCTCAGTCATTAAGCATCTGCCTTCAGCTCAGGGCGTGATCCCAGAGTCCTGGGATCGAGCCCCACATCAGGCTCCTCTGCTGGAAGCCTGCTTCTTCCTCTCTCACTCCCCCTGCTTGTGTTCCCTCTCTTGCTGGCTGTCTTTCTCTGTCAAATAAATAAATAAACTCTTAAAAAAAAAAAAAAAGAAAGAAAACCACTACTCATTTCTACACTGTCATGGTTTCTGGCACATTTCCCAGTATGTGTACTCCATAAGCCATTCTTATTCATCTAACAAACAGCCTGGAACCAAGTCTGTTTAATTTCTCTCTTTCAGCATTTAGTTAAGGCTATTATCAACAGGAATCTAAAAAAGAAGGATGAGGCCACCCTGCAGTATTGACCTCAATCTTGTCTCAGAGGGTTACAAAACCAATCAGCCGAACATATCTCATAAACTCTCAGGGATTCTCTTGCAAAACCTGGTAGGTTTCTCCTTAGGTTTCTTTATTGACCTTCCTAGCAGGGCCAAGGCATTAATCTGGGTACAACAAAATATAGTAAAAATTGCACAGATGCTCAAGAGGAACACTTACACAACCCTGGCCAACAAGGTGGGGCTGATCTGAACATCTTCTAGGGCTGGTTTGCTGTTACAGGTCACTTTAACTAAAGTCAGAGACAAATTTTCAGCACCTTTTCTAATTGGATAATTACCATTACCATTCTAGAGATAACTGCCTGTTTAAATAACAAGTCACTAATTTCTAATACGAAGTTTGCCTAATTAACTCTCATTTTGGAGAATTATCCACATGATTTATCACTGTGACATGATTTACCAATAGTGTTTTCTTAAACCCTTAGTGGTATCTTCTGACCACCACCTAGGTGCACAACTCTGTGTTTTCAGGAAGGAGGTAAACTAATGTTTGACACAAAATAGTAAATCCTGAGGGTGCACATGTTGCCCCCGGAAAGAAAGGTTTGTTGAAAAGCATTGCCTTCTTTCAAGTAAAACCTGTATTAGTGAGGAGACACACATTGTCAGTGCTTCCTTCTGACCTCTTGGACAACTGGTAAGACTTGGACTTACCAATTCACCTGAAAAAAATTGAGTCTAGTCCTTGATTTTGGAGACACAATCTAAGGGCAGTTAGTCCTATCTGTCCTGTTTGCCAATGAAACCAACTGAATAACATTTTTCACTCCATGAAATGGTTGAGTGACAGTTATGAGACTGAATATGGAGAGGATATCTGGAGATATTAACAGATGTTTGGTGTGTTTTCTAATAACTTTTTATAATGCCCAAACTCTTTTATTCTGATCATTACCCAGGAATTGGTCAAACACAGATGATCTCTTTTTAAAGATAAGCACGTTCATTTACCAAAATGCCTTAATAAGGTAAGTGTACTAGGGGATGAGGGAGGTAAAGTCAGATTTCTGAGGAAAATGTTTTAATGTCTAATAAATGACTGTGGATGGTATGGGTGGTTTACCTTGACCATCAAACCATTGTTAAATGGCTTTTGTGATGAAAGGCACACCACTGTTAGATTGCAAATACTATAAGAATGACAAAATTTGGTTTTAAATATCACAATTGCATTTTCTGGAGTCAGCTGATTGCACTGAAGGATCAATATTTAACCTAAATAATGTCAACAACTTTGAGGCCCTAATACTAGCCACAAAGAAGGGATGAAAGGACAATTTAATCAACTGCAAGGAGCAGGCAAAGGCAACCCTATGGGCAGCTATTGGTTATCAGTTTAACCAAGCCATCAGTGCATCATACCCAGGCATTTAAGGGAAACTCTGTGAATTTGGGGCCCTGTTAAACCAGTGGCTTTGCTTACATCAACAGAGCGAGAAAGTTTTCCACGAAAGAAAACTTTTTCATGTAAAACTGAGATGTCACTGCGGTCAGGCCGGCTACATTTTTGAATATATAATTTCCATTTGACAAGTAAGGTTTGTTGAACTTCCCTGCATTGTTAGTCTTTAGGTTTGAGCTGACCATTCCAGCCTCCAAAATGGAAGTATCAGGCCAGAGAGTCACAAGGCCTCCAGAGGTAAGGAGTTGTTTTGGAAGAGCTCAGTAGCAAGCTGCTTTTTTAAAGGTGTTCTCGGTATCTACATCAGGCAGGTGATGAGTCAATATCAAGAGGCACCTTTGGATGGAGGCTGCCTCCCTTTTCTAGAGGCTCCAATTGGCAAAATGGAGACTTATAGCTCAAATGGGTTATTAGGTTTGTGGGGCCTCATAGGTATAGCACTTCTCTAAAAGCAGTTCTTTCTGATAGGGGGAATGCCTTCATACACAGTACAGGCATATAAAACATCAATAGCAATTATACATTCAGTACATGAACCCATAATGGTAGGATAATGAATTGACCCAAATGGCCTCACTCACACAGTTGTATTAGCTTCTTCACTCTACTGCAAAATTTGCCCTAACTTAATTAACTAAATTCAGCTGGTCCCTGCCCTAACGGAGTGTAGGATGGTGACATTGATGCCTGTATTCTAAAGTGCCACAAAATTTGAGTCCCTCCTGTTCCTGAATTACTTCATAAGTGCATATGGACTTTGAAGGACAGGGAGGTCTCAGCCTCATACATTGCTCCTTAAATAAGTGGAGTTAGAGGTAGAAAGAAAAGGAATGGTTGGTGGGCATGGAGGGAGAGAGAAGCTTCAGGCAAGCAAGGTAAATTGTAAAAGTTGCTTAAGGCTCACCCAAATGAAATGTCAATGTTTTTAATATATCCACAGCCCTGTATTAGATAGCAAGATCATCCTTATTGAGAGCATCAATTTCAGTCTTGGGAATCCCTCAACTCTATAGTCAAAGCCATATTGCTCTCTAGCCAAGACCCCATAGTTAATTACCTTTGACTGACTTAGTTGATTCATAGAGTGGAAGAATATTTTAAGGAGTTGTATTTAATCTGGGCAATTTGCTGCACAATTGTCATGATAACAACTCTTAAATATTATTCCTGGCTTAAAGTAAAGGGTAGGGTAGTTTTTCAAAATGGCAGAGTTCACCATTTTAAGAAGCAATTTTCCTAGATTACTTTGTGTCACTTTCTCATTTTCTAGTGCCTTGGTGATGAAAGGACAGACAAACTGGTAAGTCCATACAGTGATATATGACTCATCAATTAGAAGGGTAAACATTTGCTCGCCTGGCTGGCTCAGTCAGTTAAGCGTCTGCCTTTGGCTCAGGTCATGATCCCAGGGTCCTGGGATCAAGTCCTGCATCTGGCTCCCTGCTCAGCAGGGGGCCTGCTTCTCCCTCTCCCTCCCCTCCCTGGCTCCTCACTCATGTTCTCTCTCCCTCTTTCTCTCTCTCTCAAATAAATAAAATCTTTTTAAAAAGTTAAAAAAAATAAAAGGAATAAATATTTGATACATATTACAAACTGAATGAATCTCAAAATATTTATGCTGAGTGAAAGATGGCAGACCAAAGAGACTATATACTACATCATTATATTTGAATGAAATTCATTATTTACTTAAAATATTTAATGAAATAAAATATAAACTAATCTATAGTGACAGAACCCTCATCAGTGGTTGCTTGGCAACTGGAATGAGGGGAGGTTGGGAAAGATTATAAGGAGGCATGAGGAAACTTTTAGGGTTGGCAATGTTTTCATTATCTTAATTGTGGTGATTATATCAGGTATAGTCATATGTTACAACTTGTCAATTGTGTACTTTAAATATATGCAACTTACTATATGTCAATTATACTGCAATAAAGCTATTTTTTTAAAAAGCTACGGCAAAGGTAATAAAAGGGAATGATATGAAGAACAGAGAATTTAGAAATAGCCCCATAAACAGATAAGTAAGAAGAAATGACACATCTGCATGTACAATTTTAACTAAAACTGCTCTGAAAAATGCAATATGAAAAAAACTAGCTTCTTGCCATAGTAGACCTAGTCAGAGCTCATAAAAAATATATCAATTCAGAGGATTATAAAAAGCAATAATACTTTAGTTTTTTTGTTTGTTTTGTTTTATTTTTCTGTTTTGTTTTTTTTTATTATAGTCGACACAAGTTGTTACATTAGTTTCATGTGTATACATGGTCATAACTTCTCTATACATTAAGCTATGTTCATCAAAAGTGTAGCTACCACCTATCACCATAAAATGCTATTACAATATCAAAAAAGCAATAAATCTTATAGTGAGTGACCAAAGGCACAGATCTTCATTTAGCAGGAATTCAGATCATAAATGTGAGCATGTGTGAGGATAATATTGGAACTTCTGGCAGTTCACACTCCCTTATTCATGATTATTTTTCATATTCTGTGTGTGTGTGTGTGTGTTCATGCATATCACACATGCATGAACACACACACAAAATTGATATAGATGATAGATAGATGATAGATAGATAGATGATAGATAGATAGATAGATAGATAGATAGATAGATAGATAGATAGAGATACATAATAGGTTGGATTCTGCAGGAAACATACTATGAAATGTAGATTTGCATGTCTTTTGGGGCAAGAACTATTCCTGGTAAAGGACTCATCTGTGAGCTGTCAGCCATCACTTCTTAAATCCGGAGAATGAGTGCCTAAGTACTGGAATGGGAAATTTGGTATCTGAAGCAACCACTACATCTACCACTTGTATCACTTGGATGCATTGATACACATAATAAAATCACCCATCTCTGAACAGCTCAGAGCTTCTGAATGTGCTCTTTTCCTGAGGAAACTTATATGACTTAAGCTGAGAGGTGCTACAGAGTCTTCTACTGCATCTAATCTCAGTATGCAGCTGGTATTCATTATTTTCCCCTTTTAATACCTATTCTAGTTTCCTTTTCCTGCTTGTCCAGGTAGCTGTGGCAGCCGCGAATTATGTCTGCTACAGATATTCTACTCAGACCTCTCTTTAAGAGCACTCACTACAAGTAATGCAGTTGCCTGACAAGTTTTACCTGCTGACTCTTTGGTTCCATTTCAGGGTTCCCATTGAGGCCATACCCTTTTCACCTTTCTCAAATGATTGAGCATAGCCAGAGTACTTGAGCTGAGAGGAGGTCCTAAATCAGCATACCTAAAAGGTCTTAATCAGCATACCTGAGACTTTTTGGAGCTCCACTGCTATCTGAGGCTCTTCTGACACAGACACAAACTGCCTTTCCTTCTTCACATGTGTCAGATGTGCATCATAGTATTAAGGCTTCCCCTGCTACCTCTCTACTTGATACTTTTAGGTGTATCCCCCACCTTCACTCTCCACTCCTAAAGCCTTTGGATATCGCATTCCTTCTTATTGTTTGTTTCTTAGAAAATTCAAATTAGTACACAGTTTATCTGATTTGGAGTGACTCCGATACTCATCCCTGAGGGATCTGAGCCTTTAGCTCATATCCTTCTTAAAAGTCTAGCACATGTCTAGTTACTATTGAATTGGGACTGGGGAATAACAAGAAGCTCCCAATGAATCACCTTGATGCCAAATCTATTCTTCCTTGCTCTTTTTGTATGACAGATGATTACCTTTTAGAGATGATCAAAGAAAATTACTCCTGCCTAGATATGGATTTTTTTCCCATACCTTCTCATCTCTTGGCATCATTGAGAAGCCCAAAGTGACCAGACAACACATAAACTTAAAACATAATGGGATTCTTGTTGTGTTTGGTGGCAATAGTGTTCTCTCTCTGGGAATAGGATCTTTACATATATAAAACCTTGTGTTACAGAAATAGAAAACACAAATTACCCAAATGGATCATTGAGAGTGAAGGTAAATAAAGTTACTCCTATTTACATGTCTTGGTTCCTGGAACCATGTGTTCTTACTATTTAGAGATACAGTGCCAAATAAATATTGTTGATTTAATTGTAAACTGCATCTCCCTGAGGACAAAATATAATTTAGAGGATATCATTTCTAGGCTGAAGTCTCTGTTTACCTTTCAAAAGTTTCCCCATCATTATATTTGGAAGCTTCTGGACAGTGTGGTGTGTAACATGACAAGTGAGTTCCATGATCCAATGTACATCATTAAAATTCAATTGCAGAAATGTGTGCTCCTTTATCTTATGTGATATTTTGCAGAGTCATGTGTCAGTTGATCATATGCTGTGGAGACCATTAGATAATAGTGGTCTCTGAGGCTTGGTGGTCAAGGAAGTAAAATCCATACCCATAACATATGCTGTCCAATAAAAATCCCTGTGCCTTTTAGAGATGAATGGTTTCAATGCATTTATGTATTTAACTTGTCAACAAGGGGCTGATTGCTCTCTTTGAGTACTGGTGTTGTCTTGACAGCTCAGTATTGGGGTCTTTTGCTTTGATATTCAGCAGCAACACTAATTTGGTTTTCACTGATGAGTGGGGGCTCAGGCTATTGAGTTCATGTACAGATTCCATCCTTGTTAACATGGTTGTTCCATTTGTGAGCCCAGTTTATTAACACTTGGGATGGCCATTGAAAGAAACTGACTGATGTTAATTTGCCAAGTCATTCCGTCTATTTGGGATTTGTTATTATTTGTTGGTGCTTTTAAAAATTTAATTTAATTAATTAATTAATTTATTTAAGAGAGAGTGAGAGAGATCACAGAAGAGAGGCAGAGGCAGAAACAGACTCCCCACTGAGCAGAGAGCCAGACACAGAGCTCAATCCCAGGACCCTGAGATCACAACCTGAGCTGAAGGCAGACACTTAACTGACTAAGCCACCTAGACACCCTGTTGGTTGGTTTTAATGCTTTTCCTTTTATGACTTCTCTGATGGGGTTTAGTATGCAATACAAAGACCTTGACAGTTCATGTTCACTCTCAAAAGTCTTTGCACATGCTTCTACAGAATTTCTTCTTCTTTATCTTCTAGTCCTTTTTCCTTAGAAGTCTGATCACAGTGCTCAGAAGCTTGACACTGCCCATAAAACTGTGTACCACTTTTCTTTACACACACTCAAAGTGAGTGTACATGGCTTAAACCTCTAATCATTGGGATGGTTTCTGCTCACCGCCGTCTTTCAGGGCCACCTCTGAGTGGGACAGTAATATAATAATGGACCATTTTCAACTTGCACCCAAATACCTAGACAACTTATCTCTGAACCAAGCCATGACATTATTTGTTTCCAGCAGCTGATGTTATCTTTCCTTCTCCTGCTTACCAGGTAAGCATAAGTGTGAGTTAGGGAAGAAATGTTTTTATTATACTATTTCTTTTTAGTGGTGGGACATATGAGATGTATTAATTTGATAATTTATCATTTACTTTGATGAGAATTCTATTGTTCGAACATGCCCAGACAACAAGACCCATATGAAAATTCATTAATCTAGTGGGTCCTGAATTTTTGTAGGATTTATCACCCGCTCTCAGGAGGGTTTGTATCTCATCAAGGTCTTTAATGTTCTTTTTGCTTTGTACTCATATGGTCCAATTAGCACAATTTAATCAATAGAAAGAAATAATGTGCTATTATGCAGAGTGTACAAATATTACAGGTCTTTTTGAGCTATATTATGGCAGTGAGCAAGAGAGTTAGTATAATTCTTGGATGAGAATGAAATATATTCTGTTGTTTATTCCACATCAGTGAGAACTGCTTCTGGTCCCTTCCCTCAAAGAAATGAAAAGCAAACAAAGCAAAGCAAAGCAAAACAAAACAAAACAACATTCTCCAGATCAACAGTTATATACCACATGTGTGCGTGGATGTTAACATGCTGTAGAAAAGATATATCGACCATTACTTAGGCCACTGTCATTGTCCAGGGCCCATATGGCTATTATAAAGACCAGATTTGTAATTTAAAGGGGGGGTTATGATGAGGATCAACATATTCCAAATTTTTAAGAATGGCAGTGATTTCTTCCATTTTTTTTTTTAAGATTTTATTTATTTATTCAACAGAGATAGAGACAGCCAGCGAGAGAGGGAACACAAGCAGGGGGAGTGGGAGAGGAAGAAGCAGGCTCATAGCAGAGGAGCCTGATCATAACGCCGGGATCACGCCCTGAGCCGAAGGCAGACACTTAACCACTGTGCCACCCAGGCGCCCCATCTTCCATTTTCCTTAAGTTGTAATATTGCTTTTGCCTTACTATCTTAGGAGGGTTAGGGACCAGTTTCAACTGCCTGTATTTGGCCTTTACAACTATGATAGCTCTTACCTTACAGGTCTCTGAAAACTACCTAGTACCTTTATTGTAATTATCATTTGAGAGATCAGGGAAATCACTATTGAGTGGCCCATAGACATACTCAATGTGATGAGCTAAACCTGGATCAAAACTCTATTTTTATTGGGTCTCCACTAACAATGGGCCTATAAAAAGGCTTTGCATGTGCAAGGAACTAATTTCAAATTGAATCTCTATCAAAGAGTTCTTGAAATGTCTAGTATCCCTCTTTTGTCAGTATACAGTGGTCAGAATAAATGACCACATGCCTCATTGGGAAAAAACATTAGTGATAGTTTCCAAATAAACTTTCCCTGGTGTTGAATGTTCTTTCCTCATGGGAAACTGCCCTTTTCTTCAGTAAATGGGTTCTGGATTTTAAAACTGGCACATGTCTGCAAACTGTGTAGGAAATTATGATGTTTTATATGGTTGGCTGCCCTTCATATCCTCATCATCCATGCTTCATTTCTTTTGATTGCACAAATTGAAAAATACTCTTAAAGTTTGCCTTCTATCTTGTCCCTAGGAACACTGTATTCTATTAACAATCTCCATAGTTCTCTGTCTGGCTCTTAGGTTCCATTCTTTTTTTTTTTTTTTTCCTGCTCCTTTCAATTGGACCCATTTTTTTTCTAACAGGTAAGTACTGCTACCTCGACTCTATTCTTCTGAGATCCTATTACCCAATTTCCAAAAAGCAACCACTATCAGCCATGGCCTGTATAGGGAGTCACCATTGATCCTATCATGCTAGTGACCCTCTCATAGTATTTTCCTTACCATGTTGGTAAATGTGGGCTTTTCAGGGAAAATAGTCAGCTGGAAGATTTTCCAATCTTACATAGTATATCTGCTTTAGGCTATTGTCTTCACTGAGGTTTTTATTTCTCCCCCACCTCATGTAGATATTCTGGCATTTCTTCTTTTTTTCTTTTTTTTTTTTTAAAGATTTTATTTATTTATGTGACAGAGACAGCCAGCGAGAGAGGGAACACAAGCAGGGGGAGTGGGAGAGGAAGAAGCAGGCTCATAGCGGAAGAGCCCGATGTGGGACTCGATCCCAGAACGCCAGGATCACGCCCTGAGCTGAAGGCAGACGCTTTAACGACTGCGCTACCCAGGCGCCCCGTGGCATTTCTTCTGAACTTCATGTGGGCCATCACTTTTCCCAGTCTTCCAAAAGCCATCCGACGGGATCTTAACCCTGTACTTCAGTGTCTTGGTCAGGGTATGAAATCCTTAAGCAGAAAGAGTGCTCCCAGACTAGTAGACTCTTTTTATCCAACTTTATATTTAACCACTTTTGTAGACTCTCTTTTGGACCTTGGCCCATGAATATGCTTCTGGTTCTTGACAGAGCATATTAGCTAGACTGTACGTTTTCATTAGAGTATAGTCCCATTCATTTCTTTTTTTTTTTAAAGATTTTTATTTATTTATTTGACAGAGAGAGACAGCCAGAGAGAGAGACAACCAGCGAGAAAGGGAACACAAGCAGGGGGAGTGGGAGAGGAAGAAGCAGGCTCCCAGTGGAGTAGGGAGCCTGGTGTGGGGCTTGATCCCAGAACCCTGGGATCACGTCCTGAGCTGAAGGCAGACTCTTAATGACTGAGCCACCCAGGCACCCCAAGTCCCATTCATTTCTTAGCAGAAACACTTATTAGTAGCATCTTTCTGAAAAATATATATTGAGACTTTACTTATTTGTTTAGTGGGCATGTGGGAGGTTAGGGTACATCTTGAGGAGGTACAAGTCATCTTACAAGATAGAAGTCTCTGCATCATCTTCAAACAAGGGACAAGCACTAACCTTTAACAAGAAGAGCCATATTTGTAGGCTCAGAGTGCTAAAAAAAAATCTGGGGATTCAGGGTTTCTGACCCGGATGTTCCATCCTATGTTTCATCATAACTTTTCTTTTTAGTCAGCTTCTTACCCTTGGCATAACACTCTGGATTGAGGTTTAATTTTTCTGCATTTTTGTTATCTTTCTAATTAAGTCCCAGGCCTGAATATTAATATTTTCTGCCCTCTGGATGTGGGAGATGATTATATTTTATATTTATGTTTATGTTCTGTGTTACCTTAAGTTAGTGATTAATCACTCTAAGTCTTTCATTGTCCTTTTCCTCCAGTGTATTGTCGGCCTCAGCACTAAGTATCCCGTTCTGTAGTCTTCATTATTACTATTTCTCTTGAATTTCTGTAACAGCAGAGATCTGGGATATTTCACCAACCGATGCTACCCCCACCACCCCATAGAATCCCACCCTGGTTTATTGTCATGGAAGTTTTAATAACTGCACCATTACTACATGTCAGGGACTCTCAGTACCCCATCTACTACCAGTGATGGGGCTCCTATTGCCAACTGGCTAGCAGATGCTTTTATTCTAAAAATTTCATTTTAGCATCTGCTTTTTTTGGACCACATTTTGTACCAACTGACATAGATAAGGTTCCCTGGAAAACATACTCTGAGACAGTTATTCAAATAAAAGCAGTTAACTGAGATGAATTGACTGAAATAACACCTATCTGAGAGTGAGAGAGAGAGGTAAGATTGGGTAGAGAGAGGAGAAGGGAGAAAAGAATGGATAAGTGGCAGGAATTTTTTGCTATCTCATCTGGGCAAGATACACCTAATTAACTCAGCATTTTACACTATATAGTAAGACTATAATGAAAAGCATAATAAAACAAAACAGGCATAAGCTCCAGCTTCAGTAAGAACTCTTGGTCTCACCAGATGAGTGAATCTTCCTCAGGTTACCACAGTTCTGGTCTTAGAGCTGTGGAACTAGACGAAGTTTATAAACAAAATGCTCTGAAAGCCATGCAAACAGACTCCTAGGGTAGCAATACAGCTAGCTGTACTACAACTTTGATATCCAAAGCAACATATAGATTTAAAGTTTTTCTCTCTAAAGCACCTGAAAGTCATTGGAAAACTGACTTTGAAGACCATTACCTATGCTTTCATTATACAAAAGGCTACTTAAGCAACAAAAATTAAAGATGTTACTGTACTCTGCATTATTCCTATTATGAAAATGTTAGAAGTAGAAAGGCATACTTGCTGCCCAAATGAGGTAGAAGTAACAACATATTTCATAACAAAAGCATGCCTATGAGCTTACTTATCACAGTAACTCACTGAAATATATTAACAATGAAACTGATGTAGGATATTCTGTGAGACTGTTAAAACTAAAGTAGATAAAAAATTAAAAATAAAAATACGCCCAACATATTTATACACCTTGTACAGCATGACACATATAGATAATGATACTGTATTATATATTTAAAAGTTCTTAAGAGGGAATGGATCTAGAAAGTTCTTATTATAAAAAATAACTATATGTGAGATGAATGTTAGCTAGATTTATTGTGGAGATCATTTACAATATGTACATCTATTGAGTGATTATTTTGTACACCTGAAACTAATAAAATATTATATGTCAATTATATCTCAATTAAAAAGAAAGAAAAGGGGAAGTGTTTCAAATTAATAATCTTTGCTCCCACCTCAAGAAACTAGAAAAATAAGAGAAAAATAAACCCATAGCAAGCTGAAGGGATGATATTTTTTAATATGCTAAACAAAGAATAATTATGGAATATTAATTTCCTTTTACATAAACACACAGGTTTATTAAATAATTATTTACATATTAGTTATGGAGAAGCTGATCACAATGATCTCATTTGAACCTCTTATTTATAGATCAAAGTATTAGAAGAAAAGAAACATAAATAACTATCTAATTGATTCCTAATCATAAGCAAATCCAACAATAGCTTGTGATTAGAAATCAATTCTATTAAAATTCGAAAACAAACAAAAGGAATCAGAGGGTTTTCCTCCTTAATTCCATATTCTGTTTAGCTGTTATGAATATTAATGAGAAATCATCCCAGATCAGTGGTTTTCAACTGGATATGATTTGGCCCCCTTGGAGATATTTGGCATTGTCTGGAGGCTTTTTTGACTGCTACAGCTGGGAAAGAGGAGGGGTTGCTACTGATATCTAGTGGGTGAAGGCAAGACATATTGCTAACCATCCTACAAACTATAAAATAACCCCCCACACTAAGAATTATATGCCTCTAAATGTCAATACTGCAGGAACTGGAAAACCTTATTCAATTTATTCAAAATGATAAGTAAATATTCATCATTTGAGGATAACTACTCATTTACAAATATTTATTGAGGATCTATTACATATTAAGTACAATGCTACATATTAAGTACAATGTTGATGAATCAGTAGGAGGAAGAAAATGGTATATACGCTATCATCGTTATGTTCTTTTAAGCTTTATAGTGCTTCTTCTTTGTTGATTAATTATCAGGGATTGGTATGCGAACTAATAAATACAAAATGCCATTCTGGACTAATGGTGTTGTTAGGAAATTTAGAATGGAAACTACTATAAGAAACATTTTAAATACCATTCTAACTAGAGCTTTATATTTCATCTCTAAGTCACCAAATTCTAGAAAAAAAAAATGAGCAAAATTTAAAATACGTTTTCATTTAAGGAAGAAGAGCATCATTCTGATTTGAGCATTTGTAATTATGACCAAAATATATCAGAAGTAATGAATTTTAAAATGTGTAAGATAGTAATTCTGTTAGTCTTCAGACATAGTAAGTTCACAGTAAATATAGATAGTAATTCTGTTAGTCTTCAGACATAGTAAGTTCACAGTAAATATGTGGTAAGTAAATAAAAAATATGTAGGAATAATACTTATAAAATATATATCACACATGGTTTTGTCTTTTTTATATGTATCACTTAACCAAAGTTCTGTAAGATATTTGTGTATTTCCTTATTAAAGTTATAAATGGGAGAATTAATCCCCGATTCCTTTCTCATGTCATAGCTGGAAACTGTACTTTAGATTTAAGTTTGTAAAATTAATATAATTCATAGGAGATGGAGAATAATTTTTCTAATCCATCTACTGCATGTGAACGAAAAAGGAAGACAAGGTTGATAGTCTATTCAGTGCTTACCACCTTGGCATTGGAGGAAAGAAGAGCTATGAAATAAAGAGTATATAGGTTCAAGAGGGGTCAGCCTATTGTTAGGGGTTAATTGGACACTTAGGTAGTCAGGGCCAGGGTCCCCAACAAGAAAACAGGGAGCCGGGATAGCAAAGACAAAACCATACTGGCATCCTGTTTTACAGATTAGACAAGACCACAATAGCATCCTGTCTAGCAGCCTTGGCAGGAATGACTTTCACAAAACATCACGAAACAGAACAATTAACCATAAAACATGGGTCACTATCACAAGTTGAGTCAGTTAGTCTCCAGAGGTCAGCCCAAAAGACCAGCAATACATGAACAATAACCTGATAGGTAAACAAATGCATGATCAAAGCCCTGATTGGCACAGCTTAGCAGCCAATCCTCAGGGACCCACACACAGAATGCTTAAGATAGTTTCTTGAAAGAGCTTATAAAACCCCCTAGATTTGAAAGCCAAAATGGCAACCTTCTCAGGCCCCCTCCCTCTCTGGGAGCTTTGCACTATCCCTCAATAATCTTTGATTTGGTGTCCACCACTCTTCATCTGGTCTACTTCTTCATTCTTTGAAGTGGTATGACCAAGAACCACAGGCACTAAGGAATAAAAATCCTGTGATACTATCACTGCTTAGAACTTAATAAGGAGAATGAAAATTGTGGGTATCATTGTATTTTGTGATGTCTTTTACAAAGCCAATTTCCTAATAAGTTGAAATATAATGAAAGAAACCAAAGCCCTTTTGATTCCCCTCACTCAGAATATTTTTGTGCTAGTGTAAATAGTTGTATTCTGTCAATTTAAGTAATAATTTCATGATTTTAAGGAAGTACCCTGGTTAGATCGTACCCTGGTAGGTCCCTCAGTTAAGTTATTCCATTTATAATTAGTTTTGGATTTCTACCTCTTGGACCCAAGAAGCAAGTAATATTTATGTGAAAGAGCAAAGCTTAGTATGATTCTGCCTAATCATCCTTAGGTGTTTAGATTGTATCAGGAGTGTTATGGAAGTTTTAGGGGCGCCTGGGTGGCACAGCGGTTAAGCGTCTGCCTTCGGCTCAGGGCGTGATCCCGGTGTTACGGGATCGAGCCCCACATCAGGCTCCTCCGCTATGAGCCTGCTTATTTCTCTCCCACTCCCCCTGCTTGTGTTCCCTCTCTCACTGGCTGTCTCTATCTCTGTCAAATAAATAAAGAAAATCTTTATAAAAAAAAAAAAGGAGCGTATGGAAGTTTTGTTTTGTTTTCTTTTCCAAAAGGAAAACACTTAATAACATTATTAGAAAAATGTTTTAAAATTATATATTTTACCAGTTAGTAAAGCAAATCTATGACTATGTTTTTGGATATTTGATGTATTACACTTAATGACCAAAAAAAGAAAAAAAATAGGAATCTTTTGGGAGAGTTAATAATTATATAAATCTACCATATGTCATTCAGATTTCTTTGGGGTTATAAAATTATTTATTCAGTTGTATTTTACAATGTATTTTACAAGGTTTTCAAATAACAAAGGAAAATAGTGAAATTTACATGCAAAGGAGACTTAGAAAAGACTCTATGAATAATGACAAAAAGAACACAAAATTGTAACTGCTCGGCTAGAAGCAAATACAAACAGACCTAGCTTCTGACTAGAATAGATCTAGTTACATCTGACAAAAGATAAAATATCAATTCAAAGGACTATAAAAAACAATAGAACCTAGAGACAGCAATCAGAGACACAGATCTTCATTCAGAATGAATTCAGATTCTGCCAGGAAAGGCAAATGAATACCAATATACTCACTCTTGCAACATTGTTCAAATATGTCAGTCACTTTATCTAAGTGAGTCAAGAAAAAAAAATGTATTAAATGATACATCTGTATAGAAAAATAGTTTGGCTACTTTCTACCTAAATAAAAGTTTGACTTTCTCAAAATTACTCTGACTCTAAATCAGAAGAATGGGTCCATTTAAAATGTACTACATATTGTTTCTTTTTAAAGTTAGATCTCTATGTAGTCTCTGTGAAAAGGATTGTGATCATAGTAAATTGTGACATAAATATTGCAGTATATTCGGATGGTAATACTATTAGTTGTCGCTAATACAGGTCAAGACTTGGAGACACGAAACAAACAACTGTCTAAAAAAAAAAGTGGAGAATGGAGGGTAGAAAGCAATATCATGGAAAACAGAAACATAAATTGCTCTCTATGGTAGATTTCAAACAGCTGAAAATGAAACACTGAAAGGATCAATGAACTACATTGTATGAGAGCGTAGTGACAGCTACAACATAACAGGGAAAATTCCTTTAAGGAAGTAACATTTATGTAATACAACAGAGATGTCATTGCCAAGATGTTATAAAAATTCAAATAATGAATACGATTACTCTAAGGACTTCAAATATTAGCTTCTGCCTGTAAAAATGATATTATCAAAAGAGTGTGTTGTATCCAAATTGGCACATCAGAAAAAAAGTTTTAGCATTTTTTTTTTAAGATTTTATGTTTCAGTCAATCTGATCCTTTCCCCAATAGGCTAATTGAGACAAACTTTTCTATTTTATTTATTTTATTTTGTTTTATTTTATTATTTTATTTTATTTTATTTTATTTTATTTTAAAGATTTTATTTATTTATTTGACAGAGAGAGGCAGGGAGAGAAGGAACACAAGCAGGGGTAGCAGGAGAGGGAGAGGGAGAAGCAGGCTTTCCCACTGAGTGGGGAGGCCAATGTGGGGCTCGATTCCAGAATGCTGGGATCATGACCTGAGCCGAAGGCAGATACTTAATGACTGAGCCACCCAGGTGCCCCTAATTGAGACAAACTTTAAATGAGTATTCTCCCTTTACCTTGAAATTTGTGTCAAATGATCGTTAGTTTAGACAGCATATAGCAGAGTTTCTCAACCTCAGCCCTGTAGATATTTTGAGCTGCATAATTTTCTCTTAGGAGGTGAGAAAGGGCTGTTATGTAAATTGCAAAATTTGTAGGAGCTTTGCTGATCTCTACCAACTAGAGGCTGGTAGTACTTTTCTACCATTTATGACCCCCCAAAAAGCTCTATGCTTTGTCAAATGTCACAAGTTAGGAATATTGATACAAACATATTAATGTATTGAATAAATGTATTGTTTCTTAAGTTTTAAGAATGTTGGAGAAATAAACATATCTAAACAAATCTAGATAAATGCGTGTTATAGGTAGATTGGAAAAGATTGGACAAAAATACCAAAATTGGCTTACTAAATTGATCACTTATTTGCTTTGGTTATATAGAAACAGGCAGAGTACTCAGGTAGAGTAGAATATGTAAATTAGTAAAAAGAGTATGAAGTTATAAATATATTTAACATTGTAACATTATTGCATTTGTTAATATTAAAATGTTTACAAATCGGTGAAAATACTTAAATATGAAATGACATTTAATTTTGGAACTATCTGGCATTCTTCACATCATGTCATTAAATTTTCATTGCTTTTCATAGGAAATGTGAGGAGGAGCATTTCCCTAAGAAAAACATGGTCAACTGTAGTGTTCCAACTGTAGACATTCTAGAAAAGGCCAAACTATGGAGACAATAACAAGATTAAGAGTTGTCAGTGATAAGCAAGAGGAAAGAGAAAGAGGAAAGGGAAAAAGAAGGGAGTTACCAAAGGACTTCAAATTTCAACTCTGACATGTAAAGAGGTTGAAAGTCACCACTCCCGTCCTCACAGGAAGGAAAAATAAACAAACTGAAAATCAACACCCTTGGTGAATGCAATCACAGTCACAATCTGCCTATCAGTAGCAGAGCCTGATGGAGCGATATCTAATAGAAACACATTAACGGTGCTTTTGGCGAATTATTGGAGGTTGAGTATAGAACAGCATAAAAATGAGACAATTCTGTGGGCAAGTCCTATGGGAAAGGTGTCAAATGACCATGGGTTTTCCCTCTGGGAACCCCACCAGGATCTCATCATGGTGAAGATTTGAGAAAGATACCTTCATGGCCCCAGCAGATGGAGAGAAAACAGATCTTTGTGAAATATACCTACGACCTTCCCCATAACAAAGGCTTACTGAAAAAAAGGTAGTTAATCCTCATCCAAGATGGAAGAAGGGATTTCCTTCCACTCCATTACCTTGTACTATTCCAGCTCCTCCTAAGGAAAAGAAAAAAAAAGTCAATAGTGGTCAGAGATCTAAGGAAATTGATTGGGAACACTGAGGGTTGGGAAGAGAGTGAGGAGCATGGAGGGAAAAAGCTATACCACTGGAGAAAAACTTGCCCATTAAACATAGCTCCACTGGAAGACATATTCAATTGGTGGGTTATAGAATGCCCCCTCCCCATACTTTACCACAAACAGGGCTTCAGTGTAATAACAGTGGATTGATAAAGATAAACACAGTCAGACATTAGTTAAAGTGGTGAAAACGGATTTTATTCAGTAACTACTGAGAGTAGGGGAAAAACTTGACCAGCATTCCAATTTGTGCAGAGGTGGCTTGGTGTTTTTAAGGGAGAATGTGGGATGGGAATAAGTGGAGGCTCAGAAGAGTCAGAAAAGTGAAAATTATGGGTTGGTAAATATAAATGTGATTAGGCCAGCTGTGTTTGCTAGCTGGCACTTATCTAAGTTAGGATCCTATCTTCCCACAGAGACTAGGAAAAAGAGGCCCATGCTTCCTAGTGACCACATTTCAAAAGAATGGTTCTCAGTTCCTTGAGAAAGATACTTCTGAATTGTAAAAGATACATACTCAAATTGTAAGCCATTTTTAGTAAATGCAATAAAAGAAGGAGACCAGGGACCTAAAAGATGTTGGCTAGGATAAATAGTAAATTCTCATGTAAGCTTTGAACTTTTCCAGGCAGCATTTTAGATGGGAGAGCTGAAGCCATCTTAGGGACACAGCTTCACTGTGTCTTTGGTTAGACTTTGGTCATCTATTAGTTCAGAAGTTTGGATAAAATTCTTGTGTGCCAGGAGTTCTTTGAAGAGGAGTAAAGAAGCCCAAAGTCAAGAGAGGATACAAAAACAAAGACAATGAAGGACTTTGAAGCCTCTGGTACCTATGGCTATAGAAAACTTTAAACACAGTTCAACCTTTAGCCAGGTTAATGTAAAACCTCACCCCAAAGGCCTATTACCTTATTTCCTATTACCCAATAAGACATGCCTGGCTTTTAACCAATAAATCAATGCATGCTAAAAGGCAAGAAAAAACACTGTGAAGAGGAAAAGCGATCATCACAACCAGACTTATATAGGGCAAACATGTTGTGTTGTTAGCCTGAGAATTTAAAATAACTACGATTAATATATTAAATGCCCCATTGAAGAAAGTAGGGAACATGCAAGAACAGATGAATAATATAAGCAAAGAGATGGCAATTCTAAGGCAGAATCAGAAAGTAATGCTAGAAATAATAATTTTAAAAACTCACTTTACTAGAAATTAAGAATGTTTTGATGAGCTTATTGGTAGATTTGACACAGCTGAGGAAAGAATCAAGGAGGTTGAGGATAGTCAATAGAAACTTCCTAAACTGAATTTCAGAGAGGAAGAAAGCATGGAACACAAACAAAAAGAATATAACATCCATGAAGAGTGAGACAAGTACATAAAAGTTTAACACATGTATAATTGGAATAAAAGAAGTTCAAAAAGGAAATAAGGTACAGAATAAATACTTTTAGGGGTAATGGCCAAAAACATTGAAAACATTATGGTAAGAGAAAAGCCAGTTACAAAAGAACACATACTATATAATGCCAATGATATGAACTTCAGAAAAGAGAAAACTGAAATAGGGACAGAAAGATAGTTAGTGTTACCTAGGGCAGGGGAGAGAAGATGGAGGCTAGCAAGCAATGTCTAAAGAGCATAGGGTTTCTCTATAAAATGATAGAAATGCTCTAAAATTAACTTTGTGATGGCAGAACATACCTGTGAATAGGCTAAAAACCATTGAATTGCACACTTTAAATGAAAGAATTTTATATTATATAAATTATATATCAATAAAGGTATTACAAATAAAAGTAAAATTTCAAAATTAATGATCCCAAATCTCCCAAATTAGTAACAAAACACCAAACAGATTTAGGAAATTCAGGGAAGGCTAGACAAAATAAAATAAAACAGGAAAAAAAAAAAACCACCCAGATATTTCATAATCAAACTGTAGAAAACCAAAGACAGTGAGGAAATTTTGAAAGAAGCCCAAGAGGAGGCAGTCGCCTTAGATATCAAGAAATAAGCACAAGAATTACAGCTGACTTCTCATTAGAAACAATGCAAATAAAGGAGCATATTGAAAGGACAAAACTATCAACCTATATTTCTATATCCATTAAAATCATGCATTAAAGTGAAGGAGAAATAGACTTTTTTAGACAAAAAAAATTGACAAAATTCAGTCTTTCCCCGGAAATAACATTTAAAATTCTTCAGGCAGAATAAAAATATTTTAAATATTTTAAATAAGTAATCAAATCTCTCACTTTAGGAAACTAGAGAAAAGAGAGTAATGTAAGCCCAAGTTAAACAGAATAAAAGAAATAATACAAATTTGAGAAAAAGTTCAATTAAATTGCAAATAAGAAAACAATAGAAAAAATCAATGTAATGAAAAGCTGATTCTTAGAAACAGAAGTGACTTTGTTAGCATTTTTCCATCCTGTTAACTTAACCTAAAATAGTATATAAGACCATAGAGCATGATACATAAATGTGTTAAAGATTGTACTCTGTGTAAATATTTAAGAATGTATCAATTTCAACCTGGAAGAAATGGATGCCTTTCTGGAAACCTACAAATTACCAAGACTGAAACAGGAAGAAATTGATTTTTTAAACAGACTGATTAATTATGAAGAGATTTAAGCAGTGATCAAAAACCACCCCCAAAACAAGAGTCCAGGGCCAGATGGATTCCCTGGGGAATTCTACCAAACATTCGAAGATGAAATAATACCTATTCTCCTGAAGCTTTTTCAAAAAATAGAAACAGAAGGAAAGCTACCAAATTCATTCTATGAGGCCAGTATTACCTTGATCCCCAAACCAGGCAAAGACCCCATCAAAAAGGAGTATTACAGACTTATATCCTTGATGAATATGGACGTCAAAATTCTCAACAAGATCCTAGCTAATAGGATCCAACGGTATATTAAAAGGATTATCCATTACAACTAAGTGGGATTCATCCCTGGGATGCAAGGGTGGTTCAACATTCACAAATTGATCAGTGTGATAGATCATGTCAACAAGAAAAGAGTCAAGAACCATACGATCCTCTCAATAGATGCAGAAAAAGCATTTGACAAAATACAGCAGCCTTTCCTGATTAAAACCTTCACAGTGTAGGGATAGAGGGTACATTCCTCAATTTCATAAAAACCGTCTATGAAAAGCCTACAGCGAATATCATTCTCAATGGGGAAAAGCTGAAAGCCTTTCCCTTAAGATCAGGAATACGACAAGGATGCCCACCCTCGCCATTATTATTCAACATAGTACTAGAATTCCTTGCAACAGCAATCAGACAACAAAAAGGGATAAAAGGTATTCAAATCGGAAAAGAAGAAGTCAAACTGTCTCTCTTCACAGATGACATGATACTTTATATGGAAAACCCAAAAGACTCCACCCCCAAATTACTAGAACTTGTAGAGCAATTCAGTAATGTGGCAGGATACAAATCAATGCTCAGAAATCAGTTGCATTTCTATACACGAGCAATGAGACTGAAGAAAGATAAATTAGGGAATCAATTCCATTTACAATAGCACCAAAAATCATACGCATCTCAGAATTAACTTAACCGGAGAGGTAAAGGATCTATATTCTAGAAACTATAGAACATTCTTGAAAGACATTGAAGAAGACACAAAAGGATGGAAAACCATTCCATGCTCATGGATCGGAAGAATAAACGTAGTTAAAATGTCCATGCTACCCAAAGTAATCTACACTTTCAATGCTATCCCGATCAATATACGAATGACATTTTTCAAAGAACTGGAACAAATAGCCCTTAAATTTGTGTGGAACCAGAAAAGGCCCCGAATCGCCAAGGAATTGTTGAAAAGGAAAAACAAAGCTGGGGGTTTCACGTTGCCGGATTTCAAGCTTTGCTACAAAGCTGTGATCACCAAGACAGGATGGTACTGGCACAAAAACAGACACTTAGACCAATGGAACAGAATAGAGAACCCAGAAATGGACCCTCGGCTCTATGGGCGATAATCTTTGATAAAGTAGGAAAAAACATCCAGTGGAAAAAAGACAGTCTCTTCAATAAATAATGCTTGGAAAATTGGACAGCTATATGGAAAAGAATGAAACTTGATCACCCTCTCACACCACACACAAAGATAAACTCCAAATAGATGAAAGACCTTGATGTGAGACAGGAATCCATCAAAATCATAGAGGAGAACATAGGCTGCAACCTCTTTGACATCGGCCACAGCAACTTTTTTCATGACACATCTCCAAAGACAAGAGAAACAAAAGAAAAAATGAACTTGTGGGACTTCATCAAGATAAAAAGCTTCTGCACAGCCAAGGAAACAGTCAAAAAAACTGAGAGGCAGCCCACGGAATGGGAGAAGATATTTGCAAATGACACTACAGATAAAAGACTGGTTAACAGACACATGAAAAAATGTTCAAAATCATTAGCCATCAGAGAAATTCAAACTAAAACCACATTGAGATACCACCTTTTGCCACTTATGGCAAAAATTGACAAGGCAAGAACAACAAATGTTGGAGAGGATGTGTAGAAACGGGAACCCTCTTACACTATTGGTGGGAATGCAAGTTTGTACAGCCACTTTGGAAAAGTGTGGAGGTCCCTCAAAGAGTTGAAAATAGAGCTACCCTATGACCCAGTAATTGCACTACTGGGTAATTACTCCAAAGATACAGACGTAGTGAAGAGAAGGGCCATATGCACCCCAATGTTCATAGCAGCATTGTCCACAATAGCTAAATTGTGGAAGGAGCTGAGATGCCCTTCAACAGATGACTGGATTAAAAAGATGTGGTCCATATATGCAATGGAGTATTACTCAGCCATTAGAAAGAACAATTACCCAACATTTGCAGCAACATGGACAGGACAAGAGGAGATTATGCTAAGTGAAATAAGTCAAGCAGAGAAAGACAATTATCATATGGTTTCACTCATTTATGGAACATAAGAAATAGCAGGGAGATCAGTAGGAGAAGGAAGGGAAGAATGAAGGGGGGGTAAACAGAAGGGGGAATGAACCATGAGAGACTACAGACTCTGGGAAACAAATCGAGGGCTTCAGAGGGGAGGGGACAGGAGTGGGGGATTGGGATAGGCCGATGATGGGTATCAAGGAGGGCACATATTGTATGGAGCACTGGGTGTTTATAGGCAAACACTTAATCATGGAACACTACATCAAAAACTAAGGATGTACTGTATGGTGACTAACATAACATAATAAAAAAATTAAAAAAAGAAATAATAAAAAAAAGAAATAGTAAAAAAAAAAAAGATTGTATCTATTTAATCCTAAAGCTTATAATAACAGAATCATTCATCTCCTAGATGACCATATTTTTTTATCCTAATGACATGCCTATTGTCAATTTTGTATGTTATACTTTTCCTTTAGTTTGAAAATAGATAATACATTTAATATGAGGAAATAAAAATTTAATATTACCAAAAGTAGTTTTTTCTTATTCAATTTTTGGTTTTGTTTCATTTAATTTTTTTGAATCGTTACGGCCTATTGTGTCAATTATTTGCAAATTTAGGAAAGCCACTGTAAATACTGCAGAATATTATTTTAATAAATGTCATGATCTTAAAAGACAAAGACTAAATAAAAAAATATGAAAAGCACAATATCAAAAAAATTATCTGGAGAGTAAGAAAACTCTTGTCTTTGATCTCTAACATGACAAAAAGGCCCAGGTGATTTAATAACATTTATTTAAATTATTCTTATGTAATCTATTTTTGAAAGAATTATAAGACCCTGTTATTTCCATAAAGTGAAATTTCATGTGGACCATAGATATTTGTACATAAATATAGCCTACAGATAAGTACACAATTGATATGTTTGCATTTGGACATTCCACAATATGAGTCCTCATCTACTTATATAGAGAGAAAAATAAGGACTCTTAAAATTTGTGAAATGTATTTATGTTTATATATGAAAGATAAATCAGAAATAAGCAGTTCACATCCTTTTTGTTTAGTACATACAGTTAATATGCAATCTGATGTGAAGAGATTATGGAGTCCAGGACAAGAGTTATAAACCCAGAAGAGTTGAACCTCTAATGTACCTAATTTTTATTGAAAAAGAGACCTATATGTCACGACACACATTTAAGGGAGCCTCATTCTTGCTGACTGACTCAAATAGTCTCTAGAACACTGAGAGAAAACTACAGTTACATATATCAACTAGTATCTGTCAGACCTGTTCTGGATTAGAAAGCACATTCCCACAGTTGGATCTCAACGATGACCAGCCAGTAGCCTCAGTGCTCATACTTGCAGGCATCCCTGTGACTAGCACTAGACATCTAGTTCATAGAAGTGTCTCTCCTTCTTTTCCCATTTTTTGTTCTTTCTTTGGATGGCTACTTCTACATTCTAGTTCTAGTTTCATCAGTAAAAGACTAGTTTAATTATGCTTGTAATTTTGCCTACACCCTAAATAGTTCTTTTATAGAACAAGACCATTGTCCTCAAATTAGTCTTGACATTTTATTAATTCTTCAATTTATAGATTATTTTATTAAACTCAAATATAAAGTACACTTAAATGCATTCCCATATGAATCTGTGAATAGAGAAAACTCAGCAAAAATGTAAAACCAAGTTTAAAACTTTCTAAACATGAACTTTGCTAGAGGATATGCAAAACCCCCAAAGTTCTTAATATTAATGAAAATAAAATATTTTCATTATCAGTAATTATCAGTAGAGATAATAGATATAAATCTTAACCAAAAATTGTGAGGTATGGGGCGCCTGGGTAGTGCAGTCGTTAAGCGTCTGCCTTCGGCTCAGGGCGTGATCCCGGCGTTCAAGGATCCAGTCCCACATCGGGCTCCTCCGCTGGGAGCCTGCTTCTGCCTCTCCCTCTCCCCTGCTGTGTTCCCTCTCTCGCTGGCTGTCTCTCTGTCACATAAATAAATAAAATCTTTAAAAAAAAAATTGTGAGGTAAATAATTCACTTTAAAATTCTCCTCAAGTGACCCTCATATAATTTTGGAAACACAAATCTTCTTCTGTATATGTTGTCATTTTGTTTTTTAAGCTGAGAAACTCAAGTCTTTGTGCCTACCAAAATGAAACAAAAATTATAAATAAGTAAATAAATATTTTCAAAAATTGAAGAAAGCTGTAGCTATTATATTTTCTTCAGCCCTTACTCAACATTCATATGATTAATTACCATTTAGTTTTCATTAGTAATAATGATTCTAAATTACACTTAATAAGGAAGACACATAATTTAAGATTAGTAATTGAAAGTGCTCATTTTCCAGATTGAACTGATTATAAATACATAAAAACTCATCCTTCACAGAGTTTTGGTTTTAGTGCTCCATGCCTTATGTATTATAGTCCTTTAATTATGAAAGCATACACTTGACTTAAAATTCTGGCATGCAAAGGACATTTTTATGAATGTAATAAAGATAAATACCGCAGTTAGGTTATGATGATGGTAAAGATATTAAATAAGGTTATGAAAGTGACTGTTGCATTGTGTGTGACAAATAAAAGTACTCTTTAGGAATATGGATAAAGTTTGTGCTTTTTAAAGAAAAAAATATGCACAGATTGGGATTAGTGGGGTCAGCAAACAAACTGTTGTTAGAGAAAATTGCTGAGTAAGCAAAAAGCTGTAACTATAGATTTTCTTGAATTTCAGAGAAATAAAGATTTCTTTAGTTACCTTTCGATTCTTAGGACATCTTTAGGGCTGTGAACTACTTCAATAATCAAATAATTATTAATCGTATATACTAAACAGTACATTCTTTGTAACAGGTAAATTGAAAGGTTATTAAATTACGTTCATCTATATTTGTTAACAAATCTTGCACACTTTCAAATTTTTACCTAAATATATTCAAGTACATACTGATTGAAAATTTAAAAATGATACTGACTGAATAAAAAAAAAACCCTCTTTTTATTATCAAACCCAGGAAAAAATAAAGATAAATGTTAAATCCACTTGGAATTTCATATGCAAAAGTGCTAGAAATAAGCACATGGAAAGTATTTAACATGTGCAAGACACTGTTCAAAGTAGTTTGCAAGTAACATCTCATTTAATTCTCAGAAAAATGCTTTAAGTTTGGTCCTACTGATATCTCAAGGTTGCAGAACGGCTAAGCATCTCATCCTAGATTGCCCAGCTAGTAGTAATGGATCTTGGGTTTGAATCCAGACAATGCACCAAGAGTGTGGTTCTTCCTCAACAACAAATATTGCCTCTCAAAAAGAATTATGCTGTACTGCATCTTAAAGTCCAAAATTAAATTATCTTGCCCTTTCGAGATAAGGCTGGAATTCTAAAATTCTTAAGTTATATCAAAATCTAAGAAATCATCCTCCCCACTCTCATTTTCTGGTCAACATGGTGGTGACAGAAGAGGACACTGTGAATTCTTAATCGTATGGCAGTTGAATTGGCCAAGTGTCAAGTGTCTCATTTTATAGAGATCAGAAATAAGAAAAGGAAAGAGCAACATTCTCTCCCAATACCCTTAAGATTTAGAAAAGTAGTCTTCCATCCAATCATCAGTTCCTATTGTAGTTATCCCAGGTGAAATATTGTTCCCAAAACTGTTAAAATATCTCAACGGACCACAGCAGAAATTTAGAGGTAAAGAGAGGATACATTTTGTCAGGATCATAAGTATGATAATCAATGTTTAGAAGTGTCAGGAGTATAAAACCTCTAAATTTAAACTTATTTTGGTAAATTTCTCAACATCATGCTAACTTTGTACTAGGCATGTGCAGCGTATGTGGGGTGATTCCACATAGGCGGATGAATCATAGCTACATTTTTTTTGCAAAGTTTAGAAATTTGTCGTGTTGATGAAGCCTCAGTTAACAGAAATATTTCAAGCTGCCTTTATTTTATATCCAGTATATCCAGAACATCTTAATTTCCGTTTCTTCAGAGTCCCATGTTCTGAAACTTTTTATGCATTGCACTGAGGATGGTACCAATCTAGCATCTTAGCCTCCACTCTCTTGTAAGACTTTTTTTTTTTCTTTCTTAATCCTGAGGCACAGTGGATGTTTCCTCTGCCACTTGTTATGCAATTATTTAGACCTTTGAAACCCATCTCCAAAAGAGATTTCACCCTTATCCTCATCTTTGAACAACTGAAGGATTTCTCCCAAGAAACTTCTCAGTTAAGTTTACTTTTATGGCTTCTATAGATTACAAACCACCACCCATATCACTGCCTTGTACATCTCAAAACTGTGATTCCTCCAGTTTTTAATGTTTCAGCATTATTTTCTCATATGTTATTTTCTAAACTAATGGGGCAAACCTTGTGGGATAGATTTTATTTCTGTCTATTACACCTAGTGTCTTTTTAAAAAACTCAGCTAAATTAGGTCTATCCCATTGTATAAGTCCATTCATTTCCTTCTGTCAGGATATAGGACTTGCTTTTCATTGTTTTTTGGGGGGACACAATACATTTGCATGTCTAATAAACTCTCGATGATTTTTAACTTATTAGATTTTTTTTTACTTGTTAGATCTCTTTAACAAAATGCTCACTTTATCCTCCTAAGTAGAAAAACCCTAAGAAGGAGATATGCTCCCAATAGTCTCCCTATTGAACCCAGGAGAGGACACAACCTGTCTATTTTGCTGATTTCATTTCAATGTGTCTCACCTACCTTTCTGTGGGATCCTAATTTCATGCATTTTGGGTATGTTTCTTTCTAGTCAAAGGCAATAATTCTATTCCCGCTTACAATAGCTGTGTAGTCTTGAAAGGCATAGAGAAATGCAATACCTTTCCAGTATTTCCACATATTATATTTTTATTTAATAAAACTATCACAAAATTTAAGGGACATTTCCCCAGTTACTATTACTATGGATTCTCTACTTTTATTTACAAGGTATGGTCTCTCAATATTATTCTGGTTCTTGAATATCAACTCTTACCTCTTGGCTGTTGGTTTTGGCTCTGGGCAACAGGGTATTTCATGCTACACTTTCAAATCAGTGCCTTAGCCTTAAAATACTCTTTAGACAATCAAAGCCTAAAACATGACCAAGACCTTATATTCTACACAGTTAAAATTTTTTCCAGATCGTTGTACTTAGGAAAAGTGTACCCAAGACCCTGACCCTGCCTGCATCTGGGCAGGCCAATACCTGGCAAATGTCCCAAGGTATTGCTTGGGATCTGCTTGCTAGGTATCATAGCACATGGAGCTACTCAATTGTTAGACTTAGAAAAATTGAATGTGAGGGCTATTACTTAAATTGGTCTCTCCTTGCTTACATCAGGCACCTTTTCTCTTCCTAAAGCTACTTATTTGCTTTGTCAATGTAACTCCTTCTCTTTTCTAAAGCAGAGTTAGGCGAGGCCCAGTGTATATCGCTGAACCTTTTATCCTCTTCTCTATATAGCCACCATAAGCTGCAGTTACTACAAAGTCTAAAGACTCATACCCAGGCCACAGGCCTAAAAAAAACAACTGCAGAACTGGAAAACTCATCTAGCCTGTGGACTCTTATAAAATGCAAAGTAGAAAGCAGGCTACAGGTATATAAATGCAAGGCCCAAGTCATGAATTCTGACTCCACTAAAATTTCTTCTCTTCATGCATATTTAGCTCCCCAAATTCCTTTCTTGATTTTATATCTCAATATTTCAAATAAACACAATTAAGTAATAGTCACTGAGAAAGTCTCCAATAAATGGTTATCTTTTTTTTTTTTTTACTTTGGGTTTGAACAATTTGAGAAAAAAACAAAGAAAAAGATGAAGGCCAAAATTTATTTTACCTTATTTATTTTATTAAAATATAAGTTTACTTATTACTGACAGAAGCTTATTTATTACTTACTGATAAAAGTGGAAATATGGAATTGATCTCTTCCTCTCCCTCCCAAATTCACCAATTGCTTAACATCCCCCAGAGAGGAACGAGGAAAGGGATGAGGAATATCTGGAATCTATTTAGGAACATTCAAGGAGTAGACTTTTTCTTTTTTTTTAAGATTTTATTTATTTATTTGACAGAGAGAGAGAGACAGCTAGCAAGAGAGGGAACACAGGCAGGGGGAGTGGGAGAGAAAGAAGCAGGCTCCCATTGGAGGAGTCTAATGTGGGGCTCAATCCCAGGACTCTGGGATCACAACCTTAGCCGAAGGCAGACGCTTAACGAGTGAGCCACCCAGGCGCCACTCAAGGAGTAGACATTTTTTCTCAAAATTTAGTTCTTCTTTTCTATTCATTTTTCACTATATACAAAGCAGGCATTTGAGTTGTTTACTTATAAAGGATATTAGGAGGTTTTTAGTCCTCAAATCCTTGCACATCAATCCAAGAAAAATTTTATATTGCTTTCACACTCTTATTATACTTGACTATGCATAGAACTCTTGAGACATATCCTTTTTGCTTAAACATAACCTTCCTGATGAACTTTCCCTTTTATTTATACTTTTATTGTATCATATATTTATTTGAGTTTTTTTTTTTTTTTTTTAGAGAAAGAGAGAGCATGAGCAGGGGTAGAGGGGTAGAAGGAGAAAGAGAGAGAGAATCTTAAGCAGGCTCCATGCCTAACATGGAGCCTGACATGGGGTTTGATCTCATAACACTGAGATCATGACCTGAGCCAAAACCAAGAGCTGGACACTTAACTGACTGAGGCACCCATCCACCCCACATTTGAGTGCTTTCTTTAACATTTTACAGCTTGAATATGATACCAGAATATATCTAATTGTGGTTCTCTATTCACAAAGTTTTCCTATAAAATATTACAAAAATCTCAAATTTTAGACAAAAAATTTTTTTCAAAATTTCTGAGTAACTTTTCTTTAATTGTTTTCATTTTATCTATCTATATCTATATCTATCTATCTACCTATCATCTATCTATCATCTATCTATCTATACCCTCTATAAGTCCTATCATGTAAATCAGATCAATGGAATAGTATATGCAGCCTCAGATTTCTTTAAGAATTTTATGAATTCATCAGGCATACTTTGTCTTAGGATTTTATACTGGCTGTTACATGAGATGCTCATGTAACCATTTGGATCAATCCCTTTTCTCTGAACTTGGCTTTTAAGATCTTGCTACATGAAGACAACTGTCGGTTCTCTCTGAGATTTCAGATCTACTTACTCAGCTCTTATTTTTTTTAAATAACATTGATTTATAATATAATTGATTCATTATAGCTAATGTTTATTTTGTTTCTCCTGTCTTAATGTGTCATAAGGCAGATATCGTTTCTTTCTCTGATACAACCCAAATACCAGATTGATGTCTTGACCAAACAAGTGCTAACAAAAAAAAAAGTTAAATGAATGACTTTTTATTAATGTCTGCATTATTTTTCATACATTTTGTTAGTAATATAAATATTAGTAAAATTAGCAAAAATTAATGCATTTAAAAAAATCATGTTCCATAGTTGCACTACAAGATACAAAAATATCTTTTTTGATTTGGTAGGTGTTGAAAAATTTCCCTTCAAACAGCTTGTACCACTTTGTATTGCTTCTAATGTGTCTTTTCTTCAATTTTCTCATTAACAGTGATCATTGTACTTTTATATCTACAATGTGATAGGCAAAACATTTCCATTTATTCATTCATTTCTTTCAACTTTCATTTATTCTTTCAACTTTGATAGAGCATCCTACTATGTGCCAAGTTGTGTTGCACATGCTTAGAGAATAATATTCGACTTGCCAAATAATGCTTTCATACTCACAAATCTTTGTAGTGCACAAGGTTAAGAAAAATTAATCAGTACAATGTCTGAACTAAGTAGAAATAATCAGGATAATGGTGATGACAGCAGTGACTGGGGAGATATTTTGCTGACATGGACAGGAAAATATTTTGATAAACAAGTGGAAAGCAGAGTAACAAGAAGAGACACCCATGCAAAGATGGACAGAAACGGCAGGGAAGAACACTCAAGGAGTGGGGGCAATTAGAACAAAGGCAATAGGCAATTTTGGCACTTTTGAGGAACTTAAATAACAAGTCAAAAAACCATGGAAAAGGGTGAATTTAAAGAGGGAGAAAAATATGAGATCTGAAGTTCAAATGATTGTTGGAGAATAGGGGATGACTCAGCAAGAGAGAAGAGAAGAAACAGATAATGTTTTAAGAAGCTTTCTCATTTGTTGAATATCTAAAGACGGCTAGCCTAAGAATTCAAATACATTTAAGTATTTTGAACAATTTATCCAGAACCAAGTTCAGCAAATAAATAATGCTATGTCAATTTCAGAACTAGTTCTACTTTATTCAAGGTTTGAATGATCAAAGCTTTCAATTCCAGTATCAGTAGACTTTAATGTATTGTTTCACTTAATTTATTTATTGGAAGTTAGAGGCAACTACACATTACAGTAAAATAGGCCTCTTCTAAATTATACTGATTGTTTACCTGGCTTTGAATAATCTTAACTGCTTAACCTATTTAGATAGCATTTACAAGGAAACATATATAGCACTTCAATATATACTGTACTCTGCAAAATTTTTAACATGCTTTTCTAGGGAAAAACTCCTTTAAAACATCTATTTCTGTTTACCTTTTAGTATAAAAACAATAATTCTTTTTTTCTTAAGGAAAACATGGCTCTAGTAAAAGTACTATATAGGTCAAAGTATATTTATCCCTTTCACTGGTTTGGAACAACCAGTTAAGTTCAGATTTGCAACCACCAAGGAAGGGATGAGATCAGTGAACTAAAAGTAGGAAACACTGATGTGATAAGTAATGACTTAAATTCTACCTTTCAGATTTTTTGTTTTGCCCAAATTGAAATATTTTGTTTCCAACTGAAATGTAGTAGAGAGAATCTGTAGTGAATAAAATATCAAAAATCAATTGAGAGATAATACTCATACTCTTAAAGAAGTTTAAAAAAATAAATGGAAAATAGAAGTGTGTATCAGCTAAATGTTTATATACTAAAATCTCAATATGCTTAACAAACATACTCTTATGACAAAAAAATTATCAATGTGTGTGTTTACAAGAAAATATTTCAAGAAAAGTATTAGAACACATCATTTAAGAAGAAAATGTCTAGTTATTTTTTAAAAAGATTATTTATTTATTTATTTATTTATTTATTTATTTATTTATTTATTTGAAAGAACGAAGGGAGAGAACATAAGTAGGGAGGAGAGGCAGAGGGAGAGGGAGAAGCAGACCCCCTGCTGAGCAGGGAGCCTGATGTAGGGCTAGATCCCAGGTCCTGGGATCATGACCTGTGCAGAAGGCAAATACTTAACTGACTGAGCCACCATCCGCCCCCAGATATTTCTAGTTATGACACTGATCCAAAACTTATATCTTAGAAGGATGAATAGTACAAAGATAAAACTTGCCATGTGAGAGATACATTCCTGAGAAAACAGGAATCTAATGATAATTTTATCTCAATATGGCAATCATTACTGAAAGATACTTTATTAAGATATTAATAACATTGCCTTTAGCTTGAAAAATGGTGGTGTTGTCTTTGTTGCCTAAAAGATTTTACAGTGGTTTATAGAATATGTTGCTTCATAGTATCAAATAGTCCACAACATTTATGTAAAAGTTTATGTAAATTTTATGTAAAAATAAGTTCTATGTGACATTTTAACTAAAAATTAAAATATCTAATCAAAAAATGTTCTAGGTTCTATTGTTTTTATATACCAATATAAACTCAGTTACAGTTTTGTATCACTATTTTTCCACTGTATTTTTCAAAAGAAAATAAAAATAAAGCAATAATATACTGATTAGATGAATAACATTATACATGCATAACTATTTAACTCACACATGTGTTCTGAATAAACAAAATGATAGCTGTGCCTCCAGGTGAAGGTGTAATGAAGTCTATTAAGATAATGGATGAAGTACATGCAGGACTCTTTTTTTTTTTTTTTAAGATTTTATTTATATATTTGACAGAGAGAGACAGGCAGTGAGAGAGGGAACACAAGCAGGGGGAGTGGGCGAGGAAGAAGCAGGTTCCCAGTAGAGGAGCCTGATGCGGGGCTGGATCCCAGAATGCCGGGATCATGCCCTGAGCCTCACGCCTTGAGCCGAAGGCAGACGCTTACCGACTGAGCCACCCAGGTTCCCCAATATATGCAGGACTCTTAAAGATGCTTTTCCAGGGACCTTTCATAATGCCAAGAATACAGATATTTTATTAAAATATACCCTGAGTTGAATTTCAGAAGAAAGAGATTGATGTTCTGGATTCATTTTACTACTAATTTACTCACTGTGGATTTTTAAGCACTTCATAGGCTTTTACATTCTTCACTGAATTTCAATTTGTGTTAAATAATATAAAAGTTTTTAAATGCTCTGATCACTTAAGAAGAAAGGGACCATATAATCTAAGAAGCTGTATGATAGCTATCACTGCTATTATTGCTAATTTTATATTTCTGTGCTCTCATTGCTTAACTGTTAAGGAAAAGTTTCGGCTCAGATGAGATCAAGTTCAAGGTTCTCACCAGTATTTTATAGATCTCTCTACCCTTCATAACATGTATTAAAAGTGGGTCCGGTATGTCCAGACTTACTTCATTTCACAATACTTTTTACTTCTATCAAGATGACCTAAAATTGAGCCCCAGATATAGGACATTTTTACCAATAGAAAAGGACACTTTTACCAATATTTGGTGAAATTATGTAATTTAACCAGGGTATCTTAAGTAGGAGATGGCAAAACCGAGACTAGAACATCAGGATCTTATTCTTAGTAATGAAAATAACAAAATATCTCCAAAGTTATCTTATGACTATGAACATGGTTTCAGATGGTATAATATTTTAATTACTCATGGTCAAAGAAGATGTTTAATTAATTTTTATGTGAAAAATATGGATGGTATTTGGTTTTCTGTTTCAGATATTTTATTTCACTATGATGTTACAAGCTACTATAATGATCTTTGTCTTAAATAATAATTATTTTATTTATATGAAAATTATACTGTATGATATAATTAATTATAAAATTACTTTTAAAATAGTTACTTTTAGGTGGAAATAATAGTAAATTTTAAAAAATTACAGTGGTATTATAAAATATTAAGTTTAAAAATTCCTCTGCTTTTCTTAAAATTTCACATTTCAAATAATAACTATTAAAATTTTTCAAAATGCAATTATTTTATGACCTTTTGGACAATATTCCAATACTAATATCCTAATGCAGATAATACAATGATTCAGTACGTGCAATAAAATTAGTGGTGTGGGTTAAATAGTTTCACAATTTCTTTATCTCAAAATCCAGGCTTATGTAATTTGACTTATGTATCTGCTAAAAAAAAAAATCTATTTTATTTTGCCATGTATGTCCCAAGGAAGAAGAATTCATAATTTATATCAAAGGCAAGTAAATGCCTTTAAACTCATAAAACAGCACTTTTAGTTATATGGTTTATTGTGTGTTGACTCTAAGACCACTTGGAACTTCAAAGCTGATATGTCTTATGCCCAAGTTCTAACTTTATGACGACTAAAATGTAAGAAATGGTCCTTCACTTCAGGTTTTAAAAAATGACAGTCCAAAGATAAAAGCGAGTGATCACAGTGATGTGGAAGAAGTATGTGCTTATAGATAATTTATGGTGTGCACTACAAATGGCTAAGATAGAAACTTCTCAATTTAGACCACTGTGTAGCTCCAGCTCAGATGATTCAGTTTTAGGATTTCTGTCTTTATGAAATACAGAAAGAAATGATTCCTTCCTTTTCCTTCATACAAACACCTTTTTTAATTTGTTAAAAATTACTGTAAATAATAGTCCCTTTATTTACTAAATTTAATATATTTAATTCTACTCCAGTTCATACCATCTTTTTCATTCCTCTTCAGTAGAAAACATAAACATTTCCATGTAAATCATTTTACTGGAGGAAATTTTCAACATAATCTATTATCTGTGTTCCACTAGACACTAAAACAAACACAAAATCTTTAAATTTAATTCTGTAGCACTGTAATGTTAGTTCAGAATTCTCTAATTTTAAAGTTCAAGTGCAAGCACAAATGTCTAAGGAGTAAGTGGGAACAAGAAAGCTTTGGAAAGCTAGGGATGAAAATAATAGCTAGTGTTTGTTAAGTGCCTCTATATGGCAGCTACCCATCTAGATAAACATGTACTTACATGTACAGCTGCTTAATATTCATTTAAGCTCTCAGAAGTAGTATACTATTTCTAACACTTCTTCCACAATAGCCTTTTCTTTATGGGTGAGAATGCAAATACTGGTAATCTACCAGGTTGCTAAAGCTACTAATTCTAGCTATATATAACCAGGAAGTTGGCATAAACACTAAACAGATTTGGGGTTCTACTAGACCAAACATGAAGTTTTCCATTGTGGCATCTCAAACACCTGAAAAAAAATGTATTTTGATTAAATATCAGAGTTAGCCAAACTTTTAATAAAGAGCCAGAGAGAAAATATTTTAAACTTTGCAGCCCACAAATGATCTATGTAACATATCTGGAAGTCAGAGAAAAGGGTCTCCCACTGGCCAAATACAGGACAGTTGAACATAATAGATTTATTTTGCTCAATACAATTAATTCAGTCAAAAAGAAATAATAAATGCTAAAATGAGTGAGTCACAGTTTAATGAGAAGTGGGTCATTTACATAATCTCAACATATCTCCTATAAAATAATTACTAATTACTAAGGGAAAATGGGTAATTTTATAGTAGAAAAAAAGTGGCACCACTACCTTAGTCTGGCTAACAAAGATTACATAATCAGTAATTGGACACGTAGAACTTGCAAAGCACCTGATAAAATGCAATTAGAAAACAATAAATAAACTAGGATCATTTCTGTGATATTTCTGCCAAAAAATTAATAACCTGGATTTATTCATGAAGAAATCAGACAAATCCAAACTGATAAACATCCTACAATTGGTTTTGCAATATTTCTGTAAGGTTGAAGTCATATTGAAATAAACAAATAAACAGTGAATTTCTGAAACCGTACCCAGAAATGGCATATTTAAAATCTCCTCTAGATGGAGTGCCTGGTTAGCTCAGTGGGAAGAGCGTGTGACTTGATCTTGAGGTTATGAGGTGGGTGTAGAGATTACTAAAAAAATAAAATAAAATAAACTTTAAAAAAATCTCCTCTAGATGACGTTAATTTTCAGCCAGCTTTGATAACTACGGATCTACATGAGGTAGAGAATAGTAATTAGCAGAATCACGTGTCATATTCTGGGTGGTATTACCAATAAGGAAAAAAATCCATAAGTCAACGACACTGAGCACAAGACCTATTATGATAAATGCAGTCCCATGAAGTTTATCTATTTCAGATATCTACAAAGCTATAACCATGCTTCCTTTCTCGGTCGAGTGCCCTGAGACTTCATTACCGGAACCATTTCCCAGGAAAATGCTGATAGATAATTAAGAGTTTTATTTTGTACTTGCTCCCTCGACACATGGTAGGGTCCAAGTTTAGTTATCTCTCTTGTAATAAATGTGAGGAAAGTTAATTATTATTATTATTATCATTATCATTAATATTATTATATTTTCATGGGAAGAAGAGCCAAAGACTTGCAATCCATGTAGAAACAGCTTCTAAAGACAGGTCATTGAAAGCCATTCTTTGGGCATTAAGGCTTGAGAAACTTTCAGATTCCTACAAATAATGATATCCCAATGATCAAGGACTTAGTCTTTCCCCAAATAATTCCCTAAAATTCACGTGAGTGAGCAAGAGAGATTATGAATTCTACTAACATTCACAATCTGTAGAATCAAATTTGCAATTTTGTTTTCAGTACTCAAGCAAGAATCTGCATAAATAAGATGTAATCAGAACCATCATAGAATATTTGAGAGTTTCAGATTATGCACCCAAAAGCAAACATATAAATGTAATATTCAGGTAAAAAAAATGTTCTAAAGATGCCGTTGGCCTATGATAGACATAGACTATGGAGTTAGATTTCATGGACACTGGCCTTGCACCCTTTGTTGCTGAGGGGCTTAAAGTTCTTTTCCCTCTTATTTTCTCACCTTCTTATTGATACTGACTCCTCAGTACCATTACAGTTTAACATGGTCAACAGGGCACCATCTACATGAATTCTTAGCTACAGTAGGACAAAATCTGACTGTATTCTTCATCTTTCATTGCAGCCTTAAGGGAATCTGCCTCACGATCAATTATCTATTCTTGAGTCAAGTAGACCAACTAATTTGGTCCAATTATTTAAAACCCATGCTTGAGATTATAAGATCAAATTTGAGATAACAAATTAAGCATTTGAGTTTGTCATTCTCTTGTGTTAAACTATAACAGATTGTCAGATGCAGCCACTTCATATGATCTTAGTTATAGTATTTTATTTTAATTTTACCTCTTTTGCCAAAAATCATGTCCTCTGTTTCCATGTGTTCATAAATGCTAACTAATTATGGTATTTCACTACACCTCTCTGTAGGTCCCATCTTGGAATTTGAATGCTTCCTTCTCCTTCCTTCTTGTCTAGGTAAATAATTCCAAATGCTATTTTTTCCCTGAGTTCATAGTCTGCAAGCCATTCTAAGTAGCAATTTTTTATTAGTATTTTTGGTTCAAAACCAGCAAAAAGAAACCTGAATATTGTTGGCAAAAATAAAATTTATTATAAGAATATTAGGAGCTTATACAAATGAAATGATGGCAAGATTGGAAGGGGAGCAGATTAGAGGGAGTTCTGGGGTGCTATTCAAGTTCAACTCTAGGAATAGTCTTGATAGCAGCATCAGTGGGGCACTTCTGTTAGGATGAATGAATAACTACTCCTCTGGTCATGAACCATTTGTTTAAGATTCGAAGTCTGAGGATAGGTCATCTGACTGCTAGATTTTAAAATACGTTCCTACTCAGTGGTTGTTTTGGCACAACCATTAAATGGATAGTGCCAAAATGCTTTCAGGAAACATAAATCATCTGCAGGGTAATGGCAGGCACTGGGCTATATCTCAAATACACACACACAAAATACATTATGGGATATCTTTTGTTTTTTGTTTTTTACAAAAGGAAATGCAAAAAGACTAAAGTAGTCCTTGAAAATGTTAAGAGATGCAATAAGGATGACATGATTACCTTGAAAATAATCCAACATACTGACTCTCATGATTGGTATAATCAAAGATAATTTTAGGTAATTAGGAAAAAAATCAAAGAATTTGATTTTCCCCTAGTATTGTTTTCAAATATATTTAGAGTACATATTTGTCTAAGGCTTTTCCTCTTTTATTCTGACATCTCTAGATTCTTTCTTTTTAATTTATTATGTCACCACACTTTAAAAACAAGATTACATTTATGATCACTCACAATCCAGGAAAAAATATGCATAGACATTTTCAGAAATTTTACAAGTTACCCTTAGAACTAATTAATTAAAACTTAGGAGGTCTGTGTTTCTCATTTTAAGAAACACCTTCTAACAGATGACCCATGGATAGAATTCAACTCCAAGGAGGTGGGAGTTCCCCAGTAATATCATTACTGCTTCTGTAATTCTCAACTTCATAAATACTTATCTTAATTGTTATTTGTAAAGATATGGATTGTCAAAATACTTTTTTCAATATTATTTTTATGATTTTAAAAATAATACACAATACTTAGAGAATATTTAACCCATCTTAAAAGATATAAAGGGAAAAAAAGTCCTAGTCCTATCACCCAGAGCTGATAACTTTTTTTTTTGAGAGAGAGAGCGTGAGCAGGGGGTGGGGTGGGGTGGAAATGGGCAGAGGGAGAGAGAGAATCTTAAGCAGTTTCCACACCCAGCATGGGGCCCGACAATTGATCTCACAACCCTGAGATCATGACCTGAGCTGAAACAAGAGTTGGACATTTAACCAACTGAGCCACTAAGGTGTCCTCCCCAGAGCTTATAACTATTAAATTATTAATATCATAATATACTTTCTCTCTCTATTCCACTTGCATTTTTCTATCTGTAATTTAATATTTGATTCCTTGTAAAATGCTTTTATTTTAATATTTTGTCATACACATTTACTCTTACCACTAAAACTTATTTACCAATTTCAATTATCCAGTCACTAGAAATAGATAAGCCATCAGCAGAATCCATTTCCAGACTGATAGACATCAAGACCCTGTGCTCTTATTATTAGGGAGCAAAGTGACTATGAGGCAGAAAGGACAGGATTTTAGCCATTGGAAACAACTCTATACTTTTGAAGGAAATTGTTTTGGCTAAACTTCTGATGGTTGAAGTTTTTAAGTAGTGACTATGCTTAGATATAACTTTGTATGGGAAGTCAAATTTCTCTAAGATAAGGGATACATGGATGGTATCAGAATTAAAGTAAAGTAAGGCACTTTCCAGTTTCTTAGGAGACTATGCTGTTCTAAAAAAGATTGTATTTATTCTTTAGAGAATGGATCCAGCCAAGGGGCAATTGCATTCTATCTAAAAGTTTCACTGTGTAATACCAACTTCTTTCTATTTTTCCTTGATTCTTTAATAAATGAAAATGACAGGGAAACTTACACATTGTGAAAATCTTTTTATTTTTTTATTTTATTATGTTCAGTTAGCCAACATATACTATGTTAGTTTTGACGTAGTGTTCAAGATCCATTAGTTGCATATAACACTTAATGCTTATCACAACACATATCCTCCTCAATACCCATCAAATGGTTCCCCATTCCTCCACCCCCTCCCTTCTGTAACCCTCAGTTTGTTTCTTGAGTCTGGAGTCTCTCATGGTTTGTCTCCCTCTCTGATTTCTTCCCATTCAATTTTCCCTTCCTTCTCCTGTGGTCCTCTGTGCTATTCCTTATGCTCCTCGTATGAGTGAAACCATATGATATTTGTCTTTCTCTGCTTGTTTTATTTCACTTAGCATAATTCCCTTCATATGCATCAATGTTGATGCAAATGGTAAGTATTCATCCTTTCTGATGGCTGAGTAATATTCCATTGTATATATCAACCACATCTTCTTTATCTATTAATCTGTTGAAGGACATCTTGGCTCCTTCCAGTTTGGTTATTGTGGACATTGCTGCTATGAACATTGGGGTACAGGTGCCCCTTCTTTTCACTACATCTGTATCTTTGGGATAAATACCTAGTAGTGCAATTGCTGGGTCATAAGGTAGCTCTATTTTTAACATCTTTAGGAACCTCCATATTGTTTTCCAGAGTGGCTGTACCAGCTTGCATTCCCACCAAAAGTGTAAGAGTGTTCCCATTTCTCCACATCCTTGCCAACATTTGTTTCTTTCTGTCTTGTTAATTTTTGCCATTCTAACTGGTGTAAGGTGGTATCTCATTGTGGTTTTGATTTGTATTTCCCTCATGGCTAGTGATGTTGAACATTTTTTCATGTGTCTGTTAGTCATTTGTATGTCTTCTTTGAAGAAGTATCTGTTCATGTCTTCTGTTTATTTCTTGACTGGATTATTTGTTTTTTGGGCGTTGAGTTTGAGAAGTTCTTTATAAATCTTGGATACAAACGCTTTATCTGAAATGAAATTAGGGAATCGATTCCATTTACAATAACACCAAAAACCGTAAGATGCCTAGAATAAACTTCACCAAAGAAGTAAAGGATCTATACTCTAGAAACTACAGAACACTTACGAAAGAAATGGAGGAAGACAAGAGATGGAAAAACATTCCGTGCTCATGGATTGGAAGGATAAACATTGTTAAAATGTCTGTTCTGCACAGATCAATCTACACTTTCAATCCCACCCTGATCAAAATACCATTGACATTTTTCACAGAGCTAGAACAATCCTAAAATTTGTATGGAATCAGAAAAGACCCCAAATCACCAGGGGAAGGTTGAAAAATAAAACCAAAGCTGGGGGCATCACAATGCCTGACTTCAAGCTATATTACAAAACTGTGATCATTAAGACAGAATGGTTTTGGCACAAAAAAACAGACCCATAGATCAGTGGAACAGAATAGAGACCCCAGAAATGGACCCTCAAGTCTATGGTCAACTTATCTTCGACAAAGCTGGAAAGAACATGCAATGGAAAAGACAGTCTTTCAATAAATGGTGCTGGGAAAACTGGACAGCCACGTGCAAGAGAATGAAACTGGACCATTCTCTTATACCATACATAAAGATAAACTCAAAATGGATGAAATACCTCAATGTGAGACAGGGATGCATCAAAATACTAGAGGAGAACATAAGCAGTAACCCCTTTGACATCGGCCACAGCAAATTCTTTCAAGACATGTCTCTAAAGGCAAGGGAAACAAAAGCAAAAATGAACTTTTGTGACTTCATCAAGATAAAAAGCTTCTGCACAGCAAAGGAAAGAGTCAAAACACTAAGAGGCAACCCACACAATGGGAACAGATATTTGTGAAATCTTTTTTTAAAAATATTTTCTAGATAGAAGAGTAAACAAATTGACTTTAGACAGTTGTGAAGCAAGGTAGTGTAAAAAATTCAAATATATATTTCTATTTTCTTCACTAACTAAAATAAATCACAAAAAGTCTTGCTTGAAGCTGCAGTATTATCTGATTCCTTATAAAAATCAGATCTGGGGGCGCCTGGGTGGCACAGCGGTTGAGCATCTGCCTTCGGCTCAGGGCGTGATCCCGGCGTTGTGGGATCGAGCCCCACATCAGGCTCTTCCACTATGAGCCTGCTTCTTCCTCTCTCACTCCCCCTGCTTGTGTTCCCTCTCTCGCTGGCTGTCTCTATGTCTGTTGAATAAATGGATAAAATCTTAAAAAAAAAAATCAGATCTGGAGGAGTAAGATTGAGATAGAATCTCCACCTCTCTATTGTATACTGATGTATCATTACAGCTTCCTTAAGGCTTAGTGATTGCATAATATATGAAATGTGGACTTTATTTTTAAAATACTAATAGGGATCTTGGATTTTAAGAGATATAACAACCCTAACAGTTTGAGTGATTTCTTTGAATATGTATTTAGTTTAATAATTTATTTTCATTTATTTATTTATTATATGAATATTGTCAAACAACTGTGTCTCAGATACCAATAAGCTCTGAAATCCAGAATTGTGGGGAAGGATCAATTTTTTTCAAAGCTCTTGCAGTCTGAAGGTTAATAATTACATTTACTGCAACGAGTGCAATAGCAGGGATATATAATATACAATATAACAGGAATAAGTAGAATTGTGTGGGAATACTTTCATAATTTGTGGAGGTTCAGAGATGTCTGAGTCTTATACAGTTAAAAGTCAGTGGGAGTTAGTCAGGTGATGAATTTGGGCTAGGCGTGAAAGAGGAGCATTCCTGGCAGAGGACAGAGCCTGTGGAAAGGCATGAAGGCAAGCTGTTCCTCAGAATATACAAAAATTTGCAAGTATGTAGTAAGTTTTTTAATGAGACATAATTGGACAGGAGCTAGTAATAAACCAACTTGTATGCAATAACTTGGAGTTTGAGTCTGAAAGATACAGAGAACTATGGAAAGTTGGAAGGGAGAGATTGGCATCAACAGTTTTTAATTTTATCTTTTTTTAACATTGTGGAGGCAGTCTGAAATGTGCAAAGAGTCAGAACAAGTTATAATTCATTGTAAAGTTTCTAGAAAGAGGTCATGAAGGCATGAGTTATATAAAACAGACAAGCAGATAGATATGGGAAAGATATTTAAAAGTATAATCTATATAACTAACAATAAATTAAAGGAGATTTCTCTTCTTAGCAGTTCCAATTGAATGGATACATAAATCACATATGAAAATTACCTCTGTCAGACTACTAGGGCTGTAAAACAGAAATACCATAGACTGATTGGCTAAACAAGAAACATTTATTTTTCACACTTCTGGAGTTTGGGAAGTGCAACTTCAAGGAGCTGATAGACTTAATGTCTGGTATGAGCCCTTTTTCTGGGTCATAGACAACCTCTTTTTGCTGTGTGTTTACAGAAGAGCATGAAGAAGCTCTCTGGGATCTCTTTTATAAGGACATTAATCCCATTCCTGAGGGCTCCACCTTTATAACCTAATCACCTTCCAAGGGCCCCACCTCCAAATACCATCACATTAATCTTTTAACATACGAATTTTGGAAGGACATAAGCATTCTGTGCATAGAAACCTCCTTTGCTCTTTGGAGAATCATTTATTTAGGTCTTAATATATGCAATTAACTTTTCCCCTTACAATTAGGTATGATTATCACAACCCATGTTGAAGCACCCATTAAAATAGTGCCAGGATTTTTTGAATAAAATTCTGGTTCATTCATGATGGAGGAATGTGTGTTGGACTCACTCTGACACCATAAGCAATTAGAAAACAGGAAACAGTATGTGAAGCAATTGTTTTCTGGCATTGGAAAAGAGAGAGCACAAGGCAATGATCTTTAAAAGAAAGAAAACAAAGTAATAAGACCACCATCACCCTGAGCTTGTACCCAAGGGCAGTATTCAAACCTAAGCATAGAGAGATGAGAACCAAAATGAGAATAGTGGAAGATGATTTCTTTCAGATGTTCCAGCTAATGACAAGGAAATGAGAACTTGATCACTCCTGAGTAGTGTTGCATTCCACTAATGGACAGGGACTCATTGACCTAGCCAAAATTTTCTCAGAACTCACTTCAGTTTGAGGTTCTTTCTTTTCTTTTCTTCATTCTTTCCCTTTTTCTCATAGGTGTTAGAACCACATCATTACAGTCTGGAATCCTCCCTGCCCCCTCAAATACTATCCTTCTTTATCATTCATAAGCATTTTCTCTAGAAAATCTCTTGCACATCTAATCCCGTATAGGCATCTTCTTCTCTGAGAACCCAAACATATACAGGGGGAACCAGGAGGGTTTAAAAAAACCCAGAAGTTTGAAAGGGTTTAGGGGCCAGTTACTCATCAACTAGCATAGGATCTGAGTGTTATGTGGGACATTAATAGATGCTGGGCAAAAAAACCTGCAGACCAGAGATGCCTGGGTGGCTCAGTCAGTTAAGTGTCTGCCTTCAGCTCAGGTCATGATCTCGGGGTCCTGGGATGGAATTCCACACCAGACTGCTTGCTCAGCGGGGAGCCTGTTTCTCCCTCTGCCTGCCATTCTTCCTTCTTGTTCACTCCCTCTCTCTCTCTAACAAATAAAATCTTTAAAATCTAAAAAAAGAAAACCAAAATGCAGACCACTTACTGAAGAGTTCACCTGCAGTGACTTGAGGAAATGTTCTGGTAGAAGGGAACACCTTCACTAATGGAAAGTTTCAGGTATTTGAGAGATATGGAAAGTGCCTACTATGACAGTGATGTTGGCTAATTGTTCCTAGGTTGATCAATGGCCTGCAGAGAGAGAAAGTGAACCTGAAGATAGTTAATAAGCAGTTAAAAATCTAAGTACAAAAGCTAGAGAGCTTCTTTTGTAGCTTACGAAAAATTCTGTACTGAATATGGTATCATTGCTATAGATGATTAGCAAGGTTTTAAGTGCATGATATACAGGCATTGGTTTAGCAAAAACATTATTTTCTATAACAATCAGGAAAAGGTACAAGAAGCAGTTCATACTCACAAGGAACAGATACAAATATTCACTTAGAGTTTTACCCTTTGGCCATGTTTATTTTCCAACCATTTGTCACAATACAGTCTAAAGAGATTTTTGTCTGTGCATTTCACAGAACATTAGATTAATTAATTACGTTGATGTCATCATGCTGGTCAGGCAGGACAGACAATGATGTCTAGTATATGAGAAGTGTTGTTATAAAACATGCACTTTAGAGAGTAGAAAGAAAACCCTATGAAGACTTAGGGATATGCCATTTACAGATATTTTTTTTCCACTAAATCTCTTATGTATTTAATCCTCCTTGAGTTCTGCTCCTCAAGAGTTTCAAATTAACATAGGCATTTACCAAAAAAGCAGCATCATACTTAATATTGAGAGATGAGATTATTTTCCTTCATGATTGGAGAAAGAGTAATGATGGCTATACCTAACACTAGTATTCAATGTGCAATCGGAGGTCATATACAGTACAAAAAAGCAAGAAAATTTAATACAGAGTACGAAGTTTTAAGGAAGAAATAAAAATCTTTTTATTTGCTCTCAATACGATTTCATGTAGAATTTCCTAAAAACTCAATCATTTTTTATTAGAATGAATATGCTAACTTAGCAATTACAGAGTATAAATTCATCATATAAAATTAAATTGTTTTTATGTGCTGACTCTGAGCAACTAAAACTGTAATTTAAAAATACTGTTTACAATGGTATTAAAAAATATCAGGTACTTAGTGGTTGATTTCATAAAGATACAACAAAATGAGAGAAAATAACAACAAAAAAGAATAAAAACAAATGAATAGATACATAATGTTAATTGATGACAAGAAATATTAACATGTTTATTGTTCCCAAAATTTTCTGTAAATTTAATGTCAGTCTAATTGAAATATTTATAAACTCCTTAGGAAAATTGAAACACTCAACTTAAAATGTATATACGAAGAGCCTAAAATAGCAAAAATAATTTTTTAAATGATGTACAAGACTAGAAAACTTCTATTAGCTTATTTCAAGGTATTCCTCAAAGCTAGAATAATCAAGGCATTATGATATTGGCATAGAAATAGACATATAGGTCAGTGGAAAAAATGAAAAAACTCAGAAGCCTCAAATATAGTTCTTCACAGATAAGGTCCATTGAGTTTTGACCATGAAGCTAAAGCATTTAATAAATAAAGAAAAATCTTTTCAACAAATAGTGCTAGAATGTCAAATATCTAGAGGGAAAAAATGAACCTTGATATTTATCTCATACCACTCCCAATATTAAGTAGACATGGTTTAAAAACCTAAAACATAAAAGGTACGGAATTAAAGTTTTTAGAAGAGAGAGAAAGAGAGAGAGAGAATGACTTTGCCATTTGAGAGTAAGGAAAGATTTTTTGGGGGGGACAGATAGCATTTAAACAACATTTCTATGCACCTATCACACTTGTACTTGACAAATACATGAATTCTCTTTCACTGACCTATACCTTTCATTCTATTGACTTGCCCAGGAAAATGTCACCATCAGTTTCTACCCTCCTACCTTTACTTATTCTTCAAGATTGTACAAATACATATCTTTCCTTAAGTATTTCTGTCACCACGTTCCTTTCTTCACCTGTGTCCATCTCTCTCTCTGCTCTCATTGTAGTTTGTTCATTTTTATTATGGTATTAGTTTTGCACAGAATTTATCTTATTCTTATTCATTAATGTCTCACCTACACTTATTACCTAAAATGCAGTTTCATGCCAAAATATGACCTTCAAAATGTCTGAGATGACTGCATTTTGTTACTTTAGTCCACATGGTTTGATATTTTTTCTTTTTAGAATTATTTTATTAAACCCTACTTTTTAGAAACAAGTCTAACAATAAAATGGTGAGTAAGTTGGAGATAGTTGTAAGAAAAGTAAATATGGTCAAGCAAGTAATGAAAGCCCAGAGGTACACACTGGCATCAAAAATGGGAGAAAATGTAGAAGATGAAATACATTTAAAACAATAATAATTGCTATAATTTCAAACACCCCTTGTCAAAAACAAAATTTTAAAATAGATATAGTGTACCACAATGTCTAGTAAATAATAGGAAAAATTGCAGCTATAGAAACTCATTACCAAAACCATTCATTTATTCATTAATTTATGCATTTATTGATTTATTCTTTCAAAAATATATATTTCCCAAATAAATGCCTGAGACTAAACTTTGAATTTGGGGAGATAAATAGTTAAGTAAATCTAGATATATTTTTTCCAGTTTTGTGAGAAATGATTGCTTATCACTGTATAATTTTAAGGCATACAACATGATAGTTTGATTTACATATACTGTGAAATGATCACCACAATGGATTCTGCTAACATCCATTTTCTCATATAGATACAGAAAAAAAAGGGGGGGGGGAACATTTTTCCTTGTGATGAGAACTTAGTATATACTCTCTCAAGAACTTTCTTATGTACCATACAGTAGTGTATGTACCATACAAAACTTCTTTATCCACTCATCCATTGATGGGCACATAGGTTCTTTTCTATGCCTTGGCTCTTTTGAATAGTGCTGCTATGAACATGGGGTGCAGATATCTTTTTGAGTTAGTGCTTTTTTCATTTCTTTTGGATGTATTCCCAGAAGTGGAATTGCTGGATCATATGGTAGTTCTATTTTTAATTTTTTGAGAATCCTCTATGTTGTTTTCTTTTATTTTCTTTTTTTAAGATTTTATTTATTTATTTGAGAGAGAGGAAGCAAGAGAAAGAGCATGAGTGGGGGGAGGGAGAAAAGGGAGAGGGAGACACAGACTCCCCACTGTGGGGCTCAATCTGGGTACTCTGGAATCATGACCTGAGCCAAAGGCATGAGCTTAATGGACTGAGCCACCCAGTGCCTCCACTATGCTGTTTCCTATAGAGGCTGCACCAATTCCCACCAACAGTGAACAAGGGTTCCCTTTTGTCCACATCCAGACCAGCATTTGTTTTCTCTTTTTGATGATCTCCATTCTAACAGGCATGAGATGTTAGCTCACTGTGGTCTTAATTTGCATTTCTCTAATGACTAGAGATGTTGAGCATCTTTGCATTTACCTTTTGGCCTCTTGTATGTCTTTTTTGGAGAAATGTGTATTCAGATCATTTACCCATTTTTAAATTGGGCTATTTGGGGGATATTTTTGCTATTGCTATAGGTTTATATATTGCTATAAGTTTATTTTACATAATTTGGATCTTAATACCTTATCAGATATATGTATTTCAAACATTTTTCCCATTTCATAGGCTGTCTTTTCCCTTTGTTGATTGTTTCTTTTGCTATGCAGAAGTTTTTTAGTTTGACATAGTCTCACTTGTTTATTTTTTATTTTGTATCTTGTGCATTAAGTTTCATCCAAAAATTTACTACCAAGATCCATGTTAAGGAGCTTTATTCTTATATTTTCTTCTGGGAATTTTATTGTTTCAGGTCTTACAGTTAGTCTTTAATCCATTTCAAGTTAATTTTTGTGAGTGGTGTAAGGTCAAGGTCCAGTTTCATTCTTTTACATATGAACATATAATTATCCCAGCACCATTTATGAAAGAGACTGCCTTTTCTGCACTGAGTATTCTTGGCTCTCTTGTCAAGTATTAATTGACTGTATAGGCTTAGGTATATTTCTTGGCTCTCAGTTCTGTCCCATTGGTCCACTTGTCCTTTTTTATAACAGTACCATACTGTTTTGATGACTACAGGTTTTTTACTATAGCTTGAAATCAGGAAGTGTAATGTCTCCTGCCTTGTTCTTCTTTCTTAGGAATTCTTTGGCTATTTGCAGTCTTTGGTGATTACGTATTTTTTATATGTATAAATATGTATGTATATATATATATATACACATATATATACACACACACATATTGTCACACATACATGCATAAATAAAATAGAAATATTATACATTATGCATGATACATATAAATATATATATGATAACCCAAAAGAGAACAGAAACCATTTATTAAGGTCTTATTTTAACAAAGGAGTGAGCTGCAGTCACTGTGTTTTAAAGAGAGTCAAAGTGAGGCAGGGGAGTAGGAAAGCTTTATAGTGAGTTAACCAATGTATTTATTTCTCATTGGTTGACTTTGAGTTAGAAGTGGGGCAAAAAAATAGGGAAGGAGCAGTCAAAGATCAAGTCTTGACTATTCTTGTGTAATTTCTACAGAGGTTGTGGTTTGGCTTCCTGGACTAGTTGCTACAAGGATTATGGGTCAGAGGTCTATCAGCATAAAAGTCTGGCCATCTCCCATTGGTGTCCCATCACACACAAATGCATTTAGACTGTCAAAAAAAAATGCACCTCCTTAGCATCCTGACAATTATGATAAAAACAAAACAAGCAATATTCCTGTTAAGATGCTTTGGAACAAGGAACTCTAATTGTCCCACCCAGGCCAAGAGAACAAATCCCAAAGCCTATGAGGATCAACCTTAGAGAGCCAAGTAGCTTTTTTCTTAAAGTTATGCACAAACCATTCTACTTTGTCTGTTTCATTGTTTTCTGTAATCAGGACCAGTTAACCGAAAAATCAAGAATGACATGATTGTCTTTTAATACTCATACCAACGAGTTAACTGATCTATATTCCATCTATATAATCCAGGAATTGTATTGTTAATAACTCCTGTGAAGGTTAATGATAAGCTTTTTGTACTGTTTCTATTTGGATGCTTCTTAATGTTGGGGACATTATTCTGATTATTCATATAAACAAGTAAGTAATCAACCAGGTAGAGTGCTTAAATAATTGATGTGACCCCCTTTTGGAGCTTATGTCTGAAATTGAATTTCCAACCTGTGTAATTTGTAGAATTAGGGTTTTTGTATACATATAACTTGCAGATTACTATTCTTTTTTTTTCTTTTTTTTTATTATGTTATGTTAGTCACCATACAGTACACCATTAGTTTTTGATGTAGTGTTCCATGATTCATTGTTTGCGTATAACTATTCTTAAAAGAGTATTCGGTTTTAGTCTGACAAACACAAGACTAGGCCTGACCACAAAGAAAGTAGCATGCAATAGGGGCACATGGAGATTCAGGAAAAAAGGAGTTACTTACGACATGATATGCAAATCAAGGTCTTGCATTAGCTGAGTTACACATTTGGATCTACATTACGTAGAAAGCAATTGGCTTATCACTCTATAAATTAAAATTTAGAATTAATTTAAAATTTAGAATAAATTTTATTGCTTAATTACAATTTAGAATAATTTAACATCTGATTAATAAATAATAATAATTGTTTCTCTTTCTAAGAGAGAAGTACACCAGGCAAGTTCACAGGTTGGTTTGTTTAAGATCATCTGTCCAGATAGGCACAAGTGGAAGTGGCATGGCTGTGATTCTTTCAGCATATGTATGTATTTTTTATTATGGATATCTAATGATGGATGGTATCTGTAACAGGAAGATTAAGAGCAGTGGCAATTGTCTCAGATAATCTATAAATGACAATAGAACAAGTATATTCTGAACTAAAACTTAATTTTTTTTTTGTATAGTTGACGCACAATGTTACATTAGTTTCCTACTAAATGGGAGAAGATAATTGCAAATGATATATCTGACAAGGGGTTAAAATCCAAAATATATAAAGAACTTATACAACTCAACACTAAAAAATACAAACAATCCAGTTAAAAGATGGGCGGAAGACCTGAATAGACATTTTTCCAAGAAGACATACAGATGGCCAAGAGGTACATGAAAAGATGCTCAACATTGCTGTACTAATACTTTTACTAAAGAAAAGATAAAAAGGGCAATTCAGATGGACTGCAAGTAGCGATGTATAGACAATGAGAAGAAGAATCACTATAAACAAACAGATGCAAAACAAGACATGAGTTACACAGAGGTCTTGGTCTTAAATCTTAGGTGGAAGCTATTCACTATCTGAGGACAACTGCTCATTCAGAAAGTTTCAGTTCAGCTGTCTATTTTTGAAGATCAATTGCTTCTAAACATTTCTGAGGGTTACTTGGGTGGCTCAATTAAGCATCTGACTCTTGGTTCTGGCTCAATTCATGATCTTAGAGTCCTGAGATTGAGCCCAGTATCTGGCTCTGCCCTGAGTGTGGAGGCTGTTCCAGATTCTCTCCCTTGCCCTCTGCCCGTACCCCACGCTCTCTCTCTCTCTTTCTCACATAAATAAATAAATAATAAATAAATAAATAAATAAATAAATAAATAAATATCTTTAAAAAAGATTTTCTGAAAACATTCAGTTTGAGGAGTCTTACTGGAGTAACCTTCAAATTTTATGAATTCTGGATTGCTTATTTAGTTGTGAAATGTTTACCCAAAAATCAATTCCTTGGAGTTTCACTCCTGTATTTCTTGTTAACAGCACCAGGTACAAGAGAAATTTTTTCTCTGATGTCTCTTCCAATAAAAAAAAAAAAAAAGAAATCTATCGGTCGGATAGCATGAAGAGACTGTTTAGGAAAATGTTCTGGAAATGTGGCCTTAACCTTCTGATGATAGGATAGAAACATGAGTTCCTTGAAATATTTTGTCATGTCTGCTTAAAGTGAGACAGAGTTCATTATTCCTAAATACATAGGCCTCCCTGATTTTCAGTTACTAGGAAGCTATGTCTCCAAGAGAGTGCACCATATACGGTCATAAGAGCTAGTGAGAGTATCTTTGAGAGAGATACAGTACAAATGATTTTTATTTGAAATATTGGTATATGGCTTATAGGATACTTTGCCCTATTTTCAAGCCTCTTTTTACTCTCAGGTTTATTGTACCTTTCCAGGCTCCTACAGTCACCTTTTATCATTAATGATTTAGCATACAACCAAGTGTATATCAGTTGATATTGGTCAGGTAGCTTAAAACAATTCTCAGTTCTTCCAGGATTAGTTTCTGGTTTTGCTTGGATTTAGAAATATCCTTAATTGTAGATTTTATTGGTTTGGGTCCAAGATTTAAATTCTATAATTTCCAGCATATCTGATGCATGGGCAGGATGAACTTTTAGAAGAAAGTGGCATTTGGAGTTTTACAAGAAACATTGTGACAAAAAGTGGAGTTTGGGTAAGGGGAAGAAAAGAAATGAACTGAGACTAGTTCAGAAGGAAAGAGATCAAAAAGATAAGAGAGAAGAAGGAAACATGGATATAGGAAGGCAACTAGAGGACAAGGATGGGGAAAATTTACTAGAAAAGTGATCTAGTTTCTTATTCCTTATGTTTGCTAAAGTTTTCATTAGCTTTACCCAAAGAATGTTTTAGTGAATCAACTTCTGGATGAAGATTTCATTTAGTGGCCACTGTATACAGAAAGAAAAAAAAAGTAAAGGAAAAAAGAAAGAAAGAAGGGATGGAAGGAAGGAAGAAAAAAGTTGCACATTGGAAATGAGAAATGCTTTTTTTAAGCCATTTCTTAAAAGAACAACTTTGTTCACGTCAAGTGTTCCCCAGAGCGGCCACCTTTATTCGTTTGCTAAGGCTACCATAACAAAGTACTACAGTCTAGTTAGCTTAAATGGAAATTTGTTTTTTCAGTTTTGGAGGCCAGAATTCCAAGATCAAGATGTCAGCTTAATTGGGTTCATTCTGAGTCCTCTCTCAATTTGGAGAGGGCCATCTCTTCCCTACATCTTAACATGGTCTTCCCTCTGTGTACATCTATATCCTAATCTTTTTTTTTTTTTATAAGGGCACCAGTCATTTTTGATTAGGGGCCACACTCGTGACCCATTTAACTTTAATTTCCTCTCTAAAGGCCCTATATCCAAATACAGCCACATTCTGCAGTACTGGTGGTTAGGACTTCAACATATGGAATTTGGAGGCACACAATTCAGCTTATAACACCAAGGCTTAAATCAGGTTGGTGAAATCATGCATTATTGGAGGCAGTTATAAGAATTAGGATTATAATGAGTACATGTAAGAAGCTGGGTTTTTAGATTTAGATATAGAAAGCTCATTGAAGATAACAGTGGTCAATTGAAAATTTTTCTTGGGCATTGAACATTTAAAGTTGTGTCTCAGCCCACCCACATTTAATTGTTGGCCACCTCTTCATGCAGATCCAATCATCAGCAACCTCTCAAAGGCAGAAAACCAGAGATCTTTGGATCAAAGTCAAATTCTCAAGATAAAAAGAAATGAAACAGGAGGAGAATCACTTCTGATTTTATTGGTGACCAACAGCAAATTTGTCTGAATGTAGGCTGACTTGGTGAAAACAACAAACAATGGCCTAAGACCCATTCAAAAGGTCTCTAAGTTTTATTTCTGTGCTTTAACTCATTAACATTCTTTGTCAGACACTTTTAGACAGCACAACACAAAATAGGAACACAAAATAATGAAAAGGAAAAAGAAGAAATGCTCTGCTTCTACCATGGATTCCAAAACTAATAGGAACCAATAATAAAATCCAGGAAACAGACTAAGAAAATAAAGAACTTGGCACAGAGTGTTCAGAACCAGTGCTGACCTATGTAAATAAAGACTCAACAAGGTATGAGAAGCAAATCAAAGGGTGCCTACCCTGGCTGAAACTACATCCAGGGTAACTTGATATCTTGATGCCAGCCTCTGGGAAACCCGTGGAAATAAATGAAGACCACAGAAATGAACACAGTCTCTTTATTCAGAGCTTGCTATAACAAGAGTCAGCTTTGTCACTAATATTTTGCAAAGATTTGAAAGCAGGCAGGAGAGTGGGAAAATTTTATAGTTAATGAAAAGAAAGTCTCCGGGAATGCCACATCTGAAAGTTGTTGGCATGGGAAAGATGGAGGTAGGGTAAGTAGAAACTGGGCATCCTATGTGATTGGTTTGGGGACCATATCTGGTTTCTCTGTTTTTTCCTGAGTTGGACATATGCTAAAAAACAGGAAAGCTTGCAGTCATTAAACCAAATCCTAACCATCTTGGGATGATTAATGTAGAGGTTGTATTTGGCTCCTGGACTGATTTCTGCAGGTGCAGAGTTTGTGGTGGACTTCTTAGGCTGGTTCCTCAAGACACTGTGAGTCAGAGTTCTATTGTCATATGTGCTCTAGAAATTTTCTTTTAGTGTACTCAGCCTCTCATATATCATACAAGATATGTATTATTTAATCCCAGCTTCTTTCTCTTTTTATCTATCATCTATCTATCTATCTATCTATCTATCTATCTATCTATCTATCATCTATCTATCTAGATACATGCACAGAGAGACATAATCTTCTATCCAACTCTATGAGAAAAACTAATATATAGTTCTCTCTATTCAAAAATATATAACCAAAGTGTATAGATATGAGACTTATAGAAGCATTTCTGAGGAAAAATTTCAAGCTAAATGTATATGTGTGGATTGAGGAGAAAGGCAAAGCTTTGCTTAAACAATAAAACAAACAAACAAACAAAAAACCAGTGTGTGGAATCTAGTTAAAGAGAGAAAGGGAAAGGATACTTTCTAGTAGGCTAAGGATACATGAGCAAATATGATTTGATCTTCATATGGTGGAAAGATATTAAAGCTTTTAAAGAGAAAAGTGACTTAATATGAATAACCTATAAAGAAATTGCCTAGAGGACATTGGAGGATGGATTTCACTGGGTCAATATACAAACAAAGAAAGCATGTTTTAAGTTAGTTTAAGGATACTCAAGTGATAAGTGCCTGAAAAATGGCTGTGGAAGGTAAAAGAGAAGCAGAATCAAGGATCAGTTAGGAAGTAAAGACAAAAGGACTTCACGACTCAGGGAAGAGTTATGGATGGAAGGAAAAATCACTGACACAGATGGGGAGTGAAAGACAATGGAGTAACTAACGATGTTGTTTCATGTTGAATATGTTGAGTTTACCTTTCCTGTGAGAGAGCTAGAAAAATATTTTCAATAAATATTTTTATGTAATCTCTTAAGAAAAGAGGCTAGGAGTTTGCAGGAGAAAGCTGGCACCATTACAGAGTTAATGAGACTAGGTAAAGTGGAAAATGACAGTAGGTGTCCCTGCATATGTTTATATAGAATTATTTCCTTCCTCCAAAATAGCACTTACCACACAGCTCTAGATTTTTAAGTGGTTATTTAGGTGCCTGGTGTATAAAATCCTGTTGGCATTTGACAGGAGAGAGTTTAATATCATGTTTACCATTCTAATTACAGTGCCTCACATAGCCCTAGAATGCTTTAATAGCTTAATATTTTAAATAAATCAATGAATAGAGAAATGGATGACAATATAATCTTGAGGCAAGCACAAATTTAAAGGATATAGTAAGAGAGGGGGATACATAAAAATGACCATGAAAGAATGGATGAGGAAATAAGAAGAATCACGCAAGTGTGGTATCAAGGAAGGTAATGGAAGAGAGAATTTAAAGAGGTAAGTAATAAACTCTGCAGTTCAAATGGAACAGAAAAGCCTCAGTAAGTAAGAGCCTAAAATCAATTGGCTTTGACAACAGGATATTTGCAGATAGTAGCTAGAATTATTTCCATAGAGTGAGAAAGGCAACATCAGAATGCAGTGGATTGAAATAGAGAGCAAATGGAAGAGAAAATTAAGACAGATATTGTGGTGTACTCTTTTAAGAACATGAAAGAAAAAGTACAGAAATTATAAGATTGTTACAGAAAGGCCAGGATCAAATAATGTATTATGTTTGCAATTTTGAACTTAGGAAATTTGCACATGTTTTTAAGTTAAGAGGAAGTGTAAGTAAAGGCAAAGAGAGATTGAAAATGCAAGAAGGAAAAAAAAAAAGAAGTAACTAATGAGGTCAATTCCCTGTTGGAAGGAAATACCTTTAGAAAAGAAAATAAAGGAGGTAAACAAGAGTGTGGATGAAAGAAAAAAAAAAACTGTTTACAAGTCCTTAGGAAGAGATCTGAGGATGGGCAGAAGGAGTAAAAAGATATCATTCCCGATAATCTCCTTTATCTTGTGGTTCAGGATTTGACTTCACATTATCTAGTTTCAAATTCATATTAAATCTCAGCATAAAACTAAATATACACAGATATTTGGAGATTGGGCCAGAGTTAGAAAATAGGACAAGGCCAATTGTTCCCACATTTCGGGCATCTGTGGCAGGTCCTATTTGTTATGATGGCAACAACACATTCTCCCACTGCACATCCTCTTGTTAACAATTTGATGTTGATATTTGTCCCACTGAGAGATGGGATCTGTTTTCTGATTTAGTAGCTGGGGAAAATGTGACTACTCTTAAAGTAAGGTAATGTGAGGTAATGTCAACAGAAGTAATACAGCTGACTGTTTCCCTGGGGCATTCATCCTTGGAACCCAGCTACCACCATGTTTTGAGAGCTCCCTAGTCATTCAAAGAAGTCATGGATGGCATTGTGATTCACAATTCCAGCTGAGCTCCTACCCAACAAGGAGCTCCAATTTGTAAGCCACATGAATGAACTGTTTGGAAGTAGATCCTCCAGCCCTTTTGTAGTTGCCCCAGCTGTTGCTGCATGAAACAAAGATGAGCCTTTCCCTATAAGCCCTTCCTACATTACAGATACACGAGTTAAATAAGTGGCTGTTGGTTTTAAGCAACTGAAAAGTGGATGTGTTATGCAGCAATATTTACTTAGAACAAAAGCATTATATATGTTCTGTTAAACAGTTTTATGCAAGACAATGCCACAAATCTCAAAGCTCATGAAGAAGTAGAAGTAGAACCCTGACTATCCATCTTCTAGAAAATACTTAATTTATGTGTTCTGAGGAAAGATTAGCTAAAGGACATTACTGAAAAGCATTATATGGGGGTTTTGTTTAAATGTTTATGGCTAATAGACTTGAGAAAATAACTATAGTAGAACATGAGATTAAAATTTTTTTTTCTAAGAAGAAAGATAAGGAACAGAAAAGAAGATATGATTATGACTTAACAAGTTCACTGAACAGCAGATGGAGTTATTAGTGAAGGATGAAAGATAAAAGATGGGAAATAAAGAGACAAAGGTAGTGGGGTTAACAATCTGGAAAAACATCAAAGCATCAAAACTAAAAAGGAAAATGTGTCTATTCAAAAAGTGAATCTATTACTCAGATATTAGTAAGGCCAATACTGTGGGTGTTTTGAAATCAAAGTATTTTCATTTAAACACCTAAAAATGGAGAAGAAAACCATGTAGAAAAATGTGAAGAACTGAGTTGAAAGGAAATATCAGCCTTTAGGTATTTAAATAAGGTCATATAGAATAGTTTCAACACACTCTCGAAAGGTCTTATAAACCATTTTTAAATAGAAATTATAACTTTGAAATGTGTCCTTTTATTCTGATCTTCTTTAGTTAATAGTTAATTGTATAGAGAAATACTGAAAGAAATGTCTATTTCTATTTTATCATATATAGAAGGAATTTTAGAGATTATAAAAAATACATAAAAGAAGTTAGAGAAGCATTTTCCTGTGTACTATAGTATGAAAGAAAGATTAATTTAAATAATTAACAAAATCAGGAGCAAAATTAATTTTATAGCAGAATATTAAAACAACAAAATAAGTTTAAAATGTGATCAAATTAATTTATTAATTTAATGAATATTCAGTAAGTAAGTGAGAACATCTGCTAGCTATTTTAATATTTATCAAAAGTTACTAAAATACACTTAAAGTAGATCTCCGGAAAAATTTCAAATGATAAAATATTTTATTTAAAAAGGAAACAATAGTAGGGGTGTCTGGGTGGCTCAGTCGTTAAGAGTCTGCCTTTCGGCCCAGGGCGTGATCCCGGGGTCCTGGGATCCAGCCCAGCATCAGGCTCCCTGCTCAGGGGGGGGAGCCTGTTCTTCCTCTCCCACTCCCCCTGCTTGTGTTCCCTCTCTTGCTGGCTGTCTCTCTCTCTGTCAAATGCTATTGCATTAAATTCAAACCATTGGTAAGGATTCTAAAAGGACAAGAAAGCTGCTGGTTCTTACAAATATTCTTATTATTCTTACAATTACGATTATTCTTACATTAAAAGTATGATCGAATAGTCTTGAGGCATCAAACTTTTGGTTTCGTAGTCTCCCGTGATGCATATAAATTGAAATCTCAACTAGGGGATTGAAGTAAAAAAAGAGACAAAAGACAAAACCCTCACTAATAAGTATAATTAATTAAACAGTAAATTTCATAGATCATGCCTACGGCATCACATCATAGAGTGCCATAAGCATAAAAAAAAAACCATTGCTTGCATAATATTGATTGTCTTTGATCCCAAATTATTTAATTTTGCGATATTCTCTTCATATTATTAAAAGCCATGAAAACTGTGTTTTCCAAGTCATGATCAGTTGCTTCTCTTTCAAAGCAGACTGACTGTTTTAGAACAGAAATATTTTGCATCTTAATATTAACAGTTCACATCTGTATTACACTGTGTAAATTGGTGGTTAAATAGATTTGTTTTGTTCTCTAAAGTCAGTATCCTGGCAATATGTATTTCCTGATTTCTAAGAATGGCAAGCTTTTGTTCTTTATAACATCATTAGAAAACTTGCAGTTATTTATACAACTAACTTACCATTTCTTTCCTAAAAATTAATCACCTTAAGGTCTTAAACTAAATAAATGAAACACAGATTGAGGATCTAAAAATGAGGAGTTCCTGCTATCATTACATACAAATAACAAAGAAATCACTGATTTTAAAAAATTGACACGATTGCATACACTATCATGCTATTATATATTTTTATGTATAAATTTCAGGTTATCTAAAGTGAAAGATAATCATTTAGTCAAGAAAATCCTTAAATGTATAGTCTCTAAAATGTTCAGAGAGCTTTTACTTTATATTAATTTAAATATTTATCCACTTTCGTGAGGAGATAGCAGAGTTAGTACAGAGGTGGGAAAGATATTTTCACTTTCTACTATTTTATATATTTATTATATGAATGCAATAGTTATGCAAAAATTAAATAAATAATTTGAGAAAAGGTGATGAGCTCCACAAAGCATTCTTAATGTCCAATACAAACCTGTTTCCCTGCCTTTCTGGGTCACACCATAATTAAAAAGTGAAGACAAATCAAAGTGAGCTTGAAAGAGCAATAATAGGTGACTCAAGAAACAATACGTATAGAATGTGGGAGGGAATATGTGTGTTCTGTGACCCAATGGATGCTGGCATTAATTCACTTCTTCAGTCACTGCAGTAATCACAGTAATATTTAGGAACTCTCCCAAACCTGTGCAATCAGTGGATATTTAGCTTTACACTAAAAAATTGATAATAATAAAAAGAAGATAAGACTATCCTATCTGAATTTTGCTTATTTCAATAAAGAAGACTTTTCAGTAAAATGGAAAATATGTTATCAGATAAATCATTGGGGTTTTCTTTTAAACAGTATGACAATTGTTTGAAAATGCAAGCAAAACTCATTCAGACATAGATTAATTCAGAACTGGAAAAGTCAGTGACTCTACAGTTGCCAAATCAAGTTGCCAAAGAATCAAGACCAAGTTTTGGTGATATAGGTAGCCTGGGGAAGTTAAAGAACTGGTTGTGTTTGGCTATTTTTAAATATATTCTGAGCTACCTAGTAGCTCTACTAACTTAAAAGCTATAGCGCTTTACCGGCTTTACTGCTTTTTTGTGTGAATTAATCGACCACTACCCAAATTGGTAAAGAAATTCTTCTTTGGAATGGCTTGTTGTTGTTTAGAGTTAACACTCATATGTACATTTATGTTATCAATTGATAGGGCTAAATTTTATTTTCACTGGTGCTTGCTTAAGTAACAGCTCCTTATTTTAGTGGCATTTACAAAACTTTCATTTCTATTCTGGACGTGTTTCAAAAGGGTTACTTTACCCTTCCCCTTCCCCAAAATGTGAGAATATTTCTTGGATCTCAATCTAGAGAAACTGGTGGGGTTCCTGGAGATAAAAGAAAGACTAGGTACCCAGGAATTTCTCACTCTCAATCTAATCCATGCTCAGCCTCCAGCAATTTGTAAAAATTATTATCTAAGTGTTTCTATCTGTTTATAGATCACAAGTACTATTGCTTTAAACGAACTAATCCCAATTGGGAGTCTGTGTTTTGCCCCTCTCTCTATATTTTGAATTGATGGTTTGCTCTGTGACATCAATTATCTGGTGGATCAAAGAAAAGTCATTGATTTCCAGTTTGTTTAGGTTTTTTTTTTTTCTTGTTGAAACGATGAGAGTGATGACCTCCAAGCTTTTTATATGTCAGAGCAGGAAACAGAACTCTCTACACTAAACTTTAAATACCTTTTTAAAAGATAATTTTACCAAAAGAAAATATATAGATATATATCAATGAATAGATATATAAAAATATATTTTAATTTTGTGCTCCTAAATCACCTTCCAGTTTCTTCATGATAACATAAATATCAATTTGTTTTTATTCACTGGCCTTGACATCCACAATTCTCTCTTCCCAGGCATGTAAACATATTTCGAATTATGGCAATTATTAAATAGCCTCAGGTCCTTAAAAAATAGAGCTTTTTAGTTTATATATATTTCTGTCATTTCTCTAAAATTCTCATATTTTTTTTTACAAAGTAGACACATTTTATGGTTATATTACTTACAGGTTTGCCATAATCATGACTTTATTTTTTCCAAGAACTGTTATTTTTTTTTCTTTAAGAGGTATTCCATGCACAGTCTTCCAATATCTTTCAAAAAAAATGTATGATTTTTTAGCAAATTGTTTATACAAAAGAATCACAAACCTATTTACTAAAACTTCAAGAAACAGTACCTTATGATTTTATAAATAGTGTTCATCAAGATAAAAAAAAAGATGAGAGTATAGTAATTATTAAAAATATAATATTATTTCTGTGATTCTTAATTTTATGGTGACTCAATCCAGCCCTCCTACAGTGTCTGAAGTTGCCAAAAAAAAAGAGATTATAGAATGTGACATGAGAAAGAGTGGGAAGAAATGAAATATTTCACAGTTCAATTCTTCTCAGACGTCGCCTCATTCTCCCAGAAGCAATCACATGGCTTCTGTAGTGAGAAGAAAGAAATGCACGGAATTTTGAAGGATGCTAGAGTTAAATCAAAAGGTTTTCAACTTTCAAAGGAAAATGATATGTGTTTTAAACATTGTTTTTAAAGTTTTTTCTTTAAATGTAAATTGTTTTTGTAATCAGTCATAATGAAACATGGAACTAAATATGACATCTATAACATTGGGAAATGTTCTTATTATTTTAAAGTTCTGTGACTGGGATTAATTGTTTAATCTGTTGTATTTGTTTTCTATACTGACACAACCGCATATACAGCATCTGTATTTGCATGGTTGAAATGTATTCCAGTGAAAACCCTTCATGAAGAATCCAAGGGAAAGTGAAAAATGAGTAAAATGAGTTTAAAGTAGAAAAAATATGGGGAAAATACAAAATCCTGAATGTTTGGATATAATGTACATAAAAGACAATGCTACTAGTGAAAAGCAAAAATTGCACCGTACAGGGGCGCCTGGGTGGCACAGCGGTTAAAGCGTCTGCCTTCGGCTCAGGGCGTGATCCCGGCGTTCCGGGATCGAGCCCCACATCAGGCTCCTCCTCTATGAGCCTGCTTCTTCTCTCCCACTCCCCCTGCTTGTGTTCCCTCTCTCGCTGGCTGTCTCTATCTCTGTCAAATAAATAAATAAAATCTTTAAAAAAAAAAATTGCACCGTACAAAGTTAAACAGATAAGGATAACTTAATTTAAGGCTGTTAAAATAGGGGGAAGAGACCTGACTGCACCAAAGCAAAGAGTGGGAGAGATCTTAAGAGCTGTGGTGGGTGAATCCAGATCATTTGGGTTTGTTAATTGGCCTTACTCAAAGGAAGAATAAATTTTCTTGTATCTTCATGACAGCAGGTAATTGTACAACTTGGAGTAAAGCACCCATCAAAGTTGAAGCTATGCTCCTATGTGCCCACAGAGATTGGGAGGCAAGGGCATTATCTTCCTTGGTGATTACATTTCAAAGATCTCTTTGAAATGTGGGAATCCCCAGGTCCTTGAGAAAAACAGTCCTAGGTTATAAAACTGGCAAAAGTCCTTTAAAAAGACTTTTTCTCAAAAAGGTAGAAAAAGAATTTGCAATTACAAGTTTTCTAAGTAAATGCACTAAGAAAAGAGGAGAGAGACCACTGTGGTTAGGCCACCTGTGGTGACTGGGCGGTCAGGAGCCTAGAGGCAGGAAGAAGTTTGTAGAAAACTTGGTTAAGAGGAGAGAAATGTCAAGGATATCTTGGATTTTTAAAAACCAATAAAAGCTGCACAGGCCTATATTATTCCAAATTCTACATTGAAAATAGCTACATAAAATTATACTTTCACATGTGGATACGTTCTTTCAAAAAATTAAAATAAATTCTCAATGTTTAGTTCTTTAAAATGACAGAAAATGTTAGTATTTTATATGTATTTCATACAGTATATGCACATAAAGATACATGCATTTTTATAACATATGAATTCATTTGAAAAAATATATGATAAATAAATGTAAGCCTATATCCCATTTTGTATTCATATATATATATATAAAATCTTAGACATGTATTTAATCTTAAGTATATATATAATAATATATATACGCATTTAAGATTTTATATATATTATACTAATACATATAATCTTAAACCAATATCATTAAAAGAATTATGAGCAATTTAGAGTACAGATTATAGTTTTATTTGGGAGGATAATTATATGCAGTACTAAGTTCTAAGAAGCTATTAATTCTATGCAAATATGGGACCGTTGGGGTAAGGTAGTAAAATGTTTGCAATACAAACCCAGAAACATTTTGACTTATTTTATAGTGACATAAATATTATAAGTAAATATTAGTAATATAAATGATTTAAGGAGCATTAAAAATGCAAATGGTTAGGGTTCTCATTTTCAGTGTAATATGATTCTAATTTGTAAATTTCCCTTGATTTCTTCCCTGGAATTTAAAGGAGGTAAAGTTTTTAACCATAATACATGTAATAAATACATTAATTACATCTGAATACTTTTATCAATAACAAACAATACAATTCTGGTAACTTTTTCTCCCCCAAGTTTTTCTGGTTCCTGGTATTTACACAAAGATAATACAGTGTTTTGGTTTCATGTCTTGTTCACCTACCTTAAGTTGGCAAAGATGAAGAGGCAAAGGGTAGGACAAAGTCCTTCTCCTGAATATGGTTAACTTTTACAGGCAACATTGTTAATATTGTTAAAAAATCATATTTTCTTAAGGGATTACAAGTAAGTGCTACTATCTTGCAGTTAATGGGTAAACTAAAACAATTGTTTGGTAATCACTCTACTCCTTTAAGTTTTTGTTTTTTCCTATCTGTTTACAATTTATTTTAACAACCACAACAACAAAAACATAAAATTCTAATAGTTCAATATAAGAAACAACCTGACACCCATCAACATGTTAAAGGAGAAACATGCAGTTACTATAGCTCCAAAATGGAATACTATTCAGCAATATGTAAAAAAATTACAGGTACTCCATATTGCTAGGTCTTAAAAACATTATGCTGGGTGAAGGAAGCCTTCCTCCAAAAAGTAGATACTATATAAGCCCATGTACATAAAATTCTTTAAGAGGCAAAACTCACCAATCTGTAGTAAGAACAACTAGATCAATGAATGCCTAGGTCCTGAGACTGAGGTAACAGTTGGCATGAGGGAAATTCTTAGGAAAAACAAGAGGCATGAGGGAAATTCTTAGGAAAAAATTCTCTATATCTTGATTGTGGTGGCTATTATATCTGTGTATAGATTACTGACAGCTTCTTGAATGTTCACTGAAACATGCAGCTTATTTTATGTAAAATAGAGACTTTAATAGCATAAAATATGGTGTTATGAATTATTTAACCTTTCAAGATTCTATTTAGCACATTGCATATTAAAATTTGAATCATTGAAACAAATATTTTCTTACCTTAAAGGTTCAGGAAAATTTAAAAAACTGATAAGATAATTACTATGATAAATAAATTGTTAATGTAATCTTAAGAATACTAAGAGATGTCAGAGAGTAAAAACAGGAGCAAGTCACAAGGAAAACAGGCAAAAGATTCTAAACTGTAATTCATGAGAGAAAAAAACCAAAGAGCTAATGAACATATAATGTTCAAATTCATTAACTATAGTCCAAAATGCCATGTATACTTATTTGAAACTACAAATTCTGTCCCTTAGATTATTGGACTTTTATTATTTTTTTATCTTTATCATTTTTAAATAATAAAAACTATTTTTCCAGGGCATGGGGAAATAATCATATATAAAAATGTTACAAGGAGTTGCTTAAATGTGAGAATGAATTGACAGTATATATTAAAGACAAGTATACTCACTGACATTCTTCTAGGAATTTAAACAAAACATTAAAATATGCTTAAATTATTGGCCATAAAATATTTGAAAAAAGTCAACACTAGTAAAAGGCAAACTAAATAACAAAAACACACTTTCAAAACAAGGTAAAGCATATTTTACACTGGACTTAAGCAGTCATTCATAGTAATGTATTGGAGGATTATCATTTATTAGGCTTCAGTATGATTACATTTCATAATATATGTGTGTATGCATGAGACTATATTATGCACATTTATAGAAGAAGCATACATTAATCATTTGAAACCCAGATAGACACAAATTAGATGCCCCAGAATATATACAGAAACAGTGTGGAATTAAGGGAGGAATATTTTTCTCTTGCTATTTAACGTAATGAAAGTAAAGGTTAGTAAAAAATATATTAAATTAGTATACATTGAATAAAAATAATTTTACTTCATTTCTTCTTCATATAATTTTGAACTACAGTCCCTAATTTATTTACATTTTTAAAGAAACATAAAATGTCTTCAATAAAACTATGAGTTTTTTCTATTGTGCATAGTAAACATTAATCTAATAATATAAAGTTTCACGTTGATTTTTTAAAAATTATTTTATTTTCTTTAATACGCATCATACATTGACTCTTGAACAACAAAGGGGTTAGAGGCATATAACTTTCAACTCCCTCAAAGCTTAACCAATAGTATACTGTTGACTGGAAGCCCTACCAATAACATAAACAGTCAATTAACACATATTTTATATTTTATATGTATTATATATTGTATTTGTATAATACAGCAAGCTAGAGAAAATAAAATGTCATTAAGAAAGTCATAAAGAAGAGAAAATACATATGCAGGGGCACCTGGGTGTCTCAGTTGGTTAAGCGTCTGATTTCGGCTCAGGTAATGATCTCAGGGTCCTGTGATCAAGCCCAGCACTGGGCTCCTTGCTCAGTGGGAGTTTGCTTGTCCCTCTCCCTCTTCCCCTCACCTCCGCTCATGCTCTCTCTCTCTAATAAGTAAATAAAATCTTAAAACAAAAAAAAAAAAAAAGAAAAAATACGTATACAGTACTTTACTGTATTTGTTGAGAAACATCCACGTATAACTGGGACCCACACAGTTCAAACCCATGTTGTTCAAGAGTCGAATGTGTATATATTACATAAGATGTATTATTTATATATTCTATTTTTAATCTATCATCTAGCTATCTTTTTTCTTATAATAATTTTTATTTTGTTATGTTAGTCACCATACAGTATATCCTCAGTTTTTGATGTAATGTCCCATGATTCATTATTTGTCTATAACACCCAGTGCACCATGCAATATATGCCCTCCTTAATACCCATCACCGGCCTATCCCAATCCCCCACCCCTCTGAAGCCCTCAGTTTGTTTCCCAGAGTCCACAGTCCTTCATAGTTCATTCCCCCTTCTGTTTACCCGCCCTTCTTTCTTCCTTTCCTTCATCTAGCTATCTATCTATCTTATCTGCAATCTGCCATTTCAAATATATGCTCTGTGGGATTTTGTTTTTAAAAATCCTCAGTCTCTTTGGGGGCTGCTCAGTAATGACCACAGACTGGGAAAATGAAATCAAGGATAAATCATGAAAGAATCTCTTTCAATTGTTTCTTTACATTATCATTTTCCATTCTCTGTTCAAGGTAAACTGTTCGATGACACAACTTCTCCCCTATTATTCTATTTAAAGTTGGAAGCTTGTTGAAACATTATATAAAAACAATGGGTCTCAAATTAGTTGTAACAGGTGGCACATCTCCACATGAGTGTAGTGTTTGGTAAAGTTAAAAAGAATTCTTAGGCTAAATTAAATTTTATATCTAAAGAATTTACAAGTTTACCAACCAATTTTTTCATAATGCTCATGTTAGTTTGTATTATTGATTTTTATTCTACATTAAATTTGTTTTTACACATGCACATTTTCTTAAGACTTAACACATGAGGCATCGGCAAGCCTCATTTCTCAATCTCTTTTATTTAGACTTGATTTTTTTTGCAGCAGTTTTAAGTTTACAGCAAAACTGAGAGGAGGTACATGGACTTCCCACATACCCCTTCCCCTATACTTGCATAGTATCCAACAATTTCAAAACTCCCCGCCAGAGTGGTACATCTGTTAAAATTGATGAACCCACACTGGGGAAATGCAGGGAAAGTGTTCTATAGCCCTGTGATTAGGTTTCAGTCTTTTAGTGAGCCTATGCCTCTGGACTGTGATTTTCACAAATATTTCTCAGATTATCCCCCCCCCACCAGCCCCCATAGTCAGGACAGGATGGTTAGAGTAGGTTGGAAATAGGTATTTCCCTTTTTCTACATCACATAGGCTCTGACAATACTTCAGCCATTTAATTTTTGGTTAACTAAGAACAGAGTCCTCTGGCTTATTTCAAAATGAGTCCTTTTCTATAGCCATAATAGTATAACAACTTCTAAGGTGACAGACAGTAACTAGACTTATTGTGGTGACCATTTCATTATATATATATATATTTGATATATATATCAAAAAATATATATATATTTGATATATATATCAAAACGCATGTTGTACATCTAAAACTAATACAATATTGTTTGTCAAAATGAGTCCTTTTCTATAGCCATAATAGTATAACAACTTCTAAGGTGACAGACAGTAACTAGACTTATTGTGGTGACCATTTCATTATATATATATATATATTTGATATATATATCAAAATATATATATATATTTGATATATATATCAAAACGCATGTTGTACATCTAAAACTAATATAATATTGTTTGTCAATATTCTTCAATAAAAGGGCAAATATTAAATACATAAACTTACAACAAAAAATTAAGCCAAACAAACAAACAGATAAGGTTCTTTCCCTCCCTTTCCCTGCTGGAAGCACCAGTGGATTTCTTTCTGATATTTATTTTGGGCACCTGGTTGAGGTCCTGGTGGTCTCACAATATTGTGGCGGGCACCCTCTTATGACTGGGTCCCTTTGGAGTTCTTAACCCTCAGTCTTTTCCATACTAAACCTCTAGCCATTCATCAATTAAAGTTTAGGTTTTCCTACCCTGGCACTAGGTGCCCACAGTTGTTTCTCTAAAATAGAAAACAAAATTCCAAGGCTGTAAATGAGATAATTAAACTACTCTCAGTTTTGCTATGAAGCATGTTCCATTTAACTGTAGAACCTTTATCACTGAAAACCATTATAGAAAAAAATAACGCCATAATTTGTAATTGGCTGATTACTTCTTACAACACTCAAAGAGGTCTCTAAGAAAGAAAGCAGTTTCAAATAAACATTAAAAGAAAGGGAATGACTGGGGACACATGGCCTCAGTCATCTAAGTGTCCAACTCTTGATTTCGGCTCCGGTCATGATCTCAGGGTCTTAAGATCAAGCCCTGCAACTGGCTCCATGTTAAGCATGGAGTCTGCTTGCCTCTCTCCTTCCCCCTCCGCCCATCCCCCCACATCTCTCTAAAAAATGAAATAAATAAAATCTTTAAAAAAATAAAACGGAATAACCGATGAAAAATATGTAATTATGTAATATAATTTTCCAATAGGTAAGAAGGGAATAGAGAGAACTAGTAAAGAAACCCATGTGAATACAGGGTAGCAACATCTCAGATTATGATAATATCTATATAAACATAAATACTTTTAAAGGAGAAATTTAAAAAGCAATCAAAAAAGAGCAATTAAATAATAATGTTAGCCAAAACAAAATAAAACAAAAGGCAATAAAGAAAACTAGTGTATCCTACTGCTTTAGAACAAGAGTTCTCATTATTAACTGTGCAGCAGAAGATAATGGAACAATTCCTACCATGTCTTTGGAAGAAACAGAATGTTTTCACTAAGAATGCTGACCCTGAAATTTCTGCTTCTGGTCATGGCAGAATAAGATCCTGTAGGGGAAATACCCTGTGGGGATGGAGTGATGAAAGTATAAACAAGCAAAATACAAAAACAAACAAACGAACAAAATACAGTTACATGAAGTCACTGGAGAGGAGAGAGTGGGAGACATTCTGTGGTTAGGAATACACTGGGAGAGGATGGGAATTTTATAAGATGAATGTCATTTTTACTGTTTTTAACCTTAGACCCAATTCAGCCTATAATATGCCAACAGCCACTGAAAAGAGTTGGAAGAATCTCAGAAGGGAAATGTTAGAAAGGGGATTCCTAAACTCTGCTAGCAAGATCTCAGACTGATCTTTGAACCATGTGGCTTGAGTATACAAAGATGAAAAACTGAGAAGTTGCCACCCCAAAAATAAAATATGTTGTCTGAACAACCTACCTTCTTGCTAAAATGAAAAGCAGGACAATCATTGGACAGAGAGAAAAACAAACAAACAAACAAAGAATCCATTATGTCTAACCCAGAGCTCCACAGTTTCTCACTCACAATTTTCATGACACTATGCAAAGTTCCTCAACATACAAAAAATGAGGAAAATAAATACATTCTCAACAGAAAAGATAATCAAATAACAAAAATGTTGAGATGACCCATGTATACTGGAATATGCAAGTTATAATTCTCAAGAGGCCATTAGAACTACCCTTGATGAAAGAAACCAAAATATTCTGCAAATGAATGAAAGCTGGAAAATTTTAGCAAAGAAATAGAAACAAGCAAATACAACCAAATCAAAAGTCTAGAACTGAAAATTTCAATATCCGAAATGTTTTAAAAACACTAAACAAACTTTATCACAAAATAGATATGAAGAAGTCCATACCAAAGAAGATAGCAGGTAATAATGAAATGATTGAAAGCAAAAAATTAAGAGTAAATCTTAAATGCAGTATGAGAAAAATAATGCATTATAATACATGGGACCAATTGTTCAACAAATGAAGTACCATAACAAAGTTAGGACACAAGTATAGAGTAGGGAAGCATTTTTAAAGTGCTAAAAGAAAGAAAAATAACAATACACAATTCTATATGTAGTAAAATTATACTTCAAGAAAAAGGTGAAATAAGACATCTTCAGAAAAAAGAAATGTAAGAGACTTTATTGCCAGAAAATGTGCAATAAAGGAAATGCTAAAGAAAGTTTTTCGGGCTGAAGAAAAATCATTCCAGTTAGAAACTTAGACTTTCAGAAAGGACTGTTTAAAATCAGACATGTTAACCATGTAAGTAAATATATAAAGTATTACGTGTGTGTGTGTGTGTGTGTGTCTTAAGTTTTTAAAACACCTTTTAAAGCAAAAAAAATTAAAAAATCCTTATAGGCACTTTACAAACATGAATGTAATGCAAGTTCAAGTCATAACATAAAAAAGAATATGGACATAAAAAGATTTTTATATTTTACATGGAATGATACAACAATGCAGTAAATTGTGGAAATTTAAAGATGTATATTTGAATTCCTAGTAAAATCACTACAAATAATGCAAATAAGTATAGGCTTAATGCCAAAATGAAAAATTGAAATGGAATTGTAAAAAATTAAACGATCAAAAAGAATCCTGTGAAAGAAGACAGACAAAATCTGAAGATAGAAGAAAACAAAAATAAAATGAAAAATAAAATAAAATAAATAAATAAGCAATCTAAGCTGACCATATAAAAATAATCACATAAAAAGTCAATTGATGAAAGATTCCAATTTAAAGCTAGAGATCACCAGAATGAATAAGAAAATCTAGACACAATCGTATGCTCTTTAAGAGACACAGTTTAAATATACATGGCTCAGAGAAGTTAAAAATAAATGGTTGGAAAAAACATATTCAGTCAAGTAAGAATAAGCAATCTCAAATAGCTATATTAATATCAGGTAAAATATGTATTGTTGGATATATAGAGAGATATCTCCATAATGATAGAAAGAGCCCAATCACAGTGTGTGAATCACAACAATCACAAATGTGTATGCACATAATGACACAACAATTTTTTAAGATTTATTTATTTATTTGAGAGAGACAGGGACAGAGAGAGACAGAGTGGGGGGAGGGGCAGAAGGAGAAAATCTTCAAGCAGACTCCACACTGAGCCTGGAGCCTGAGACTGGGCTGATCTTCCAACCCTGAGATCATTACCTCAGGTGAAACCAAGTCTGACGCTTAACCTACTGAGCCATGCAGGCACCCCAATGGGAGAATTTTAAAACACATGAAGCAAAAAGGGACAGAATTAAAGGAAGAAATAAATAACATACAAACAAACAAACTTTTAAAAACCACCTCTCAAGAATGAATAAAATAACTAAAGAAAATATTAGAAAAGACAGACCTAAGTAACACTATCAACTACCTTTCCTTAATATTTATCTATGGACTACTACACCCCAAATAAACATATTGTTAGTTATTTTCAACATACATTATGCATTTACTGGGCTATATTATATTTGAATTAATTACCAACCATTAATTAATTAATGGTAATTAAATTTTAATAAAATATTGAAATCATGCATTCTCTGACTATATGGAACTGAATTAGAAATCAACACTGATAGATAAATTTGGAAAAAATACCCTCAAGTATTTGTAAATTAAACAGCATACTTCTAATTACTCTATGGTTAATAAATAAATAAATAATCAATCAATCCATGGGCAGAGAAGTCACATATAATTAGAAAATAATTTGAACTAAATTAAATAATAAGACAATATATCAGAATTATGAGAAACAGCTAATACAATACATTGGGGGAAACAGCGTTAAACTCATTTTAGGAAACAAGAAAAATCTGAAATTTCCAAACAGAAATTAAAAATGAGTTCCTAACTTAATAAATGAGGAAAGAAAAGATCAAATTAAAACTAAAGTAGAATGAAGGAAATGATACAGATAAAGCATTAATATGAGAAAAAGAAAATGAACAAATAATGGAGAAAAACCAATGAAATTAAAAGCTGGTTTCTTGAAAAGATAGATAAAATTAATCAATTTCTAAATAAAAAAGACTAAGAGAAGAGAAACTACCAATAAGAAGGAAAGATTATGAACAGGTTTATGCCAATTATTTGACTAATTAAATGAAATGTACAGATAACTTTAAGAAATATAAATTTCCAAAACCAGAAACAAACAGGAATAGAAAACCTGATAGTCTCTAGCTTTAAAACATTCTTTCCACAAAGAACACTCCAGACTCAGATACCTTAGGGTCAAGACCACCAGTTATTTGAGGAAAAAGTAATACCAATATTACTCAAGCACTTCGAGGAAAATAGAAGAAAGGGGTACATGCCAACTTATTTTCTGAAGCCAGTGCTGTTCTTTTACCAAGACAGAAAATGTTTTGACATGAAAAAACTCTGCAGCTTTAGACTTGACATTCAAAAAATGAAATTATACCTTATTTCAATAACTATATATTGTGACTTTTTCTATAGAAATTTAATCTGTATTCAGAAACTAGAATATAGTTCCATTTTTTTAAGATTTTCTGTTTGTAGTTTACTACGTTATTACCATTTACTATTATAATAATCTTCCTTATTAATAAAAAAATAAAACATTTGCAAATGACAAAGAATGCATAGCCAAGAGAAATGACATTTTACCATTTAGCTTACAAATTTCCTTTTTTTTCTGTGCATTTTTCTATTTTTAATAATGGGTACAAAACTACCTCTTAGGTTAATTTATAATCATTTAGTATTTTGTTATATGAGTCATAATTATCTTTAGTGACTAGATGTATATTGATAACAATAAGAGCAACAAATATAATTAATTTTTCAAAATTATTTGCCAATTACTATATTGAGCAACTGAAATCAATTATCTGTAAAATTCAAAATAACAAGTTAAGTAATTTTATGTCAATTTTTAGTTCATGCAATTCAATTTAGTATCCAATTGTTTAAGTAGTTACATGGCATAGTTGAAGTCATAGGCAGGTCTACTTAATTTCTAAGCATATATTACAAAAATATAATTAATATTTGATAAAAGTAATATTTTATAATAAGATATTTCATCTAAAGATGATACCCCTGTAGTTGATCAATTAGTTTGAATGTAATTGGCTCTATTTTCTCAGTATACTTGTCTGGAAGATCCATATTTTTAGCTAGTTTCACACATATATGTATATATATATGAATATATGTATGAATATATATTATTCATATATATATATATGTATTTTAGAAAAAAATTTATTCCTGCAAGTGATGTCAAGAAAATTAATTTAAGGTAGATTTATATATAGATATTTAAAGCTACTTTGTATTTTAAAGTAATTTACAGTATAAAGATTTTAGCAATATAATTGATTTATCACATATAAAGGGAAGAAACTATTACTTGTTTTTCTTTGTATTTGGTAGAAAATTTGAAAGAACAGAAAATATGGTGTTTAAAATTCTTAATAAGTACATAGCTTTCATTAGCTTTCAAATATTACAGTTAACTTTAATTTATAAAATCATAGATTCTCAGACCTGGATAGGACATCTGAGATATTCTAACATAAGGGTATTTAAAGATGTTCATTTTAACATAAAAACTGAAAGTCAATAAAACAAAATGTGTGTCTTAACCTAGTTTTACTCTATCATTCACCCAACGAACATTTATTGAGCATATTTTAGATTCCAGAAATTGAAAACAAAACAAAACAAAACAGACAAACCCTTTGCCCTTTAGAAATTATGTTCTACTGGTGGAAACTGAGGAGAAGAATTGACCCTTTGGTCAGCAAATCCACCTCTTGCCTTTTCTTGTACTTGGCAGTCAGGGGCATCGGGTGCACGGATCCCTCTCAGTGAACAAGTAGCAAAGCATCTCCGAACATCAGCACACTTCTGTGCTAACTTTTTAACAGTGTTACAGGCACCTTACCCCCTATTTATGAACTACCTTCCTGGACCTAGGTGTCCTTGGTTTTACATATTCAACTGGATGGTACTAAACACCTCTGATTTCGATCTATAAATCTTAAAAAATAAATAGGAAAAGACTTCCCACTTGAACGCTGCACAGAGCATTCGAGTCTGCCTGACCTGAATACACCTGTGTAAATCAAGGAGAACCTGGGGGATCTTGTGACTTTTCTGCTTCTCTATCTTCAAATTTCCACATTCCATTTTATTTACTTTACATCAAGAAGCTCTAATGATGTTTGCATCAATGATTGATTAATCTCATATACCTTCTTTTTTTTTTTTTTAGTACATGCTTTCAGAAACTAAATTATTTCCTTGGGGCGCCTGGGTGGCGCAGTCGTTAGCGTCTGCCTCCAGCTCAGAGCGTGATCCCGGCGTTGTGGGATCGAGCCCCACATCAGGCTCCTCCACTAGGAGCCTGCTTCTTCCTCTCCCATCCCTCTGCTTGTATTCCCTCTCTCGCTGGCTGTCTCTCTCTATCAAATAAATAAATAAAATCTTAAAAAAAAAAAACTAAATTATTTCCTTTTGTGAACACACATACACACAAACACAGAACTCATTCAAGCAATCCGTCCACCAATCTATTCCATTATTGGAAAATAGCCCTATCTGATAGTCAAATCAAATTCCACATAGGCCACCTATAACAAACACCACACTTCATTCATCTTTAACAAATCTTTTTACAAATATAATATTAGTTCTTATAAGTCGCAGACTCTAACTCAGTTTTCCTTGAAGATTTATCTGTTTAATATTGCTCCAAATTGATCTTTCACATCTTTTACCTCAAAAGTTACAGACATGTGCTATATAGCCTTATGTCTTATAAGTCCTTTCAGCTAATTTAAGATCCATATGTTAATGAGCCATAAGGCTATTTCTTTCAGTTTGCATAAAACTAGGAAACCAAGATATAATTAAAATATGCTTGTTGAATGAATAAGTAATCATACTGAACATTTTAGAATATATAATTTTTATGTTTGGTAATAATTGATTTTTGTGAAATGTGGATATGTAAAATAAAGGTCTTCTAACAGAAATGGAAAAGGAATGGTTATATTGCATTCAGAACATGTATAGTGTATTCTTATTCTATCATTTGTTAGCAATGTATGATCATTACCTTAACTTTCAGTTTTATGAACTATATGATAGGAATAATAAACATTTGTCTTTGTTTTAGTAGTTAAATATGATAAATCATAAAGGACACTAGCAAATATTAAACACTATATAGCTCTTACTTTATTTTTGCTGTTTTTATTTAATTTTGAAATCTGAATTTCTATAGAATTCCATGCCTATAAATAAATTTCAAATATCATGATATTTGAAAATACATTTTATCTTGATTATATTTGTCTTTTTCCATTTTTTTCATGCTACACCTTATTAAGGACAAAATTATATAGTCTTTCTTATGAGATAAAATCTTAAACATGTGCCTTATAGCCAGTGGACATGGAAGAACTATATTTGGTCATTAAAGTTTGTATTTCATTTTAGCAAGTATTTTATAAGGCTTAGAAAATAAAGTAGGTCCTCTGCTAGATTATGATGGGAAATCTATCTGTATTGTTAGTCCAGTTATTCCTCTTTGGCATTTTTTCCCTTTTTTTTACCTCCAGCTTTATTGAGATATTATATACATATAACATTGTGTAAGTTTAAAGTGTACAACTGTTGGCTTGATACATTTATATACTGCAAAATGATTACCAGCATAGCATTAGCTAACACTTCCATCCCATCACTTAATAATCATTTATTTCTGTAGTGGTAACATTTAAGATTTACCTTCTTAACAACTTACAAGTGTATAATATGGTATTATTAGCATAATCAACCTTCCTGTATGTTAGATCCTCAAAACCTGTTAATCTTAAAGCTGAAAGTTTATATCTTTGAACAATAGTTTTCCCTTCATCCCACCCCTTCAGCCTTTAGTAACCACCATTTTATTCTCTTTGAGGTTTGCTTTTTTGGATGGCAAATATGTGATATCATGGAGTATTTGCCTTTCTCTGTCTGACCTATTTCACTTAACGTAATGCCCTCAAGATTCATCAAAGCTGACATAAATAAGAGGATTTCCTTCTTCCTCACAGCTGAACAATATCCCAGAGCATACATATCACATTTTCTTTACCCCATTTTTCCACTGACTGGCACTGAGGTTGTTTCCATATCTTGTCTATTATGAATAACACAGCAATGAACATAGAAGCTCAGATAGCTTTCCATGATCCTGATTTCATTTCCTTCAGATATATACCCAGAAGTAGGATTGCTAGATCATATGGTATTTCTATTTAAATTTTTTTGAGGAATGTCTATACTGGTTTCCATTGTGATTGTATTGATCTATGTTCTTACCAATAGCACACAAAGTTTTCCTTCTTTCCACATCCTCACCAACGCTTGTTATCTCCTGTCTTTTTGGTGGTAACCATCATAAAAGGTGTTAGATGACATCTTACTGTGGTCTTGATTTGCATTTCCCTGATGTTTAGTGATGTCGAATGTTTCATGTACCATACTTTTCATGTCTTTTGGGGGAAAAAAATGCCTATTCACATCCTCTGTACAGTTTTTAATGGATTTTTTTCTTTTTTCTTTTTTTCTTTTGCTTTTGAGTTGAATGAATTCTTCACATATTTTGGGTATTAACCCCTTATCAGGTATGGGATTTGCAAATATTTTCTCCCATTCTGTAAGTCATCTTTTCATTGTGTGTGTGTGTTTGTTGTTGTTGCTGTTTGCTGTACAGAAGTTTTTAGTTTGATGTATTTGTACTTGTTGATTTTTTCCCTTTTTTGTTTGTGTTTTTAGTGTCGTATTTAGAAAAATTGCTGCCAAGACCTAAATAAAGGGATTTTCCAATTTTTCTTCTAGGATTTTTATGGTTTCAAATCATATCTTTGTCTTTATTCCATTTTGAGTTATTATTGTGAGTGGTGTAAAGAAAGGATTCAACTTTATTTTTATACATGTGGCTTTCCTTTTTCCCAAACGTCATTTATTGAAAGAAACTATCCTTTCCCAGTTGAGTATTCTTGGATACCTTGTAAATATTAATGGACCATATATGCAAAGATTTGATTTTGGTCTCAGTTTTGTCCCATTGATCTATAAGTCTGTTTTTAAGTGAGAACCCTACTGTTTTGATTACTATAGTTTTGTAGTATAGTTTAAAATCAGGTAGTGTAAAGCCTCCAGCTTTGTTGACCTTTCTCAGGATTTCTTTGACTGTTTGGGGTGCCATATAAATTAGAGGATAGTTTTATTTCTTTCTATTTCTGGGGAAAATGTCATTGAAATTTTTACATTGAATCTGTAGATAGCTTTGGGTGGCATGAACATTTTAATAGCAATTTTTCTTCAAATTCATAAACATGGAATATTTTTCCATTTATTTGTATCTTCTTCATTTTCTTTAATCAAAGTTGGGGATTTTATTATACAGATTTTTTACCTCTTTGGTTAAATTAATTCCTAAATATTTTATTACTTTGATTCAATTGTGCATGTGTGTGTGTGTTTCTTTTTTTTTTTTTTTCATGTTTTGGTGATTGTATATGGAAACACAACTATTTCCTGTATTTTGACTTGTAGTCAGTAACTTTACTGACTTTATTAGTTCTATTAGTTTTTGGTGGAGTTTTTAAGATTTTCTCTATATAATATTATATCATCTGCAAACAAAGAAAATTTTGCTTCTTCCTGTTCTATTTTGATACCTTTTGTTTCATTTTCTTGCCAGATTTCTTGGGCTAGGACTCCCAGTACTATGTTGAATAGGAGTGGTGAGAGTGGGTACCCTTGTCTTTTTCCTGATCAGAAAGGAAAAGCTTTCAAACTTTCACCATTAAGTATGATATGGGCTGTGATTTTGTTATATATGACTTTTGAGGTGTTGAAGTTTATCTTTTATATCCAATTTATTGAAGGTTCTTATCATGAAAGAATGTTGTATTTTGTTAAATGATTTTTCTGAATCTACTGAAATCAACATATGATTTTTATCTTTCATTCTATTAATATAGTGTATCACAATATTGATTTGCATATGTTGAACCATCCTTGCATCCCAGGGATAAATCCCACTTGATCATGGTGAATGATCTTTTAATATGCTATTGAATTAGGTTTTCTAATATTTTGCTGGGAATTTTTTCACATATATTCATCAGGGTTATTGGTGTATAGTTTTCTTTTTCTTGTAGTGACCTTATGGCTTCGGGATCAGGTTAATCCTGGCTTCATAAAATTAGTTGGAGAGTGTTCCCTCCTCTTCAATTTTTTGAAAGTGTTTTAGAACTATTGGTTAGTTCTCCTTTAAATGTTTAGTGGAATTCACCAGTGAAACCATCTGTTTCTAGGCCTTGGTGTGTTGGGAGGGTTTTTTAATTACTTATTCAATCTCCTTACTCATTATTAGTTTATTCAAATTTTCTACTTCTTTGATAAGTTATATCCATTTCTTCTAGGTTATTCAGTGTGTTGGTGTATAATTGTAATAATCATTTATGATTTTTGTATTTTTATGGTATCAATTGTAATGTCTTATCTTTCATTTCTGATTTAAATTCTGAAGCCCCCTCTTTTTTTTTTTTTTCTAAGTTAGTCTGGCTAAATATCTGTCAGTTTTGTTTATATTTTCAAAAAACAGTTCTTGAGTTCATTGATTTTTTTAAAAGTGTCTTTCCAGTCTCTATTTTCTTCATTTCTACTCTGATCTTTATTTCTTACCTTTTGCTAACTTTGTGCTCAGTTTTTTCCCCTGTTTTCCAGTTCCTGAGGTGTAAAGTAATATTGTTTATTTGATATCTTTCTTGTATCTTTATGTAGGCATTTATCACTATAAACCACCTCCTAGAACTGCTTTTGCAGCATTCCACGGGTTTTGATAAGTTATGCTTCTCTTTTCATTTGTTTCAATATATTTTTTTTATTTCACTTCTGATTTATTCTTTAACCCATTGTTTGTTCAAGAACAAGTTGTTTAATCTCTACATAGTTGTGAAATTTCCACCTTTTCTTGTTATTGATTTCTAGTTTTGTATCATATTGGTCAGAAAGATACATGGTATGATCATAATCCTGTTACATTTGCTAAGACTTCTTTTGTGATTTATGATGTGATCTATCCTGGAGAATGTTTCATGTGTGCTTGAGAAGAATTTATATGCTCCTCTGTTAAGTGGAATGTTCTGTATAGCCTTGTTAGTTATGTTTCATCTAAAATATGGTTCAAATCCAATATTTCCTTGTTGGTTTTTTTGTCTGGATGATCTATCCATTGTTGAAAGTTGGGTATCAAATTCCCCTACTATTATTGAACTGTTGTCTATTTCTCCCTTCAGTTTTGTTAGTATTTGCTTAATATATTTAGGTACTCCACTGTTAGATGAATATATATTTATGATTGTTATGTTTTTGATGAATTGACTTCCTTATCATTGCATAATGACTGACTTTCTCTCTTGTAATCATTTTTTTAAGGTTTATATTGTCTGACATAAGTAAAGATACAGCTGCTTTCTTTTGATTTCCACTTGCATGGAATATCTTTTACCATTTCTTTACTTTGTGCCTCTGTTTGTCCTTAAAGCTGAAGTGAGTCTCTTGTATGGAGTATATAATTGGATTTTTTTTTTTTTTTGTAATCCATCTATCCATTCTATGTCTTCTGATTGGAGAATTCAATCCATTAACATTTAGGGTAGTTATTGATAGATAAGGACTCACTAATGCTATCTTAACATTTGCTTTCTGGATGTTTTGTAGTTCCATTTTTTCTCTTTCTTTCTTTCTTTCTTTCTTTCTTTCTTTCTTTCTTTCTTTCTTCTTGCTGCCTTCCTTTTCCATAGTGATATGCTTTGATTCCCTTCTCTTTATCTTTTCTAATTCCCTTCTTTTTATCTTTTCTGTATCTATAGTAGATTTTTTTTATGATTTCCAAGAGGCTTACATGAAACATCTATCTATATCTATATCTGTATATATCTGTATGTGTATATATATACACATACATATATATACATATCAGTGAGATATATATATCTCACTGATAATACTGTAACTTCAATAGCATTCAAATCTCTATACTTTTAGTCTTCCCCATTTTTATGCTTACAATGTCACCATTTACATATTTTATCTTATGTATCTATTAATAAATTGTTGAAGATATAGATTAATTTTTTGTCCTTTAATCTTTATACTAGAGCTAAGTAGTTAACACATCACCATATTATAGTATTAGACTATATCTGACTCTATGATTATCTTCATCGTTGTGTTGTATATTTTCATATGTTTTCATGTTAATAATTTGAATCCTTTTGTGATGGTTTGAAGAACTCCTTTCAATAATTCTTGTAAGGCAGTTTAATGGTGATGAATTTCCTCAGCTTTTGTTTACTACTGAAAGTCTTTATTTCACCTTCAATTCTGAAGGACAGCTTTGCTGAGTAAAGTATTTTAGTTGGCAGTTCCTTTCTTTCTGTGCTTTGAACATATGTTCCTTTCTACAAGATTTCTGCTGAGAAATCCACTGATCACCTTGTGGGATTTCCTTTGTATGAGAATTTTTTTCTCTTGCTGCTTTTAAAATCCCTTCTTTGCCATTGGTTTTAGATAGTTTTATTATTTTGTGTTTTGGAGAAGATTGTTTTGTTGTGATATTTTGAGGTATATTGATTTTATGAAGTTGGATGTCCAAATCTCTCCCTAGGTTTGGGAAGTTCTCAGCCATTTTTCTTTAAATGAATTTTCTTCCTTTCTTCTCTATCTGGGACCCCCAAATAGGTATGTTATTTATTTGTATGGCATCCAATGATCCCCATAGACTTTATTCATTCCTTTTCAATCTTTCTTTTTTGCTTCTCTAACTGAATAATTTCAGTTGATCTGTCTTCTAGCTCATTTATTGTCTCTTAGCTTGTTCAAGTCTGCTGCTAAAAATTATTGAGGTCTGTTCTTGTTTTCTTCAGCACCAAAATTTCTGTTTGGTTCTTCTTTATGTTTTCTATCTCTTTGTTGAACTTCACATTTTGTTCTTGTATTGTTTTCCTGATATCATTAAATTGTTTGTCTGTGTCCTCTTGGAGCTCTCTGAGCATCAGTTGAACAATAATTTTAAATTATTTGTCAGGCAATTCCTAGATCTCCATTTTATGGGGCCAGTTCCTGGAGGCTTACTGTATTCCTTTGTTGGACTCACGTGTTCCTGATTCTTCCTAATCCTTATAGCCTTGCACAGGGGTCTGTACATTTGAGGAAGCAGTAGCATCTTCCAGACTACATGGACTGCATTAAGGGAAGGCTTTCACTTTCAGATGGGGGCATGCTAGATCATGTTATGACTCTGGGTCTAGTGTTGCTGGCCACTGAGTGTGAGGGTGCATGGCAGCAACAGGTCCAAGAAAATATGATGTCTCTTTAACTCAGGCCACTGAATTCCACAACATCAACAACTGTGTGGTCCTTAGCAAACACTATGGTGGTGTGGGTCTGCAGTGGCTCTAAGGGCTGTTGTGGTCCTCATTGGTGCCCCCAAGACTGGCAAGGACCAGGGCAACCAGTGGTGGTGGTGAGAGTTGGTGGTGTTATAAGGGCCAGCTGTAGGTGCCTATGTCGTAGCAACAATTAGTTGCAGATACACATGTAATGACGTGGCTCAGTGTAGCTAGGTAAAGGCTAGGGACAACTGTGGGCTCACTGGCTGCTACTGGGGCTCTGATTGTCATCCTGATCCACTGCACACTCTCCCCTTGGGCACATGCAGTGTAGTGGAAATTGATGTTGTAGTGAGGCTGGGAGCATGCCAGTGTGCAGCTAAAAGGGCAAAGCATAGGTGTGTGTAGTGATATAAGCCAGTGACAGAAAGCAGGACCTGATCCACAAGCAGCTGTGAGGGACTTAGCTATGAGTGTGCTCACTCTTTACATACTCTCTCTCTGGGTATGCATACTGTAATGGAGGCTGATGAAGGGCATTAAATCCGTGGGGTGCAGGTACACAGCTGGAGGGGCTATCCCTAAGTGTGGGCATAGTGGTGGGGGTCAGCTGGGAGGGGTAGGCTCTTTTTTTACACTCATGCAACTGCAGAATCTCAGGCTGGCTACCAGCATGCCTCCCAGGCTCTAATAGAGCAGAGAAGAAAGAATTCAGGGAGCTGGCATCTTCTAGGTACAAGCACAGAGATGCTGGATAGCTGTGAGTGCCAGTCCTAGGTTCCAGTAGGGTTAGGGCAGAGGTGGTGGAAAGAGCAGTGAGAAACTGAGGTGACTGGGAAGTAGCTGTAATCAGCAAATCCAAATACTTGTGGGGTGAAATTTGGCAAGCTCCAAAGGGTGTCTGCAGAGGCTGTGCTGTCCATTCACTTGTCAGTGGCAAATTCTGCTGGTTTTGTCTACAGAACAGGTTTCTGGGAACTGGTATCTCTCCTCCTGCATACATGCTAATAATAACTTCTGCTTTTCTTCCATGGTTCTAGCTAGCTCAAAACATCTCAGGTTTGCCGTTCTGGTTGGGGTAAAACCAAGGCAGGATCTTTCTGTGGTGCTCTGAGAGGCTGGATATCTCGTTGCTCATGCTGGTTTTCTTTTCCTGTGAGAGGAAGACTGACTAGGCAGTTCCACTGAACGATGCCAGATCAGGGGATGGGATGATGAAGGCAAAAAGCAATTGTCTTCCTTCTCTCCCTATGCAATTATTCTGTTTTTTTTGTTTGTTTTATTGCATTGCTAAAACTTCCTAAATGGATTTTACAGTCTCCCATAGCTATTTTTGTTCATAGTTATCCAATTGATCTTGGTGGGAGGACAGGGAAGCTGAGTTCTCCTTTGTTGCCTTTTTTTTTCTGTAATCCCGCTTGGGCAATTTGTTCTTTCTCCTTATTTTCTCATCAGATCCTCCAGTGCACACAATATCATGTAAATGTCATGATTCAGAGTTGTGCAAGAAAGTACTCACTTGGAATTGAGATTTAGTAGATTAAAACTGCAAAGTCGGCAAACCTGTGGACCAGTTGAAATAATATAGATTTATAAACTAATAATAAAACTAGCCATATGGAATATAATGTGTGAATCTCTTGCATAACTATGTGTCACTTCTTTCAGTGACCAAAATAAAAGAGTGACTTCTGGCTCACTGTTACAAACCACATTTCTGATACCAAAAGTTACGTGTGTATGCATATCTGGTAAATATGTTATTTCCTGTGATATTAATTAATATGTAAATGATATGAAGAGCTCTAAGAAGCCATCTAAGACCATGTCCCTTATAAAGCTGTAGAAAATTTGTTCTGCAATTATATGATGCTTGTTCTGGCTTGAGAGCTGAAATGCGGGTTATTGCTGTAAATGAGGCAGAAAATAATTGATTGTAGTTCATTTAATATGTATTGAGGGCTTAGTATTCCAGAAGTGTATAGTTAATAGGAATTTTTAAGCCTTTTTTATGTTCAAGATGCTTACTGTATTTTGTGTGTGAGTCTCTAGAATCAGTGCTTAAAACAGTTATGTTTTGTTGGAGTAAAAATTGCTATGAATAAAAGCCCTCGACAATTAGAAAGACAGCTTCACATCTTAGCATTTTTCTTTACATGCAACTTAATGTATTTCAATAAAACTATCAACTACAGACAAAGAGAAAAAGTCAACAATCTTTCTTCTTTGGTCTGACCAAATAGATGACTGTTTTCCAACCACAGGTATCCACACAAGATTTTCCTTCAAAAAAATGTTTCTTCATTTTGCTAAAATGAAGACTGAACATCACACTGAATAATACATTTCACTGAAGCAAAAGAACATCACCACCAGGGACTACCATTTAAGAAATAATTATATTCTCGGGGCGCCTGGGTGGCACAGCGGTTAAGCGTCTGCCTTCAGCTCAGGGCATGATCCCAGCATTCTGGGATCGAGCCCTGCATCAGGCTCCTCCACTAGGAGCCTGCTTCTCCCTCTTCGACTCCCCCTGCATGTGTTCCCTCTCTCGCTGGCTGTCTCTGTCAAATAAATAAATAAAATCTTAAAAAAAAAATAATTATATTCTCATGGCATAAAACCAGAAACCACTTAAAATCCTAAGTAAGTTTTCTCATAAAAATTGGTTCCCAGAAGTTTATCTTTGGTTGTAGAAAAAGGAAAATCTAATGTTATTTAAATCTTATGAACTACATTTTTATGATTTGTTATGTCTATGATTTTGAATGTGGTTTGTTATTTTTCTATTAACTATGCTTGACATTTCAAAAAAATCATCCTCTTCCCTTTTAAGCTTCCTACCAGATGATTTTTATCAAAAATTATTTTATTTCCAGTGAGTCTTAAATTCAAATTCTGTCTAACTTGATATCTTAGTCTCTACTTTCTTTTTCTCCTCAAATACTGGTCTTAAGTACAAAATTCAACTCATTCAACTCAAGATCACTTCAAGTTTAGGTAAGAGTCAAAGACTGTTAACTAAGCCCTGAGCTTCTTCTGTTCATCCTTGCTGCAAGCCACAGTCCATGTGCTTTCTAAGACTGGGCTCAGCTTTGCTTTTATGAATCTTCACCTCTTCACCTCTTTCCAGGATACAGACTAGCACTTTCCCCTAAACTACAAACATTGCTGGCTCCATCAAATTGTTGGACTCCAATTCTGGTTGTTTCTCTGGAAATGTTATCATGAACTTCTCATAATCATAAGGCTTAGACAAAACTTGTTCTCTGTAACTGCATATTGAACTTCCTTGTCCAGATCATTCCAGGTATTTTGATTCAGGAACTTCAAACCTAGTAAAGGTCTAGAATTCACCTACTGCCCCCAAGTTCTGTCCATTTCACTGAAATTAACCAAACTCTTTTAAATTAGGGCTTTAAAGTACATTTAAAATTAATGATATGAACAGACTTCTGAGAATTTGACATAACGTGATGATAATAAATGGTAACTATAAGCTAAATTTAACTGTTAGAGACCCTCAAAAATAGTGTGTTCTATAGCTATTATAATTATCCTGAACTTGCTTCCTTACTAGAGTATTTGTATCTTATTAGTGGCTTTTTTGTCTTATACATTATTTCCTTAAGAGTTAAATGACTCATTTTTTATCACTATTCAAGACTGAATCTGCATTTGAAATTTATTGACTATGTTTTGGTCCAATGGGGAGTTTTAAAATTAACCTGTTTTCATATTTATTATGCTCAGATCCATATTTATAATTTTAATATTCCAAAATAAAAAATTCTTTTAAACTTACATATAATTGGTTAAGAAGGAGAAGCTAATTATATTATGAAATAAGACTGAAGGACTTATAAACTCCAGCTACTTATTACGTCTACAGGTTCTCTAGTGCTTAACTGTTTTAGCAACTGTTTTCTAATTATTTCTATTTTGATACCCTGCTGAGTCCCCAACTTCAATGCACACAAAACTCAACTGAGTATATTTCCATTTAATAATCAACACACTTCCTAAACCTTTCTAGTTCTAGTAATATCATATGCAAGTAAAAAATAATTATGAAACTATCAATCATTTTTCTGCTACAAAATAAAATAAAAATAATGAAGAAAAAAGATTAGAGTAATGTGCAATTTAATTCTCACCTCAGTCATTTATTTAACAATATGGAGTGTCTATGAAGTAGTAAGTATTGTTGTAAGTCCAGGAATACTATAATAAGTGGGATATATAAGTCCCCTGCCTAGTAGTGGAGAGAGATAGTCAATTAACAAAACATGTAAATGCATAGCATGTCAGCTTGCAGCAAGTGCCCTGGATTGACTTCTAGAATGGCAAATGAAAAATGTTTATTTCAGTCAAGAACCACTCATCCTCAATGAATAGTTTATCCTAGGTAGTTTTTAGCCTACATAACGATACAAGAAAATGTAATAGTATAAAATGGATACTTCCTGAATTATGTAACTTAAACATCAATAATAGGATAAAATAGTCCAGTTTGAGGCTGTAACAATCTCAGCCAGTTCCTTTCTACATCTATTACAATATGAGATTTTTGTAAAGGCATACATATACAGTCTAAAGGACTCTCTACCCTAACTCTGCATAAATTACCAGAAAATAACAAATGAACAACTGAACAATTAAAAACCAAAACCAGAGAAATTCATATCCAACTTGCCAAGTTTATATGCAGCCATATGAATGTATGATTAGTGAAGACATTTTCTAGAGGACCCAAAACTACCTTTTACATTAGTAGGCAGAGATGGTTAGCTCCTTTTGCCATGTTTTCCCCTCAAATGTCTGTATTTTAGAGACTATCTTTAGTGTGTTTTTGCCAAAGTACACTTTTTTCCAAGAACAAATTGTATTTCTCAAAGTAAAACAAATCCTTCATCAACTTGAAGGGAAAAATAATATGAAACTTGAAATATATTGTGTGAGATTATATATGTTTTTTTAATATATATATGTTTTTTTAAGAAAGCTCTATGTCCAATGCAGAGGTCAAACTCACAGCCCTGAGATCAAGAGTTCCATGCTTTACTAACTGAGCCAGCCAGCCCCCCAGATTATATTTTCCTTTTTTATGTTCTTTGTCAAAGGCAAAAAAAAAAAAAAAAAAAAAAGCAAAACAAAATATCTCTAGAGTGCAAGCTCACCCAAATTAAGCCTTTTATGTATGGTAAGAGTTCTATTATAGAGATCAGTACATTGTGGATCCTCAAGAAATGTCATTTCATTTCCTTTCTCTTCTATTACACCTGGCAATTAATTGGTTAGCTGGTCTCCAATACTTCACCCTAATCTATATGTCTTGCATATAAATAATATCTTGCAAGTTGTTTCCTATTTCAAATAGGGGTACATATTTGCCTTTTCTGAAAATATCGCACTTATCATTGTAAAAGTTCAGAAGTCAAACTGTTCTGAAAGGCACTTATCCTTTTCTGTAATTGTTTGGCATCATTTTGGTGTTGACTCTATAAATGCTTTGTTAGTCCAGGATCTTGACTTACACAGATTAGGTACAAAGTAAGCACTTAATAATATCTTACTGATACATTGCCTGATGAGTTTGGATGTTTTTCTAAAATAAACTGTTGTATTATGTATTGCTCCACTTATGCATTCAAGCTTTTTTGAACTCTTGAATGAATGCCTCTGTCAAAATATATCATATTTACACAAAATGTAGCAATATGACTTTAAAATAATATATATGGCAAAGAGGAGTCCCTAGATAAATTTAGAGAGAGAGATGATAAGATCTGAATGACAGGAGAGGACGAGTATTTTTACAGTATAATTTTAGGAAGACAGAAAGTCAAAGAAATGATTAAAATTCTGGAAATAGAGTGACAGGATTTTTCCAAGTGACAGTGAATAAGCAAGTCAAAAAATAAACAAGAATATTCTCTTTGGAAAAGGAGTAGGAGAATTGTATTTGATAAGGAATGGTATGGTAGAAAAAAATAAGTAGATAGGCAAAGTGCTGTTGAAAATCATCTAAAAATGATATTGCTGTATGTGAAAATAAATTCTTATTTAAGGAATATTAATATTGAAAATAAAAAATAATTTAAAGGTGAATAAAAATAACCTTTAAAATATCTAGCTTTGACTGAATTGGGGTAAATTTAAAAATTGGTAAATTTAAAAAATTGGGTAATTTTAAAAATATAAGTAAAAAACTTCCATATATATATTTTTTCTTTTTTATTGAAGCAAAATTCTCATAAGATTAGATATTATAAAGTGGACAATTCAGTGGCAATTAGTCCATTCACAATAGTGTGCAACCTCCACCTCTCTCTAGTTTTAAACTTTTTCATCACCCCAGAAAAACATTCTGTGCATAAGAAATTACTCCCATTCCCACCTCCCCCATCCTCTGTTAACCACTAATCTCCTTTCAGTCTTTATGGATTTGTCTATTCTGGGTACATGATATAAAAGGATTCATACAATATATGGCATTTTGTGCCTATCTTCGGAAGACAAGAAATGGTAATTTAAAATAAAGCATTTAAACCAAAGTAGTTTTAGAAAATTTAAAGAAAAATTTTAGAATAAGGTCTCTGACAAAAATAACCAGAGTAGAAATATTTGTCTAGTCAATTTTATTGTATCATTATTTAAACGATTTTTATTTTTGAATTATCAATGTGATTTATCAACTGTGAATAAATTTGTCACAAACACAATTTAAACAACCTGTATAGGAATCATAAAGTGGGAAAGACAATGGTGACAGACCAGGGCCAGTTTGTTTCCTTCTTAGTAGGTTTATACAGAATTTGGAAATTATGTATTAAAAGTACCTATCAAACCGTGTTGCAAATAATAGCAATTTAATAAATTAGGCTCATTTTTAGTTACTTGATGACAGTTCACACATAAACATCAATTTTCCTCTTATGAAAGCTCTGAAACAGTGTCTGTTGCAAACCAATTTTCTTAAGACACAGATAGCTTCCATACAAATCATGAAGGGCAAAAATGAGAAAGAATATCATATTTTATATTAAACTGAGACCAGTCTGGGGAATTTACTTGTAAACTAAGAATGAATAACATCAGAATCCAAGATCCATGAGATTTGAGTGGCTTTTCTGTGGCCAACAACAAAATGTTCCCCCCCTCCCCCGGTAAACTTGTTAACCTTTCAATACACAGCAGGTTTGGAAATAATTTTCCAAGCTACTACTTTGTACTGAGTGTTGAGAAAGCCCAACTAGATTTGCTTACCATGCTAAGAATTAGAACTCAAAGAGTTATAGAATCACTCTTACCATACAAAAATGGGTATAACATATAAAAATTTGTTTAAAATACTGATTAAATTAAAAAAAAAAAACTTCTCTGTAGGGGGGCCTGGGTGGCTCAGTCGGTGAAGCATCTGCCTTCGGCTCAGGTCATGATCTCGGGTTCTTGGGATCGAGCCTCACGTTGGGCTCCTTGCTCGTCAGGGAGCCTGTTTCTCGCTCTCACTCTCACTCTGTCCTCTCTCTCTTTCTCAAATAAATAAATAAGATCTTAAAAAAAATTTAAAATAACTTCTCTGTCAAATCCAAACCTCATTAGAATATAAACATACTAAAATGACTTTTGCATATCAGCATTGAAATACAAATGAATGAGTGAAGAAATATGTAGAGTAGGAATAGAAGTACCATGAGAAAAGTTGTTCAGGTTAATTAAAAGATAAAGGCTATCATTTTTTCTTTGGCTTTATGTCCTTGTTTACAAAGATATCTTTTTGTAGAAAGGTTTCCTTTATTTTCCTAAAATAATTTGACTTGTTTGACTATCAAGGTCTTATTTTTCAACATACCTTCAAAATTATGTGTCATCTTTAATGAATTTCTTTATTCTCCTAGTGAAACTAACCCCTCCCTCTTTTGGGCTTCTTTCTATCCCTCCAAATTTTTTCCAATGCAATATAGTTAAAGTTAATACTATATTCCATTGATGGTTGAAATCTATGTCTTTAAATATAAGCCTTCTGCACTGTAAACTACAGAAGCATATGCATGTTGTTTATTGCTTTTGTCCTGGTGATTTGTACAGCAAATGGTGCACAATTGGCAGTCATTATATGTCTATGGTAATGTTCACAATATGTAAATGAATAAAGGGGCATATTGGAAACAATGTTATGGTGTAATGTTCTGCATACATAATAAGAGTTTATAGTATATTTTAAAGTAGTTTTGTAATTATTTTCATCTTCAACTCTATGTTACTATTTTTCTGTCCTTTGTGGACTGACATCTTTGAAATGCATTCTGAATTATGGAAAATTTAACTGGAGATATTCTCTCTTCCAGCTGCTTTTTGAAAAAACTGAGGTGATTTTCTGGTCCTGTATCCAAAGGCCCGAAGTTTTCACAGGTAAAAGCTTTGGGGGAATGCTAGGTGACCAGCTTCACTGGGTTTGTGTCCCCGTTTCCAGATGTTGGGAATGTTGGCTGATAGGGCCTACAGATACCTCTTTTCTAGAAAAATCACTCTCAGTCTGGGATAACCTACCTTGAGAAATTAAGCATCCTACCTCTTGCCTAGGCAGTCAATATCCAATAACTGATGGGATAGAGGTGTCCCTTTTTTGTCTCAAAATGTATAAAACTTGTGTTGAGACACACTGTGGGACCAGAGGGATGCTACTCTCCAGACAAGACAATCTTAATTAGCTTTGCCTCTCTATTCTGTGTCCATCATTTCCCTTTCCCCAGAGCACCCTCTTCAATAAATAACTTTCACATAAATCCCCAAAACTCTACTGCTAAGAAATCCAACCTGAGACACTTGATTACTGACACAGTCTTCGGAATCAAACTCTCAGCATGGTATTGATCTGGAAGTGGTCATTCTCCAGCTGGGTTGCAAAGAAGACCACATCACAGGTAGTATGTAGGATAGGATTGACAGTATTGTTATTTGTAGCAGTACAATTTTCACCTGGAGAGACCTGAGTTGGAATACAGGTGTAAAGAGATATTCTAACTTGTGCATTATCCCCTGTCTTTGAGAGGTATGGAGAAAATAGCAAACATAAGGGATGTGGAATTAGGTGGCTTGTAATAGGTGACTGATGCACTTAAGAGATAAAATGACAGCCTTAAATCATTTAAGCAGCAAATTAAGACAAAGTGTAAGATGCCATAGTGTTACAGAGTTGCTGGGTTCTTATCTCGTGGAATGGAAGAATAAATCTTGCAGAAACAAAAGGGCGAAGTGATAGTTTATTAAGTGAAAGTGAGAACAGAAAGAAAGCTCTCTAGAGTGAAAGGCATCCAGAATGAGTTTTTTTCTGAGGGTTTTTATGGTCTTTTATAGAAAACCTACCAGGGAACTTAAATATTCTTGATGTCACCACTAATACCACCATGATTGCTTCTCCTTTGAATATATCGTCTCTGATGTTTACAACAAAAGAGGTGGTCTGGTTATGTTCCCTTACCTCTGGTTTTCTTACACCTCAGCATTTCTCAGATTTTTGGTGAACCTGATTACATAGCCCACTGCATGAGTCTGGTCACCTAGCTCCCTATCTCTACCTACCTAGCTCCGTCTGTCCCTTACTCAATGGAACTTCTGGTACAGCACTGAAGTGACACTCTTTGTAGCTGGAGGGCCAACCAGGCTGAAAGCCAGATACACGGCCTAATTGTTAAGAGTGACAGAATGTCAAAAAGATCTGAATTGCCAGGTTAGAGAAAGCTCTGATATCAAAATCAGGGCCACTGTAGGGAAATATTGGCATACTGAAATTTGGGGTGGGGCCATAGAAAGAGAAGAGGTTTTTTTTTTTAAAGAAAATTGAGTCTCCAAATTGTCATAGACCCTCCAAGCTTGCAGTTCTGCTTCGGGGCTCTGTCTTATATCGTAAGATTTATTTATTTATTTATTTCCCTGATTCAAGCCCAGGAAGTCAAGCTCAAGATCCCAAAGATTTAATTTCTTTACAAGGTCTCAGTGAGATGCTTGGAAGCTTAACAAAAGAAAGGGCCCACTTTACATGGAGGCCAGAACTGCTATGACATCCAGTCTGCCCTGAAAGGAGGGGAGGGGATAAGAAAAAAGAATTTTAAAGAAGTGGACATGTTAGCATTTAATTAATATTGAAATTTAGTTAATATATCAAAATGCAAATTAAATGGTGATGGCTTCAGTAAATGAATTGATTGCTAAACGGTTGGAGATTTGTGAATATACCCATTAAATTATAATACTTGTTCAACATCATTAACTTTTCATACTGTTTTATTGGTTCCATGGTCTTAGAAATAACATGTTCTAATAAAATGACCATGAAAATACTGTTTTGTATCTTGAAACTGAAATGATGTCATGAGATAACTGTTTCTGGATTGGTTGAAGTGTTTTTTGTATAATGATTACTCTTTGTTAACTCATTATTTTAATTAAATGCCAAGGACTGTTCTTCTTTCATTTAAATCTTCACAGGATAAGGGAAACTTTCCACACAGGATCATCCCTCAGTTCATTATGCTGATAAACTAGAAGCTTCGTCACAAATTAGGAATATTTGCTTTTGTCTGTTTTGTTTTCCTAATCATTAGCATTATAAATGAGTTAGCATGGTATAAAACAATAGGATTAGTAATATGAAATCAATGAGAAACAGAGTTAACATTTATTTGACCTGTCTCATGGAAAATACATTAATATTTTTGTCTTTAAAATTTCAAAACCCATGTATTAATATAATAATTATAATTATATTATATAATATAATACAATATAATATAATATAAATGCATGTTAATAACAGAATCAACATTAAACTCTTCTTTCCTAGTTAATTCCTAACATGTAAATTAGAATAGCCATGTTCCAAAGGAAATGTGCAGGCTTATGGGGACTGTCTACATTATCCCCTTTATGTGGTTGGAGATAGAGTTGATTTTGCCAAAAATAAATATTTATTGCAATTAGATGGCATTTTCTCAAATGAAAATTTAATAGGGCTTAATAATATTCATAAAGAATATTTTATTATTAAGCAAGTTTCTAAGAATTTCAGAAACTATTTTTCTGAACTAGAACAATACAGACTAAGGTCACAGATAATTGCTCCATTTCCCTTCTCATTTTTTTCTTTTATGCCCAAGTTGCTTATCTGATGGAATGGATTTTCTTCAGTGAAATTTTATTGTAAGGGATTTAAAAAATCTTTTTAAAGATCATAACCCTTATTGCACAGTGTTTGAAAATCTAACCTCTGCAAGATTAAGGGCAAATATTATGCAAATAAAGACCAAAAGAATTATCGTGATGGTGCAACATCCCTTCAAAGACCTTCAGTGGTGCTGAGTTAACACTAAACATCTTTGAGAAACACACTTCCTGACAAATTTAATTCATCCTCATAGTATGAAAGGTCAATTGAAAAACAATAGTTGTTCACATAACTCCATCAAAATGCTATTTTGATTTTATAAGTGTTTTTCTTGCTGCAAAAGTGGCACGCCAAGCTCAGGTTAAATATTTACAGTGAACACTGTTCTTTGGTATCCACCTAGTGAAGGGTTGGCAAACTATAACCTGTGGGCAAAACCCCATCTATCACCTGTTTCTGTAAGTAGTTTTATTGTCACAGGGGCGCACCCACTTGCTTATCTTTGTGTGGGGCTGCTTTCACGTTATAATGACAGTTGAGTGCTTGCAACAGAGACCATTAGGTCTGTAAAGCCTAAAATACTTATTACCTGGTCCTTTATATAAAAAGTTTCCTAATGCAAGTTAAGCTGTTATAGACAAAGTCAGTGTTGAAATTAGAAAGTGTATCCATAACTAAAAACAAAAATCTAACCTTTCAACACTTCGTAATTCTAGAAAAAGAAAAAAAATCTTTCAACTGGTTTACTAATTAATTTTAAAATATTTTGTGATTTTAAAGCTGAGGGAATTGGTTTCTGTTTTTCACCAAAATTGGTTTCTGTTTTTCACACTTGGTATCTAAATTTATTGTGATATTTTATCATTTTTGCTCAAATTATAAAGTGCCTACACTTAAAAAGTGACCCCCTAAAGATTTTTATATATAAACATGCATAAGCATCTATCTTAGAAAAATATATAGAGGTCATCTTACTGATTTTTATTGGAAATTTAAATATGAGAAAAATTAAACATTACAGGTCAGAAAGGAAGGTCTTAAAATAATTATTTTGACACATACTGTTTCGGTTGAAAACCTGTGTTTGTTTTGTTTTCTTCTTAGGAAATAATTCATTTGGGGTTTAAATAGTCATGGGCAGATCTAGAGAGAAACATTATTAACAATTAAGAAGAATTTTTAGAGTTTAGCATTATCCTATTCATAGTAATGCTTGTTACTTAATGTTACACATTTGCAACACGAAATATCTTTCTACATTTCTGACAAACAATATTGAGTTAGAAAAAAAATCAGTTAACTATTAATAATAAAATTTGCTCATGTTCAAAAATGAGTGTTTTTAACCACAAGGTTTAAAATTACTACTCTGATACATAGATTAGTGTTTAAACTATATTGCATAACAAATAGTCCATTTAAAATTTAGGGAATGTTCTCTTATGGATTAAAGCATATGGGACTATAATAATTAGAGAAGGAGTAACTCATAAAATATGAGAAATAGGACAGAAGTCAGAGGCCAGTGTGTGGGAATGATCACATACTTTTTTTCCTTCAGTTCATTTCAATAAACTAATGTTGATAAAGAACCCACTAATGTCAGGTCTTGAATTAAGTGTTATATAGTGATTAATAAATCATAGTCCATGGCTATCAAGAGCTCTTACTGTATTTTAAATGTGAGAAATTGGCTTACATTATATTCATCTGTTGTACTATAACAAGTCTATAAATAGTATCAAGTGTCAATCTGAGGGCTTGACAACTCCACAAAAATTATCGACACCATTCAATATTCGTTTAATTTAATTTAATTCTTTCAATGTTCCAGACAGAGTGAGAGTTGTTAATGTTAAAATGATAAGCCAAACAGACACATGGAAATTTTTCATGGGAATTAGTGTTTATTAAGGAAATAGGATTGATCAAATATCATATGAAATATTTATAATTACAAACTGTGAAAATTGTGTAATCCTGATTTCATTTATATCTTTTCAACCATTTCCAATCTAGAGCAATTCAACTAGTTAAGATTTCCTTGAATTTAAAACAACCAATGATATTATTGTTCCTTCTATATCTGGACTAATGTTTCAGCATCTGATGTACACAAAAGAAAAAGCTTTCTTTTACTCCGTATCTACATTAAATATAGAAAAATGAAGAGAAGAAAATGAATCCAAAATTTTTAGAACATTTGTGAATCAGGTAGAATTGATCCAATATTTATAAACATATGGAAGTGTTGTAGATCATATCCACATGAATACCTCAGGTATTATGATTCTTTTTTTTTAAGATTTTATTTATTTATTTGACAGATAGAGAGACAGCCAGCGAGAGAGGGAACACAAGCAGGGGGAGTGGGAGAGGAAGAAGCAGGCTTCCAGGGGAGCAGGGAGCCTGATGGGGGGCTCTATCCCAGAGCCCCGGGATCATTTCCTGAGCCCAAGGCAGATGCTTAACGACTGAGCCACCCAGGTGCCCCAGGCATTATGATTCTTAAGATACACTTTAGATTCCCCACCCCATGAACATCCATTGACCACTTCACCTACATCTTTTTTTTCTCAAACGCACATTCAATGTTTGTCCTTTGCCCCATTTCATATACTCACTAATTTCCCTTTTCTCTTTCTTTTCTCCTTCTATCACAGAAAAACATAGTATTCTTGTATTTCCATATGCAAAAGCATTAATTTATGAGCTGGACTGGTCACAACAATCTAAGCTCTCAAAGTAATCCAACAGAGAATTTCCATTTCTACAGGGAATTCTGATGCCAGCTACTAAGTTCATAAAACTCCCATTCTTAAAATTGCTAGATGTAGAAAGTGTAATATTCTATGAAATATTAATAGAGATAGCTTGTTACTTATGGAAGGAATATTTTAGTTGTTTTCCTAAGGATGATTAGATTTCAATCAGATGCTGTACACTTATTTAAACTAATTTGGACATGCGTCACCTTCAGGAAGCCTTGATATTTATTATACAAACAGTTATTAGCAGAGAATAAATGTGTTTGTACAACCTTTTCTCTGACTAGATGAAGTCCCAGCTCTCCAATCTTTCTCATGCACTGACCTCACCCAAAGTGTAAAGTTCATTGGAGACATAAAACAACATGCCAGAAGCAGGATTGTGGGATTTCCATCAGGATCAGGTAATTAGAAATTCTTCCAAACTAAAGGCTGACCAGGCTGATTAACAACTAATTCTCTGGTGTAAGAGAATAGAGAATAAGAGTTTCAGAGCTCTTATAGGCTAGAGATTTCTTAGTGTCATGGTAACATTTTTTGTGGGATACCTATACCAAAATAAATATCTAATAGTTCCATGTAATATGTTGTTATGCCCATGCATCTTAATAAATATTTATGCCCTAAATACTTAGCATCTGTCTGGCAAACATCAGAATCCAATTAGACACTGACACTGTTATTTCCTGTTTCATCTTGATTTTCATGTGACATAATTTTTATTACAGCAACTAGCTTTATAAAGATATGACACAGGCATTGCACCTAAAGGCTTAAATTATAGCAGTGAAAAAAAAAGTAATCTGATAGAATTTATGTCCTAATAGAGCTTACATCTTAGTGGGTATGAGGCAGATAGAAAACAGAAAATAAATTTTTCAAGTAAATACTATGTTAGGAGGAAACAGTTGCCATTAAGAAAGGTAAAGGATAGACGGCATGACTGGTATAGCATACCATTTTAAATTGGGCAGTCCAAAAAGGCTTCTGAGGATGGGACATGTTGGCAAAGACTTGATGAAAATGATAGATTGAATCGTTTCATCAAGGGTTTTCTAGACAAGGAGAAAAATATGAGAAAGACCCTGAAGCAGGTATAAATCTGCCTAGTGAATTCACAAAACATCAAGAAAGTCAGTATGACTGGAAGTGAGTGAGCACACATAGGAAATGGATTGTGTACAAATTATAAAAGGCTAAAAGGCATTAACAGTTCAGGGTAAGGGCTTTTGGCTTCTCTGCTGACAAAAAGAAAAAAAAAAAGACATTAAAGTGTTTTGAGCAGAGAAGTAAGATTATGTAACCCATAGTTAAACTGAATCATTGGCTGCTCTGCTAAGACTAAGATATATGCAGGGAAGCAGAAAAGCTAGTTAAAATACCATCATGATCCAGGCTAGAGTTGGAGATATCTTGGATCAGCATGATAGCAGTGCAGGTGGAGAGAAATAGTTTTATTCTCAATGTATTTTTAATTGGAGCTGATATGACTTGTAGATGAATTATATTTGGAAGGTGAGGAAAAGAGGACTCAGAGATGTCTCCAAGTATATCCCTATGAGCTATTGGAGGGATTTAGGAGGAATTAGTTAGAAAGAAAGATAATGAATTTGGTAGAGAATGTATTAAGATAGAGACTGTCACTAATTATCCAGTGTCCTTGAAGGTCATCAGCAAATTTTTTTATCTCTCACTTAATAAAGGATATTGTTCCAGAAATTCTCCCTCCTACCAAGTGAATGGGGTTCAAGACAGTGACCCCCCTCCCCAGAATGTGCCACTTGCCATGTGGAATATTTTGAGCTGAAGGCACTTGAGACTCCAGAGGCTCAAGGGGAACTTTTGTTCTTCCCTAAACCATACAAAAGAATCTAAATTGGGGGTCTTTCCCAGAATAAGGGTTAATAACAGAGTTATTAACAGAGATAAATTTTATCTGAGTGACCCATCTGTATGGTAGGGCAAACATTTAATTACAAAATACTTGCTCTTCTCATTGCCCAGTGAGGTGCTTTCCTTTCTCCAGAAATCCCAAACTCCTACTACATTCTCCTTAGTTCAGAATGACATACATACCTCATTTTGCTTGACTGTCTTTGAAGTTTCCATGTCTGTATGGATTCCCCATATGTATGCCTATTAAATTTGATTTGCTCCTGTCAATCTGAATCATGTCAATGTGATTCTTAGTCCATCCAGAAGGGCCTTTGAGGGGATAGGAATTCTTGCTCCTTAACATATCATTCCCATCAACATAAAAAGATCTTCAGACAGTCTCAAGTGAGTTATCTATATTCACTTTCTCCAAATTCTTCCACCATATACATTAATAGACTAATTCCAATCACAGGTTTACATAAGCATTTTTCAGAGACATTTACTCTTACATTGCCAAACCCAATGTTTAGTTCAAAGTCTTCACCTTGCTCACCTATCAGCAGCTATTGATGGAGTAATCACTTTCTCATCCATCATATATTTTCTTTACTTGACTTACCTTGGGCTTTTCACTAGATGCTCATTCTCTCAATCTCTCCCTTCCCCCATCTCCATCTTTGTCTCTTTCTCTTTTGCTTAGTATCCCTTCAACTCCCTTACTGTAAATGTTAGAGTGACCCAAGATTCATGTCTTGGGCACCTTTCTTTTCTCTATCTTCATGTATTTCCTGGTGATAAAGTAGTTGAGGTGTACAATAAGATGTTAGAATCAATAGTGATCATTTAAGAAAAACTAAACTGTTCAGTTTGGGATACCCCAGAAAGAGCACTAGGAAGATCAAAGCATGTGGTTAAAAAATATAGTACTTAACATTAAAATTATGGAGGAATTTTTGTTATTGATAAAAGCTAGAAATGACCATGCAAATGGGTGGCTGAAGTTGAGTGAAAAACAAGAACTTTAGAGAAAAGAAATTCAAGTAAAGAGGAAGACAAAGCCTTATTACAGTCATCAACATAGATATTGAAATTAATGAGTATAAAGAAATAATAGGGCTATAGACAGTGATAGTGATCCAGGAGATGAAATCTTATGAGAAATGAAGAAAAATGTCCCGGTGGTCAGGAGTTGATTTGAATAGAAAAGACAAGTAGCACTCTAAATTTATGAAACTAAAATAAGAGTGGGGGCTTTTAGAGATAGGGGAGTGATGATAAATTTCAGTTGGAGGTAAGAAGCTAACAGCAGTTTTCAAATATACCTACACAGTGGAATCACTTAGAGAGGTTAATAAATATTGGTGTTTATATCTCATCCCTAACAATCCTGATGAATTTAGTCTGGATATATCCTCAGCATCGTTATTTTTAAAGTCCCCCAGATAATCATTTTGTGAAACTTAGAGTACTTATCTATCTTTAGTTCTAGTAAATATAAGGAATAGGGAATATATTTATCCCATAAGACCTATACAGTATAAAATGACCCCAGCAAAAGAGAGATTTTATTCAGAATATAAAGGTTAAGAAAGAGGTTGACCCATTCAATTATTTTTCTGGTGATTAACCATGGGTTTCCAAGACTGAAAGAGAAGTTTTCAGAAGTGGGGAAAGAAGGGTTGGGAGAGGGACTGTGCTGGATATATGGTGATTCGAATGGAGTGAATGAGGAAAGCTGATTTTTGGGTGAATGAAGAAGCAAGTAAGAAGCATCAGACTCCTGTTGTTGGTCTTTAAGGCAGATGGTGATGGAAGGCTTTGAGTTTGGGGTTGGAGCATCAGATGGACTTTCTGGTCTTTTCTTAACACCTAAATGTGAGACAGAGACTGTGGATGTGGCAGTCTTGTTCTAAATCTCTCACTTGACCTCTTCGTCCTCTAAATGGAGGCCATACTCCTCTGAAGGACAAACTTCTAGGAAAAGCAGATTTTTTTATTGAAATGCTAGGGGCAGGTAAAGAGGTGTTTTTATCATTAATTTCTCAAAAAATTCAAGAATACCTGCTACTATATTGTTACTTAGCATTCACATGCAAGGTCCAGGTGATGAAAGCAAACAGGGAACTTTCACAAATAACTTTTAAGAAGGAGTCATTTTTTTTTTTTGTCGATCTTATCGTTACTAAAAAAATTGCAAGACAGTATATTGAAGCACAACATAGCTAATGAGATTTACATAATGGATGGAAACATAATACTCTATGAAAATCAATAGCTTTTCTACATACACAAAATAAATGAAGTGATCAGGTAAATGATAACCTAACGTAAGCAATTCCAAATTCCAAACTTCATATCCTTAAGCTCAGAGAATAGAATAAAATTGTAGTTGTTATAAGAAAGAAAGAACACAGTTTCATAAGGGATTTGAAAGTGAGAGAAGGAAAAAGAAAAGGAAGAGGCATGACGAAAAAGAGATGAAAATATATATACAGAAAAGAGACATTTCAGGGGCACCTGGGTGGCGCAGTTGGTTAAGCACCTGCCTTTAGCTCAGGTCATGATCCCAGAGTCCTGGGAACATGCCCTCATCAGGTTCCCTGCTCAGTGCTCAGATGCTTCTCCCTCTTCCTCTGTCTCCTCCCTCCCAAACATGCTTGCTCTCTCTCTCTCAAATAAATAAATAAAATCTTTAAAAAGAGAGAGAGAGAGAAAGAGAGAGAGACATTTCGGTCAACTGTTGAGCTGGGCCCCCTGCACCCTTCACCACCAAAAAAAAAAAAAAAAAAAAAAAAAAGTTATAAATAATCAGATTCCTTGCAAGTCTGGTAAAGGTTTTTAAATGCTCTTCCTAAAATGAGGTATGTCTTTGGCAAAGGCAAGAACAGATAAATGTAGGGAGAAGTTGAAAAAGTATGGAAGGAGAGAGAGAGAAGAGAGCAAAGGGTATAATAAAGAAAGTACTGTTAGACATATGAGGCAGGGAAACAGTTCTCAATCGTTGAGCAACATGGTACAAATATTTATTTATTTTTAAGATTTTATTTATTTATTTGAGAGAGCGCACATGAGCAGGGGAGGGGCAGAGGGAGAGGGAGAAGCAGGCTCCCAGGTGAACAGGGAGCCCCACGCAGGGCCAGGACCCTGAGATCATAACTTGAGCCAATGGCAGACGCTTAACCGACTGAGCCACCCGGGTGTCCTGAAATAATTATTTTTTTTTATAGAAGTATGTAACCCTACCTACAATATTGCTAGATCAGGAAATCAACTTTCTTGCACAATGCCACATAATTATAAAGGCTTATTCCTAAGAAGCATTAAATTATGATAAATTACATCTGATACACATTTTTAAAAGGTAAAATATTTACATTTGGAAGACATTTATTTTTAGTATTTTGTGATATTTTTATCATTTTGTACCAGTACAGTTTTTTTTTTTTTATCTTGCATGGTATATGAATACTTCAAAATAGTTTTCTTTCTCTCCTCTTTGTCACCACTCTTTTACCTTCTTTAAAGTTGGTTTGAAATTAATGTTCTATTCCCAAAGATCAAATAAGAGTCTGAAGATTCTAATTTTGAATATCATTTTCTTAAATAAAAAAAAAAATCACAGCTTTATTTTAGTCATATTGATGGCGAATGACTTTTGGTGTGGTTTACATCATTTTGTAACTAAAAATTGTTACCTTGTTTAATTATGTTCTCTTTGTAGTCATCTTTATTATCTGAGAAGGCTTGAACCCACTAATGAACTATAGGTGTGGAGAAAGGTTGCTGTATTTTATTTGTTTTGTTAATTTGTTCGCTCTACTTTTTAAAAAATAGTCTATATCAATTCAATTTATGACAAAGATTGTTTTATTTTTGTTTTTGTAAGCAAAACAGGGACTGCATGACTTTAGCAATTTTAACTGATGTAAATCAAAGAAATAAAAATGTTATAAAGGGAAAACCCATAAAATAAAGTTTAGAAACAAATGACAATTTAGAAATAATATTGTAAAGCATATACAGGCAAAAGATTTAGATATTTAATTTTCAATAAAAGTGAAAAACATAATAATAAAAGATAACTAAGTCTTAATTAATTTTGATCATGAATCAAAATTTTATTTCAAATTTGCTGCAAGTGAAGAAGCTTCCTGTAAAAGCTAATTCAAAGATCCCGTTTTGGCAGAGATATTTATACTAGAAGTAAAAAGACTTTATATAATCAGTTGTTAGGCTGCATTAAAAAAAAAAAGTCCTGATTAAAGATCATTAGATTCCTTTCAAGTCTGGGTAGAGATTTTTAAAGGTTCTTCCTCCTAAGATGGACATTTCGTTGAATGAATTTCCAGGAACACCTATTAAGCTCATTAAAGTACATCAGAGAATTAATTGCTCAAGTACTCTTTCAAGAATGCTAATTCAGTTCCCATAGGGTCAAGTAATCACATTAGAACACAAAATTAAGCCACATTCTAGGATTGGAACACTTTTTTTCATTTTTTAAAAGATGTTTATTTATTTATTTAGAGAGAGAACACGAGTGGGGGGAGCTGGGAGAGGGGAAGGGAGAAGCAGGCTCCCCACTGAGCAGGGAGCCCAATGTGGGGCTTGATCCCAGGATCCTGGGATCATGACCAGAGCTGAAGGCAGACACTTCACTGACTGAGCCACCCAGGCGCCCCACAAAGCCTCCTTTTTAAAACAGGTAAATTTTAAAGATTTATCTTTTTAAAGAAAGATGTGGGTGTGTTTTGTGCTAGTGTCATTAATTCAATTTGGGCTAGAGTCAATTTCTTTTGACATTTTCCATATTTGTGGATTTAAGCTTATATATTTATATAACATGAGGGCAAAAAAAACCTATCAGTGATATTTGTTCATAAATTGACATTATTCTTTAAACTGTTTGCTTTATTAGTGCATATTTTCCAGACAAATTCTCATCATTACCATTATTATAAGATGACTCAGTTTCAGTAAGATAATATTCATTTAAACTTGAGCTTTTCTAGTATGCATATTCTATTTGCCATTTTTTATTTATATAGATTCTAAGTTCTAGATAACTATAGGACAAGTTATCTCCAAGGTATGGAACAAGTATAAGTTTAAATTTGCGGGAGAACTTTACAGACAGTATTTCCCTATATAAAATGCAAACTTTTTGTCTTCCTTAACAGATGCCTTAAAATAATTAAATGCAATTTATCTTTAAAATTTATCTTTAACTATATGCTTCTATCATCTTTGGTTTTATACACCCAGTTTATGTAATTGTACCCTGATTTGAAGGACAGATGATTCACATCGACCTATGCAAGAAGCTATATCCACATGAAAACAAAGTAACTATAAAACATCTGGCAACCATTCTGTATAGTTTTGCAAACAAGGTCATCTATATATAATATTTCAACAGAATCCTTATAAACTCTGGCAGTGGCACTGTTTGCAAATAAGTGTGTTGTATTTAGGGCTAAGAAAATTTAACCCAATGCCCTTTATCAAAGGACAGCCATGGTTTTTCTAAGCTGAACCCATTATAAAAGTATAGCGGAAAACTGAAAAATTAAGGGTTGCAGATTAAGAAAAAAAGAAAAAGACCTTCATTATATGCTTATCAGAAAATAAAGTATTTAAAATGATACCTCTTGATTTTTCTTCTAGAATATCTGGTCTAAAGCTTCTAATTCAGTGCAGGACATTCAGGCTAGTGTCGCAGAAGAGCAGAAATCACCAGATAATGACAAGACTGAATGGCTCAGTAATCTACTTCAGTAACTAACAATATTATAGTGGGGAGTGTGGAATCCCCTACTGAGAGTGTAGTACATGAGGCCTTACCTATAACAGTTCCATAAACACTTAGAAGGTCTTACGGGGTAGTGCTTACATAAGGTAATATATATGTAAAGTCAAATAAGTGCACAGATACTAGGAATTTCAGCTTCTCTTTAGATGTAGAAATATATTGGGTTACTTTTTTTCTCACTTTTCTGACTTATCTATTTATTAGTGCAAAAACAAGACAACTTCAGCTTCATGATGTTTCCTATGGCCAAAAGTGCTCTAAGTCATCTCTGAGTTCAAAGCGTTCACCAAACAATGGCAAGATGGAGCCACCAGAAATGGACACCTGATTTCCATGACAAATATGGCAACACTGTATTAGCTAGTGAAGCCACTTTCTATGTTGCTATATGGGCACAGATGACAACACAAATTGGGATAGAATGGAATCTGCCATTCCTAGAAAGGAATGGAGAGATCAGTAATCAGTCGTTCCAGCTGATGTGATGCTGAATTGTTTCAAAACCAACTCATAATTGATGCTAAGTAAAAGCACTGTACACCCATTAAAATATGGCATGATTGAAGAAATAAAGTACATTTGAAACCTTAAAAAATCCCTGCTATCCAGGTAAAATATGAAGAAACAAACAAACAAAAAAAGTAACTTCTCTGTTTCTTTATGACAAGAAAAAGTCTACCCAAATAACACACACATATATATATATATATATATATATATATATATAAATAAAATAGGGTGGAAAACACTGGTAGCACTTTACATATATACTATATAGACTATATATATGTATACTACATATGTATACATTTGTATATATACTAATGTATGTAGTGTATATAGTAGTAAAAATCATTTCTATCTATAGGAGAGCAGTTTTTTATATTTTTCAAAGGCATGTACAATTTGATCCAGCTATCTTAATTCTAGATCCATACCTGTACTTGATAATTTCATGAAAGCAAAGGTTCATCCAGAAGGCTATTTATGATAACAATGTTTACAAAAGTAAAAAAACAACAACAACAAAACAAAACAAAAACATAGAAACCAACCAGATCAAATTCTATTTTTAATTCTTATAAATTATACATAGACGCTAAGGTGAGCTAACAGGCCAGTCACTTCTTTTGTAAATAGTGTTTTTCTGGAAAATAGTTATGCCTATTTGTTTACATACTGGGCAGAAAATAAGAAAGTCATTCAAATGGAAGGTGAGAATAGGCCAATGAGAAAGTTCACCTTTTTCATTGTTTTGCCAAGGGCTGTGTTACAATTCTATAGGTAAGCAAAATATAAAATAAAATAGTAATAACATACTGTACCTTTTGGCATGAGAATTTTATTGGTCAATCAGGGAAGAATGTATGTAACTGAACAAAATGACATAATATTGCTAACCTGGTTTATCAATTTCCTTTTACAAGTAGGTTTAATTTCAGTGATCAAGTTGCTTGCTCCTAAGATGTTTGTAAAATATTATCACTAGTTTTATCTCTCCTGGATTATTGCTATCCACTTTTGATTATGATAAATGATCAATCTTAAGTAATAAACCTTTAAGTTGAGCACTTTTACAGGGTTTTTGCAGTTTATAAGGTGATTCTTATTATCCTTTAAAATAATTTAAGAACAAATTACAGTACTTTCAGATATGATTACATTCCACTGCCCTCATCTGCTTCCTGAACATAAAGACTGAATATTATCCCAGCTTATCATTTTATCAGGCTTATCATTTCAGCAGGCACACTAACACTTTTTTAGATATTCATGGAAAAACTTTTTAAATTTTGTTTTCTGTTTTAAAATTTAGTCTTCAACTTTTTAATGAATTGCTTATATCTCTTATTCCTTACATACAAGCAGAAGAAAAGATATATAACATATAACCTATATAACCTATAATATAGTAGCCTCAGCACAATGTGACCTCATTCAGTGGTGATGACCAGGTGATGGCCTGATTTGTTTATTCACCCTTTCAAAAATTATTTTTATGTGCCATATAATAAAATAATAAAATAAGTTCTGATGATGGAGAAAAACAATAACATATACAAATTTCTTCCATAATTGGGTTCACTTTGTAATGGCAAAAGATATTGGGCAAATAAACAGACAAATAAATAAGTGTGTGAATAAAATATAATAGTATTATGAGATAAGGAGGGTAAGGAAGTAATGAGACTTTAATAGAGTGTTCAGGGGATTCCCCTCCAAAGAAGTGGTTATTACCACTTGATAATAATCCAGTTCTATAAAAAAACCTTGATTTCCAAATCAGGGAGTATGACAGCTGAGAAACTCAGAGGGAGTCTCCTGACTCGAGCACCTGGCACATAAAATGCTTGATATACAATGAAAAAATAAAACAACAAAATATTATAAAAAATCACTGAGTTGGCATATATAATATGTATGTTATACATAATCTATTTTACATATATAAAATATATTACACACCATATATATTTATCAAATATATAACATATACAGCAAATATGCATATATATATATATATATATAACCATTCTTCAAAATAGGGGGAAACGCTAGGAAGTATGCCAATATCAAAGTTAACTTATTCTGGTAATACTTTTAGATCTTCTTGTTAGATAATTAGTAGTATTTTATAAAACTTGGTAAAATGCATAGAGGTCTTCAAACTGTGATTAATTTTATGTGTAAGTTTAGTAATGACAATTTTATGGAAACCAAAGGATTAGTACTTTTTCGTGTATTTCTAGAGAGATGTACATTAGAGAAAACCAGGCTTTCCCAAGTGTACAGAAAATAATACTCATTTTTCATTGCTAGCAGGTGGAGAACATTTAAAGGAAAATAGCAAAATATAGAGAATTAGCATGAATAGCAGTTAAAGTCTTGAAAGTCCAGTAAAATATTAAACGGATTTCAAATGTTAAAATGTTTTTCTTCTAATTTGAACAAAAATTTTTTCAGAGATTCTGTATTTTTATTATAGACTTTACTGATAATACTTTATCTTAAATGTTACATTTTTTTTTCAAAATCACCAAAGCACCTTCATGAATGTAATCTAATTTTACAATCACAAGTATCTAAATGTATTCAGTAAACAGATATTTTATCTCCATTTTACTTTTGAGGGAATTAAGCTTTTTAAACCTAAAGTGACTGAGACAAATATAAATCGTTTGACTTTCTTCTTTGTGCCTCATTATATAATCTGTTTCAAAAATTATTTTAGAAGCTGAATCTATAAAGACTTTTGATAAAATGCAGTACATTTATTGGTGTACCCTTACTATATTATCATATTAATTTAATACCATTTTAAACATTTTTAACCTTTTATTTTTATACAACTAACATGACTGAAATAATCAGGTTAAGGTAAATGTAGTATATTTTTTTACTAAATTCCTTATAGAAAAGAAGTTTGCATTGTTGATTTGGTTTGTGTTTTCCTCTCAATACCAATAATTGCATTTGTACTGATAGAATCTAGTTTTCTTAATGTATTATATTAAAGAAATCATTTTACACAGTATTTCAGTTCACAAGCATTGGCAATAGGAATTAATTTACAAGATTGTTTGATATTATCTTGGAGATGACCCAAAGTATAATTTCAGAAAAGGAACCAACATTAGAGCCTCAGATTTACATTTCCAGTAAGATGAATAAGAATTTTTATATGCAACATTTTTCTCACTTAGTAATTGCCATAAAAGTGGAATTGTCATGTTCAATTTTCTTTTCTGTTATCTCTTTCATGAAAAAGATGTAGCATGAAATCATTCCACACTATTAAAAAGAGTGATTGAATTGGAATCATCCTTGAGTTTGATTTGCTAATCATCCCAGGTTGTTTCTTTCTTTTTTTCCTTTTTCTTTTCTTTTTTTTTTTTTTTATCCTGGAAGAGGTGCAGGAGAAAAATACTGAATGAAAATTGCCTTGCATACTCCATCAAACTTAATGCTACAATCTGATGACAATAATGTTCTTGGAATAGAGAATTTCATGTGGTTACATTGAGGGTTGAAAAGCAATGATTTGAACAAATATAAAGTGAATGTTGTAAGTTTATATATGCTCAAAAACTCTGTGACTGATCCCATCATAATGTTATGATTATTTAAATATTTCATATAGAATTATCAGCATATTTTCTGTGTGTACCTATATTTTAGGTACATAGATCATGAAACAGGGGTTGCTTCCAACTAGGCTATTTTACAGTCAAGGCCAGATTTAGCCATGTTGAATTATTTCTGATTTTTCATTTTCCATATTTAACATATACATTAAGTACTTACTATGTGTTAAACATTTATATATGTAATGATTATTTATGGCAGGTAAAATTTAAAAAATTTACAAAAAAGTCTAGATAGCTCTTCTACTTTAGCACTATAGATGTATAATATTTAAGTAAACTAATATACCGTTGATGTTTAACATGACATTTGCATTTTTTGGAAATAAAATATATTTTGTTTTGGAGTAGCTTAAGACACATTCTACTGTTCTACAGATGATACAGATAACCAAGACTGTCCTTGTTATTCAGTAAACTGAATTTAGAGCCTTTCCCAGTGGTTGACCTAGGACCTACATGAGTGTGTATAGTGGTTACCAAGAGCACTCTTCTTGTTTCATTGGACCAGGTGTTATCTTGCTTTTCCATGAACATCATTAAAAGCTGTTCTTAAGGTAGGGGATAGTACCTACACAAGACACAGAACACTAAACAATAATATATTTTTCTTTTGGAATTTAAGAATCACATTATCTCCATGTATTGATCAATATGTATTTCTAACTTACTGTTCAATCTTCTGTCAAATTTATCACCGCAGTTAAAAACAGCCATCATAAAGTTTAACTTTTGTTCATAATGATATAAGGAATGGATTTAACCATTCACCATAAACAATTATAAAACTGGACTAAATATATAAAATGTCTGTTTTTTGAAACTGGAAAAGAATCAGTGCAGGCTTGTTTTCCTTGTAAAGGATAAATATATAGGAGATCCCCACACTTACTGTCAATCTTTGCCAGAAAGCAATTTCTAAACCAAAGATGCAGGGAGGAGGGGAAACCCAAACAAGGCCTGAGGACCTCACTGAGTTTAGGATATGGAGATCAAAGGTTCAGAGAGAACGGTTTGGATCACAGTTCAGGAAAGCAGAGAACTAAGTAGAAAAGAGCTTCAGAAACATGACATATAATTGCTTAGAGCACAAATTAAAAACCAACAATAAAGTATTGTGCAGTTTATAAAATTTGTAGACTTAAATTGCATGCCAACAATAGCACAAAGAAGGGAAGGTATGTGGAAGTATACTGCTATAAGACTTTTGTATCAGAGGTAAGGTGATATAATTTGTGTTAAACTGTGATAAGTTAAAGATGAATATTATATGCCACAGAATAAGAAGTAGAAATTAAAATGAAGTATAGTTAATGGTTAATAGTAGAGATGAAACAGCCATAAGAATTGATAATTCATAAAAATGAAGAAGAAAATTAAAACAAAAAAACCATATCTTAGACACGCAAAAAACAAAAGGCAAAATGTTAGATTTAAATAAGGCTGTAATCAATATTACATTAAAAGTAAATTGTCCAAAAAAATCCAACTGAATTTGCCAGACTAGATAAATAAAACAATTATCTAATTTATGCTATTAATAAGAAACACACTTTAAATATAAAGATAAAAATTGCTTAAAAGTAAACCAAGAATATTATTTATCACAGAAGGGGTAAAAACAAGGATAAAAAGACTATAGTGGTATCAAGAAATGTGTATTCAGGAAAATATATATATACATTACCAGAGATAAAGAAGGATATTTATAACAATAAATGTGTTCATTTATTAGGAAGAAATAGCCATCCTAAAAGTGTTGCACTAAATAACAGAGTTCAAAATACATGAAGCAAGACCAACAGATCTGAAAAAAGAAATAGAGAAACTGGCAATTGTAGTTGAGTATTTCAATACTCCTCTTTCACTTATTGGTAGGGCAAGTGGGTAGAAAAACTAAGTATATAGAAAATTTAAACAATTTTATCAATTGAGTTGAATTACTAGATATTTAATGAACATTTCACACAAAACAACAGAATATACATTTTTTTAAGATTTTATTTATTTATTTGAAAGAGAGAGAGACAGCAAGAGAGGGAACACAAGCAGGGGGAGTGGGAGAGGGAGAAGCAGGCTCCCCGCTGAGCAGGGAGCCCTACATAGGGCTTGATCCCAGGACCCTGGGATCATGACCTGAGTCAAAGGCAGATGCCTAAGGACTAAGCCACCCAGGCAACCCAGAGTGTACATTTTTTATACTGCACATGGTATTTTCACTCTCATAGAACATATGTTGAGCCATTATTCAATAAAAGTCTCAATAAATTAAAAGAATACAGAATGTGCTTTCTAATCACAAGGGAATTAATTAGAAATCAGCAACATAAATTTACCTGACAAATTCTCATACATTTGGACATTAAACAATGCACTTCTCATGGAAAAAAAGGAAATCTATAGTGAAAATTAGGTAATATTTTGAGTTGAATAAAAATAAGAACATAACATATCAAAATTTCTAGGATACAACTACATGTGTTCAGAGGGAAATTCCTAGTTTTAAATTCTTATGTTAGAAGAGAAGACTATCAATAATCATAGCATCTACCTCAGAAAGTAGAAAAAGAAAAGCAAATTATCCCTAAAGATATCTGAAAAAATAACTAAGATGATAATACCAATAAATGATGTAGAAAATGGACAGCTAAAGAAGAAAAATATCAATGATCTGAACTGTTTTATTTTAAGATTTTAATTTATTTGAAAGAGAGTGAGGAGTATTCAGGAAAAGAGAGAAAGCACAAGCAGGGGGAGGGGAAGAGGGAGAAGCAGTTTCCCCACTGAGCAGGGAGGCCATGGGGGGCTGCATCCCAGGACCTTGAGATTATGACCTGAGCCGAACGCAGACACTTAAGTGACTGAGCCACCTAGGGGCCCCTGAAAAGCTATTTTTTAAAAAAAATTAATAAAATTGATAAACTATTAGCTAGTCTGATCAAGATAAAAACAAACAAGACACAAATAAATACCATTAAGAGTGAAAATATCACAATGGATCCTATACTTTAATAAGATCATAAGAATATTATGAACAACTTTATTCCAATAATTTTGACAATTCATATAGATGGACTCCTTGAAAGAAACAAACAAACAAAAAAACCAAAACTGACTTAAACAAGAACTGTGAATAGCTGTCTTGAAAAAATTGTATTTGTAATAAAATATCTCCACAAAGAAAATTCTGGGCCAAGATGGCTATGGTAATAAATTCTATAAAATATTTGAAGAAAAAAAATAATTCCACTCCCTTACAGTTTTAGAATAATAGAGAAAAAGGAAGTATTCTTTAACTTATGTTATAAAGCTCATATTACCATCGTACTAAATGAAGATATTCCAAGAAATGAAAAAGATGAACATAGATACAAATATCTCTAAGAAAATGTAAATAGGAATATATGTTAAGAATTAACATTTGAAAATCCTCAATACAATCCACAATAATTACAAAATAAAAGGGAATAAAGTCATATGATCATCTCAGTACATTACGAAACAGTACTTAAAAAAAAATCTAACACCACTTTTTCATAAACTAAGTTTAAAAAATAAACTTCTAAACACAGCAAGAATAGAAGGAAACTTCCTCAAACGGGTAAAGTTCTTATAGCTAGCATTACACATTTTGGTGAAATAGGAAGTGATTTTCTTCTGAGAGGAAAAACAAGAGAAAATATCTGCTCTCTGACCTTATAGTCAACATTAGATTTAAACAAAGCAAAACAAAACAAAAAACTAAAAACAGGGTGGTTGAGGAACTAAGATGATGGAGTAGTAGGAAGACCCTAGGTTTGCCTTGTCCCTCAAAAATAGCTAGATAAATATCAAATCATTACCCACAAAACTGATCTGAGAACCGACAGGAAAAGAAAAAAACTGCACAACTAGAGAACAAGAAGAGGCCACATCATGGAAGGTAAGACGTGCAGAGATGTGGTTTGGGGAAGAAACTGTATCTGGGTGCGGCAGAAGGGAGGGAGCCCTGGTCACAGAAAGAGGAGAGAGAGAGAGAGAGAGAAGAGCACACAGGGGATTGCACAAGAAAAACACTTCCTCAAGGCCATTGACTGGGAAAATGAGAGGGGTTGTTTTCTGTGAAATTTTACAACCAGTGGGGCTCAAAGATTGGAGTTTTAGAGATCTACCACATAGCTCCTGCAGAATCCTGGGGGGCACTGTGGTGCTTCTATGAAGAAGGAGGGCAGATAGCCCAGGAGTAGATGGAGCGATCTGAGGATCCCCTGGGACACACTGGAAGAAATGGTTTCCCCATCTTGGAGTGCATCTGGGAGAGATGGCATTGCCTCACTGGAGATAAAAGAGCCAGCAGGCACAATTTCCCTCCCCCACTCCTCAGCATAAACACAGAGACACCTGCTGAGGGCAGCTAACCTGGACACTGGCTTTTTGCTCTGCTTAACTCCAAACTCCATGCCTCTGCACTTTGGTGTGACTGCCCTTCTGGGACAAACCCGTATCAGTCCCAGCACTATAAAACCCTCCCCCAGAGGACCAGTGTGGGTCCCCACCACTCAAGGTCCCTAATGTTTTGAGTTTTAAAACTCAGCCAGCCTGCCTGGGATAGAGCCCAAGGTGAACGGCGCTGTCTGTGGGCAGATGACCTAGACACAGACAATGTGAAGGCTGCAATCTGAGGGATGCCTGGGACACACAAAGAGAGATTGTTTGCTCTTATAGGAGGGCTTCCTGGACAGTGGCAAGCCCAAACTTCTCTCTCCAGGGACTAGCAAGATGGCTGGCACCATTTTCCTACTCTACTCCTTAGCATAAACTAATTTCAGTAAGTAGCACACAGAGCCAACAGTGGTGGCCTAAACTGCTGACCCCAAGCCCTGCTCCCCTGTACTCTGCTTGTGCTGCTTTTCTCTGGCAAATGTGCCTGAGAACCAGTACAATGGGACCCTCCTCCAGAAGACCAGCACAAACCCATGCACACATCATGTTTACTGACCATAGAGTTCTGCAAAACTTCAGCTCTAGTGGAAGTAGCATCAGGTCTTTTAACAAGCAGACAAGAGCACACCTACTTAAAACTTGCCACACTATAGCCAAGGTCCAAACACTCCCCACTGCAGGCAAGGAGAAACTGCAAAGGACTGACCTAAGGGAAAGAGCAGCCAAAATACAGCACCAGAGTGCACACAACATACACCAGAGACACTTCCTGAAGCACGAGGCCCTGGAAAGTTTATGACACACTGGACTAGATAGACTCAACATATATATTCAGAACATTCCATCCTAAAGCAGCAGAAAACATATTCTTTTCAAGAGCACTTGGGACATTCTCCAGAATAGCTCACATACTAGATCATAAATCAGGCCTCAATAAGTACAAAGAGATTGAGGTCATACCATGCATATTTTCAGACCACAATGCTATGAAACTTGAATTCAAGCACAAGAAATATTTGGAAAGACCATAAATACATGGAGGCTAAAGAACATCTTACTAAAGAATGAATGGGTCAACCAGGAAATTAAAGAGGAAATAAAACAATACATAGAAACAAATGAAAATGAAAACATGACAGTCCAAAACCTTTGGGAATGCAGCAGAAGCCATCATAAGAGGGAAGTATATAGCAATACAGGCCTACCTGAAGAAGCAAGAAAAATCTCAAATATGCAAGCTAACCTTACACTAAAGGAGCTAAAAACAGAACAAATGAAGCCTAAAGCCAGCACAAGAAGGGAAATAATAACAATTAGAGCAGAAATAAATGATATAGAAACAAACAACAAAAAACACACAATAGAACAGATCAATGAAACAAGGAGCTCATTCTTTGAAAGAATTAATAAAACTGATAAATCCCTAGTCAGACTGATCAAAAAGGAAAGAGAAAAGACCCAAATAAATAACATCGTGTATGAGAAAGAAGAGATCACAACCAACACCACAGAAACACAAACAATTATGAGGCTTTTTAAAATAGAAGACTTGTTTCTTTGTTTATTTACTTATTTATTTATTTAAGAGAAAGAGAGAGAACAAATGGGGGTGGGGTGCCAAGGGAGAGAGAAAATCCTGAAGCAGACTACCCACTGACCCTGAGATCATGACCTAAGTTAAAATCAAGAGTTGGCTGCTTAACTGATTGAATCACATAGGCATCCCATTATGAAAAATTATACGCCAACAAATTAGGCAATCTGGAAGAAATGGATAAATTCCTAGAAACATATAAAGTACTGAACTTGAAACAGAAAGAACTAGAAAACTTGCACAGACCTATAACCAGCAAAGAAATTGAATCAGTAATCAAAAATCTCTCAACAAACAAAGTCTGGGGCCAGATGGCTTCCCAGGGGACTTCCACCAAACATTTAAAGAAAAGTTAATATCTATTCTTCTCAAACTATTCTAAAAAGAGAAATAGAAGGAAAACTTCCAAACTCATTCTATGAGGCCAGCATTAATACCAAAACCAGATGAAGACCCCACTAAAAAAGAGAATTACAGGTCAATATCTCTGATGAACATGGATGCAAAAATTCTCAACAAAACAGTAGCAAATTGAATCCAATACTACATTAAAAGAATCATTCACTACAATCAAGTGGGATTTATTCCTGGGCTGCAAAAGTCATTCAACAACCACAAATCAACACCACATGAAAATAAGAAAGGATAAGAACCATATGATCCTCTCAATAGATGCAGAAAAAGCATTTGACAAAGGACAGCATCTATTCTTGAAAAAAACCCTCAACAAAGTAGAGATATAACATATTTCAATATCATAAAGGCCATATACAAAAGACCCACAGCTAATAACATCCTCAATGGGGAAAAACTGAGAGCTTTTCCTCTATGGTCAAGCACAAGACAGGGATTTCCACTCTCACCATTGTCATTTAACATAGTCCAGGAAGCCCTATCCTCAGCAATCAGAATATAAAAATAAATAAAAGCATCCAAATCAGCAAGGAAGAAGTCAAACTTTCACTATTTGCAGATGACAGGACACTCTATGTGAAAATCCCAAAAGACTCCACCAAAAAATTATTAGAACCTGTACATGAATTCATCAAAGTCACAAGAAACAAAATCAATGTATAGAAATTCACTGCATATTCATACACCAATAATGAAGCAGCAGAAAGAAAAACCAAGGAATCAATCCCGTTTACAATTGCACAAAAAGCAATAAGATACCTAGGAATGAGCCTGATCAAAGAGGTAAAATATCCGTACACCCAAAACTATAGAACACGTGAAGAAATTGAAGATGACACAAAGAAATGGAAAAACGTTGCATACTTATGGATTGGAAGAACAAATAATGTTAAAATGTCTATACTACCCAAAGCAATCAACACATTTAATCTAATCTCTTTTAAAATACCACCAGCATTTTTCACACAGCTAGCACAAACAATCCTAACATTTGTATGGAACCACAGAAGACCCCGAATAGCCAAAGCAATCTTGAAAAAAAAAAAAAAAAAGCTGGAGGCATCACAATTCTGAACTTCAATCTAGACTACAAAGCTGTAGTGATCAACACAGTATGGTACTGGCAGAAAAACAGACGCACAGATCAATGGAAAAGAATACATCACCCAGAAATGGACCAACAATTATATGGTCAACTAATCTTTGACTAAGCAGAAAAGAATATCGAATGGAAAAAAGACAGTCTTCTCAAAATGGTGTTGGAAAAACTAGACAGCAACATGCAAAAGAATGAAAGTGAACTACTTTCTTCTATAATACATAAAATTAAATTCAAAATTGATGGAAGACCTAAATGTGTGACAGGAAACCATAAAAATCCTAGAGGAGAACGTAGGCAGCAAACTCTTTGACATCAGTCTAGAAACTTCTTACTGGATATGTCTCCTGAGGCAAGGGAAACAAAAGCAAAAATGAACTATTGGGACTTGATCAGGATAAAAGAAAACCTTCTTCACAGTGAAGGAAACAATCAACAAAACTAAAGGGCAACCTTTGGAATGGAAGAAGATATTTGCAAATTACATATATGATAAAAGGTTAGTATCCAAAATGTATAAAGAATTTATAAAACTCAATACCAAAAAATAAATAATCCAGTTTAAAAATGGGCAGAAGATATAAATAGACATTTTTCCAAAGAAGACATGCAGATGGCCAATAGACACAAGAAAAGATGCTCAATATAACTGATCATCAGGGAAATACAAATCAAAACTACAATGAGATATTACCTCACATCTGTTAGAATGGCTAAAATTAACAACACAAGAAACAGCAGATATTGGGGAGGATGCAGAAAAGGGAGGACCCTCTTTTACTGTTGGTGAGAACGCAAACTGGTACAGCTACTACTGTGGAAAACAGTATGGAGTTTCCCCAGAAAGTTAAAATTAGAACTACCTATGATCCAGCAATTGTACTACTAGGTGTGTACCCAAAAGATACAAAACTACTTATCTGAAGGGATACATCCACCCTTATGTTCATAACAGCATTATAAACAATAGGCAAATTATGGAAAGACTCCAAGTGTTCATTGACTGATGAATGGATACAGAAAAAGTGGTATATATACACAATGGAGTATTACTCAGCCATCAAAAAGAATGAAATCTTGCCATTTGCAATGATGTGGATGGAGCTAGGATGTATTACGCTAAGTGTAATCAATCACTGAGAGAAAGACAAAGATCATATGATTTCATTCATATGTGGAATTTAAGAGACAAAACAGATGAACATAGAGGGGAAAAAAGAGAGAGAATGGCAAACCAAGAACTACAGAGAACAAATTGAGAGTTGCTGGAGGGGAGCTGGGCAGGGGGATGGGTTAAATGGGTGATGGGAATTAAGGAAGGCACTTATGACTCCACTGGGTGTTATATATAAGTGATGTATCACTAAAGTCTACACCTAAAAGTAATATTACACTATATGTTTACTAACTGGAATTTAAATAAAAACTTAAAACTACAAAAAATAAAAATAAAAAATAATAGGAACCAAAGAAACAGAGATTGAAAGGAAGGAAGGACACTTTATTTGTAGAAACATGACTGTGTTCAAAGTAAATTCCAAAGAATATAGCATTAAAAATATACTGCTATCAAGTTTGCAGGATTCAGTGTCAATATTCAAAAATTCATTTATTTTTTGTACATTAACAATTAACAAATTGGAATTAAAACTTTAAAATAGTACTTGAAAGAGCCTCAACATCATGAATACTTAGGGATACATTTAACACAGTATGTGTGAGATCCTTACAGTGAAAACAACAAAACACTGGTGACAGGGATTATAGAAGTCTTGAATAATAAGATAGATGTGCCATTTTCCTAGGTTGGGCAGTCAGCAGCACACTCCTGTTATCAAACAAGAAAAGTTACTGTAAAAACAGAAATAATTCAAGGTCATTTAACACCAGATTTTCTTAAAATTGTAGCAAACTGACTCCAACATTATATAAAAAAGTAGAAAAAAAATTGACTCTGTTAGGCTTATCTCAGGAAGAAAAGAATGGTTTATTATTTAAATTACAGTTACAATGAAAAGCACACATAAAGAGTTTATGAAGAAAAATGATAATTTTAATAAACATAAGTAAATTTGACAAAATGCAGTATCAATTTATTAAACAACCCTATCTCAATAAAGTTGGAATAAAAAGGCACATTTTAGTGTGATATCATCCTAAATATGACATGATCATATTTATTCCCACCAACATGAGTAAAGAGTCGAGAGTCACTATATTATCACTTCTTTTTCACTTCCTATTGAGGGACCTGTACAGTAAAAAAATTTTTGAAAAAGCAAAAACATTGGCTAGAAGGATATTAAAATATTATTTGCAAAAGACTAATAGTATACATTTTTACGCTAAACAAAATTATTATAAATAATAGAAAAATTTGAAAAATGGCTGAACATATGATGCATATAGAAATGTCAATTGCAAATCTATACCTCTGAAATAAACTAAAAAAAAAATACCATTTAAAATAATACCAAAGAATATAAATTATTTCAAAATATATATAACAAGAGATTCTCAATGATTCTATGTAAAGAATTATTTAACATTTGGAGAAAATTAATAAAAATAATGAGAAAAAATTCTACATTTATGAATAAGAAAATAAATATTGCATTCAATTTTTTACAAATTTTCTGTTATTTCAACTCAATTTAAATTAAAACAATAACATAGTTTTTATAACACTTGATATAATATTTCAAAAACTTATATGAAAGAGGAGCAGGACTAGAATAACTAAGACACATCTGAATAGTAAGGAGCAAGGAATTGCATTATAAGATATCTAGATTTGTAAAACTACAGTAATTAACATACTTTGTAATTAGAATATACTATATTCATTACATGATTGAATAATTTACTTACCAAAGGGAATAGAGAGCCAGACAGAGACAATTTTTATATCTCTTTGAAATATGATGAATTAGCTTGGAAGATCAGTGAGGAAAATGGGATTTTTTTTGACAATGGGAAATTTTTAAAAATTAAATAAAGCAGAAAAATAATTATTTATATGAAATAAATTAAGTTGGATTCATTCCTCACACCACTATCAAAGTAAAATCCATATGAAATAAGAAGTAGAATATCAAAAGTATTATTTAAAAAATTTGATACAGTCAATTCATTTTATTTCTGAGCTTGGGATAGTGAAATATGTCTTAAATAAGGCAAAAATTGCCATTTATAAGCAAAAGACTGACAAATGGGATTGCATTAAAATGAAAAAGCCTCTAAATCAAAAGCCACTTTATAGAAATTGAGAGTACAAGTTACAAACTAGAGGAAGACATTTGCAATACATACAACCAATAAAGAAATATAAAGAACGCCTACAAATCAGTATGAAAATGACAAACAACCTAATATAAAAAATAAAAAATACATGAGAAAGTACTTTACAGAATAGGTAATATATATGGTTAGTGAAGATATGAAGGGGTATTCAATCATATTTATGATCAGATAAATGTAAATTGAAAACAGAATGGGATTCAATGTTACACATTTTCAAATAGCGAAAATCAAGTATGTCAATACCATGTACTCAAAAGAGCATGATTGGGGCGCCTGGGTGGCACAGCGGTTAAGCGCCTGCCTTCGGCTCAGGGCGTGATCCCGGCATTATGGGATCGAGCCCCACATCAGGCTCCTCTGCTATAAGCCTGCTTCTTCCTCTCCCGCTCCCCCTGCTTGTGTTCCTTCTCTCGCTGGCTGTCTCCATCTCTGTCAAATAAATAAATAAAATCTTTAAAAAAAAAAAAAGAGCATGATTCATCACAATCTCTTATAAATTGTTGTTGGAACTTTGCAGATATTGTATATGGCCATTTTGTATGTTTTAAAATATAATTTGACATAATCCTATAAAATTTAACATTTACCACCCCCCTTCATTATCCATGAATTTCACTTCTAGGACATACAAAAGAAAAACTACATATATATATATTCTAGGATACAAGGATATTAATAGCAGCACTGTTCAGAATAGCAAAAATGTGCCCATCAACAGGAGAATGGATAAATAAAGTCAATGGAATAGTACGCAGTGTTCACAGTAAATGATCTCCAGCTTATCTTGATAATAGAGATGAATCCTATTAATAGAACATTTAGTTTAAAAACCCCCAAGGACTGCATGAAGTATGATTCTATTTTCATAAAGTCAATATATCTTAGACTATATACTTAATAGAAATGTCTTCTATGTGACCAAACCAAATTTTTTAAAAAAGATAGTGATAAAGATAAGATTAAGAGAAGGGCTATCTTGGGTGGCGGGAAATAGGAGAATTGAGTAAGATTGTATCACATAAGAGGAAATTAATTATTGTCATTGTTTTATTTTTCATGTTGAGTGAGCAGTTTATAGTTATTTATATTCTTAAACACAAGCACGCACACACACACACACACACTGACACACACACACACCGACACACACACACTCATGAATGCAAGTGAACAATGCATTGGCCCATGATGAAATAATGTCATGAAGTAGATAAAGAATAATTCAGTTCTATGCACCTGAGGCATAGAGAGTAAAAACCAACACACACACACAAAATCTTTAGGATAACTTTGAAGCCTTTCTTTATATGGTCAGGCCGTCTAATACAGCCTCATTTTTTGCTAGTTAGTGGATAATACTACACAGCACCAAGCCACTTCTATCGTTCAGCTGTATAGCGTCCTGTTTTCATGACATGCCTTCAGCACCTATAAATGTTATTTCCTTCTCCTAACCTAGCCCATTTTATTTATTCTTCATAGTTCAGATCAGCTTCTGTTTTTTTTTTCTTTTAAGATTTTCTTTATTTATTTGAAAGAGCAAAAGAGAGAGATCACAGAGAGAGAGGGAGAAGCAGACTCACTGCTGAGTACAGAGCCTGATGTGGGACTTGATCCCAGGACCCTGAGATTATGACCTGAGCCAAAGACAGCCGCTTAACTGACTGAGCCACGCAGGTGCTCCTCCCCTTCTTTTTTAAAAGATTTTATCTATTTATTTTAGAGAGCTAAAGCAAGGGAGATCACAGAGGGAGAGGGAGAAGCAGACCAGCTTTTTTTTTTTTTTGAAGAATCCTCTTTGAATCTTCCAATGTTCACAAAAGATATCCAAATTTGTACTTCCATAACATACTCAGCTGTTTACATGTGAAGAATGGACTTTTCCTTCACTAGACCTGAGCGATTTAAAATCTAGAAGTGAATTTGGTTCGTCTACATGTTCTCAAACTAGGTGCTATACCTGGAATGTAAGCAGACACTCAATAAATATCTAATTAAATCAAGAGTAAGTTTCACAAATGGACCTGTTAATTGAAATGTGTTGGATTATATCCATTCTAACTACTGCTCGTTATAAGACTACCATCTCTGACCATCTCCACTGTTTAGCAATTTAGTAGAATAGAGAACTCCAGTAATTACAGCTCTAGCATTAGAGCTATACAACTACACTTAGAGAAGCAGAGTAAAGTTCAAGGTTGACATATCAGTTCCCCCCATGTTTTTACCCCATGGGTTTAACATCTGTTGGTGATCTTTGTTTAAACAATCTATTACATTGGGATTTCTCATTTTATTATTCCTTATATATTTATTAATTGTCACTCTTGAATAAAGAAGAACTTTCTTTTCCCTCCCTTCCTTCGTATTTTATTGAATATAAATATAGACTGATGGATCTTTTTTTAAAAAGATTTTATTTATTTATTTATTTATTTATTTATTTATTTATTTATTTGAAAGAAAGAGAGGAGAGCATGAAAGGGAGGAGTGTCAGAGGAAAAAGCAGACTCCCTGCCGAGTAGAGAGCCTGATGTGGTGCTCAATCCTGGGGCTCCGGGATCATGGCCTGAGCCGAAGGCAAACACTTAACTGACTGAGCCACTGGGGCACCCATAGACTGATGGATTTCTATTAAAACTGTTATTGAATATGTTATAATAAAATCATTATTATTTCATTACTATTGCTATTATTATTACTATTCTTATTTTGATGGTCATAATGTCCACCTTAGGCTAGTAGGAACCCTTTCAAACTGGCTACTTATCTTTCTGACATGACCTCATTAGTTATTGAGCACTTCATATATATATTTCATATTTACACTTTGGCTTCAGATACAACACCGAAGTTTTCTTTCTCTCTTCTCTTTCTACCTCAGTAAAAACTCTAGCTTCCAACATTATCAGTATATTCATTCATTTCATCTTTCACACAGTACAGATTAAATAATTTCAGAATCATAAAATTAATACCATGCTAACAACAAGACTACTAAGTTCAAAATTGTCTTGCACTTTTCGTTGCCCTTGGAATATGCTCCATTAAAGGTATACATAAAATCAAAATACAGTTTTCAAAATTACGTGAGTTATTTTTCCTCTGCATATTTATACAAATTTGCTATAAAGTGGTTATAAAGTTGAGATAGCATTTGTTTGTATTCAAGTTCAGCATTTGCTTTTGTGGGACACATTCTGGTCTTTTTTAATCATTATATGATCTTCTCTTTGTAACGAAATTATTATGTAATGTGTTATTAATACATTTTAAGTAAACCAAGTGTTCTTTTTGAGAACTGAATTATCATTATTCTTGAATATTTTGACATTTTTCTTAAAATTCTACCTTTATTTTTCTATGATTCTCTACGTAATATTTACTTTTCCTTTATCGGTCTGCATAATGTATTTTAGTTTTTCTTTTCTTCTATTGGATTGATTGATTAACCAATTGGCTAACTTTTTTCTCTAATTCTATGGAATTCCAATACACATTTGAATTTGAAATGTAAAAATAATGTCTTTCAAGAAATATAAGTTCCATCCTTGTATTGAATATAACCTTGCTTAATAACATGTATCTGTGTATATACACTTACGTAATATATATATTATATGCATGCACATATATATGTACATTTTATGTTCATATTTATATATAATACACATATATATGTATTACTTTATGCTTAGCTCTCTTTTGAGCTAAATATGTTACTTTTGAAGGTATTTATGACATTTAGGTATGCGGTTATGTTTTTCTTTTGAATCCTATTGTTAAAAGTAAAATGTTATTTTAATGATTTTGAGATACAAATTGCAAACACTATGAACATTTTCAAAGTGTTATTTGCTTTTTTTTTGCAACTAACTTATATATTTAAAGCATCATATTCTTAATTCACTGTTGATAGTGAAATACCGATATTCTCCCTCAAAGCCTCAAATTGTCTATTGGGAAAAAAAAATAATGATTTTCTTTATTTTCTGAATGATAGATTTGTGTGGATGTCTTTCATATTCATGTCAAAATTCACCCCATATATTCCTTCTGTTACTTTAAAGATCTGTATGACTTGGTAAAGCAGCATGTTACAAGACAGAAATATTAAAAAAACAAAATATCATGGTGTTGTTCAGGAAGTAAAAAAGGCACTGGTGTGTTATTAGGAGTATAGTTTGGGCTGGAATATTTACTTAATCTTACAGTTGTTTTACTTTGTCTTTGTCTACTGCCTTTCCCAAGAGAAGATTCTTTTATATGTGAAAACCCCATTGCTTGACAGGTTAGCAGAAATAAGGATTTTTTTATCACAGTATCACTGAAATATTTCTTTAAATCATCAAAAGATATCTTAAAGCCAATCTAAGTTTGTAAATATAACTCCATCTCCAAAATAAGCACATACAAGTGAGAAAAAATAAGTCAAATATTGCCAGTTCATATCGTATTTAAATCAGGGACTGTTGAATAGAACTCTAAAATGAATATACCCTCTTTTTTTAATACATGTGATGGTCTTTTGATGTATCAACCTGACTAAAAGCTACAGTCTCCACTGATTCAATCAAACCCTAATCTATGCATTGCTCTGGATGTATTTTGTAGATGTGATTAAAATACATGTCAGTTGATTTTAAGGAAGGGACATGAACCTGAGTAATATGAATGAATCTAATTCAGTCAGTTGAAAAACTTTAAAGGAAGAGCTGAGAATTTCCTGAATAAGGAAAAACACTGCTAATGTACAGTAGCTTCAGGTCATACCCAAGAGATCCAGCCTGATCTTCCCGTTGGTCTGCCCTATGGATTTTGAATAACTCCATAACCATATAAGCCATGATATAGCAATAAATCTGTTAAAATATATCTCCTACTGTTTCCTTGAAATACTTGCATTAAACTCTGAGTAATACAAATTTTAGTATTGAAAGTGATTCTGTATTTATTTTTCCTTTTTATTAGCAGTTGTTTTGAATTATCCATGTAACCACGCAATTTCATTGTATTTGGTATTTTGAAATCATCATGCACACCGATATTAAATTTTTAATTTTGAATAGATGATAAAGTGTCATTCCTCTCCTCACTTATGCTTCACATTGAAGATTAATATTTTCTTATCAAAGTAGTAAATTTTATCTGGTTTGGCAACAGTAAATCTAAATATAATTGCTAGACAATGTACCTGAAGTAATATCATTAGACCATTTGGAACAAAGGACATTCAGAAGAAGTAATGGACTTCATTTATAAAATCTAATTTTATGATGGAACAATTAGATTGCAGGTGCCTATTGAAAGCATGGACAGTTTATTCCTTTATTCAGTCAGTTTATAGTATTAAGGGCCCTATTATACTCTTGGTGCCTGGAAGGAAGGCAAAAAGGAGCTGAAGCAGTGTGGAGAAAATGACATAAAAAGATAACCTCAAGTTATATGAGATAAATTCCAAGAAACTTATAAAGTGGTATTTCTATAGAAAAGCAAAATGCTGTGCATGAGGGAAAAAAATTACCATAATTTCTGGTTGTGTTGCCAAAAATCACAGACCCTATATCTGTTCCTATAGAATTTGGGATCTCTGGTTACTTATTTAATTGCTGGTGTTTGAAATGGACTCTTGATGGAGAAATTAAAATCCTTTACAGATTTTTAAGTGCAACCATAGATCCAGAGAATTGTCAGGTAAGTGTATTATATATATTTATCCTTCAAGAAAGTGACAAGGAGTCTTAGAGAGAACAGAAAGAGGAGAGAAACAGAGTTTAGACAATACAGTGCATCCCTGATCTCTGTCCTTTATCTCCTGCTTTGGAACTCCAGGATGGATAAAAAGAGCCCCATAGTAGTACCACACCAACAGGAGAGAACTGTAAAGTGGTGTTGTGGTTGGTTAGGGAAAAAAAAAAAAAGCCCTAAGAAGGTCATGTGCCTTTCAAACCCTTACCCTCTGGCTTTCTTATGTACTAGAAGACGTGGTGAATACCCAATAAATTTGCACATGTCTGAATGGGGAACCAATGGCATGCAAACTTGAGAATCAGTATTCCTAGTAGTTACTCATCATGAAAAATAGAGATCTCATAGAAAAGAAAACGAACTATAACATATATATTGAAGTTTGATAGAGAAATCCACTTTGGAAAGGGTGGTTTCAAAAAAGACTAAACTACATGCAAAATTTCCTAAGAAATATGTTTGGTATCTATTTTAGTAATATGGAATCAATATATGATCAGCATGACAACACTCAAGGAAGAATTGTTGACTGAGAGTCGAAAATGATAAGAAAAGTGACAGAGTGAGAAGAAGAGAGAATGTTTTTTTCCTTGGTCCAGATCTGTTGCGATCTATAAAATAGGAGAATGGGAATTCCACTTTTAAATATTACCAAATTTTAATGGTACCACCTTTGGGAAGAAAACATGGTCTAATTAGATTGATGAATTAAAATAAAAGCCCATGGGAAAAATTCTGATTTCCATTTGAACTTTCTTACAACCAATAGAAGTTACAAATGCCATATATTGGATTATACCAGAAAAGGATCAGTGAGGCAACCAGAAATTACAGCCATTGAGATAGATGGAGACACAAGTGAAAAATTTACTGATCGTATTCTCACTTTGGGTTTTGATGGATGAGAGAATCAGAAATTAAGGATTTAGTCAAAACAGCTCCAAATTGAATTTATCAAATCCATGAGTTGCTGTTTGAAATTGAAAAGATGATCATTGAAAAATCCACACTTCTAAGAAGATTCTTGGAGGAATTATTGATTTAGATACTACACATGTAGTAATAGGTTGGGAATAGGAAAAAAATGAAGATAGGAAGCCTATTCTCCTGAAGCCAGATCTCTTCAGAACTCCTTTGCCTTATCATACTGCCTGGGCCATGGAGTCCTCCGAGGAGAGACACCCAGGAGACCTGACCCAGAGAGGCCTTGTGTATCTTCCCAATAAAGGGCCTTAAGGGTCTGGCTCCAACAACCTCCCCTATTTCACACCAAGAGTGTTGGAAGAGAGACAGCTGGTGGGGTCAGGGAGGGGGTGCTATTCACACAGGCTGGGAGTTGTTAGAGGCCGAGGGCAGGTGCAAGTCAGCCTTGGCTTCCAGGATCCCTGGAACTGGCCTGTACCTGGGTCTTGCAGACATACAATGGGCCACAGGTGGGAACTTCAAGGGACACACTAAGCTCCCAAGGTCTACCTTACTACTCCAAAATAGAGTTGCCAATTCCCCTGAAGGCAGAGTTTGTGGGGTATCAGAAGCCATTCAGGGCCTGACCAGGGTTACGGAAGATGAAAGAGACTTGGAAATCATGGTTGTCAAACGCCAAGACCCATAAGGATAACAGGGCCAAATGGGGTCTGATAGTAACAACCTTTCCAGCCTACTTGTTGATGGCACAGTGTAGGAAATTGCTGACCCTAGAAAATGAACCCAATTTAGTGTTGCATTTACCTGTCTCTGAGAAACAATCATACCCTCCTACCCTGTATTTATCTACACAAAGGAGAAGATAGATTTGTTTGCAATATAACATCAGCAGGACTGCTAAGTTTGGTGCATATCACCTACGCAAACACACACAGAGTTCCAGATTGTTGAATACTCTCTTCTAAGGGGAAACTCAGCTGTCATCCCTCCCTTTGGATCTCCTTTTCCTTTAGTAATTCAGAGAAGAAGGAAAATAAAAAACAAGGTTACCACCAGCCAATGCTGCTCCATGCAATGTCACCTTGTAGATGGTGTCCATGGACAAAGTTCCCCTTACCATCTCCAATGCATCCTAAGTGTGTGTGTGTGTGTGTGTGTGTGTGTGTGTGTGTGTGTGTATTTATTTTCCCAATAGTGTGCTGTAGTCTCTCCTTCAAAAGGTTGGATTTCTACAAACGCTTTCTTATTGATGGGTTTCTGCCTGAGTTAGCATTGTCCAGGTCTTCCCTGACCATGGCTGAGATGCAATGAAGTAGATTTTGCAGGGTATCTGCGTATTACCAGATGCACAGGTGTGCAAGATTCCTCCTGGGTTGCTTGGTATATGGTGCTGGGTCCCACAACTCCCACAGAAGCACTTTTGTCTATGGATAGGGCCTAATTAGTTATTAATAAAGGCTGACAAAGAAAAGGGTTATCTTACAATGCAATCACACTAATCTCCCTCCTCTCCATTTCATATTATTTTTCTTTATCTCATGTTTTCTGGAAGGAAATCTGAGCTAAGCTACAAGGAGATGTTTATTCTCAAAATGCAGTATAATTTATTAAAAACTTCTTTTTCCCTTCATTGGTCTGAGTATCTTGAACACTAGATCCATTGCTGTATAACTCCCAGTACTTTTATAAAAATTTAGACAATCACTTATTTACTCTTCCTACAATCTCTGCCACTAGGGAAATGTTACCTGCTATGACTGGATATGAAAGTTTTTCAGTCCCATTCCTTTTAAAGGTAATTTTAGAACTACCTACTTAGAAATGTAGAGTATATGTAGCCTATCTCATAATAATCATCAAATATACAAAATGAGTAAGTTATTCCAAACTCACCATTATTTGCATCTCTTCTGGCTCCATGATGCAGCAAAAATTCAGAGATTCACATATGTCGTGATTTGGGAATAGTGATGGTAGTGAGGGCAAAACATAAACTGAGTGGAATACATTTATGCTGAACCCCCAATTTTTTCATGAGTGATATGTATCTATTCCACCTGATTTTATGCAAATACAAGAAACTGACTCAATAATCACAGTTAAAATTGCATCCAATGTGCTATGTATCTTGCTAAGCTATTCCAATAATATTGCACTTGCAGTTTTCCAAACCGTATTTTACCCAGTCAGACTTAAAATATTGCTCTAGTCTGCCTTTATTTCTCTGAAGTGACACCTTGAAAGTGATGCCTTGTGTGTTATAGAAGATGGACTAAAAGCAGATTCAATAAACTGTCTGTCTAATTTATACCACACGCAGCATCATCTGGGGACAGTGTGCAATAAGGCAAAAAGGGAAGAAATAAATAGTGCTTCTGGCATTTCAGAGACTGTGCGAGGTTTTGAAGCCATAGGGACCATATTTTGTTTGCTGTTTGTACCTCAATCCCAAGAACTTGTCAAATTTTAAGTCTCCCCCACCCCATACAATGTGTACAACATCACAAAGTCATCTAGGAAATAACTGCTATTAAATTTTAGTTTGTTTTCTTGCCAATGTTTCAGAAGTGGGGTATTCTTAAATACTCAATGAATTTAGAAAACAACATAAAGTCTTCTTTTAACATAAGTGCTGTCCTCATGTTTTTTTTCCCAAGAAAAAAACCACCCGTTTGTCAGTCCTCCCTCCCCTTCAAGGGTATGTACATGATTCTAAATCCAAAGAAAATAATGGATGGGGAGGCCATGTATATTATAATACATGGTCATAAATAGTCAAAGGTGTGTTTTTTTAAAAGCATGTGTAAAACACATTGGATAGCAATTACAGATATTTTCTTGATCAATTAAGATGAAAATATGGTCAGGCCAATATTTAATTCAAATTTGTAATGCTCATAATGCCTTATAATGCATTGTCTCTGCTAGATAGTGATTGCTTACATTATCAAAGCAAATCTATTTTGATCTGCAAAACAATGTTTATGTCAATTTCATAGTATTTAGAGAAATAACTCGATACTATTCTGATATATTATACATCTAAGTAGAACTTAAGGAGGTAATAAAACTAAGTGGTTTAGTATTTCAATCATTTGAAATCTTGAAAATGATTAATTACACCAACATGCTCAAAAATAATAAAGAAAATGAATAATAAACTCATTCTAAAAATATATAAATGTTATTGATTGTATGTGTTCTTTATCAAAATCAGAAGCTATATTTTAAGGTCCACATAACCTCACCAAATATTTTTAATCTTTAACCATAGTCTTGTTTTTCCATCCAGGTTAAAAAAATGGCCCATACATAAGGAGTGTATTTCTTGGTATTTCAAATTGATTGAGGATTTACATTGGATCATAAATTTGACCTTTCTTTTTTGGATGAGAAATGCTTTATGATTCTCGTATTCACCTTCTGACACTTAAGCTGTAGCTGTAAAATGGAATAGAACTATTGCCCTCAGGTAAATGTCATATTCTGTGACCACAATTTCTGGAAGTTATAAAGATGCTGCAGGGGAACATTGCAAAAAGTTAAGGAATACATTTATTTATAGAATCAGCTTAAATAATGGTTTAATATAAGGTATTTTGTAGTGGATATGACAACTGAAGATAAACATACTCCTTGCATATTTTATGTATTGTAAATGTTTAAATATCTTAAATATTTATCATCATCTTTAGAGAGGGAAAATGGTTATTCTATAAATGTGCTCCACATGAAATTCATTTAGAAATTGTTTTGAAAATGTTAATTTTAATTCATATTTATTCATTATTTTTTGAGATTAGCAAGTATTTGAACATTTTTTATGCTTAGAAAGTCAAGAACTCATTACATTTAACAGATAATAATCTAACTACTAATCTATTTTTTGGTGAACTAATGTTTAGAAGGAAGATTGATTTCTAAAACTACCAAAAGTTATTTTCTAAGACTTTATTTTCTACAGCAGTTTTAGGTTCATAGTAAAATTGAGGGAAAGGTACAAAGAATTCCCATACTGCCCTGCCCCCACACACATATAGTTCCCCCATTATCAACACCCCTGTCAGAGAAGTACATTTATGATAATTGACAAACCTACATTAACATTCCATTATCACCCCAAGTCCACAGTTTATATTAGGGTTCACTTTTGGTGCTATATAATCTATTGGTTTAGACAAATTTATAATGATACACCCATCATTATGGTATCATAAAGAGTATTTTCACTGCTCTAAAAATCCTTTATAAAACCTTTAAAATCTTTTAAAGATTGTTATTGCTTACTAAATATAAAATATTTTATATAAGAAAAAATTTGAGCAAGGTCTTAATCAACGAACATCATAACATTAGCTGGTTTTGATAATATAATCTTCTTCCACTCTGGTACAATTGAACTAGCTTTCCCTGAGTTTGCTGGTAAATGTGGAAGCTAGGAATGTTCAAGTAGAATAGTTGATTGCTACAGAAGCTAGGGTTAAAGCCTATAGAAAGTTTTGGGCTCTTCATAGTACTTCTTTGTGATCTGAGGATCTGTCTCTCACCACCTCTAACCAATAAAGCATAGTGTTGTTGCTTCCCTCCACCCCTTAAATCTTCCTCAACTTCATTTTTAGTGAACTCTAACTTAGGAATATATGCAGTAAGGAGTTCTGAGAAATATGGTCTCAGTGTAACTAAACTGAAATAGAACAACTGGAACAAATGCATTAAAATATGAAGCTCACCATTCAATACTCCCTTTGCCCCCAGTTCCTATTTCTGGACAAGTTCCCTCTTCATGAGGCAGAGCAAATCTTTCTACCCAGAAGCTCTGAACTTAGTGTCCAAGATTCCTTTAAAGATACAACAGGGGGTTATGAATCATCCACCAGCAGTTTGAATCAGAGCCCAGGGACATGAAGAACTAAGGGTTGAGTAACTAGTTCTAGTTGAAATTGGTAGGGAGGAGGGGGTAGAGTATAGCAGTGGAAACTGTATTAATTTTCTGGGCAGCAATAGCAGTGATTATATCAGCAACTTTTATTGTCAAAAGTGCCTTATTGTTGGCAGTAGAAATACAATTTGTTGTGTCTTTATCCAGTTCATACTCTACTCTCACTCAAAGATTAAAGTTTCATTCTATGGACATCACATAGATAATAAGGGCTATACAATATCTTTTCTTCTGTGATTATTTCTAACTTATTTGTTTTTAAATTCTTCTAAATCCTAAACTCCAAAACTGCCATTTTTAGAATTTTCATTAAAGTATAACATGAATCCAAAAAAAATAAATAAAAGTATCTTTAAGAGCTCAAATCTTTTCCTCATCTGCAACCTGTACATAGATCAGGAAGAATAGAGGCCCATACAGTGCCCCCTGTAGTGTGTTCCACTAAAGGATAACTGCTGTCCAGACTTCTCTTCCAGTTTTTCTTTTATCTTTATATCAATGAAATAATACAGTATGTGAGCTTCAGTATCTGCCCTCTTTTGCTCAACATCATATTTGTAAGTTATCCAAATTTTTGAGGGGTTGTAGTTAACTTATTTTCTTTGTTGATTGGATAAATGTATATTGCATAATTAATCGGGTAAACATATATTGCAATCATTTATCCACACTCCTCTTGATGAGCATTGGGTAATTTCCAGGTTCTTGCTATTATAAATTTATGAACATTCTAGTGCATGTCTTTGGTGAAAAAAAATATACATATTCTATAGAGTATTTTCTTAGGAGTAGAATAGGGAGGTCCTAGGATATACATACATTGAGCTGTAGTTATTAATACCAAATAACTTTCAAAATTGATTTGTAGGTGTTCCATTTACGTAAGTTAGGTAAAGTTGATTAATTACATTCTTCAAATGCACCGTATCCTTATGTTTTGTCTGTTCTATTAGCTATTAAGAAAGGTATGTGGGTGATACCCACTGCCTGTTAAGTTCTGTCTGTTTTTGCATTTCATAGATTACATGCTTAAAGATGTAGAATAGTGATTTTTTCACAGAGAATTGGTTCTATTACCATTATGACATTTCTTCATTATCTCTAGGATGCCTCTCTTTTTAATGTATACTGTCAGAAGCTTAACTGAATTCAAAAGAACTGAGCTGCCAGGTATTAGAGTGTCCCATTAAGACAGCAAACCGATATGAAAGTAACCATCAAGACTTTAATCACTCACTTTGATAGTATATATAAGAAAGAGGTGAAACCAGAGAAATACCTGATTACCTCTCTTCTCCACACTGAATGACACAGGTAAGGGCCATGTCACTGCAAAGGAAGCCCTGAACAAAAGGCTTCTGCAGTTTTATGGACCTGTGGACTGGGGAAAGGAGGAAGGTCTAAGAGAGAAAAAGTACTGACTAACTGAGTCAGAGTGGAGAAGTATCTTCAAGACTACCCCCTCGCCAATAAAGAGATCTCAGCAGAGGCACCTGAGGTAGGCCTCAGCCAAAGGCCCCAAATGAAGAGGTCTCCAAATGAAGGCAGTTGGCCTAGGAATGCAGCTATGTGTAAGAGCATGGCTTACCAGGAGGACCTGAGTCCCAACTCCAGTGCACTTCAGAGACCAAGATGCATCCACTATGCACCAAATTGAGGTTCTCATCTAGGGAACTTATTGATGTCAAATTGTGGAGCCTGACCTGTGCCCCCATACAACCCACAATTTAGATGGCTGGTTCAAAGAAGGATGAAAATATTACATTAAAAATAATAATCCCTGTGGTTCTCATCACAGATGCAGTTGGTTGATAGACCACATTCTGTTATGCCATTAAAATCTGCCTAAACTTTGAGGTATAACACATGACATTTAGAGATCTTAATAAAGTTTTGCAGCAAACAGTGAGATAAGATTAAAGTAGGATAAAATTTTCAATTTCTGGTGCTCCATCTTGCCCCCCAGATCACAATAAGTAAAAGAAGTACCTCAGGAGCTCAAAATTCAACTGAAATTTGTGTTCTTTATAAGTCAATCTCTTCTAGAAGGTAAATTAATCTCATATTACCAGATTTTGCCTTGATTTACCAGATTTTCTCCCTCCCTCTCTCTTTTAATCTCTCTCCTTTCACTATTAGACCACCTCTACTAAACAAGAGGAGTGTATTGTTACATAGATAAGTGATGCATCATAGGTAGAAAGATGATAGGTAGATGACAGATAGAAAGATGATATGAAAAAAGTTAAGTAGGAAATAACTAACAAATCTTTATAAATATGGGGTGACAGTTTATTCAATGGTAACTTATAAGTATGTAGGAAAAAATGAAATATGTGTTACATTTAGAACTACACAATTATAAATTTAAAAGCACTATTAATCATAATATTGCCAAGGTTCCTTAGGCTCTGTGTAAAACTTTTCAACATTATGCTAATTTTTGAGTTACTTCAGAACCACAAATAAAACCTGAAGAATACATAAGAAATAGATGTTTGCCACTGACAGAAAATATTACTTCTTTGCATTTCAATATCTGAGATGCAGAGCTTTCAAGTGGATTAATTTGTTTTTGCTCTTACCTACACCCTTCTGCTATTCAAATGTCTCCTCAATCCAAAGCAATGTTTGACTTTAAAGTTGGCATTTACGCAAACCACAAACATTAATAGTGTTCAGAAATAGTTGTTTTTTTGTTTGAAGCACTGATCTCTGTTAGCCTTTATGGCTGATGTTTAGGGTTATGGGTTACACTGTGCCAGGAGTAAGCATTAGATTCTAAGTAAGGAAGTTGTTATAGGTTTTTCCAAAATATCATGTTGGTTTTTTTTTTTTTTTCATACTAGGGTCTTCTAATATGTGGTGTTATTAAAGGATATCTAATATCTGGTGTTACCTGCTTCTGCCTGGGAACAAGAGAGATACTTAGTGAAGCAACCTCCAAATCTCTCTACATTACAACAATTATGCATTTCTTTCCTTTAATCCTGCTTTCTGTGGCCTTTACATTCCAGGCTGAAAGAACAGGCCCTATCTCAGATATTTATTCTCAGAGTAATGGGGGAAAAAATAGAAGAAAGACATGTCCAATGAAACTTTGGTTGCACGTGTCCGTTTCTTTCTCCTTCCATTTGCAAACAATTCACATGTCCATGCCTGAGGTCAAATGTGGAGCGTATGTGCTTTCTCCTCATAGAAAGGGTCAGTAGATAATTGAGGGAAATAATACAAAAAAAAAATCCATTTACTGTTCAAGGCCACGTGGATTGTTTCCATATTTCAATCATGGATAATTGTTCTATGTAAAATTAGAAGTTACGTTATGGGTGCCTGGGTGGCTCAGTTGGTTGAGTGACTGGCTCTTAGTTTCAGCTCAGGTCATCGTCTTAGGGTAATGGGATTGAGCCCCACATAGGATTCTGCACTGAGTGGGCAGTCTGCTTGAGATTCTCGTTCTCCCTCTGCCCCTCCTGCTCACACACACACACACACACACACACACACACTCTCTCTCTCTCTCTCGAATAAAAATTTTTTTAAAAGAAGTCATTCTATGCTTCTTTTGTTGCATATCTACATATCTTGAGGATGCAAATCTTTAATTCTAATAGTTGATGTCAAATAAATTTGCAAAGTTGTACCAACTCACTGCTCACTGACAATATATGATATTTGACAAAGTTTTCCATTCTTGTCAGGACTTTCCAGAAGATGAGTGCATACACTTTAATGAGGCAAAAGAAAATAATTCTTAATATATACTCATATAAGGATGAGATTATCCTTTAAAATATCCTAGTAAAATAAAAGCATTTTCAAGAAAGAAAAACTTAGTTTAAGAACACCCTTATGTAAAAATGTCTAATAATTGGTTAGACTTAATTTAGATGGAAACTGAGGCAGTCTGTGCAGGGAAGGCAGAATATAAGGGTTAAGAGGCAAATTATTAATAGACATAGTGGCAACATGTAGGAATTTCTTCTATGTTTTATTTTCCCATTTAAATACATACCATGGCCATTTTCTGGGAAAAAAATAAGCAAGAAAAGGAAGAGTGAAATAATAATTTAGAAAAGTGACAAAATGACTGCTCTTAGGAAAAGTTGTATGGTGCTGTATTGGGCTGAATAATCCCACAGGAGTCCATATTCCCCAGTACCTGTGAATGTCACCTTATTTGGAAATAGTTCCCCCCACACACAGATTTAATCAAGTTAAAATAAGGTCATCCTTGATTAGGAAGGCATTTAATGCAATAAGGCTATACTCCTTATAAGAAGAGGGGAAACTTGGGGCATTTGGGTGGTTCAGTGAGTTAAGCGTCTGCCTTCAGTTCAGGTTATAATCCCAGGGTCTTGGGATGGAGCCTCACATTGGGCAGGGAAGCCTGCTTTTCCCTCTCCCTCTGTCTGCTGCTCCCCCGATTTTTCTCGCTCTCTCTCAGATAAATAAATAAAATCTTTTTTTAAAAGGAGAAGAAGAGTGAAACTTAGACAAAGAGACATAAAGAAAAGCATCATATGATGATGGAGGCAGAGACTGGATTTATGTTACTATGGAGCCAAGGAATTTCAGAATTGCCAGCAACTACCAGAAGCCAGGAAATAGGTATGGAACACATTCTCTCTCTAGCCCCCCCAAAAAAATCAACTCTGAAAATACCTTGATTTTGGAATACCTGACTCCAAAACTGTGAAAGAATGAATTTTTATTGTTTTAAGCCACCAAGTCTGTGGTAGTTTGTTAGGCTAAGAAGCATTCATGATATATTTGGTCATCATAATTATGTGATTTCTTATTACTACATATAGCTAGACAGAGTAAATGGAGATTTAGACTTATCCAGGGTTGGAGTTTGCCAGTTTAGTTCAAAACAGAAAGTGAAATGCAAATCAATTGTTGAAATATGCAAGGTTGTGAATATTATGATTGCCAATAGAATCTAATGGTGGCAAAGTAATTTTAGACATGCGTAGATTGAGAAAAAGATGGTGATTATAGAATCATTAGATTTTAGGTGCTAGACTTAAAACATTGGAATTGGAATTTTATAAAAGTGAAATAGGAAAATTTACAGTAAAGTTACTTAAATTGAAATTATGGAAGGTGGGGCATATTTATTCTCTTTGCCTCTCCTGATCTATTTTCTGTTCTTCATGCTTATCTCTTCCCCAGGAGACTCACCTCTATGGACCATACACACCACACTCTATGAAGACAGATTAGGTTCATCCAATGGGTAATCCAAACATAAAATCACAGCAGAGGGGAGAAAATATCATGATATCTCTTCTACAGACTATTTCTCTGTGAGATCTTTTAGACTGTCTCCGTTCCTCAATCTAAGACCACTGCTTCTCTTTAGATAGTCTTCTTTACATATTAACCTTTCAGTTTGGATTCATCCCTAGGGACATAGGAATAATATAACTCTATTTCTACTAACCTCATGTTATTGCATTATGATGAAGGTTCCTCTATTCCCTTCCCATATCTTTTCAAATAACCATCTAATAAATAAATCTCCCATGAATTATGTTAAATTTAATGGGCCTTATGCCTGTCAGGACACTGACGGATATAAAGAGTAGATTTTTACTGCCAAGGACAAAGTCTTAGGAGCAAATAATTAAAAAAAAAAAAAAGTAAGGTAAAGATCATTGGTGGGCAGAAGTTTTAGGAACTGCGTAGACAGCGTGTTGAGAAGAAAAATCTATGTAGTTATTGAACCACCAAGAAATATAGCTGTGAAAAATATTAAGAATTTATGGGGAATGAAATGAATGCCAAGGATGTATATAGTAAGAAAACATGGTCAGTGATATCATTTAAGGCAAAAGTGTTAATGTCTGGAAGCAGCAATAAGAATCAAGGACAGCACCTAGCTGACCCTGTCATAGATCAATGTGAGAGAGAAGAGTCATGCTTTATTATTTTTTTATTGTTTAACCAAATCTTTATTTTTGAGCAGTTAAGATTATTTTTCATATGCAAATAAACATTCTTGTAATTACAATATTGTACCTAATTATTTATTTGGTATAAATTCCCAGAAATGAGAATTTATTGAAACTTCTGTATCAAACAGAAACCATTTCTAAAGCTTTTTGATCATATATACCACCAAAAGGCAAAGCAGGAAGGACTGTAGAGTATATAGATCTGCATGGGTAATAGAAGATCTGCATTTCTTAATAGAAGAGAAATAATATCACAGTCTTAATCTGTACAGACAGCTTGATTTTTTGTTTTGTTTTGTTTTTCTTGCAACAATTTGTACAAATTATTTTTTGTACTCTAATCCCTATTACCTATTTCTACCATCCCCCACCCACCTCCTTTCTAGTAACCATAAATGTATTCTCTATAGTTAAGAACCTCTTTCTTGGTTTGTCTCTCTCTCTGTTTATTTTCCTTTGCTCATTTGTTTTGTTTCTTATATTCCACATATGAGTGAGATCATATGGTATTTGTCTTTCTCTGACTGACTTGTTCAGCGTAATACTCTCTAGCTCCATCCATGTTGTTGCAAATAACAAGATTTTGTTATTTTTTGTAGTTGAGTAATATTCCTATATTTTCTTTATCTATTCATCTATCTTTATCCATTCATCTATATATGTGTATATATATATATATCACATTTTCTTTATCCATTCATCTATCTTTATCCATTCATCTATCTTTATCCATATATATATATATTTATCCATTCATCTATCTTTATCCATTTATCTATATACGTGTGTGTGTATGTGTGTGTGCATATATATATATGTGTGTGTATATATATATAGCTATATCTATCTATCTATCTATCTATAGATATATAGATATCTCACATTTTCTTTATCCATTCATCTATCAATGGACATTTGGGAAAAGAGCCATGCTTTAGAAGGCTTCTGAGAAATACATTTCTTCAGAGAAAGCCAGGTTCAGAAAAAGTAGTAACATTTAATTAATACTTTACAGTTCAACTAAAGTATTTCAAAAATTGGAAGTGGTGCTATGTTGTCATGGTAGAACATGTACACCTTTATCTTACTTGAATTAACATTTTTATGTAAGGGTTAACAAATTATGTCAAATATCTAGTGGAGTACCTGGCACATGTTAAGCAAGAGATAAATAATTGTTCATTGTTGAATAAAGTTCCAAAAAGTCTACTGAAAAACATCAAAATACACAGGAATGACATTAATAAGAAATTTGAGTCATCAGAAGAAAGGAACACAGTTATTTGTAATCGCATAAATAGTAAAACATACTACTTTTAAGTGGAAGGACTGAATGTACTTCAACTTATATGTTTAATAAATTCAAATCAAAACCTAAAAGAGTTATTTTGAAATACCAGAAATGCTTTTTAGAGTTTACCTTTGAAAGAAAATCATAAAGGGAATAAGAAGAGCAATAGGAACTGAGTATTTTTTAACAAAATAAAAACAAGTCATACTTTGAATATATAATGCTTCTAAAATTCATTTAAACAAGAAAATCCAATGACACATGATTTTAAGAATTACAAAAAAGGTCAATAAAGGCATATAAAAACAAACAAGGAGTCACAGATATAAGCCAAAGATTACTTCAATATAAGAGCATAAAATTAAGATTTATAGCTCTTTAAATTTTCAATTGACTAAAAGGTCTTTAATAAATATTTTGTAGAAGACGGTGTATGATTATAACAATCAGAATAACCACAAATTTAGAAGGAATGTCATTTCATGGGCACAGAGATTTCTTCCCTGAAACTAAGAGCAAATGCCGAACTGCTTTTGGGCAAGTCCAATTTTTTCACTATACACAACTGGAATAATTTATTATTTCAATAATTTTCTATTAACAAACTTTACATGTTAAAAATACAGATTGTTAATAAGGTTAGTGACAAATGGTTTTATAAATGTTAAGTATGCTTTGAATGATTCCAAAATGTTTCATTACTCATCCTACATACATGGTTGTAACAAGTACTGATATAAAATTCTAAAACTTGCACATCATGGATGAAGCACTAAATGTTATATAAACGTATTATTTAACAAAATACCTTGTAAGTTAAGTTTTTTTTCTATAATATTTATAATATTTCGATTGCTATTCCAGAATACTTTCTACCAAGTTACATTTCCTCCTATGTTTGCAGGTAGTTTCTGTGCTAGTCAACTGTTTTTACCACAGTGCTGTTTTCATCACCTCAACACTTATTTGCATAAAACATAAGTGTTTATACCTTACAAGTATGCAGACTAGAAACAGAAGATTTGCTTCAAAATTCAGGTCTGCAGATGAGTCAGAGGGATTTTTCTTTGCATGTCCTATCCTGGTGTCCAGGTTGGAGGGGCCGCATAACCCGAGAGAATGTTCTCTTGACATAGTAAGAAACTCCCACAGAGATGAACATAAACTTTTAAAGAGTCTTAATGCTTAGTCCTAAAACTAACACAGTCTCACTTCTATCTTATCCCGTCAGCCAGAGCTAGTCACATGAAGAAGCCCCAAATCAATGAGCTAGGGAAGTATTCTCTTCCCCAGAGGGAGAAGAGGTGAGAGAAAATGAAATTTTGATTAAAATAATGTTATCAGCCACAGTTGCTCATAAATTATAATTACCTGAGTTTGACTGAGAATTAGGGAGAAACCAACTTATCTTTCTAAAAAAATAAGGAGGTGAGTTTTTCAATGATCAAATTAAATGAACATAGATAATATATGTGCTTAAATAATGAAATTTGTTTCAAGTAGCAGCATGAAAAATCTTATTATTTTAAAGTAATATATATTAGTAAATATACTTTGTATTTTTATTGTTGGAGATAGGATAAATTAGAGATTTTAAGGGAAAACAATATAGGGGAAAGAATTAGAAAAATTTCAGTGCAAATTGGAGAAATTCAAGTAATCAAACTAATCATACTTAACTATGAATGAAAAAATGGGGGCTCCCATTACGTAACATTATTGACAAATCCTACAATAATTGCACACACGTTTTTCAAAATTATTTCTACTTATTAAATATCTAACAAAGAATGACAATTGTGATATCCCTGGCTTTCATTTGAGGACACAAATCTGATTCTATACTTTCAAGTTGATTTTCTATAGAATTTGTTCAACCATGAAAGACGCCAGTTTACTATTCATAGCATATGCCCATGGCTGCAACATCTCTTAGTCCTGACAGGTCTGAAAATATAAGGCCATTGACAGAAAAATCTATCTCATTAGCCTCTCCATTTATATGAAGATTGTTAAGCATTTGGGTTATAATAGTTTCATCATACAGATGGGATAACAATCAAATATTAGAATGTGGCCCTCTCTTTTCTGAAACATCTATTACATTTTCATTAAACATTTCCTGTGGCATTCTTTGTCTAATTCAGCTCCATATCTTCTTCCTTGAACTCACTTTTCTTATGCTGTTTGCATTATAGTACAAATATTAAAAACAGATAAGCTTTATCAACTCTGAATCCAAACAATTATAATTTCAGAGTCAAATACATGGCTCCGTTTTCCAAAATATCAACTACATAGTTGGTCAATAGGCCTAAAGGATTAAACCATAGATAATGAGACTCATGTTCCTTTCTCCATTCTTAAGTCTTAGTTTCTTACAGATTGTCTATATGCAGATATTTTCAGTAAAATTATATAAAGACTGTCATTGCATTATTATGCAGTTATGCTTGTTTTGTGTCTCCCACAGATTTTGACAATTGTGCAGTGTCTTCTGAATTTGCTGACTCCATTTCCTATGCCATGCCCTCTATCCATCCAAAAGATCATCCCTCTTAAGTTTTTTTAATTAATTATATCAATTCAACAGAGGTAAACATAATAATAGTTAACCATTGTGAAAGCTTACTGTGTGCCTGGTATACTTCCAAAGGCTTTACATGTATTAATAATTAACAGCTGCCAAAGCCTAGTGGGATACACATGATCATTTTCTCCATTTTATTGAAGAAATTGAGGAATAGAATATCTGTCACTTACCTGAGGTTGGACAAGTGTTCAGTGACAAAGCTGGATGGTTATTTACCATTTTCTTAATACTTTTAACTAATTTGAAATGGAGAGCAAGGGTGAGTTTATAGAGGTTAAGGAGTCAGGGATGATATGGTAGCACATATTAAATAATCACTGTTTACATGTTAAAATAAATGTTTATGTATATGTGTCCATATACATAAGTGTTTTATATGGAAATGACCCATTTGCAGTATTTGGATATTTATAAAATATATTTATAACATGTTTCATACTTTTAAAAATCTACAACAGACGGACTAATCTCAGATATAGAGCTTCTTTAGAGATTTCTAAGTATTTTCCAGTGTCTAAACCTCAGTTTGGTGTCATATACTGCATGGTAGTAAAGTATTCAAACATTTTCATCTTCAAAAAAGTGCTTTTCAATCAGCAGTTCTCTTGAAATTGGCTAGCATTTCTTGGGCATTCAGGAGTTTTATTATCTTCTCAATATCAGTTCATTATATACTTTTGTAAATATTGTTACTTTATGGAGAAGTACACATTCCTGTTATATTAGATTATATAATAAAAGAAGTTTAATCCTCACATATCGTTAAGTGTAGGGAAAATAAATTTTTCAGAGGAAAAAGAAAGTAAAAATACGACTCTCTTCAACAATGTTAGATGATTCAGAATATCCTATTGTTATGTCATAAAAAGCCTTGAAGAGAGATGACGATGTGAACATATACTGTGAGCTAATACTCCCTCACTTTTAAAATAGCCTTCACTCTTACATATCCCTTGAAATAATAAGTGGGGCATAAAAATATGAATAACAAAAACATCTATCACTGCTGCAAATTTAGAACAGAAACAGTTCAGAAATATCAAATACATTCTCTTAGATATAGCAGAAAGATGACCCAAATAATATTCCAAAGTCCAATTCATAACTTCCTTTTAATAAGAACTTACAATGACTCAAAAATAAAAGAGTAGGGAAGGTATGCTGAACCCAACCAATAGCCATTAATGTGGCATTTTTGGGAGGTACAAAAAATAACAGATATCTTCAATAGAAAAAGTAATATCTCCTTATGCACGTGTCTTTAGATCAATTCCTGATCAGTGGAAGCCTGACCCGGGAACTGATCCTAGGAACAGCAGATCATGACCTGAGCCAAAGGCAGTCGCTTAACCAACTGAGCCACCCAGGCGCCCAAGAATAGATTATTTTATGCCAGATATCTGAAGATTTTTTTCTTCTTATAAATTAAAAAATATTTTCTCAGTAATGCTTAGAAATTTTTTGGTAAGATGGAGGCTTATTTATTTATTTATTTATTTAGAGTGCACAAGCAGGGGGGGAACTGATGGGGAGGAAGAGGGAGAGAGAAAATCCCAAGCAGATTCCCTGCTGAGCATGGAGCTGACCAGGGGTTCCATCTCATGACCCTGAGATCATGACCTGAGCAGAAACCAAGAGTCAGACATTTAACCGACTGAGCCATCCAGGAAACCCTGTAATGCGTAGAATTTTTGAAGAAGCCCTGACCGATGTAGATATAAAATTTGCTAAAGTTCATACCATTTTTGTACATTCTGAAGCATTAAACAAGGTTGGTTGGTTGTATATTTGGTACATCATACTTGTAGGTACTCACTATAAATGATTAGGGGATAATGTTCATGCCTGTATGTTTCCTTGACGTTAGAATAGCAGTCCAAATCCATCAGAAGCCAGAATTACGTTGCTTCTAAACAAACAAAACAAAACAAAACAAAACAAAACAAAACAAAAACTTCCAATGGCTTCCCACCTCACTCAGACTTAAAATCCAACACCCTGCATTTTCCTACAAGGTTCTCACAACCTCTGCAACACACATTTTGGACATCATTTCCTCTTCCCCCCTTGTTCACTTCATCCAGCACTTCTTGCCCTCTTTCTGTTCTTCCTTCACTACAAGCACAATGCTGATTCATTTACCTGGAAAAAAGGATCTTCTTCATCTACCCATCTGTTTTACTCCCATCTTCCATCCCATTACATCTTTAATTGTCAATTGCTCAGTGAGGTATTCCCAGATGACTTTCATTTTTTTATGACTGCTTTAAATTGCAAGTAGCCCCCAACTCAATGTCCTCCTTCTTAGTCTTATTTTTATTCTTAACCTCCATTACTTTTAATATACTATACATTTTATTATTTATTATAATAATATACGTCTTGCTACACTGGAATATAAACACTACGAGGACAGAGTTTACTAATACACTGTTTAATTTATTAATTTATTTTCTTCCTATGACAATGTCTAGTACCAAATGGTGCCTGGTAAAACTTGTTGAACAAAAGAATAGTTTACTCCTTCTAATACATGAAAAAAAATGCATTTGTGTACCTAAAATAACTTTCTACATGTTCAAGCACCTACATGTTTAATTATTAGGATTTTTTTCCTTTAAATCACTAAATAACCTATCAGGAATAGCATAGGAATGTGTGAATAGGGGCGCCTGGGTGACTCAGTCCTTAAGCATCTGCCTTTGGCTCAGGTCATGATCCCAGTGTTCTGGGATCGAGCCCTGCATTGGGCTCCCTGCTCCGCTGGGAGCCTGTTTCTTCCTCTCCCACTCCCCCTGCTTGTGTTCCCTCTCTCACTGGCTGTCTCTCCCCCTGTCAAATAAATAAATAAAATCTTTTTAAAAAATTTAAAAAAAAGAATGTGTGAATAACACACACACACACACACACACGTGAATTATCTTATTATTAAAACATTTATGAATTAACTCATTATTTGATCGAATCCCCAAAGTACATATTTTAGGAAACCCTCGAGACTAATTGGAGATGTGAAATAAGAATGAGTATTAATGTTAGCACTCTGACTATGTAAAAAATACAACAAAACACTATTTTTTTAAGCACTAGCACCTGTTAGAAAAGATAAATTTTGTGAAATGAAAGCTGTGAATTCTCTGGAGTATTTTTGCATCTTATGGTATCAGAAAGAGAAATTATGAAATAGAGTGGAAGGAATGCCTTAAACTAAACCAATCCATAAAAATATCAGATTTATCATTAAATCTCTATTAAAAATAATGAAAAATATTATAATAAAACCTGAGATATTGGAGGTCACATTGTCTTTGCATTCACTGGTTAATAGTTTAATTTTCCTTATTCTAATTTCATTGACTATTCCTTAGGAATATACTTTTTTAAGTATATAAACCATTATAACCATTGTTATATTTTTGAAAAGTGACTTCCATAAATTTATCATCATTAAAAACGAATACACAGACATATTAGCACTGGTAATCATTTCTCACCACCAATATTCTTTACAAATTCTATTCATAGAACGTTCTACTTCTAACAATCATTGATCAAGATTGTCCTTAATGTTGAATAACCAACACAAAATTTAATGCAGAATTTAATGACTTCTCTAAAGTGATCAATACTGATTTTCTTTAAGAATGCAAAATATTGATACACAATTCTTTTGCATTTTTTTTAACATTTCCACTTTCAGTAACATTTTTCTCTTAAGATTTGCTTGCCACTTATTTATTCATTTATGACTTTGTTATTTATGATCAGAATAGGAAATTCTCTTTCTTTTAATAATAACAATGAGAATGTAATTTTATTTTATTGTTTCGAAGCTTTTGAATATTTATTTTGAATTAGTAATTCCTAAAATAAATTTAATATATTTTAATCACATTCTTTTCCTTGAATTTCAATTATAGGAGAAAATTATGTTTAATTACAGAAGAGAAGTATATCTGTTTCTTTTCCATTTCCTCCTTAACATTAAACCCACAACACTAACCTTTGTGCTTAATTGAAGAAGAAAAATTTCAACCAATTGAAGTAGCAGTGGCAGAAATATGAAGATGCTTTTGATGTAAGTATTTCCATTAGTAAACTAAAAATAAAATAAAATATATAGTTTTTGTAAAAAAAAATACAAACTAATTCAGAGTAAGGCAAAATGCTAGTGATCTTCAGGGCTGTGCAGGTATTTGATAAGAGTTAGCTGTTTTTAATTGGGATAAACCATATTAAATAGACCTTCTATAATTGTTTATTCTTTTAATCACACATGGTAACTTTTCCAAGGCTAATTATTTTCCCTTATCCAGAATGAATTTTCTGTGGCATTTAGTAAATTCTGATCAGTTTGTCTTCTGAAATGTTGATGTGTATTTGATGTTAATTCAAAGCGTTATTTGAATATTTCTTTATATTCATCTTTAAGGTTCAAAAGCTTCCACATACATCACACATCCTTTGAACAAAGAATGATGTGATAATGAGAGGGAAATGTGCTTACCAAATGCATAGGATATAATAGCATTTGCTCCCTGACCTGCATCAAACAAAAAAACAAGACAAAAGGAAGAATGAAAAGAAACTGCCAGGCATTGGATTAATTGAGTTGGTTTCCTCACTAAATAAACAATTTAGAGCTTCTCATCACTTCTCAGTGCATATTCCTATGTCATTTCTGGTAACAGTTCAAAGCTGATTTTGTGATTTCTCTGACTAGGTATCAAAGTTTCAGAGAGTATCTTTTTTTTTTCTTTTTTAAAGTACTTAGACTATGGATAAATAGTCTGTTGGACATAAACTATGCTGCAGCTTTTTGAATTTGTAATGGAGAGGTTTTATCAGACTTACATACTCACATACATATCCCCAAAGTGATGTCTTACAGAGGTACAGAACAAATCATTTCCTCGATTTTAATGTCAGATTCAATGACTGGAGATCTTCATATTATTCTGGAAGCTACTTAAATAACTGTCCTTCCAAGAAAACAGGGTGGGGAAAGACAGGTTGGTTGGAATCTATTCTTTTATACATTTTGTTCGTGAATTTTTACTTGGTCTGTAGATCTTATCCAATTACCACCCATTTTTTCTGAATTTTGTTGTGAAACGTTTATTTGCATCATCTGTTGTATCCTGCAAACTGCTATTATTTGTGTCTCTTTCCCTTTTCATCATTATCTGCCAGCATTAATCAGAATCACTATTTCTAAGAAGGTTTTAATTAAAAATATTTGGAAAAATACACACCTGTTCATTATTAGCATTCCCCATATGCTTAAATACATGTAATAAGCTTTCATTTATTTTATTTTTTGTCATAAGCTTGTTTTTATTACTGCAGCTTTTTAAAACTTTTATTTTATTTAAATTCAATTAATTAGGGGTGCCTGGGTGGCTCAGTCGTTAAGCATCTGCCTTTGGCTCAGGGCGTGATCCCAGCATTCTGGGATGGAGCCCCACATCAGGCTCTTCTGCTGGGAGCCTGCTTCTTCCTCTCCCACTCCCCCTGCTTGTGTTCCCTCTCTCGCTGGCTGTCTCTATCTTTGTCAAATAAATAAATAAAATCTTTAAAAAAATAATAACAAATTCAATTAATTAACATATAGTGTATTATTAATTTCAGAGGTAGAGTTCAATGATTTATCAGTTACATTATATCACATGCCCTCTTTAACGCCCATCACCCAGTTATCCCTCCCCCACTTCCCCTGCAGGGTCCCTCAGTTTGTTACTCAACCATCAAAAAAAAAGAAATGAAATCTTACTATTTGCAATGATGTGGATGGAACTAGAGGGTATGCTAAGCAAAATAAGTCAGTCAGAGAAAGACATCATATGATTTCACTCATATGTGAAATTTAAGAAACAAAACAGGATCATAGTGGAAGAGAGGGAAAAAAAAATATGAAGTCAGAGAGGGAGACAAACCTTAAGAAAACCTTAACTATAAGTTTTAATATTCAAACTTACATTACCTGATCCTCCAGTTTTTTGCAGTCTTTATGGTCTTCTTAATCCAATAAAATGATCCCAGCTTCCAACCCAGGTTGTACTAAAAATCTCCCACTACCATTATATCACTTCTGATGATGCTTCAAGAGTTGTTTATATTTTTCTATGACTCCACACCTCCGATATTTGTTTCTAGACCCAGTCTTAGTTTTCACCTGCCACAGCTGTCCTCTTTACCCTTCTTCCATTTTGTCCATGTGTTTGCTTTTCCTCAGCTTTAATTTCCCCAGGAAAACACACACACACACACACACACACACACACACACACACACACACACACACGACTATAGCAGTGATATTTTGAAAGTTTCAAGATAACAAGAATGTAGTAGGAAAGTAGAGATGAAAGACCAAATCAGAATAAAAACCAAATTAAATACTAGTATTCTTCCAAGTATTCTTCCAAGTTCCTTTTTCATCTTTCGTCCTCGCCAACTTATATTTCTTATTATTCATCATTCTCCCCAAACCCAACCTACACACCATTTTGTGGATTTTTTCCCCTTTCAATAGCCATTTTTAAATTCCTAAAAATACATTTTCTCTATAGTTTTGAGAAGACAGTTTCTGCATTTTTGACTATATGAAGTGACATAACTCCTAAATTACTCTTTCAATTTTGGTATACCTTCTTTCCCCATCCAAATAAATAACAACAAATAAAACAAGCAAGTAAAAGCCATTGTGGGTCATACTTATAAGAATCACTTAAGGTTTAAAATGAAGGGCCTGGACCCTTCTCAGACTTACTTGTTTGGAATTATTGAGCCATTGGCACAGCACCCTGCCTTTCAATGAGTTGGCAAGGTGATGATCAAAACCACATAAGGTTTGACAGTCACCTATGTGAAAATAAGAACATTCCTCTCCTAAGAATTACAATATCCTTTTTAGATCTCTTGCCCAAACATGAGATAGATTTATGTATTTTTATCTTGTAAATGGTTTCCACTCATTTGAAACATAGAGCTTTAGAAAATACTTTTTTAAATATTTCATTGAAAAATAATGACATTGATATAAAATGATTTATAATCACCTTTATATAAGTGAAATTTCGCAATAAAAATGATGATGCTACAATGACGTTTTCATTATTTGTAATTCATCACATAATATGTATTCATCACTTATGCCAAAGCATTTGAAGTGTTTACACAAATCATTGTACTATCCTTAGTGAAAATACAAAACTGCCCTCCTGAAACTGAGAGTCCAGGGAGGAAAGCCTGGAATGTGTACAAATTGGTATCAAGCCAAATACACCTTGGTAATTATTATTAAAAGAGCCTCCAGTAACAATTTTATAAAGAGGAAATATTTTAGCTCTAAATCATTTAATTACATTTAGCTCTAAATCACACAAATATTTTTAAGCAGTTGTTAAGCCGACAGTGTTTGGATGTTTGTAGATGTGATAAAAACAAATGCTCAAGGCAGGAAAAGAGTAAGTCCGTGGGACAGTTGGTTAGGAAACATCATTGTCTGAGGATTAAATGAGAATATATACGAGAGTTTCATAAATCAAGAGAGTCTTTTTGTTTGTTTTATATTTGTTCATTAGCACAGTAACAAATGCAGACTAAGTAATGCACAGCATATAACCAATCCACTAAGCAACTCCTTTGCATACCTTTCAGTTAACAGTTTAAGGCTTTCACAAGTCATTAGTCAAAACTCTCATCTTGGCATGAGGAAGTAAGTTGGCATATAAAATAAAATACATAAGTACTCATTTTGTAGATGGTGTCTTATCGCCATGTATCCATTATATATATATATATATATATGTATATATATATATATATGTATATATATATATATATATATGACATGACAGTGTTTTGATAAAAAATTTAAAAGAATATAGAGACATGACAGTCTCTAAATACTGTTAAATATCAATGTTCTCTCCCAAGAAGGGAAAAGAAATTCCAATTCCTTTGATCAAAAAAAAAAAATATATGTAGTCTTGGAAGGACTCTACATAAGTGGCCATGTGTGCAGCCTGTAGAAAATTAAGCTATAAGCTATTTTAAATCTACAGACTATAAGCAACTGAACCCAAATGTCTATTCTCTGTACTACATTTCAGCTAATATTGCAGAACTAATGACCATTTTAAAAGTTGCTATTATCAATTCTGTCTACTGTAGCAAGATACCTTAAGTTACAACAAAATCTTAAGAAATATGATTGAATAATATCTGATATAGAAATACCCACCTACCCCACCCTTCAAAATCACAAACAGTGCTCTCTGTGACAAATAATATAAGAATTGTGAAAACCCAATTTATGAAGTGTATCTCTTGGTCCACTTTCTGGCCATTCTGTCATGTTCTGCTCTGTTTTCCTATACTCAGTGGCAATCCTTCCCCCCAAATGGTCAGCAGGATTACAGTCTGTAAGAAGGGAGCAGATAGGGAGGAGAACTTCAGAAATGATTAGTGCTGGACTCCAATTATCCTTTAATATGTTCAAGCAAATAACTCCTTGACTGTTATTGTTATAGTGATAGATTCTTGTCCAAAATGTAACCTTTGGAGGGTTGAAGGAGTCTTCTGGTGTAAAAGTGGTATTAAGGAAGAATACACCACCCTCAAACATGGATCTTAAAGGCCCTAGAATGGTCGATCTGCATTCATAGATGTTACCACCTTTAGGACCAGCACTATAGTGAGATGGAGGGTCTACAGCGATGTCTGTCAGTTCCTTCTGAATCCTGTTGATGCTGGTTTGGAGTTTTTGCTCATTCTGACTTTACTCTCTTCTTGGGGGTGTTCGTTTCTTTCTGGGTTTGCTGGTTGGAGGATGAATATGAGGAGGAGCTGGTGCTGTCCCTCAAATCCTCATCCCACATAGAGAACTCCCCGCCTCCAACAAACAGCCCCAACCCCGCAGCAAACAGCCCCTCTCTTTGAGCTTGCTTCTTCCTGCCTTGCTGCCACTGACGGGGACCAGGAGGCTGCTACTGAGGGCGTGGCCACTCCTGTCTCACTCCTGGGAGAGAAGCGCAAGTCAAATTAAGTGATTCTCAAGCAAATAGCGTTTCATAATATTGAAGTAAGAAGATAGTATTTTAAATTAGATGAGAGATAATAAGGGGCTATCACTACACAAGAGAGTTTTGACTATGGTTTGAGGGCCAGGAAATCTAGACAATGAATATCATTTTATTCAAATGCTGAAAATATAAAAATCCTTAGCATAAGAATTATGGGGGTGTTTGCTAAATTCAACTACTGCAAGTGTTTTGATAAAAAATTTAAAAGAAAAGGGATATTTTAAGAAACATAACATAGTAAATGCAAATTATAGATCAAAATTATATCAATTCTAATTACAATCTTCAAATTTTCTTGTAAGAAGAAATGTCTCAAAATGATAGTCACAAAAGATAAATACTTACTTTCAGTAAGGCTTTTTATTCAAGCTTAAAAAAAATGGCAAATGTATAATTACCTGATTTGATCAGAACGGCTACTGGCATTAATAATACTGGAATTGTTTGCAATTATTTATGATTTTTAACAAACTATTACCAACTATAGAAAAAACTATAATCCCTAAAGTCTTTAGCATGTCATTTATCACTGCATGATTTTTTGGATAAGTGCAGTGATGACTCTAGTCTCACAGCGATGACAAACTGAGAATAAAAAAAAGACATCGACTATTCCAACATCTCAGATGATCCCTAAGGAGCATCAGTAAAATTGAGTGTTTTCTAAGCACTGTCACCAAATGTAGAATTTAGGAAGATGGAGCTGAGAACTGACAGTCAATTAGAAGCTCAAGGACGGTATGATATGATACATCTGCTGATTATAGGGGGCTTAACACTAATGTGGAAGAAGTGGTTGGTATCAAAGTGTGATGGAATGACAACTGTTAAATATTACCAAAGAAAGGGTCTCTTTTCAAGGACAGCTACACTGAAAAAAAAAATAATCAGTTCAGTATCTAATTTTTGTCAGTACAGTTAGAAAAAAAGACACTGAGAATTCTTTAAAGCATAGAGCTGTGCAAGACATATATTAACTACATGACTGGGCAGAGAAGACAGAAAATTTGTCACCTCCAATGATATCAGACCTATTTGTTGAAAGAAAATTTTACTCATAGTCTTTTTAAAGCATATAAAAGTTTAAAATTGAGTTGAATATAGTGATGTATCAAAAATAAGAATAAATATTATATTAGCTTATTTTAGGCAGTGGAAGCTTTGGAGAAAAACAAAGTGCTGATAATATTTTAACCGTAACACCATAGAAAACAAAAGTAGTCTCATAAAAGTACAGGATATGTTTTTGACTGAGTGATTGAAAGGAGCTTTTAAAAAAATAATGAAAGATATTGCTTCAGTGATTTTGTTTACACTTTAAGCTAGCATATTTTTTATTCCTATCTAATATGTTCCATCTATAGTTATAGGTGATAATATATGAGCTGTCACTTGAAGAAAAAGTGGGACAGTCAACATACAATGTCAGTGAATTTAGGGAATTCTAGGCAGAGGAAACAGCATTTACAAAGACAAAGAGGTATGGAATAAACAAGTATTTTTTGGAGTAGACTGCAGGATGAGAGAATCAGGGATCAAATTAAGATAGAAATAAAAGCTAAGAAGTCTAGGAACTGATAATAATGGATTTTGTTTTTATATATCAGATATAATACAATTTTCCTTAAAAAGTATTAAGAAAAATAAATTTTATGAAGTATTTTACATAATAATGATGGCAATATAGAAATATATTTCTAGAAAGTTTGAAGTAAGAAACCCTGAAGATAAAAACAACAGTTAAAAAGAGATTATATCATCCATGTTATAGCTAAACATGTCCTGAGAAAACACTGTTATACTATAAATAGAAAAAAAAGTGCAAGACATTTAGATGAGACATTTGGGATGCCTTTTTATCCAATTAGTGATATATTAAGGATAAAAAGGCATAATTACAATAATTTTTCAAATTTGTATGATTTTTAAGTAATATGGCTGAAGAAAAATATATAAAAAATAAAGATTTGGAAAAGAAAATGATTTCAATATTGATAAGGTTTAAGTTGCTAATGGGATATCCAATTGGGGATAATAAATAAATAACAAAAATTTTAGAAATTCATAAGGAAAAAAGCTTTAATAGTCATTAGTGTATTTTGAAGTTTTTTGTTTTAGTTAACTTTTGCTGTATAATAAACTATTCTAAAACTTAGTAAGTTAAAGCAATTTAAGCAGTTATTTAGCTCATGTACTCATTTGCAGGTTAGCAAAACATCTAGGTGATTTTTACTGGATCATTCTTACTAATCTCAGCTGAGCTTACTTCATGTATCTTCAGTCAGCTGGTAGATTGGCTGTGGCTGGCTCATTAATAAATGTCATTCACAAATGATATCTTGGAAAGCTTGGGCTACAGCCCCATGTTCCCACCCTTCAGCATGCTAGGCTAAGCATATTCACATGGCTTTAGAATTTTAACATAGGGAGTAGAAATATACAAAGCCTTAGCCCAAGAAGTAGCATACTACCACTTCACTGCACTTTATTTATCAAATAAGGCCAGCCAAAATTCAGAAGGAGGTAAAGAGACTCTGTTTTTTGGTGGTTGGAAATATTGCAGAGGGCAGGGAAAAATATGGGACGATATTGGGTAAATGCTGATAGAAAAATGCAAGTTCAGTAATCTTTTAAAAGAAAACAAGAAGGGAGGCCTGGGTGGCTCAGTTGATTAAGCCATGGACCCTTGATTTTGGCTCAGATCATGATCTCATGGTCGTGAGATCAAGCCCTATGTCAGGATCTGTGCTGGGTGTGGAGCCTGCTTAAGATTCTCTGTCTCTTTCTCAGCCCCCCACCACTTGTGTGTGAGTGTGCTCTCTCTCTCTCGTTGTCTCTCTCTCTCTCCTAAACAAAAACACAAAATAAGAAAAGGATTTTTTAATGTCATGTAAAAAGTTGAAATAATGAGGGAAATTAATGAAAAACAGAAATGGTCAGATGTAGAGTAGGAAGACAGTAAGAGAACATTTTTTTTAAGAATGGCAAATCAAAATAATCTAAGATAATTTTGAAAATTCTTATTTTAATATTTATTTTATTTCCATTATCTATACATTAGTGGTGGGCAAAGTTAAAATTTTGAAGAAAAATAGGTAAGACTTGTACACACATTCTATGTACTGGAACTCATTCTTGTGCAATGCCATGCTTATTCATGTTGTTTTCTTCTTTCTTTCCTTTTTCTTTTCTATTTAAGTCTTATGATAATCAAACTACTTTATTGAATTCTTGGCAGCTATCTCATGAAATGTCAGTTTTATTTCTAATTTTATAAACTTACTATATCCCTTTTCTCATATTTTTAAAAAATCTAATCCTTTTACACTGTTGGTGGGAATGCAAGCTGGTGTAGCCACTCTGGAAAACAGTATGAAGTTTCCTCAGAAAGTTAAAACTAGAGCTACCCTATGACTCAGCAATTGCACTACTTGATATTTACCCCAAAGATTCAAATGTAGTGATCCAAAAGGGCACCTGCACCCCAAAGTTTATAGCAACAATGTCCACAATAGCCAAAATATGGAAAGAACCCAGATGTCCATTGACAGATGAATGGAAAGAAGATATGGAATATACACACACACAAACACACACACACACACACATATGTGTGTGTGTGTGTGTGCGTGCATGTACGTACACACACTGGAATATTACTCAGCCATCAAAAAATAAAATCTTACCATTTGCAATGACATGGATGGAACTAAAGGGTATTATGCTAAGCAAAATAAATGAATCAGAGAAAGACAATGATCATATGATTTCACTCATATGTGGAATTTAAGAAACAAAACAGAAAATCATAGGGGCAGGGAGGGAAAAACAGAATAAGATGAAATCAGAGAGGGAGAGAAACCATAAGGGACTCTTAATTATAGCAAACAAACTGGAGCTTGCTGGTGGGGAGGGGGCATGGGAGGATGCGGTAAATAGGTGATGGGCATTAAGGAGGAAATGTGATGTAATGAGCACTGGGTCTTATATGCAACTGATGAATCACAGAACTCTGAAATTAATAATACATTATATGTTAATTAATTGAGTTTAAAAAATCTAATTTAATACATTTCATATTTCAGAGAATTTTTAGGTTTGCAGAAAATGAGTGAAAATGAAGGGACTTCCCATATATGTTCTCTCGTTCCCTACACTGTTGCCTTTATTATTAATGTCTTGCATTAATGTGGTGTACTTCTTACAAATAATGAGCCAATATTGATACATTATTATCAACTGAAGATCACAGCTTACATTAAGGTTAACTCTTTGTGTCGTACATCCCCTGTTTTTATTTTTACGAATTTGTAACATATATCCACCATTACAGTATCTTACAGAAGAGTTTCACTGCTCTAAAAATCCACTGTGCTCCACCTATTCATCCTTCCTTCTCTCCTTCTGAACTCCTGGTCAACTACTGGTCCTTTCACTGTCATATTAGTTTTGCATTTTCCGGAAAATCATACAGTTGGAATTAGAGACTACATAGCCTTTTCAAATTGGCTTCTTCTACTTAGCAATATGCATTTGAAGTTTCTGCGTATGTTTTTGTGACTTGATAGCTCATTTCTTTTTTAGTGTTGAATAATATGCCATTGTCTGAATGCACCACAGCTTATTTACCTGTTCACCTACTGAATCACATCGTGGTTGCTTCCAAATGTGAAATTATGAATAATGTTGCTGCAAGCATTCATGGGCAGATTTTTCTTTGGAGTTAAGATTTCAGTTCATTTGGGTAAATATCAAGAACTGTGATTGCTGTATCACAAATAGGGTTATATTTAGTTTTAAAAGAAACTGCCAAACTATCCTTCACAGTGGCTTGTACCATTTTTCATTTCCTCCACCAATAAATGAGAGTTCTTGTTGCTCCACCTACTCATCAGCATTTGATGTCGCCAGTATTTTGAACTTTAGCTATTCTAATAGATGTGTTATAGTATCTAAATGGTGTTTTTAAGATTTTGTTTGTTTATTTATTTGTTTATTTATTTATTTAGAGAGCAAGGGGAGGGGCAGAGGGAAAGAGAGAATCTCAAGCAGACTCCACGCTGGGCATGGAGCCTGACACAAGACTCAATCTCAGGACCCTGAGATCATGAACTGAGCCAAAAGCAAGAGTCAGATGCTTAACAGGAGCCCCAGTACCTAACTGTTAATATACAGTTCCTTAACGGTATATGATGTAAACATCTTTTCAAATGCTTATTTGCCATGTGTATATCTCTTTTTTGTGAGATGTTTCTTTGGATCTTTTGCCTGTTTATTATCTAAGCAGTTTGATTTCTTATTGCTGAGTTGAACAATTTGGGAAATTTTGAATATAAATCCTTTGCCAGATGTGTTTAGCATATATTTCTCTTATTATGTGTCTTATCTTTTCATTCTCCTAACAGAAACTTTTACGAGGCAGAAAATTTTAACTTTAATGAAAGCCAATATATCTTTCTTTTGTTTCATGGATTATGCTTTTGGTGTTGTGTCTTAATTTGTCACTGCCAAACCCAAGAATGTCTACCTAGTTTTTCATCTATGTTATATTTTAAGAGTTTTATATCTTTGTGCTTTACTTTTCAGTCTATGATCCATTTTGAGTTAATTTTTGTGAAAAGTGTAAAGTCTGTGTCTAGATTCATTGTTTTGCATGTGAATGTTCAGTTGTTCCAGAACCATCTCTTGAAAAGACTGCCTCCCCCATCCCCAATGAAGTGTTTTTGTTCCATTGTCAAATATTAGTTGGGTATATTTGTGTGGGTCAATTTCTGGGATCTCTAGTCTGGTCCATGGATCTATTTTTTTGTTATTTCACTAATACTACACTCTTGATTACTACAACTTTATAGTAAGTCTTGAAGTTGGGTAGTATCAGTACTCTGACCTTGCTTTTCTTTAATATTGTGCTAGCTATTCTGGGTGTTATGCCATTTATGTAAACAATAGAATCAGTTTGTTGGTATCCAGAAAATAACTTTCTAGGATTTTTTTAAAGAATTTATTTATTTATTTGAGAGGAAGTGAAAGAGAGAGAGGGGGGAGCACAAGAATGGGAGGGGACAGAGGGACAAGCAGACTCCATGCTGAGTGGGGAACCAATGTGGGACTCTAACTCAGGACCCCAAGATCATGACCTGAGTTGAAGTCAGATGCTCAACAGACTGAGCCACACAGTCTCCCCTCTAGGATTTTGATTGGGATTGTGTTGCATCTGTATATAAATTGGGAAGAACTGACAATCTTGAAAATATTTATTTTTTCTACTCACAAACATAAATATTTTTAATTATTATCATTTGTATTTATTTACATCTTTGATTCTTTCATCAGAGTTTCATAGTTTTCTTAATACAGATCTTATACATGATTTTGTTAGATTTGTATCTGTGTTTCAGGTTGTTTATGTGAATGTAAATGGTATTGTGCTTTTATTTCCTAGTTCTAATTGTTCATTCCTGGTATATAAGAAAGTAACTGACTAATCTATATTAACCTTGTATCCTTCAGCCTTGCTATAATGACTTATTAGTTCCAGAAGTTATTTTTGTTCATATTGATTCTTAATGATTTATTTTTTAAGATTTATTTATTTATTTAAAAGAGAGAGAAAGAGAGAGGCGAGAAAGCAAAGTTGGGGGGAGGGGCAGAGGGAGAGGGAGTAATAGACTCCCCACTGAGCAGGGATCCCGATGTGGGGCTGGATCCCAGGACCCCGGAATCATGACTTGAGCTGAAAGCAGACATTTAACCATATGAACCATCCAGGTGCCCTGATTCTTTATTATTTAATTAATAATGTTGATTCCCTAATAATTGGGTCATCTGCTAAAAGAAAAAAATACATTATTTTTCACCAATCAGTATACATTTGTATATTTTTCTTGCTTTATTGTACTATCTAAGACTTCCAGTATGATGTTGAACAGGAGAACTGAAAGGAGGAGGGGCACCCTTGCCTTGCTTCTGATCTTAGGGGAGAGAATTTAGATTCTCACCTTTAAACACTGTGTGAGCTGTAGATTTTTTGTAGATATTCTTTAAAAAAAAAAAAACTTTTGCTTTTTATTTTTTCTAATTTTTATTTGAATTCCAGTTAGTTAACATACAGTATAATATTAGTTTCAAGTGTACAATACAGTAATTCAACACTTCTATACACCACCCAGTGCTCCTGACAAGCACACTCCTAATCCCCATCAACTATTTCCCATATCCCCCCACCCACCTCCCCTCTGGTAACCATCAAATTGTGTTCTCTGTACTTAAGAGTCTGTTTATTGCTTTGTCTCTTTTGTTTTCCCCCCTCTGCTCACTTGTTTTGTTTCTTAAGTTCCACATCTGAGTGAAATCATATGGTATTTGGTATTTGTCTTTCTCTGACTGACTTATTTCCATTAGTATAATTTTACTCTCTAGCTCCATCCATGTCATTGCAAATGGCAAGATTTCACTCTTTTTTATGGTTGAATAGTATTCCACTGTATGAGATGTCCATTCATCAGTCGATGGACACTTGGGCTCTTTCCATAATTTGGCTATTGTAGATAACGTTTCTATAAACATCAGGATACATGTATCCCTTTGAATTAGCATTTCTGTATTCTTTGAATAAATACGTGGTAGTACAATTTCTATATTATAGGGTAGTTCTCTTTTTTAAGCTTTTGAGGAAACTCTATACTGTTTTCCATAGTGGCATCAGTTTGCATTCCCACCAACAATGCAAGAGGGTTCCCCTTTCTCCACATCCTTGCCAACACTGGTTCTTTCTTGTATTGTTCATATTAGCCATTCTGACAGGTGTGAGGTGATATCTCATTGTAGTTTTCATTTGTATTTCTCTGATGATTAGTGTTGTTGAGCGTCTTTTCATGTGTCATTGGCCATCTGTGTGTCTTCTTTGGAAAAATGTTTATTCATGTCTTCTGCCCATTTTTTAAATTAAATTATTTGTCTTTTTCGTGTTGAGTTTTAGAAGTTCTTTATATATTTTGGATCCTAACTCTGTATCAGATATGTGATTTGCAAATATTTTCTCTCATTGTATAGGTTGCCTTTTAGTTTTGTTGATTGTTTACTTTGCTGTGCAGAAGATTTTTATCTTGATGAAGTCCCAATAGTTCATTTTCACTTGTTTCCCTTGCCTCAGGAGACCTATCAAGCAAGAGTTTTTATTTTTATGTCAAAAACATTAGTGCCTGTATTCTCTAGGATTTTGATGGCTTCTTGTCTCACATTTAAGTCTTTCATCCATTTTGAATTTATTTTTGTGTACGGTGTAAGAAAATGCTCCAGTTTCATTCTTCTGCATGTTGCTGTACAGTTTTCCCAACATCATTTGTTGAAGAGACTGTCTTTTCCATTTTGGATAGTCTTTCCTGTTTTGTTGAAGATTAATTGACCATATAGTTGTAGGTTCATTTATGGGTTTTCTATTCTGTTCTATTGACATATATATCTATTTTTGTGCCGGTACCATACTGTTTTGATCACCACAGCTTTGTAATATAACTTGAAGTTTGGAAATGTGATGCCTCCAGCTTTGTTTTTTTCTTTTTTTAAGGTTGGTTTGGCTATTTGCGGTCTTTTGTGGTTCCATACACATTTTAGGATTGCTTGTTCTAGTCCTGTGAAAAAATGCTATTGGCATTTTGATAGGGATTGAATTAAATGTGTAGATTGTTTTGGACAGTATAGACATTTTAACAATATTTGTTCTTCCAATCCATGAGTTATGCAATGTTTTTCCATTTCTTTGTGTTGTCTTCAATTTCATTCATCAGTGTTTTATAGTTTTCAGTGTACAGGTCTTTCACCTCTTTGGTTAGGTTTATTCTTAGGTCTTTATTGTTTTGGTGTAACTATACATGATATTGTTTATCCAGCTGAGGAAGTTCCCTTCCATTTCTAGTTTGCTGAGTGTTTTCATCATAGAAGTGTGTTGGATGTTGTCATTTTTTCCCCTGAGTCTTTTGATATAATCATACAAAAATTTTTCTTTAGCCTATTGGTGTGTTTTTTTTCCACCTTTTTTCATATGGTAAGTGCCCTTAACATGAGCTCTATCCTCTTGATAAAATTTAAATGTACAATACAGAGTTGTAGCTATAAACACTATGTTGTAAAGCAGATGCCGATAACTTATTCGTCTTGTATATAACAGTATAAAATATTATTCTACTTCCCTTTGCAAATTGATTAAGTAATGAGCACTACAGAATTAAGGATATTAGGAAATTAAAATGATCTAACTTAGGGACAATTGTAGCTTGATCCCTAAGCTGTAGTGAATATTATGAAGAAAAGGTGATGTAGAATATTTTTGGATCTATTTTGGAGTTAGTACTGATAGAGGTTAATGATTAATTTCATGTGGATGTTAAGGAAAAAGGAGAATAAGAAAGATTTTTATAAAGATGATTTTTTTTAAATAAAGATTTGTGTCTGAGCAATCAATGCCATCATGCGAAATGGAGAAGATTAGACAAGGAACAGTTTAGGGGAAAAGAGTATAATTAATAGACCTGTTTAGGGCATATATCTCAAAGATGTCATGTATAGCCATGAGACACCTAAGGAGTGAGTGAAGGCAGGAAAGACAATAGCATTGATTCTTAGATCTTATCTTATTTAGACAGTAAGTAGCAGAATGAGAGCAAGAAAAAGAGATTGGAAGGAGCAAAAAAGGATGATTGTATTTTATTTTATTTTATTATTTTATTTTATTTTAAGATTTTATTTATTTATTTGACAAAGAGAGAGACAGTGAGAGAGGGAACACAAAGAGGGGAAGTGGGAGAGGGAGAAGCAGGCTCCCCGCTGAGCAGAGAGCCTGATGCTGGGCTGGATCCCAGGACCCTGGGATCAGGACCAGAGCAGAAGGCAGACACTTAATGATTGACCCACCCAGGTGCCCCAAAGAGGATGATTTTAGAGAAGTCGTGAGGAAAATAAAAATCTTTCAAGGAGTTGAGTTTAGTTATTTATCTTGAATGTTATCAGAAATTTGAGTTTTATACATTAAATGTTGGTATATTATGAAAAAAAATTGGTATATTATGCTTGCATTTTTCTCTGTTATTATTGTCACTGCTAGCCCAGTACCAGCACTAAAACAGACACAATGAATATGTTGGATGCATAATAAAATACATAATAACAATACTAATAAAATATTGGCATTGTATATTGTTATGGAGTGAATTATGTCCCATCAAAAATTCATATATAGAAGCTCTAACCCCTAGTTCCTCAGAATGCAACTATATTTGTAGACACAGTATTTAAAGAGCTTGTTAAGTTAAAATAAAGCCATTAGAGTGTTTCTGTAATCCAATGTAACTGATCCAGAACTTTAGAAAAATAGTTACTTAATTTCTCCAAGGGTATGGTATAACAATCTTCATGAAATGATGTAAACATCTTCATATTTACTAGAATGAAAATTATTTTTAAAACATCTGGAATTGGATAGTGTTCTGGTAACTGCTTTTTAAACCATCTGTATCTCTCATGGAGAAATTTTGTATATAATATATGCTTCATATTTCTTTTAGGGCTTAAATAACATGGAATTAGTCATTTAATGGTAATCACCTCTATTTAGCATATACACAAAATGGCAAATCTAGTGTTCTCAGCCTGATGTTTGATTTGACTAGGTTTAATAACTGATTTTTATGTTTTGTTGACTCTCTGTTGAGAAAATGACACCAACTGTATTTTTCTATCCTACTCACTTCCAATTTAATGAAGTAAAATATTTTTCTAAAAAACAGAACTCCTTGAATAATGATACTTTCTAATTTTAATTATTATAGGCATAGGATCTCTTTGAAGTTGACAGCAAAAGGTTGTATTTCTGATGTTCTTCTTAGTCTGGCAATTACTGTGTCATTGGATAAATCTAGTTATAACTATTTGCTGAGAGAAAATGAAACTATAATGAGGAAATGGAACAAAAATAGTATTTGATCATCTATCTGCCTGTCAGTAAAGCAATTTTTTTTTTTTTTTACTGTAGACCCTTCCTTGGCATATATGTTGCAGTTAATGTCTATTATAGAGATAAAAATACAAGAAAGTTTACACCTCCAACAGTTCTAGGAAAAAGATAAATAAGTGTTTTTGCCTTCATGCCAACTTGTTTTTACATTCCTTGATAAATCTATCACTTAGTAAGGTGACCTAATTAATGTTCTTGGGGTAACTGTTCAAATAAACACAATTATTTTCCCCTGAAGTCAGAATGAATAAAAACAAAGCAGATGAAATGTAAACTTTTCTTAGAGCTTTTTTCCCCAAAATACAAGACCCCAAATGCATGAAAATCCCCTAATTTATCCAATGGCATAGAATCTTGCTATAGGAGGTTTATAATTTACTTTTATATATTTCCAGCTATCCATTAAAAACAAAGAAACAAACAAAAAACTGTCCACCAAGAAAGCTGTATTCACATTATTTGTTTTCCCTTGATAGTTTTAGAGAATTCACTACTAAATGTTGGTATTCAGTTCCCTAGAAACAATTAAGTCTGCTGTGGAATAATGCAGATAAATTGATAGATGATATATAGATAGATGATAGATAAATAGATAGATGATACATACATGCATACATACATGATGCATAGATACATGGATAGATACATAGATATATGATAGACAAATAAGCAAGTACAAAAACCATCATTAAACAATGATAAAACTCTCATGAAATATCCAAGCAATTAGCACAGATCCTAAGTCCACTCATTTAAACATGGTATTGAAACAGGAAGGAAAGGAGCTTAGAGTTTACGAGTTATCATGAGATAGATAATGATCAAAGCAAATAAGCCACTCTTACCACAGCCAAATAATTATTTCCCATTATTGCCAGATAAGAAGTTTAAAACATATGAAATGTTTAATATAAAAGAAGAGATACTCTCACCTTCAGTTAACTTGCCAACATACCACAAATACCTGTGAGAAAATTTGAAACATGACTTTAATGTTTAAAGATCTTAAGAAAGGAATGTTAGCTACTGGGGAATTTTTCCCTAGTGAATCTATCGCATGAGGAGAGCAAACCTTGATCTTAGCAGCCCCTAAAACTACAGCAGAGCAACACTGGCAGAAATACACCCCAATTGTGCAACAAGTAGCTCACCTTTCTACTTTATAAAAATAGTGTAAGATCTTTTTCTCCAATTAACTGGATGAGAATGAGCTCACTGGTTACTTATTTAAAAACATATACACATAAAACACAAGGACAAATATCACCTTTATTTACCATTTTTCTATAAGAGCAATGCATATTTGTTTCCTATAAAAAGAAAAGTTTTATTTACAGTAATAAATACATTTATGCATAGTATTTTATGACATACATTTTACATACATTATACATATAATCTAATAGACAATCTCTGGGGGACCCACCAAACATATCAGATGGTCTAAGAATTTGCCTCACACAGGAAGGATACCTCTTCAATTTTTGTAACAGTACAAATGGAGAAAAATTGTGTGCAGATGAATTAAATTTTTAGTTGGAGCAACAGGACATTTCATGGAGTTTCTCATAGGTTTTTGTCAGTCTATGATTCTTGCTGCCCTATCCCTTCTGATTCTTCATAGTCAGTTTCTGTAGGTTGGCTTTTGTGAGGGGTAGCCAACAGCATGTGACACTTTGACATTGATAAACTGTCACATTAATTTTTAAAAAAGTGTTTTCCAAGCAGAGTTGAGGACCCAGTTGTTCTTGAAGACAACATCCAGATTTATGAATTAGAATCATAATGAAATATCACTGTAATGATATCACTGTGTTAATACCTAAATTATAAGTATTGGAAACACCAAGAATTTGCAAGAAAGTGGAGTAACTGTAACTCTTATCTATCACTACTGGTGATGTAAAGTGCTACAACCTCTCTACTTAAAAATATGCTTACCATACTACACAGGAATTTTACTCCTGGTTATTGATTCAACAATAATGAAAACATATATGCATGCAACAGCTTATATGCACAGAATGTTCATGGAAAATTTGTGTATCATAACCAAACCTGGACACAACACAATAGATTGTAAAGTAGACTAATCATATTTATTCAAAGGACTACCACTCAGGATAAAAAGGATTGAGCTATTGATGTATAAACATGGATGATTTTTTGTTTCTCTTTCTTTGTGGAAAAAAAAATATGTACACAAAACAACAATATCCTGTTGGCCTCTGGGTAACCAGATTGTGGTTGCTGATTGGAAAGTATCACAAGGGAAAACTTGGAGTTTTGAAACATAGTATGTTTCAATAGGGATGTGGGCTATGGGGTGGAATGCACTTGTCAAACCTGAGCAAAATGTATGAGTAGGATTTATGTTTCTCACTGTATATATATATATATATTACTTAAAAAAAGGAACTGTAAACAAAAATTATCCAGGCTAATGTAGTTTTTCTCCCCATTATACTCAGTAAGTTTAAGGAAAGTAGCATTAGAAGCAAAAACTAAGTTAATTCAGGATTAGAGTCTGTCAAAGAGAGCAAGAGAACAATGAGAATGAAGTTGGAATTATTAGAAGGGGCATGGTTAAAATGAAGGTCTACAGGAGGTTGACTGTAGAGGAAAGGGACTGAAATTGGATGGAAATCAATAGGCAAATGTAGAAAGGTCAAGTCTGGTCAGAGCAAAGATTTAGAGGAGTAACCAAGCAAAATGATGGAATCGTCAGTATTATAGTTCACTGATATTGGAAGTTCTTTGGTAAACTTAAAAGAACATGCATCCATTTTTTACAGCTTTACAGGTATTGACCACAATAAATTATTTGTTAATCTTTAACTTTCCTGCCAAATTTGTCATATAAATATATATCACATACAATGTCATTCCTTAAGAATGAAAATGAAAGGAATCACATTTTTAAGATGTAAATATATTCAGGGCTATTTCATTATTTTCTTTATCGCTTAAGGTATGGGGGGGGGAAGCCATCACATTTACAATTGAAATGATAATGAGATGCATCACAACTTACCAAGTGTGAGTCCTTTCCATAAAGTAAAACCAAAACAAAAATGGTTAGATTGGTGAAAATAATTAGATTTTTCTACATTTAACATGAGAAATGAAAAACAAATTATTAAAATCAATAATTATGAGAGTAGATCCACATCATAAGAAATCTAATATATGTAGGAAATAGATTGTTCATAGATAGAGATAAACAGTCTCAGAGAGGAGGAAAAATAAATGGAGTTTTGTGTAACAAAATGCAGTTTTATGTAACATTCAGAAAATACATTGCTACTTTGAATAAAACTGCTGCTGTATAGAATATAAGGCATATAAAAGTCCAGGTGCAGTGTGAGGTATATTGTTTATGCCAAGAAGATGAACCCTGACTCCACTACTTACTAACTATGTAAATAGACTGAAGTCATTGAACTTCCAAATACCTTTGTTTACTTCCCTGTTAAAAGGTGCATTCATGTAAGTTCACCTCCAAGGATAAAATTGAATGAACCTATTAATATTTAAACAATGATTGCATCAAACCAATAATAGGCATGATTATGAAAATAATATGAGAATGAATCTGAGTAATATCTGCATTTCCCTGCTTGATATCTGCATAAGTATGACAAGTTTATCAGTATCACACATGTATAAAACATACAAAGATCTACATTTAATTCATAGATAGTGCCACCAAAGTGTCAAATTAATGAATCAATTAGTCTATCATGCTTTTTTTCATATTGAACTTTTAAATCAATAATAGATGCTTTCATTCCTTTCCAAGAGCAACTAATATATCTAAAATGAAAGATGTCTACCCTTGGATTCAAAATTAAAATAAAAATATATAATAATATAGTTATTATAATTATAATGATATAATTTGCAAATAACTATTAACTTATAATAATGATGTAACACATGAAATGCACATGAATTTGCAGATGCCTGGTTATTAATTAGGTAAATAATAAATATTCCACTGAGCATGACAAATAAAAAATTAGATTGCCTACTTTTGATAATGATTCATCTTCTAATAATTCTAGAAAAAACAAGGATTCTTGAGCCTCTTTTCCGGGTACAAATCTTGGTTCAGATGCTTCCAGTGAGAAGAATTAAATGTTGTCATCTGTCTGTTCTTTTGTCTGCATAAGTATGAGTCCTTATGTGTGACCAAGGGCAGAATCTTTTTTTTTTCAGTTTTATGGAAACACAATTGACATAATTGTAAGTTTAAGGTATATGACATGTTAATTTGATAGACTTATATATTACAACATGATCACCCTGTAGCTTTAGCTAACTCCTCCATTACATCACATAATTACCATTTCTTCTTTGTGTTCAGAATATTAAAGACATACTTTCTTAGCAACTTTTAAGTTTGTAATACAGTATTGTTAACTGTAATCACAATACTGTGCATTAGATCCCCAGAACTTAGTCTAACTGAAAGTTTGTACCCTTTGACCAAGATCTCCACATTTCCCCTACCTTCCATTCTACACTCCATTTTTACAAGTTAGACCTTTTGAGATTTCAAATATACGTGATATCATACAATACGTGTCTTTCTCTGACTTATTTCACTTAGAATAATGCCTTCAAGGTCCATCCATTGTCACAAACAGCAAAATTTCCCTCTTTTTCATGCCTGGATCTTATTCCATTATCTATATCTGTATCTCCAACTATATCTCATCTATTTTATATCACATCTTCTTTATCCATTCATCCACCGATGGACACAGGTTATTTTCCATGGGTAGTATAGTTTGAAATCAGGAAGTATGATGCCTCCAGCTTTGTCCTTTCTCAGGATTTCTTTGGCTATCTGTGGTCTTTTGTGGCTCCATACAAATTTTAGGATTATTTTTTCTACTTCTATGAAAAATGCCATTAGAATTTAATAGGGATTAAGTTCAATCTGTAGTGGTTTTGGGTAATATGGACATTTTAACATTAATTCTTCTGATCCATGAGCGCAGGCTATCTTTCCAGTTTGTGTTTCCTTTAACTTTGTTTTCATCACTATCTTTTTAGTTTTAATTTTACAGATTTTTCAGTTCCTCATTTAAATTTATTTCCAAGTTTTATTGCTTTTAATACTATTGTGACTGGAATTGTTTTATTTCTTTTTCAGATGTATCATTTTTAGTGTTTAGAAACACATCTGATTTCTATTTGTTGATTTTATATCCAGCAACTTTACTAAATCCATTGATTAGTTCTAACGGTTTTGGTTTTGGTTGGTTGCCATTTCTGTTTGAAGCACCAAATAAATAGAATAGTAAGGGAATGTGAGGAAGTGGAGGTCATCTATCTCTGCCCCCATCTGCAAGTCTGAATTCAGTCTTCATGGAGAAATGACAAAAACTGAGGATGGAGAAGTCATGCTCAATGCAAGACTGAGCAAAAGCAATGCCAGTGATAAAATATGACCAAGATTTGGGAACAGGGTCATTTATCACAAAAATCTATGTGCAGACACAAATAGATGCTCAGAGAGCTGACAATAAAGGGTCTGTATCCAAGCAAGCAAGAAGAAAGATCATAAGACCCCACAGAAGTGCTCTATTTCCACACAATGGTCCCGAACTTCCCCTAAGTATTCTATTGGTAAAACCCTTCAGTGAGCAGCCTAGTGGAGAGGAATGTGGATAAACCTGCTCCTGCTCTATGTGTGTAAGATACTACCTCTATTTGTTTTTTATTGCTATATAACAAATTACCACAAACTTAGCACCTTAATACAGTACACATTTATGGCCTCATAGTTTCTGTGCATCATGAGTTAGTATGCCTCAGCTGGGTTTTCTGTTTCAGAGTCTCCCTCGGCTGCAATCTGGATGTCAGTTGAGGTTGAGGGCTCACCAGAGGCTTGGCTGTAAAATGATCCACTTCCAACCTCTGCCTGCAGGCTGCTGATAGAATTTACTGAGGTTCCCATTTTCTTTCTGGCTCTCAGCCAACATATGCCCTTAAATTCTAGTCTGCTTGCATTGTCCTATCTTATGGCTTGTTACATGGCTATTGTAATCAAGGCTATTTGCTTCTTCAACTCCAGTGGTGGAATTGATCTGACCTAGGAAGAGACCAGTTCCTCTGTTAAGAGCTTTAATCCAATGAAGTGGAGCCCACACAAAATATTCTCCCTTTTGAACAAGTTAAAATCAACTGATTAAGTATTATAAAGTACATTTGAAAAATATCTTCACCTTTTTTGTATTTTACAGGCTAAAACCAAATCACAGATTCCACCTGCATGCAAGGGGAGGGAATCGTACAAAAATACAACTCATTGGAGAACAACTTAGAATGTGTCTGATATCCTACCTTTGGGGAATTTCCTGAAAAATAGGTGTGTGGAGTAGGGAGAGAAGATTGGCATTTCTGGGAGTAGTTTTGATGAGCTATTATAGAATGTATCCAGATGAAAAAGCCCCAAGAGCTGTAATTGACTTGGGACAATAAAATGTGTGTGTGTGTGTGTGTGTGTGTGTGTGTGTGTGTGTGTGTGTGTATGCACACATGTATCTACACTGGTATGCATGTAGTGAACTATCAATTCCTCTGAGCATTTTTACAATTTTGGAGACCAGTCTTCTTTGTTTAAGTCATCCCCAAATTAGTGTCAGATGGAAGGATAAAATTCTACTTCTCTCACTTAACAGAACCAGTGTAACCTGAACAATTTAAGGAGCTTTATGCTAAAGCCAGTAGTTATGGATGGCTCCAGAGAGCAAACTTTTTGCTAGTAATTGCAGAAACCATCCTCAAGGGTGATATTTTATTTTTCACTCCATCAGCAGGAATTACCAACCAGTCATAATCTGAGGATACATATGACTAGTTTAAGGTTTTTATAATTGTTTGGGCTGAGGATTCCCAGGAAGCTATCTACTGAAAACGATACAGGTTTAGAAACTCCAGATTAAATATTGGCATAAATGTAACATAAAGGTTGAGAAGTTCTTGGGTATACAGTATTTTAAAATGATGGTTGTTGGCTGAGTATGTTATCAATTAGTGTATCAAATAAGTAGATTCCCAAATTATCATAACAAAGACTTCATAATGGTAATTCTCATTAGTTATCTTTTGTCTTCTTTATTTATGAATAAAATAGACAAAATTACAGAGCAAAAACTAATTTTCAGAATCATTTTCTAACTAAAGACTTTACGTGATAGCTACAGAATTAAATGTAGTGTCTCTCTTCATATTTTGTACAAAATAAAAACTAGGCATGTCTAGATATCTTAAACACAGTCATTGGAGAAAAAGCTTACACGGTGTCTTCCCTTCCACAACAAATCATTCCACTGTGGTTACAGCATGCTTTGGGATTGTATCTAACTAGGGTAGGAAAGGTGTGCATTGTCTTGTCATTTTATGACTGAGGAAATAGTGATCAAGTGATTCATGTCTGAGAGCACAATTATGAAGCCAACTAAGAGCATGCCTTGTAGTTGTACCTGAATGGTTGCTGAAAATTTCATCTAACTTATTTTCATATAACATGTGGAAAAGCTGAGAGCCAGAAGGTTCAAATTACTCACCTATGCTTAATATCGTTGGTAGTTTCAAAGAGACTAGAATAAATGTGTGCTGATTTTATTGTCTATTAACTTTCTGTGGTTATTTTTGTAATGTTGCTCTCTATTACTAACCTAAATCTCCTGGAGAGCAAGAATCATGATCCACATTATAAGTATTTCAAATAACCTCTAAAAATGTACACATTATAGGTACTCAACAGGTGATCATTGAAAAGGTGAATGAATAAGAAGGAGATAATTTAGACTGAAAAATAAGGACTTAACCAACACTGAAAGACAAGAAAAACCTCATTCAAATGATTAAATTTATTTCTGCTAGGGCAAATAATGCAAAATAATACAGCTGGATTTTCTTATTTGAAAGTAAAGCAAGGGCACCTTTCTAAAATAAGGTCACCCAAACCCAGTGTAGACCACATGTTTATCTACAAACTATATTATTCGTGAAGCTTTTGAATTTCTGAAAATGCATTATTATCAAAGCAGACACAGCACAGCTTGCCTAATGCTTTGATGTCGGATGACTAGTTCTTAAGTTCTGTTTTCTTTGTGGTTAAATCTTTGGTTGAAGAGTCTGCAAGTCTGCCAAAATAAAATAAAAATAAAAATGAATATCAGATAGGATTATATGTCTACATCACTAATCACTAGACTAAAATAAAGAGATTGCAAAAGTACAGCGAGGTTTACATCTACCATTTAATTTGAATAATGATGGTGGTATTTTTCTTTTAAATATGAGAATGTTTATTTTATTCTAGAATTCTTGGTTTATTCTCTAGTGACAGCTAGGTCATGTTAGATTAGCTAATGTGCATTTAACAAAGCCAAACAGTATAACGTTCCCACAGCTTTGTTACAATGTCTTATATTTGCAAAAATTTTTCAATCTAAGTGATTGCTTATACATATATGACTGATGAAAACATCAGTCCCTCATTAAGAGTCAAAGAATTTGAGAGAACAGAATATGTAATTAAGTATTTTGTGTGCGAGTATATTATGGATAAAAATAAATTCACTGACACCAATTTAAGCATCACAAATGCATAAGCACTCTTGATTGTTCCACCTCAGATCAGATCCCCTCTTAAAATGATAGTGAGTCAGAACCAATACATTTATACACAAATACAATTTAAGAAATTAACTATGTAAATTATATTTGTAAAATGCAGAAAAGCTGTATTTTTTATAACTTTAACCAAGATTTCCTTACTGCCAACTGAAGTTTTGGCATTATATTAAACAGTAGAAATATAGGAATACAATCTTTTGCCTCAGAACAGTGATTTGCAATTGTGGCTTTGTTTCATTATTACTTATGGAGCAATTAAAATAAAGACACCTAACCTCTCTTGCGGAGACTGCAATTCAGGACCTCTGGGGCAGATGTTAGTGAATTCTGTTAAAATTCTGTGATTCAAATGAAGAAGCATTTTTTAAAAACCTGCTTTCTCTGTATGACTAACTCAACTATATGAAGACATAATTAAAATAATTTTAAGAACACCAAAAAAAATAAGTCCTGGATACAAAATGATCATTGAAGATGTATATCTAGTCCACTGTATTTTTCTCAAAAGCTCACTTTATGAGTCTCAGTTTATTCGATTTGGGTTTTAACAGATAAAGGGTAAGAAAATGCAATCTTTTTTTGCCAAGGATTTGGGATAGTACAGAGGAGGTTGGAAGGGCATTCTGGAAAGCAAACGCTGGTTGCAGAGTAAACATTGAGAGTCTCCATTCTTACACTATTGGGAACTACACCTCCAGCATGCTCTGTGGCAGCCATTGGAACCAGAGGAGGGTGGAAGAGTCAGAGAAGCAAAGTAAATATTGAAGGGGTGGGGCAGTGTGGAGTCAAAGATATCAGAGTTAGTAAGTGAGGACTTTAAAAAAACATTTTAAAAATTTGAAGTGAACAGTAAAGATAATGAGGAATGAAATGGAAGAAATTTTTAAAAAGAAACAAGTAGAACTTTTAGAACTTAGAGGCTATATATATATATATATATATATATATATATATATATATTTCACTAAATTGACCACAACAGATTAAATGCAGAAGAGACTAGTGAAAATGAGAGCATAGCAATAGAAGGTATCCAAATAGAAGCAGAGAGAGAACAAAGTGAAAACAATAAACACAGCCTCATTGACTTGTGGAATAATATAACAGTCTAGCATACATGTAATAGAGTCCCAGGAAAAGGGCAGGTAGCCTAGGACAGGAATAGTGTAGGCAATGGGGGTGGGCAGGCAGGCAGTTGTGTTAACATACACAATACTGTGCCTGTCATTGATGAAATCGGTGCAAATTGATGGTGTTTAAATTAAACTGGAAATTAAAATCTATTTAATCAAAACACTTTTTGTCACAAGCTTGTGTGGGGTCTGGGTAGTGACTTGAGCTCTAAGAAATACATTCTAGATTATTTTTAGAATTGATTATACCAAGAAGAGGATAAGGGCAAAGAAACTCTTTAGGAGACATCTGTTATTGCCTAGTTATGGAAGATAATGAGACCTGAATTTGTACGGTGGCACGCTAAACAAGAGAGTGGATTTGAAACACCTTATTAAGGTAGACTAGAATTTAGCCACTGACTGAATAAAGACAAAGAATACCACAGCTTAGTTTTAAATTTTGAGACATCAAGGAAAGAACAAAAAAAATTGTAAATAATTCAAAGTACAGACAGGACGAGAATTTAGAAATATCAAGAAAATATATTGTAGACCTAAACCTTGTGAGGCGAGTACTGTAAATTTAGATTAGGGGGTTATTTTAATTTTATTTATCATCTCCCTTAATGCCTAAAACTGTACTACATACTTAATAAATTTTTAAGAAAAAAAAACCTTTTCATTTAATTAGTTGATTAATATGACTTGTGCACAAATGTTTGGAGAAGACTGCAATGTTTCTCATGGTGAATAATAAAAGGAAGGAAGTCCTAGATACTTGGAAAGACATACATAGAGGACCGAAGCCATAAACTCAAAAATACCAATGAGAATGCATTGCAAGAGCAGCTGTAGGATAGAGTTCTTATAGAAGATACTTTGCACATTATCACAAAAATAAAGGATCATGGGCAGCCGCTTTTGCTAAGGAGTTTGAATGTGTAGAATTAAGCTAGTAACAAAGCAGACTGGCTGTTTATTGAAGAAAAGTTGAGCCACTGTATATTTAACTAGTTCACAAAGCAATGAGAATAAAATAACTCGAGCTAATTTCTCACCTCAACCATAAAATATAGCCAATATAAATATTTTCAAGTGTTAATGCTTTTAGTGTATAATATAGCAGTACCTGGCCATAAAGTATGCAGTACCGGAAACAGCATAATCATCTAATATTAAAAGCGTCGATTAGGAGGAAGTAAGCAACTGTGGCGAAGTCATTGGAACCGTTAACAGTTCAAGGTGTTAGGCCACACTGCAGTTTTTTTTTTTTTTTAATATGCTGCCTCAGGCAGCCTTTCCATTGCAAAATGTTGGATGGTATATAATCTGTGTGGCACTGCTGCTATCTACTGTCAAGGTTAATCCATCCAGATCAATCTTGGGTATCCAGAGGTTGTTTCCATCCTGTTTATAAAAACAGTACAACCAAAATCAGCAGTGTTTCACATCAGTTGAATGAAAGACTTTTATTTTATATTGAGATGTAGAACAATTTCATAATTTTGCAATTTATTTCAGGATTGGAAAATGGGAAACATCCCAACATATTTAAGTTTGTCTTCCTTTAAAAACTCACAAAATTTCTTATTGTTTTTTATAATGGTTAAACAGTTATGCCAGTGAGAAAAACATCTTATTCAACTCACTTTCTCTGGCTTTCTGAGTCATTGCTGATTTGATAAATAGGTGGATAGATAGAAAGATAGACACAAGCACACGGTCACACACATGCGTATTGGGTTTCACAAATGTGTATACAATTTATAAAGGAGTTTGTCAGAAAAGATTAACTCTTCTCATCAAAATCATAAAAAATGCCCTCAGAAAGTAACTGGTTCAGTAATTCAAGAGTTTTGTATAGATTAGGTCATCTTATTAGCTATGGAGGAAGACTTGAAAATAATATTTTTATAGTTAGTAAACATATACTGGTGAATGTGCTCATCGATTGCTGTATCTGCATATTCTTCATCATTAATTTACGGGACAATTGTTAGATGCATGATATGTCACCAGTCTCTAGGAATGTGATCAATTCCTCTTCGAAAACAAGTTATGACTTTCAAATAATTACTGTATAATTTAGTTTAATCATAAAATCATTAATGTTTTATTTTAAAAGATGTCATCTCTAAATACAAAAAAAGAAAAAAAAAACAACTACCAGTTTATATCAGCAATATATTTAAGAAGAATGTTTATCCATTCTAAGATCATTCATTGGAACTGTAATTATGTAGCAACTTGGGGGGAAAGGAAGAAGGTAAAATCAAATAATGGAATACAGCCATCCATTTAGTAGATATAGATTCAGTAGTAGACACTTAGGTTCCTTCTGGCTTTCTCAGACACTGGCTGCTATCCCTATAATCCTCTTTATCATAATTCAACGAATTCGAAAACAAGAAAATAACGGCAGTGCCTGGTATTCTACTTTTACGCTCTCTTACTTTTTTGGCAATTTGGGGAAATACATTTGAAATAATACTACTATATCAACAAGAGTCTTTAAGATTTTGATTTTCAAAGCCGTACATTGGCAACAACAAATACTATCCAAGCGTTCAGCAAAACCACTTTTGTGGTGAATCAGGCAACAAAACGGGTTTGAGGTTTATCTGTAAAATATCAGAACCACTTAACTGCTTGAGAGAGTTCAGCAAATGTTGGGATAAGTTGATTAGAATTAATGTGGCTCATTATAATCAATATATATTTTTTCTTGGCATTTTAATTCTACTTCCAAGGATTTCACTTCAGTATATTATGCGTTAAGCCCATTGCTTAGGCGATTGCAGACTTTCGTACATCCACTAGTGAATAGTGAGCTATCACGTGGTACTGCACATTCTAGTCAGTGGTTCATTTGTGGTGCTATGACAATTTATGCTATTCAACAATATTTAATGGATTATTCTATATATTATATAATTTTACTCTATTCTTTCATACAGTTAGGTACTGGAAAGTAAAAGTCACTAATATTAGCGATGAAAGGTCTAGAATTCCTGTTCTTTTTTTTTTTTTAAGATTTTATTTATTTATTTGAAAGGGAGAGAGTCAGCCAGCGAGAGAGGGAACACAAGCAGGGGGAGTGGGAGAGGAAGAAGCAGGCTCATAGTGAAGGAGCCTGATGTGGTGCTCGATCCCAGGACTCTGGGATCATGCCCTGAGCCAAAGGCAGACGCTTAACGACTGAGCCACCCAGGCATCCATAGAATTCCTATTCTTAATACAATTATAATAACCTGCAAATAATCAGGTTTTCCTATGCAGCACACTTTTTTTTCCAAAAAATTTTTTGGGGTTGCCTGGGTGACTCAGTTGTTTAAGCGTCTGACTCAGGTCATGATCTCACGGTTGTGAGATCAAGCTCCACACTGAGTGTGGAGCCTGCTTAAGATTCTCTCCCTCCCTCTGCCCCCCCCTCACTTTCTCTCTCTCTCTCTCTAAATAAAAACAAAAAAAAATAAAATAATTAAAAAGTAACTTTAAAAAATTAATGTTTCAAGTGTTTATTTAAATTCTAGTTAACGTAAAGTGTAAAATTAGTTTCAGGAGTAAACTTAGTGATTCATCACTTAGATATAACACCCAATGCCCATCACAAGTGCTCTCCTTAATATCCATCATCTATTTAGCCCATCCCAATGCAGCACATTTTTAATATCAATAAAAAATTCCCTAGTTCATTTTTTGAAAAGATGAAGGGAAAGACAAACTAAATAAAGACAATAATTTGAATAATACACAAAAAGTTAATAAGGATGTTGTACTCACAGCATTACTATTTGTGGCCAGGATTTGGACCATGATTTTTCTTTGTTTAATTGTGATGACATTTTTTGACATAGGAGACTTAAAGGTTGGGGGGAGTCTACCAAACTCTGAGCCCTATTGGATGTCTCAAACAGTTACGCCAACATTTATCCATCTGTGCATTCCAAATTATCCTCAAGACCCATATTTGGAGATTTTTAGTGCTACTCATAGCTTATAAAATAGCTTAAAATAAAAACATAAAATACAAAATAAAGACAAATAATGCAAGATTCTAGTTATCTGGCAATATTTCTTGCCTGTACAGTAAACACTCTCCTACCATTTTTTACTTAGACTAAGCATAAAGTTATAAATAATCTTAATATTTGATATTTTTACTATTTAATGTATAAAGAAGCTACATATTATAAATGATCTAATACTAATGATAAAACAATTTTAAGAGTTGATTATGTCAACATTCCAGATTTTTAAAGGTCTAAAGAATATTTAGATTATATTTTCTTGTCTTCAAATTTCTTGTGAAAATTAGGTCTATAAAATAGAATAATTGAGTATTACATATGTTGGTACACAAACAAGTGTTATAATATTTGCTAAAACAATAATTCATACAGGAAAGCTAGACATATAGGGGAGCATTGTAAGATGTAAACATTAAGGAAGGATATTTTAAAGAGATGGCACCTAGATATACTTCGCAGTACTTTTGTGTCTAAAATATCAGTTAACCTTTCATCTTCTATTTTCCAAAGCTATGCATGCTGTTTTCATTCCTATCACTCCAAGAATAAATATCAGTCCCTCTCTGATTCTTCCCAAAAGAGTAACTAAAAAAATTAATTGGTTAATGTAAATTTTACTAAAGTGTGTATGCAGAGGAAAAATTTATACTATACATTTCTACAAAAAAAATTAATACAAAATTTCCTTAGACATATGTATATATTTTCCAATATCCAATATCCTTATGCAGATTTATTCTCATGTATTTCTTATACAGTGACAACCTTGCTAAAAAAAATTTGTGTCTCTCTCCTGGATTTTCCAGAGACATTGGAATTCTCATTTTTATTATGCTTAACATCTCAGCCCAAGCCCATGTCTAACCTCTAAGTTTGCATATTCCAATTCAAACACAAGTGCTTCCATTTTCCAGGATCTATCTTCTACTAGGTATAGTTTTAGAGTCCATATTTGTGTCTTTGAGCGTACTCATGGTTCTACTTTCATTTAAGCTAATTTCTCACTAACAAGTACACTGTTATCTTAAAAAAGAATTTGGGGAAATATATACTTTTTAACCATAATATGCAGAGCGAATCTTAAAAGGAGAAGCCTGAATAGACAAGATCAAACAAAACAGAGAATGGATCTTTACTCAGAAAATTATAGAACACTCATGAAAGAAATTGAGGAAGACACAAAGAAATGGAAAAATGTTCCGTGCTCATGGACTGGAAGAACAAATATTGTTAAAATGTCTATGCTACCTAGAGCATTCTACACATTCAAAGCAGTCCCTATCAAAATATCATCAACTTTTTTCATAGACCTGGAAAAAATAATCCCAAAATTTGTATGGAACCAGAAAAGACTACGAATAGCCACAGAAATGTTGAAAAAGAAAACCAAAACTGGTGGCATCACAATTCTGGACTTCAAGCTCTATTACAAAGCTGTGATCATCAAGACAGTATGGTACTGACACAAAAGAGACAAATAGATTAATGGAACAGAATAGAGAACCCAGAAATGGACCCTCAACTCTATGGTCAACTGATCTTCAACAAAGCAGGAAAGAATATCCAATGGAAAAAAAGACAGTCTCTTCAACAAATGGTGTTGGGGAAACTGGACAGCCACATGCAGAAGAATGAAACTGGACCATTTCCTCATACCATACATAGAAATAGACTCAAAATGGATGAAAGACCTAAATGTGAGACAGGAATCTAACAAAATCCCAAAGGAGAACACAAGCAGCAACCTCTTCAACATTGGCCAACCTCTTCAACATTGGCCATAGCAAATTCTTGCTAGACACATCTCCAAAGGCAAAAGAAACAAAAGCAAAATGAACTATTGGGATTTCATCAAGATAAAAAACTTTTGCATAGCAAAGGAAACAGTGAACACAACCAAAAGACAACCAACAGAATGGGAGAAGATATTTGAAAATGGCATATCAGATAAAGGGCTAGTATCCAAAATCTATAAAGAACTTATCAAACTCAACACCCAAAGAATAAATAATCCAATCAAGAAATGAGCAGAAGACATGGACAGTTTTCCAAAGAAGACATCCAAATGGCCAACATATACATGAAAAAGTGCTCATCAATTGTCATCATGGAAATACAAATCAAGCCACAATGAGATACCACCTCACACCACTCAGAATGGCTAAAATTAGCAAGTCAGGAAATGACAGATGTTGGTGAGGATCCAAAGAGGGAACCCTCCTACACCGTTGGTGGGAATGCAAGCTGGTGCAGCCACTCTGGAAAACAGTATGGAGGATCTTCAAAAGTTGAAATAGAGCTACTCCATGACCCAGCAATTGCACTACTGGATATATATCCCAAACATAAAAATGTAGTGATCTGAAGGGGAACCTTCACCCCAATGTTTATAGCTGCATTGTCCACAATAGCCAAACTGTGGAAAGAGCCCAAATGTCCATCAACAGATGAATGAATAAAGAAGATGTGATACACACACACACACACACACACACACACACACACACACACTGGAGTACTACACAGCCATCAAAAAATGAAATCTTGCCATTTGCAATGATGTGGACAGACCTAGAGGGCATTACGTTAAGCGAAATAAGTCTATCAGAGAAAGACAATTATCATATGATCTCACTGATATGTGGAATTTAAGAAACAAGGCATAAGATCATAGGGAAAGAGAAGAAAAAAATGAGACAAGATGAAACCAGAGAGGGAGACAAACCATAAGAGATCCTTAACCATAGGAAACAAACTGATGGCTGCTAGGGGGGAATGGGGTTGGAGGGATGTGGTAACTGGGTGATGGACATTGGGGTGGGTATGTATTGTAATGAGCAGTGGGTATTATATAAGACTGATGAATCACAGATCTGTACTCCTGAAAAAATAATAGATTATATGTTAATTAATTGAATTTAAATTAAAATAAAACAAACAAAACAGAATAAGAAATAAAATGAACTGTGTAAGGTACAGTAAAAAGTTGAAACTTTTGGAGTAAAATTTTTATGTTTGTATTAAGAGGAGGATAAATTTCAGTTGATAATTGAAAACCAGGTGATTTTTTTAAAAGTGTTTAGTACTATGAATGTTTTGCTGAGCAATTAGAATCCAATGTAAGAACTATTAGCAGCCCTTAGCAATCATGACAGTTACAAAGTACAAGAACTAAATTTGGAATAGAAATGTGGTGATGGGTCAGACTGGTTCAAAGGTGAAAGACAGTGTGAGTAGATGGAAAGGAAAGTTACTGAAGCAAACCAAATATGAAATGATTGGGTTTCAAATCAAGGAGCGACAATGGGGATAAAGAGGGAGAGTGCATGTGAAGACCCAGAAGAAGCAAATTTCATTCCGTGCTAGCACACATCCTGGATTTATGTTTACACATAAAATTTAGAGCATTAGAAAACATGTAAATTGCATACATGTTAACTCTGGAAGCAGTCAGTGGCAAAGAAAGAAAAATATCTTGTACTAATCAGGTTTCACAAAGCTGAAAATAAGTTTAATTTCTTGAAAAAAAAGATCATATTGGATAGTTCATTCTTACCTATTTTGTGGATTATAGACTGCCTATGATTTTTCACAAAAATGAAATATATCTTTATATATTTTAGATATTAAAATATTTGATAGTAATTCTGAATTAATTTAACATAATTCTGATAGTAAGTTTCTTAAACTGTGTATATTTTGAGAAGTTTCCAAAATGGGGTGGCCATGTTCCAAAAGCTTACATAGGCATGCTCTTTGTGTAGAGGAAACTATTAGAACTTCTACCTATACATAATTTAAATTTGCTTTTATAGTATCTATTTCTGTATATGTGTAAAATGCATATTGCAGGGCCAGTGTGCATTTTTTTGATCTGTAAATAAATATAATTATGTATAATAAATATATATGTATGTATTTATATGTGTAAGTATGTATACATATTACATCTTAATTGTTTGGCACAGTGAAAAAGATCTGAGATCTACCGTTATAAGTTATGAACTAACTATGGCTGAAGATATCCACAGATAAATATTAAACCATGTTAAATCATATATATAGCTATATCTTTCTCTTCACAGCATTGCTGTGCAGAGGAGAAGCATCAGCCAAGCCCCTCTCAACCCAGCTGCAACAGTATTCTGCCACTTAAAAAAAGAGGAAGTTTCTTAGCTCCTACTGGAGGAGTTCTGGGTGCCACAAAGCAAGGTTATTGGATAAAAAGGCCTCAGTAGAACTCCTCACCTAAAGAAGCAATCTTTTGAGCAGGCCCTCAATCACACTCATCACCCTGGATACCACTCCCCCAGGACTGAAATGAAAATTGCTTAGAGGCCCCACACCATCCAAATAAAATGACTTGCTGCCTTCCCTCTGACTAAAAATCTATACATCATAGACACCTCCTACACCTTATACACCACTAGAAACCCATGTCTCCAAGTCCACTTGCCATCATGCATATGTATTAATCTGGCATAATTCCTTATGCTTATATAACCTCCCAAACCACCCTATGATATATTTTGACTGATAAGATATATAATCAACAAATTTCCTCAAATTTTCAAACTATATCTGCAAGTCCCTCTACCTCTTTATAACAGAAACTCAGTTGTATCCTGACAACACCACCTCAAATGAATGTACTCCTTTCTTTTTGTTTTTCTTTAATCACTACTTAAATTAGGACTAAAGATTAGTGAAAAAAAAAAAGAAACAGAATGAAAAACCACTATCTGAACATGTTTCTTACGATTCTAATTCAGTTCTTTTTTAAACCAACATTTTGACCTTACTGAAAACTCCCAATTGATTTTTTTCTATGAACTATTTTTTCTTCAACCTATGTCTTCATTTTATTTCCTGTTCAACTTAGAGTCAATGCTCCATAATTATAACAACACCCTTGCAAACACTTTTAACTCCCTTTCCCCTTCTCCATCTGTTTTACCTGATACCTAATTAAACTCAATTTTCTGCCTTCTCCATGACTGCACACATCAGAACTGATTTGTCTCACCTTAAATTCAAGACCACAAATTTCAAATGATCGCTTTATACTTAATGAAAAAATCTGACTATATTTTACACTTTTTAAAAAAATATCTTACCAGCCCAAGTCTCTTGCTCATTTTCTATATCCCCTTTAATTTTCTTTTCTCTGTTCTTTCTTCATTCTCAGCTAATAGTCTTGGCTCATGCTTCATTGAGAAAACAGAACCAGTCTGAATGGAATGATTTCATCAAGAGCAAATGCACATGGCCCATGCATTCTCTGCCTTCTATCTTGCTACCATGGATAAAATATCCCTGCACTTAACCAGGTGAAGTATCTTCACTCACACTCTGGACTCTCTCTTCTTTTTTTTTCAAGAAATAATTCTTACTCCCTCCAACATTACCAGTTTCTTCTTTTCACTGACCCATGAACATGCACTGTATATTGGTAATTCCTAATTTTATATCTAAATTCTCTGAACCTCGGACTTCTAGACTTCTTACAGTGATCTCAAATTTAACATGTCCAAATGTCTTCATTCCCGTCTTGACACTCCTATCTTATTCTCTTTTAATCTTATCCTGGTTCATAGAGATAGTTGCTTCCAATCCATTGCTCAATCAAAAGTTGAAGAATTGTGTTTAAGTACTACCTTCCCTCACCCCAGTACATCAGTAACTCTTAGTTTTCCCTGTATAAAAAAATCTATATTAATGACTAATGTCTTCACTTTGCACTAGCTATATACTATCACTGTGCTAGCCACCATAACTCCTTCTTGGATTAATTAATTGACCTTCTATGTGGTCCTTCTGCTCTCACATTTTACCCCTGCAAACTATTCTGCACATAGTTGTGTAAAACTCTTCTCAGTATCTCCCACTGACACTTGAGATAAACTCTAAACTTGCTTCAATTAGAACAGCTCTGCATCATCTGCCTTCTTCACAAGGCCAAAAAGATGATCTCACCCTGTAATTCTCTTTCTCTTGCTTCTATGTTCCAGTCACATTGTCTTTCTTGTGGTTTCTTGAATGCATGGAGCACATTCTTATTTTAGAACAATTGCTTAGATGTCATTCTACTTGATCTTCCCATGAAGAGTTCTAACTTGGGATATACTCTCCTAATTGCAAAAGGATTTTTTGAGATTTTATAAATATTTATTCACCCTTGTTAAATCAGATGTAGGTGTAAAAAGATCTTATAGTAGATAAAAGGTTATGAAATAATCATTAGTACCATTAGAACACAATTGCCTTGCTTTAAAAAGCCTTCTGAAGAACTTTAAACCTAATTCTAGTGAAATAATTAGCATTACATAAAGTATTAGAATTACATGAACTATAAAAGGAATTATAAAAAGATCACTGGTTTGGATTTTTGGTCTAGAACAGACTTCACCAAGTGCTATAACCCTAGATCAATTCTGTAGTCTTTCTTAGAGGTAAGTTCTCATTTGAAGGACAAAGATCCCAATGCCAGTGTTTCATAGGTGGCAGCAAGTCCTACTACATTGAATCAGGAAACAGGTGTGTGGTGCAGCAAGAAATAAAAAATATAGCCCAGAAATGGCTGGATGATATATGATACTTGGCAAGCATTATCAAACTGGATTATGAGACTGGAACAGTAAGAAATTGAAAACCTCAGATGTTAAGCCTGACTTAGATATGCTGACATGTGCCCTACTCCCAACTGGACATAAATGGGAAAGAGGACAGCACGTAGCACACATTTCTGGGCTCACCTGTCCCAAGAGGCATCTCTCTCCATGTTAGCTGCTGAGACCATTGAATTTCAAAAGCACCCCCTCAAGAAATAAGGAAGTACTGAGGAGCTGCCTTCACTCCCACCATCATGTATATTTGAGCTTCTACCTTTATTTTTCATTCCTTAGTAGCTGAGGCAAAAGTTTTCTTTAAAAAGTAATGTTGACCAAGCTATAAATATATCTTTATATATTTGACTTTATTTAATGAAAAACTCAAATTTTATCTACAAAATCAGATGGATACAGAAACTATGCTTTGACCATTTTTTGACTGAGTTATTCTTTTTTTAAGATTTATTTACCTATTTATTTATTTATTTATTTATTTATTTATTTATTTTTAGAGACAGAGAGGATGTGCAAGCTGTGGGTGGGGGGAGGCAGAAGGAGAGGGAGAGAGAGAGAAACCCTCAAGCAGACTCCCTGCTGAGTGCAGAGCTCAGTAAGGGGCTTGATCTCACAACCCCGAGATCGTGACCTGAGCTGAAATCAAGTGTCCCTTAATCAACTGAGCCACCCAGCTGCCCTTCAGCTTAGTTATTCTCAGTTTTGTTTTCAAGTTTAATTATTCATGGTTGAAAAGGAGGAGAAGAGAGATGGTCATCTTCAGTACCGTTTACTAAACAGGAAGCATTTTGGAGATAATTTTCACGCTTAGCATGAAAGAAATCTATTCCTTTTTTTTTTTTTTTTCAAGATGTGGAGATGCAACTCAAATACTACTTTCTTCTGAACACTTCTTTGATTATCCAGATTTCATGTAGTACTATCTTTTTAAAAATATGATAAGCTTTAATAGCACTGACCTTTAAGGGTATAATGAAGTAAAACTCTAGTGATACACTTGGAATGTTGTCACATCTATTAATAGGCTGGTAGATTTTTTTTTTTTCTAGCGCACTGAATTCTAATTGGATTTTTAGATGATACAGACTTGGGAATACTAAAAATTTGAATGAACAAGAAGATGAATCAAAACTAACACAAATAAGTATAATAAAAAAGTAAAATCCTCAGAACAAGTTAAAATGATTACAAAATTCAGAACCAGGAGATCTACCCAGAACTGAGTGTTTCACAATTTACTATTACTATGGTTTACAACAAAAAAGTGTGTGTTTGGTGGAGGCAAGTTATATGTGTCAACTTAAAAGTACTGTTGCAATGTAACATGTGGCATGTCCGAAAAACACAAAGATTAAAATTTACAAAAATATATAGAGTATATGCATATAACACATATAATATATACATACAGTATTATGCATATACCATAATACATTTAATAGATGTATATTGATATTATGTAATTATATATATTTCTTTGTAATAATTCTGATTTTTCAGTCATTTTATTTTTAGTAATTTTGTATCAGATTTTTAATGTTCAATTATTTTATTCCTATACACATGCCATCTAGTTACCACGATGGTGTTTTGCAAATGTTATTTCTCCCAGTTTTGTGCCCCTTCCCTTTTTGTTTTTGCTTCCTTAAATTTTCAGCTCTCACCTCTATCATCAGTCCTCGGAGAACTTTCTAAATCAGGTTAAGTCACCGTATTTTATTCCATCAGGTTACCACAGGTTATTCTTGTCCCAAACTAATGGCAGTTGTAATATTATGCTACTCTCTCATTACTTGATTATAATATACCTCTTCCTTCAGATTTTAGATTCAGGAATCCTTTCTGTTTTACTCGGTATAATATCTGTAGTGTTTAATTCATGTCTTCTCACATATTTATTAAATGTATGACTGAGCACATAAATACAAATAAATAATAGTGTGGCTATTCTTATTTCATACCATATCTTTCCCATGTTTCCTAATGTTTGTAATTTATAGTCTGCTCTCTTTTGGCTGTAAAGTTTCTATTTGTTAATGCTCTGTATTGGCATAAAAGTAGAAATGTATCTCTCTTGAGTTGTTTTTTTTTCCTCATTATGGAACTTTTTTCTTGTTTCATTAACGTCATTCACATTCAATCATGCATCTTTGAATATACAAAGCATGTGACCTTTTTATATCTTTAGTTTATCTCAAAATAATCTCAGTTTAGTTATATGGTTTTCCTCTGAGTTCTCAGACAATGTTACTTTTTCCTTAAGATATATTATCATTTTATTAGCTCTGTGGTATGTTTTTTGCTCTATCTTATGTTTATCCTTGAAAATAAAGATGTATATTCAATATTTGCATCTCCACGTTCCATTAGAATGCAGTATCTTGTCCCTCAGGTTTATCATAGGAATTAGGAGTTCCTACAAGCAATACTGTCCCAAGGATATTATGGAAAATTGTGTGTGCATGTGCTTGTGTGTACGCATGCCTGTGTAGGGGGGTGTGTGGGAAAGAAAATATAGCAGTATTTTTGTCCTCCAGTAAAATGGCCTTCAAACATTTTTGTTTTCATGCCTGCTATAATTATTTTTAAATAATTATGTTTCTTTGTTAGTAAATTGACATCTCATATAGTCACGCAACTTTCAAAGAAAAATATGTGTATAAATTTAATTTTTTCTGTCAGTACATAGCACTTTGACTTAATTTTTTTCTGAATGAGTTATAATCCCTGTATTACTGGTATACAATTAAATATATTGCAGATTTTGATAACCAATTACTAAACTAAGTGAATAATTTATATTACATGATCTTAGTTGTTTTCTTGGATTGTTATTACTTACTGTTTTGATAAAAGCAAGATTTAGCATTAATTCTTTTTCTGCTTTGCATTCTTATAAATGATTATTTTGAGAAACTTTGCTTTCTTAAAGCAATGTCACTCAATTTTTTGAACTCCTTAGTATGCACCAAAAATTGCAAAGTGAATTAACAGCATTGATGATTTTTAATGCTCTTTAGGGGGAGATTTTGAATATGTTTACCTTCAATTTTTGAAAGCAAAGATTGTAAACCCCATAAGGCTTCTAAAGGATTTTTTTTTTACCCAGTCGTTTGAATTTTCTGAGAAATGTAACCAAGGCTTTTACAAAAATTTGTAAAATAATAGCTAATTTCATCTGTTATTCTTTTACTTACAAAAACCCAGAAAAGCTTAGAAAATTAATTATTTTATTTTAATATACTTCTGCCAGTTAAAAAAAATGGTGAGGGAGATTTTCTCCCAGTTTTTCCAGTTGAGGAAAAATTGACATACATCCCTATGTAAGTTGAAGGCATATAGCATGACGTTTTCATTTACATATACTGTGAAATGGATACTACAATACCTTCAGCTAATAGCCACCTTCTCATATAGGTATAGAAAGAAAAGAACGGATAAAAGAAAAAAAATCTCCTTGTGAAGAGAACCCATAGGATTTACTCTTAACAACTATGTATCACACAGCAGCTGTGTTAGCTGTAGACATCATGTATGTTACATCCCTAGTACTTATTGATAACTGGAAGTTTGTACCTTTTGACCATCTTCCTCCATTTTCTTCTCCTCTCATCCTCTTCCTCTGGTAATCACAAACCTGATCTCTTTTCCTATGAGTTTCTTTTTCTTTTTATTATTTATTTATTTATAGATTCCACATATAAATACTTTCATCGTACTAGTACTTAGTCCTGCAGATTTAACACACAGAAAGTATCCATCACATAAAGCAGTCTGCATTTTCATTCAACCAATAAGACTTACTTTCTGTTGAAAAAGGAGGCTTACTACAGTTTTCTGTGGAAATGAACATATTGGGGCACCTGGGTGGCTCGTTGGTTAAGAGTCTGCCTTCAGCTCAGGTCATGAACTGGGGTCCTGGGATCAAGCTCCCTGCTTAGCAGGGACTCTGCTTTCCCTCTGCCTGCTGCTCCCCCTGCTTGTACTCTCTCTCTATATATATATCAAATAAATAAACAAACTCTTAATAAACTCTTTAAGAAAAAGAGTTTATTTATTGTGTGCCTGGGTGGCTCAGTCCTTACGCATCTGCCTTCGGCTCAGGTCATGATTCCAGGGTCCTGGGATTGAGCCCTGCATCAGGCTCTCTGCTCAGCAGGAAGCCTGCTTCTCCCTCTCCCACTTCCCCTGCTTGTGTTCCCTCTCTCACTGTCTCTCTCTCTGTCAAATAAATAAATCAACTCTTTTTTTTAAAGAGTTGATTTATTTATTCATGAGAGACAGAGAGAGAGAGAGGCAGAGGCAAGAGAAGCAGACTCCCTGTTACTCCATCCCAGGACCCCGGGATCATGACCTGAGCCAAAGGCAGATGCTTAACCCTCTCTCTTTGCCCCTCCCCACTGCTCCTGCTCTCTCTCTCTCAAATAAATAAATAAAATATTAAAAAAAGAGAAATGAACACATTAATGTGTTTTTAAACCTATAATAAGAGCCACTATATTATGTAAGGGGAAAAAGACACCTTTGTTGAATGCATTATGTAAAATGGACTGACAAAGATACCTAAGTTCAGCTTAAATGACATAGATCTAGTATAAGTTATTTATTAGCATATAAGAATAAGCAAATCATGTTATTTTTCATTAATTAATTTATGATAATGAAGTATAACTAAAACAATAAGTTTTCTTTTATAACGATCATGATCATGATAAAATGCATATTTTCTTCAGTAATTGTGAGTGCATATATTGGTCAGGTGCTTAGTCTTTGAAACTAATTTTAGAGATCGTAATTAAACATTTAGTTATAATTCCATTAATTTTATTCTGAGTCATAATTAAGTTTTCCCAAACTAAACACTAAAATCTTTAATAAGTCTCTGTGTGTCTTCAGAGGTATGTCTTCTCTAGTTTATAGACTATTGCTATGGTAGAAAATGCTTAAGCTTGTCTAGTATATACATTTTATTACACATAATTATTTTTATTTTCTCTATTTTCTATACTATAGTTATGGTATATTTAAAAAATTATGTATCTAGGTAAGTTATATTCTCTGTAGATATCATCTCAAGATAATAAAGGGACATCATAAAGGATTTTTTTTTTACATATGATAGGGTTTAAAGTTACAAAAATTGATGTAAAGCAACCTGGTTTAATTGGTGATGTTTAGCATGCATCTCTCTGCTGACCTTAGGAACCAAGGTCAGAGTTCCTATTCTTCTGATCATCAGATATGCTTTAAATGCAGCTTGGTACTTTGGAATCTATATTGCACGAACCTATATTACTACAGCCCTTATGTATTGATTGCTATTGTTGTTAAACCCAACTCTGCTAAGAGTGTCAATATTTTTCCCTCCATGACTAAGGAATTTACAATGCTTTTCACATTTTCCCTTGACCGTCTACATTCTCCAGGATTGTGCATTTTTAGTTATGGCATCCTATGAATGTAAAAGTCAGAAAGCTGGTGGGGTCAGGCAAACTCAGCAAATGTGAACTGGCCCCCAATTTGTTTAGATTATTGCCTGTTCATTGCAGTCACTGTGTCCTTGAATGAAAGGTATATAATAGAGTTAGTTTGAAAAAATTCCTATATTTCCAGGGGTTATCAATCTACTTGGAGTTCAGCATAAAAGATATTTTCATCCAAAATTGTGCTTTGTAATCCACTTATGTGAGTTACATAATCAGTGGGAAATCAATATAGAATATGGTTCATGGCTTTCTATTAATTAAGATTAGGGGACTGACATCAATTTTGAATTTGCCGTGTTTATCTGCAGAGGCATTTTCATGAAGGATTGGGATAGACTATATTACATATTGCTTGTCAGTACTTGGTTTGACATGGAAACACTCTTGCTATTAAGAGGAGCAAAATTACTTTCTGTTTTCAAAACTTTGTAGAATTGTGGATGCATTTTGTTCATTTATAAGTTGTCTCTTCTTTTAGTGGTTTTCTCATATATGTCACCTCATCTTTATTTAAACTCCAACTCATACTAGTCCTGGCTCTAATCCTCTCAGGACTGATTTATTATAGGGACAGTCCTTTGGTTTCATACCTCTTTTATTTCACTGTAAGGCACATATTTCAAAATACTAGCTTAATTTCATAACTCTCTTCTCTAATAAATATGGAGCAAAATGCATATCAAAACAAATGCTTTCATCCTTCTCTTGATATCTTCCAAATTATCCACTGTTTCCCATCACATGTGCTTTCCACCCATTCCAAACTTTATTTTATTTATTTTTTATTTTTTTAAAGATTTTATTTATTTATTTTACAGCGATAGAGACAGCCAGTGAGAAAGGGAACACAAGCAGGGGGAGTGGGAGAGGAAGAAGCAGGCTTCCAGCAGAGGAGCCTGATGTGGGGCTTGATCCTAGAACACTGGGATCGCGCCCTGAGCCAACGGCAGATGCATAATGACTGAGCCACCCAGGGGCCCCCCATTTTGAACTTTAAAATGATGAACCAAGGGCCACCTGCATGGCTTAGTCAGTTAAGCGTCTGTCTTCTGCTCAGGTCACAGTCATAGGGTCCTGGGATCGAGCCCCACATCAGGCTCCCTGCTCAGTGGGGAGTCTGCTTCTCCCTATACCCCTCCCCCCTGCTTATTCTCTCTCTTTCAAATAAATAAGTAAAAGAAATATATATATATATATAAAATAAAATGATGAACCAATTTGATTATTATCCTTTTTTATTTAATACCAGGTGTTCATTCTTATTTTTATGTCTTCTAAATTTTTAATTAAGGTTCAAATGTCTTAGGATGCTGATACTAATCTTTATCAAGCTAATCTTTACTCTATGCTTGCTCATGATCTAAATGTAGTATCATTTATTTAAATAACTATATTTAATGTCAGTTATGAAATAATGCCATGTATTTGTATTAAAATGTATATTTAATATTTCTTGATGGTTTTGAGTGATGTGATTATTTCATTAGTCTCACAATGAAACTACAGCCATGTTTATATGTCATCATATGTGGAATCCAAATTCGAGGATTAAGTAATTTTAATCATAGTGGAAAAATTCACGAGTGAAATTGCTGATGTTAAAAAACTTGAAAGTGTCACAATGGGTTTTAATTTATTTATTGTGTTTCAAATTACCATCATTTTCCCTTCTGTCAACCTCTACAATACTCTTTCTCATTAAGTTATGTATATACCTCTTGAAATTTCAGACACATTTGTACTCAGTGTCCTTATTTTTCTAAACTCAAAACATTTCTGTTTTAGTCACATGCTAAACTTTATATTTATTGTTAATTTCTAGATTAAAAAATAAGTGTGTAGCAGATTATGGAAAAGAGCCCTAATGTCCATCGACTGATGAATGGATGAATAAGTGATATATATGTGGAATGGAATTTTATTCAGCCATAAAAATGAATGAAATCTTTCCATTTGCAATGATGTGGATGGAGCTAGAGTATTATGCTAAGCAAAATAAGTCAATCAGAGAAAGAAAAATACCATATGATTTCACTCATACGTGGAATTTAAGAAACAAAACAAATGAACATAGAGGGGGGAAAAAAGAGAGGCAAATCAAGAGACAGACTCTTCAATGTAGAGACAAACTGATGGTTACCAGAGGGGAGGTAGGCAGGGGGTTGGGGGAAATAAGTGCTGGGGATTAAGGAGGGCACTTGCTACGATGAGCACTGGGTGTTATATGTAAGTGATGAATCACTAAATTCTACTCCTGAAACTTACATTACACTGTATGTTAACTAACTGGAATTTGAATAAGAGCTTGAGAAAAAAAAGAGCAAGTTTGAGCATATTGCTCTCAAAAATTTCATATTTTGCTGGTGAGAGTAAGAGTGACTTTTATACCTCTAATAAATGAAACAAAATTAAACATTAAAAAAATTAGGTCTTAACCATGCTTTAGATGTGTTTATTTTATATTACTTTTCTTATGTCATGTATAATGTAACTATCGGCTAAAAACTAAAGGATTTGAGAATTAGTTTTTTCATCCTCTGCAGCATGATGAAAATATAAACTGTAACAATTAGTATGTCAGTGATTGCATTTGTTGAGGAATGTTTTAAAATTTAGTTAAACAGAATCAGATAGTAGGGGAAGAAAATACTTCATATGTACCCCTATTCTTAGTTACAGTCATTCTCAAGATGACTTTTAATGGCCATGCCATTTCAATTACTGTTGCTCTCTTTTGTTCTTATTTCAGTTACTTGGCTTCTACTCCATACTCTGCAAAGGGAAAAAAGAAGAAAGATGTGTTTTGGAATATTTAGTGTATAATGCCTAAATTATTTTTGACTGCTGTGAATAGCGAATCATCAAGAGAAAAATTAAGGAAGCCCTCCAAAAGATAGCATCAGAAATCTTGCCTTTAGCCTCTATTGTTGTGAGGAGTGCCACGTTGGCAGGAGATGGAAATGAGGATCAGAGGATTTAGTGAAATTTTAAAATGTATATAAATTCAGTGCCATTTCATAGAATTCACTTTGGACATGGGCATTCCCTGAATCTCAAATTAAAGTAAATATGTTTCTCAATCTTGCAAAATTGTCTTAGGCTCCCAGAGGGACCAAACACCTAAATTGTGTAATTTAAAGGAGGGAAACAGGAAGAGTTAATAGTAGTGAAAATTGTCACTTTATTATTAGTCCATTTTTCCTAAGTGGTTTAAACATTAACTCCTAATTCCATGGATTACCTAAGTATCTTTTAGGATCTTCAACTCCATCAAAGAGAGAGTTACCCATTGTATGGAAGTGTTGAATCACTCTATTGTACACCTGAAACTAATATTACGCTGTATGTTAATTTACTGGAATTTAAAAACTTAAAAAAAAGAATCACCCATGGGAATGCTGGTGGAGAGAGGGACATGCTATCAGAGAAGTGTCTGGTATTCTCCGACAAATAAGAATATTCCTACCAACCTAGACTGGCCATGATAGAGTGTAGCTGAAAATGTAATCCCTGTTGAAGGAGTCTGGTTTATTAATCTGTGCCTCTGACACTAGTTCATATAGTTCTCATTTAACTCCTCAATTTTCTGATCTCAGAACTATAGGGGAAAAAAAAAATCCATAGAATCACTCTCACCTTTACTTTTGGTTTTTAAGACAACTTAAAAAAAAAAAAAAGACTACAACTAAGCCACTCTTTTCAGGTATTTATTGTTTCCAATGCCTAATCGAAATAATTTTATGTATTTTTTCTGGGGCTACTGTATTTTCCAGCAAATAATATTCAGGAATGTAGCCCACTACATCATGATAGCAGTCTAGCAAAAATGTAGAAATTGACAAATGTGTCTAAAAAAAAAGAGCTTTTTACAAACCAACTAGATAATACCTATATGAAATTAAAGAGTAGATTTCAAATTCATAATTAATATCTCCTAGAGTCTACTGTGAATGTCTCTAGAGTATAAAACTTAAAAGTTCCTCCCAAAAATAATAGTATGGAAGCATACCCATATCCTCTTTGCAAAGACCATCAGCAAATATTTTCAGCAAATATGCTTCTTTGATGTGACTACATAAGACATCTTAAATCAAAGACTTTTAATAGCCATTTCACATGAAATATACATTTGGGATGTTAAGGCATCACTGCCCATGACCATATGCACTGCTCTGTTTCCTGCCAAAGTAATTGTGGTCATGTAGCTTCGACCTCTGTTTGGGCAAGATATTTATCTTTCTTTGCTTTAATCTGTCCTAATTACTTTGGTTTCTTCACCACCATCACTCATGAAGAACCTAATTGCTTTCTCCGAGATGCCAGCCCTACTTGAAATCACCAATATGCTTTGTCACTGAGGGAGAAGCTGAGCATCTGTTACCACATCATCACCTCCTCTTCTCATGAAAAAGCAGCTGCAGCTGTTTTTAGTAAGATTTCTCATTTCATGTTCAGGGGTATGGAAGGTTGATGTCTTTTTTTCTATGAGATAATCTACTGAAGGAAGGCCGGGTTTTCAAGAGGCTTCCCTAGTATTCAATGTGGAAATGAGGCACACTTGGGTTTTCTGCAATAGAGTCATGCAGAGGATTTCATTACAGCCTTTCATGAAGTGCTATGCAACTTTCACTGACTATTTCTAAGTTAATACTACTATCTTATTTCTGTTATGCTCTGTCATTTCTAACCCAAGCTATCAGCACAGATGTAGAAGACACTCCTATTCAAGCATTTTCATCTCAGTTGTACTTGGTATTATACCTCCTTCTGGGGACATCAAAAAATATAGGTGGATTTCATTACTACCCAAGTGTCTTTAATCATCACTTATAGGTGTTTTGAAACCTTTCCTTGTATTCCATTATCAATATATAGTTAAATAACAACGACTAGAAAACCCCTGCAAAAGCATCAGTGACTCGTTTCATTCCGAATGGCTTGTCCATAGAAGCAGTAGCAGGCGATGTATTCTATTAGGAGCCCCTCGAGGCCTGTGCCCTGAACCTCTATTATCAGTAACTTTGGTCATATCTTAGACATTCAGTCTCTTATAGAAAATAAGTTGTAGCTTGGAATTGTTTGAGGTAGAAAAAAAGATTTAAAATATTTTGGCCTCCTCTGAATTTTAATGTTAACTAAGGACATAGGCATTACCATTTTAACAAAAATAGAGTAACATGGACTGTGCAAACCCACAACTTGGCCTGGAAAATGTCCTCCTTTATTCACTTCATGTGGAAGGAGCAGAAGTTTTCAGATAGACCCAGAGGATGGAAGCAATGATCTTACTCTCCTATTGACAACAGGGAGAATTTTTTTTTTTTTTTTTTACTTTTCTTTTGTGAAAACCTAACCCCACCAAATGATGTTTCTGTATCTTTGCCACTCAATTTAAGTCCTATGACCCCACCACAGGTGACCTTTTTTCCCCCCATTTAACTGATAAAATTAGGATCATCATGTATGAACTCTCAACCTTCTGTCACCTACCTTTATTAACTATTAATTCTCCTATGTCTATAAATCTTATCCCACTAATATACCTCTCTCTTTTCTTTTTTACATAAAATCTTTTTTTGAAAGAAGAGTGTACATTTGCTATCTCTGCTTTTGCTTTTCAGTCCACTGAAATCTGACTCTTACTGAATCATCTTCTGAAACTTTATCAAACACTCCCATGGTGTTTCCTACAAGGAAGTCACTGCTCTAATAGCTTCACCAATATTGCATCAGAGAGCATTGATAGGAAAACAGGTCTATGGGAAAGTATCATTAACAAACATTTTTAGTCTGCATCCATAATTCATTCCTGCATTTGGCAATGCTGTACACTCTACCTTCTTAAAAAATTCTCTTAACTTTCCATGATAAACTCTCACTGGGGTTTCTTTTACTCAGCCTCACCTTTTTTCTTAGTCCCCTTGATGGCTCCTTTTCAAATCTTGATATCTTATTCCTCTACTGTCTTTCTTTTACATACTTTACCTTGGGTGGTTCAGTACACCGAGGACGGTGACGCATCTCAAGCCTAGTTTTCTTTCCTTGGCTTTGATATTTATTTATTTATTCATTTATTTATTTATATTGTTTATTTATATTTAATAAACATCTGCATTAGTCCACAGCCTCAAAACCTAAGAATTGCAAACCAAAGAATATTAACCTCAAAACTGATCACCCCTAAACTTCCCCATTGTAGTCAATGTGTCACTACCAATCTCATTTCAAGATCCAAGTAGGAGTCTATCAAATTAGTTCATAGGCATTTTGATTCTACGTCATTAATATCTCTGAAACTTTGACTCAAATTTGCCAAAGTGTATAGTATGTGACCATTTGCTTAGTTTTTCCAATCTTTATTGCAGATAGAAAACATTAGCTCGATGTGCTTTTTGAAAGCTAGTTTTTGTGTTTGAAAATTACACTTTTCTCTTTCTAGGTAATATAAATTTAAATTTCAAAGTTATTCAGTAAAAAGTATTGTTTCATCATTGAATATTTGAAGGCTTATAATCACAGGAATAATTAAGACACCTAAAGATCAATCTACGGGGGAAATCCATTCAGGTAGTACAATGGTCATCTAATTGTATCTCCATTTGGTTAAATATATATTCTCAGATGTAAATGATTTCCTTTATACCATTATAGATGCAGCATTATATAATACAGAGAATAAAAATGGTTATTAGATTCGAAACAATACTAAACTAAATAATTTAGGATATTGAAAATGTTTTTAGGGTAGTCATTAAAAAATCATTATACTTGTGTTCTAAGAGATTTAAATTGAATGTCCAACATTAACATGTTCTAATTGATTTAAAATAGGAACATTAAATATGTTCCCCAGAAATCAATTTTTCTATCAGGTAAATTAGATATAGAAATTTTCTAACAAAAGAATGTTTATTACCAAAATAATATAAAAACTGCATAAGAAGACCTTGGAATAAATCCTCAAAGTGCACGTTGTATTTTTTGAAAGGCGAAAGATATATGAAGCCAGAGTTTAGGAAAGATGAGCAAATTAGGGGTTAAGTGAAATGGAACAGTCATCTTTAAAAAAATATATATTTTATTGTAAGACATTCAATATTTTATCATGCTAAACATTTCAAACTTTATAGAAGAGTATAAGGAGCATATTAGAAAGTTCCTTCCTATATCTATTCTCATCTGTCAGTTCCTAGATGTAATCGCAGTTTCTGGCTTTTTCTTCCAAAAGTAATATTTTTTAAAATTTGCAATCATTAACCTTAGTAATTTATTTTTTATTATTTACATACAAATGGGATTATACTAGAAACCTTATTCTAAAATATGCATATTTCATAAAAAGTTTTTTATGTTAACTGCAAATTAATTGCCTTCATTCTTTTTTAGGGCTATCTGTTACTTTATCTTAGGGGTGTCCCATAATTTAGCATTGCATTAATGAAAATTATTTCAGTTTTAGCTATATATTCAATTAGCAAGAATCCTACAAAGAACCTTTATATGTTTCTATTATTTGTTATGCAGCTGTACCGTGTATCCTTAGGAAGTATAACTTTCTTCTTCTATTTCATCCTACTTACCTTGTGTTTATGACACACACACCACATTTCAAATGGATCTTTTCCCCACTGCTATGTGTATGCTCCAGGAGAAATTTCAGACTAAAAATACATTCAACTTAACTTAATCATGAAGTTCTCCCTCAATAGTCAGCTACATTTAATGTTATCTATCCAAACAGTTTCTGGGCTTCTAAATTAGTGACAGTATCTCATAACTGAAATTCATGACGACTACAAAGAATTTCCTATAAGAAGTAGTTGTCATATTTATTACTTGTTTCACTTGTCAACTTTATTTTTTATTATTATTCTGAGAAACAAACTGCAATACATATTTATTTCCAGACTCACATGTAAAATAATTAGGTGTCAATCCAAGTCTGAGTAAATATAAAATAAAACATCTGTTTTCTTTAAATATAAGCTGGATTTATTTCAGAGATCTTTTTAATTTAAGGAAAATCACCTGACAGAATTGAGGATCTTTATTATATATACAGCTATGTTTTATGACACAATTGTATATCGCTCGATTATGATGGGTGGTGCATGTTTTTTGTGATGCTGTTTTAACTCTGTGGACTTCTGCTTTGAATGACAATGTAGCGACAAAGCTCACAGAGGGTTATATGGCAGTGCCCTCTCCATCTGTCTCCTTTCTGACCAGACTTGGTTCTTTAAGTTTGCATGAATGATAACTAGAAATCTTCAAAGCAATTAAGTTTATACTCATATGCCAATCTAAAAAGTGGGGGGAAAACACAATTGAAAGTCATACAAACACCCTTTCTTCTTCGTATCAATTAAGGAAACACATAGATTTTTCTTTCTGTATGCCAATCTTTTATTTCCTTTCCACTTTATGCTCATTTTCATTCTTTTACACTGCTACTGAATCCTGATGAGGATGCAATGTCCAATCCAATCTGTTCAGCCTTCAGGTAATTACTTTGTGTACTTAAACTCCCATCCCATTGAAATAAGATGAATAAAATGCCAGGATGCACAGTGACCATTTGAGCATCAACCAGAGGTAATTGTCGGTCTTAACCTTTGCCAACCCAATTGATGTTGTTTGATAATGTAGTTGTCAAGGACATTTCTTCAGTGGCATTCTAGCCTGGTTAGGCATTGTGTTTTTAACGCTGAAGTTCTAACATAATACCCTTTTTTATGATTTTTTTTTTTTAAAGATTTTATTTATTTATTCGACAGAGATAGAGACAGCCAGCGAGAGAGGGAACACAAGCAGGGGGAGTGGGAGAGGAAGAAGCAGGCTCATAGTGGAGGAGCCTGATGTGGGGCTCGATCCCATAATGCCGGGATCACGCCCTGAGCCGAAGGCAGACGCTTAACCGCTGTGCCACCCAGGCGCCCCTATGATTATTTTTGAACTGTAAAAATTCCAAATTGGAGAGCTCTGAATGGACAGGAAGATTAGATAAACAATGAAACATTTTAAATCCAACAGAAATTACTAAAATAGGCAAATGCCTATTTTGAAGTCTCATTCAGTATAAATGTGCTACAATAAAGTAAAAGTCGCAGGAAATTAAACATTAAAGAAATGGGTGACTTGATTAAAGGAGTGAAATTACAGAAATAATTTATTATTTATTTCGATTAACCTACAAATCCAGTAGGCACACACAGAAGCTCAAACGCAGAAATGTTTTGGTTTCATTCCCCGTGTAACACACACCAAAGCAAGGGCAATGTGGAAAATACATTGTTTCTAAATGTTTTTATTTAAAATAAAACATGGGATGATCTGACAACTTTCCCAAACAAAAATTAAATCTGGTTGTTGATTCCACTAATGCTGCCTGCCTTCTAAAGCACGTAACTCAAAACCCAGGAAATTGAGCTGTTTCATAATGAGATCAGTTTCCTTCATCCAACAAAGAGAATTTCAGTGTTATATTCTCCCTCTGCTGATAAAAGTATATGTCTGCCACTTACAGTGGATACCCATGGAAATTGGGCTTATTATACAAACCCTCCACATTTATATAATAATTTACAAAATACATTTACATGTACTGTCTCATTTAATAAATAATCTGGTGATCTCTAAAATTGTTCACATGTATAAAATGAACATATTGAGACTATAAGAAAGATGTGCCGATGTCAAATTAGTAAGTATTAGAATCTGACGTGAATTTAGAGGTTCCCTCTTCATAGACGATAACTCTGACCCCACTCCACAGGAGATACACAGATCCTTTGCTAACACCCTAGCTTGCAATCTTTTCAACATCTGAAAAATAGTACATAAATGGCCTGTCATTGGCACTATTGTTCTTAGTGTAAATATACTATCAAGATTTTCCTTTTTACTCTCCTGAGACCATGCTTTCACTCTCTAACACAAAAATATATAAATAAATTGGCTGTGTACCAAAGTCTGACACTTACATGTAAATTAGAGGCTATTTTCTAATAATACATCATCTAGAACTATCCCTCTGAGGATTTTTAACATTCTTTTAGTGATTCCGTCTTTGTAGAGAGTCAAGTAAGTTTAAAAAAAAAAAGAGTAGGTCTTGATTCAATTTTCATAATAGTGCCCTTGAGAATTTTAACCTAGTTCCTTCATGTCTTGAAAATGTAGAAGAAAGCATGTTATTTCAGTTAAGTCCTCCCTATTGGATTTCCTTTTGACTTCCTATTTTGATGGTGGTGAAATAATTTTCCCATTTCACTAGCCTCAAAAACTCAGTACCTTTGATCTTTATTTCCTCTCTCTCTTGTACAACTTAATCAGATACCATGACTCCCCATTTCCTATCTGAGAAAATCTACTCTGCCACTTATTTTTTGTGTGAACTTGACCAAGTCAAACTCTGTGCTCCAGTGTTGCCAATGGTAAAATGGAGATAAAAGAAGGACCCATCTAATATGGCTCTTATAAGTGTAAAATGTATTATTTCTTATGTGTACAGCCTTTCATGCAATGCTTGACATATGTTAAGCAACACACAAGATGAGCAATCTTTGCTGAGTGCACAAAATTCTCTGAAAACCTCATTTCAAAATCATACTGAGTCCCAGCCATTGCATTCACTGTTATCCAACTGCTAAACTGATCTCATCAGTATCTTTTGGTCTTACACGATTTTTGTGAGGATAGAATGATATGAAGAGCTTAGTCCAGTACATGGTAAATATTAACTATTCAACAATTTTCAAACACTATACATAGATATATTTATTTATAAATATGGTATATAGTATCATTACTTGTAATTGTGTACACCATTACTTGATTCCCATTCATTGTCTTATGACAAAGACTTTTTCTGTGTTGCCCTTTAAATATATATATGAATATGTATCTATCATATTCATGTTCATCTTGTTTTCTCAGTTCCACTGTAGATTACTTTAATTAAATAAATATTATAATGCCTTCCAAATGTATCAAATATGTGACAAATTATGATAAAATGTTATAATGGGAACTGTACCCACCAAATTCACTTTAAAACACAGAATGAATTGAATGTCTTAAATATAATAACATGGCATTTCAAACAGAATGTTAAAGCCACAGAATTTTATGAGAAAAGCTTTGCCAGGGGAAATGAACAGCCTTGGATCCTTAAGATAAAAATGGAAGAATTATCATTCAAAATATATCAGCCATGTGTTGATCATTCCCTGTCAGTCAGTGACATGTAACAACTGTGTGGTGAGAGTTCCAGTTGCTGGAATCTGACCAGGATTATTCTGGTGGCCGGGGAACCATGAGTTGTTGAATGATGGCGTGTTTGGCCTCTGCCTCTTTCAAGCAAATCAACTGCATGAAAAAGAACATCAAAGCTAAACTTAAAATCATCAATAAGATTTTGGGGAGGAAAAATATAAATGAAGCCATGACTACCTGAATCTAAGTATGTGTGTTACGGAATATATATGTGTGTGTCTACCCCAACTCATAGATTTATAGGCATTTACAAGTTTGGCTTTATAAGGAAGGGTCAGTAGCTAAGAGAAGGAACTTCTTTCACACATTACCATTTTTAAATATCAAATATATATAAGCTCCAAAATTGCTAATAGTTTTTTTTGTTTGTTTGTTTTGTTTTGTTTTTTTGTTTGTTTGTTTTAGTCCTTGCTGTTTGAAAGTTGTTCTTCATAGAAGGATCTATTGAAAGAGACACTACATTTTTGAGACCATTTCTCTCCCATCAATTCTGGGTGATGGAAGTGATAGCTCTCATTGACATGCATGGTCACTGGTGGACAACGTCGCTCCCCTTATTCAATAGTTTTAATTACAAAAAAAACTATTAATGGAATAGGACTACACTGAAACCATCTAATACATCCATACATAGTTTGTTTTATTATTGTCTTTAATGCCTAAGGCTGGCTCCCGTTAATTTTTAACACTTGGACTCCCTCACACAGTGAAAAAATTAAGTCAACATTAGTTTGTGATGACTCTTTCATGTCATTTTCCTCCCTCAGATTACAGGTCCACATTCAGGCTGCTTCTCTTTTGTAGGACCTCCTTCCACCTGTAAGGGGAAGATTATATTCTTAGGTATTAAACAATAATCACATGAATATATATTTGTTTTTCTAGCCTCTCTTTGGGCTTTTGACCACATGGGATTATTTATGCTACGTATAAACCAGAAACAGGTTTGTAAAATTCAATGCATGTTACATATTTTTCAGAATCAGTAGTGATATAAGAAAATATTAGCAACAAAGAACACTATAAGAACATGTCAGAAATGTGCTTTATGGACTCATTTATGCTGGGTAACACTCTTAAAATCCCAATCAAAGTTAGAGATAATAGAAGAGGAAGGAACAAAATTAAAGTACACATAAATGGAATTAAAGAAAAGGCAAATACAATTAACTCTAGGTTATTCAAAGTGATGAAGAAAAACAGAGGCATGAATAAATTTAAAAAGTAAATGATAAAATGAAAACTTTCCTAATCATTTTAATTTAAATTAAAAATACATATAAGCATTTTTACATGTATACATTCATAATTACATTTTGCCCAGCCATATCAAATTAATACATGGACGGTTTATAATAACTTAGAATTATATTGGTTGATAGGAGAAACTTGAATGTAAAATATGCTGCATAGTAAATGTCTATATATGATTCAGCCTTGACTGTAATGCAGACAATTCAGGCAAAAGCGTGACTTTCCTTGAAGTACATGGGGCAACAATAAGGTATTTTACATATTTGAAATTAAAGTCCTCTTCTACAAATTTAATTTGGGAAATGAAAAAAACAAGATCAGTGACTTCTGGAAGTGTTACCCCCCCAAAAAAATTAAATATTAATGGATATCTGAGTAAACCTCAATAAACCTCTAGTGACTATAGAGTATCCTCTAATAAATCAAGTCAATAAGAACAGGAGAAAAAGGAGCCTCAAATATATCACTATTTTTCCAAAATTAGCCAAAATCCAATTTGATATTCTTAGTAGCTCCGTTCAAAAGAACAACTGGTTATTGTAAGGTGTTAACAGCATTACATTTTGTGATTATCTACTCAACTTTTTCTGAATGTGTATCACCAAGGACCAGCTTAAAATCAAATTTTCTTACATTTAGGGAAGAGTGACTTCTCTATATTGAGAGATTGCAACAAAACCAATTTGAGCATAGAATGTGCCATTTAAACAAGGTATTATCGCATTTTTCTGGACTTAGTTGTTTACCGGGTTGTTTGAAGGTCAGAATATTTTGCTGTCCTTTTTGTATCCACTCAACCTAGTAGAGGCCTTGGCATCTCAAATCATTTAGGAAGCATTTCTTGAAAATCCCTAGTATCTCCTCATTGCAGAATTATAGTATTTTCATTTTTTAAGATTTCATTTATTTATTTGAGAAAGAAATCAAGAGAGAGTGAGCAGGGGGAGGGGAAGAAGAAAAGGGAGAAGCAGACTCCCCCCTGAGCAGGGAGACTAACGTGGGGCTTGATCCCAGGACCCTGGGATCATGACCTGGCTGAAGACAGATGCTTGACTGACTGAGCCATCCAGGCACCCCTAAACTATTTTAATTTTTGTATACAATATAACATTCTACTTTAGTAAAAATCAAGTTCAAATTGTGATTTCTTTGAATAGGAATATTTCTGAGGCCTAAATCTCTATATGATGTTACATTATCACCTTGTACTTTTCCCCACCCTCTTTTTTTAATTAAGAGAATATTTAATCACAATCTACTCTAGAGAAAGTGCTTAGTCCAACAGTTATTTAATCTTGAAGACCGTATATTCTTAAAACTGGAACTTGGCATGGGTACAGTGTGAGCAGATGTTTATGAGAATTCCAGAATAGGATAGACACTTAAAGATATTGAGTGATTCAGTGCACTGATTCTGCAAGCTGCTGTCAGAAAGCTGAAAGGCTCTATGGCTTTTCTGTGTATTGCTGTTTTCAGCAATAAAATTTGCATTTTAATCTGCAGGGATGTTCATATCTTTCTGCCAGCTAGTATCAGCATCCTGTCCAGAATCATCAAACTAGAAGCATGATGGCCTTGACAAATATTTCCATTTCACTTAGCAAATATTTCTTCCATCACTGAAAAGTTAACGCCTCTATAACCAGAACTTATATTACTTTGGAGGGGTCTAAAACTTCATTTAAACAAACAAAAGTGATTTCATAAGGAATTATATTGCCATAACAAATCAACAGTTAGAATAAGGAAATAGTCATAGGAGTCTCCATAGCATCTGGAGCACATAGAATTCAAAGTGCTCAAAGGGGAAAACATTGTCCTTAGTTATGCTTGCTCACTTTAGTGGAAATTACACATGCATATCAGAGTAGAGGCTGTTCCTGCTCAACTTACTGAAAATTCTAATTAGAGAGATCCACATAGTGCTTATCCAATTATACCTATGGACTTTCTAAAACCACTTATGTAAGCAGGAATATAAATTAACATAGGCTGCTCAAAAATATATACAAAAAGATACCACAACATTGAATTTAGAAAAAAAAAATACCAGCTATTGAATCACTAATACTTTTGGATGCTGGAGAGATGTTTGAATGAGATCGAATGGAGAATAAAATAGGCTGTTTCATGTTCTAAAACAAACAAACAAACAAACAAAAAACAAAAAACCAACAAAAAACTAAAACAAATAAACAACCAAAAAAACAAAAACAGAAATTTTAGGTGAGTGTTTTCCCAAGAGTATTGCCAGAGATGCTTGGCAAAATGTCCCCAAGGAAGCTATTCTAAATTCCATAAGTTTGTTGAAGGTACCCTTTTACTTTCTGATGTTTAGATTTTAAAAAGGGACAAATACCACGTAATGCAAACTTTAAACTTTATATTGTATTATAGTATTGTATTATATTAATAAAATAGTATCCCTTTAGCTCTCTTATCTGAGCACTGTCCTGTTTCTTTTACTACAATTCTGAAATTCTCCACTTATTTTCTACTTTTCTTCCTCTCGTTTCAAAACATGTACATGTTCATAACATGCGAACATAGCAGAAGCAGAATAGCACATTAATTTAGAGCCCAGTTCTGGAGTCAGAGATAACTGGTGATTAATCTTGGCTGTGCCTATTATTTCCTCTGTAAGACTGATCCAGAAAGTCAGTATTAATAGACTGGTGTGAGTTGGCAAGCAGCACATTAGTATTTGGATCTCAGCTATGCTTGTCTTCTTCCCAGCTTTGCAGAGCCAAACCACTGACGGAAGACACAACCGCCCTGCAGAATCTGTAGGACCATCACCTTTCACTGTGTACCCTATTGTACCTAGCCAGGCTGGCAACAAGGAAGCAGTGGCTAAGATTTGCTCTGTTATGATTTGTATAAACACTTCCCTTTCTGTACTTTTTCTTTTTGTAGTTTATGAAAATATTGATCAGATATATTTTGTTTTATGCTGTAGGATCCTTGAAACTAGAATCATGCGTTTATTCATCTTTGCTTATGCTACAAAATTTAGCTCAGCGTCATGTAGGAAAGAGTTCTCACTGAATTATCGTTGAGTTAAAGAAATATATAATTGGTTACTTGACTTACCTATTCAATTATTTACTTACAAGTATAAATATATTGCACATACCTTTATATTATTAAATACTATGTGCTTAGATATTCACGAAGCTTTAGATCAAGACAGGGATAGTATTCCAGTATTTTTTCTATAGGAAAATAACATTAAAACTATATAATTTTAATTTGTAACTGATTTCACAGAATACAATACATTACATTCAAAGTATCTATACTTGTTTCTATTAAGCAGTTCCTCAGCATTTTAAGATTATTGTACTGTACTGTAAGCCATGTTTTGAATATTTCTGGACAGAGTTTATATTGAATCTTCTGACAAGATTTCTGGTAACTACTATTTCTATAGAGTATTATCCACTGATTAATAATAACTTTGAACCTGACTGGGACTTTATATTTTATTAATTAATGCTGTCTCTCATATTTTCCTATTACTCATGGTTTCTCAAAGACTTGCTTAAAAACAAAAGTCCTTATTATTGAATACACTACAAGGCTGTCATTTCTACTGATTTTGCCAACAAACTAGAGCTTGACTTTCTTATTAAGATAAAGGATTTCATTTGCTTCAATTTCTTCTCCTTCTAGCCATGGTCACTCTACTTCATCCTTTCAAATGATGACTCTTGAATGCAATATTGTTTTCACTTCTGTACCTTTGCTGACAACGTGCTTCTCAGTTTGGGATTATTTATTTAGTTACGTATACTTTTAAAACTGATTACTGCTTCAGTAATTAATAATGCAAATGACAGAAGTGAAGATATGTGAGTTTAGTTATTCAAAATAGAACCGTCTCCAACTACTGCATATAAGAAAGTTACTATTTAATTTCAAAAACATGTAACATAAACATCTATGTGCTTAGTTTTCTTCACAGTTTTAGTAGCAAGATTTCTACCTTCCACACTTCTACACCAAAATTTCTTTCTTTCTCCTTCTTTCTTTCTTTTTTCTTTCTTTCTTTCTTTCTTTCTTTCTTTCTTTCTTTCTTTCTTTCTTTCTTTCTTCCTTCCTTCCTTCCTTCCTTCCTTCCTTCCTTCCTTCCTTCCTTCCTTCCTTTCTTTCTTTCTTTCTTTTTCTTTCTTTCTTTCTTTCTTTCTTTCTTTCTTTCTTTCTTTCTTTCTTTCTTTCTTTCTTTCTTTCTCTTTTCTTTTCGAAGTCTTAAAGCATTCCCTAGCAAAATTTCCTCAACCAATATGTCAGTTAGTCTACACTAGATGGTTGACTCATCTCTTCTTTTCTATGCCAGCTCCCATTTTTTGATATCTGTTTTATATGTAGAACTTATTTTTTTAAAGATTTTATTTATTTATTTGACAGAGAGAGACGACCAGTGAGAGAGGGAACACAAGCAGGGGGGAGTGGGAGAGGAAGAAGCAGGCTCCCAGCAGAGGAGCCTGATGTGGGGCTCGATCCCATAAAGCCGGGATCACGCCCTGAGCCAAAGGCGCTTAATGACTGAGCCACCCAGGCGCCCCAATATATATGTAAAACTTATTGCCAAGTCTCTCTGGCTCTGTTGAAGAGAAAGCTTTGTCCATGGTTATGATATAATGCCTTTATATTCCCAAAGCTTTATTTTCTCACAGTCCAAGAGACTAATGAGCTCTATGCAGACCTGGAGAGAAAGAATTCCTTCAAAATTCGGTGTTAGAACTGATTATAGAGCCCTGATTTTCACCAACTTTTTCCATCAATTTCTGTTGCTAACCTCTATTACTATGAACTCATATCAAAACCAGGTAACTCTGGGGGCACCTGGGTGGCATAGCTGTTAAGCGTCTGCCTTTGGCTCAGGGCGTGATCCTGGCTTTATGGGATCGAGCCCCACATCAGGCTCCTCTGCTATGAGCCTGCTTCTTCCTCTCCCACTCCCCCTGCTTGTGTTCCCTCTCTTGCTGGCTATCTCTATCTCTGTCAAATAAATAAATGAAATCTTTAAAAAAAAAACAAAGAAAAAGGTAACTCTGTGGGGAACAAAGGTCATTTCTTTCTATCCTTTTCAAATCCTTCCACATTTTTTTCTCACATTTCTCTTTGCTGTAGGAATTTGATAATTAAATAATCCACACATATGTATAGAAGCATATGTGTATAATTATGAAGGTGCATTTTCTTAACAAAAGCTATGCTGACTAAGACATTAGACACTAGCCACATTATGCTATTGAGCTTGAAATCTGTCGTGTGAATTGATATGTGCTATAATTACAAAATAAACTATGTATTTAGGGGTCTTAGTACCAAAAAAATAGAAATTTTAGGAATCTCTACTATTTATATTATGTTCTAAAATAAACACGTTTTGGGTATATTAAACCTAAATACTAATATTAATACCTGATTTCATTTTATCTTCTTAGTGTGGCTACTAAAAAGTTTTAAATTACATATGTGGCCCACATTATGTTTCTAGTGGACTGTCTTGATATGGAGAATAATACTGAATTAAGATTTATGTTTAAATTGTCTTTCTTTAATAGTCACACTTATTTTCAATGATAGTGTTGATTGTCTAATAATCCAAAGTACAAGGGTGACCACAAATAAAGCAAATTATCATTATGAGAAGGTATTCACAAATATCAATTTTTCCATAATTGTTATATTTATTGTTCCTCCTCAGAATGGGACTTATATTTCTGGCTACAGTGGGATTTATCTATCATTCTGATTGTACTGGTTTATAAGCGAAAACTCAAACCATTATCTGTTTGGTACTTAGTATTCAGTACCAATAAAATGTTGATTCTGTTAAATAATTTATTATTAACTGAAATTGAGGGCATATCCACCCAAACTAAACTCCTTATGGTGAAATATTACAAGTACCAGTAAAATAAAGATTTTTTTTGCATAACATCTGTTTAACTTTTAGGATGTTAAGATAAAGTAATATATTCAGTAGTATACACACTTTCTTATAAAAGTTATAAGAAAAATATAAAAATACAAGAAAATGAGTCTTTCAAACACGAGTATATATGAATTATTTATCTACAAGCATTTTTGTAAATTGTTTCTACGGTGTGTTACGGTTTTTCTTCTGCTACAATGTATTCTTAACAGCTTTAATGGCATTATGGACAGATGGTAAATATAAAGAAAATAGAAGTCAGGCTTAAGAAATATTATGAAAATCTAACTGAATTTCAGATTATTACTTCTAATACATAAATGAAGTTTTCATAACATCAGTAGCAATCGTAAACGACAAACATATAGATCATAGTTTATAAACACATGTAAACACAAGGATGGTACATTCTTTCATAAACAGCTAACAACTTTTCATTTATATGCCATCAAGCTATAAAACACTATTTTTTAATGTTTAAATGTTATTACAGACTATTGAAAACAGCATTTTCTATAATTTATGTTGGTGTCTAGTCATATAAATTTTGTTTCTTTTCATATGTGTTACCTTTGTTACCATTTTATAAGTAAGATTTATAAATGTGTATTTTATTATAGAACCTGATGACCACTGCAGGATTTTAATATTTAAAATTTAAAAAAATTATCCTATTTCAAAAGATATTTTATTACAGAAGTAAGTATATTACTAAATAATTTCATTTTGTCTCTACATTGCAATTAGAAATCCAATGAGTTGTAAGAAGAACAAAATGCTGACATTGGATTATATGAAAAATATGGGTAATTAGTATGAGAATAATTTCAAGGCAGCATATTATTAAAGCATTTGACTCTGATACTCTTATTGCAATCCTAGCAATTATTCAAACTAATTTCATATAAAAATTGAATGTATTATATAGTATGTCATGTAAAGAATATGGAGACTCTTCAATCACCCTTGCAAATTGGATTATCTGAGATATTAGACAATTATTACTGTTATAGAAAAAAATGAGAGCATTAATAAAAGGCAACACAACTATAAATTTTAGTTTGGTATTATTTTCTATATAGACACTTGGTGTCAAATGGAAACATAATGTGAGCCATAAATAAGAACCACATATGTAAGTTTTAATTTTCTAGTAGCCACATTAAAAAGAGTTAAAAGAAACAGGTGAAGTTAATTTAATAATATATTTTATTTATTTCAATATATCTAAATATTGTCATTTTAATGTGAAATCAATATAAAATATTAAGTAGATGGCATTCCTTTTTTCCCACTAAAATGGTCTGTATTTTAATTTTAAAACACATCTCAGTTTGAACTAGTTGTATTTCAAGTGCTCAATAGCATCATATGATTAATGTATTGGCCAGCAGAGTTTTACATTTTAAATATCTTGGTGAATAAAGTATCTAGTGTTCATAACATAAATGTTCCCATTGTGATCTATCATACAAATTTACTCTAGGTTTTCCCTTTGTAACACAACAGAGGTCTGGGAAAATATTCTTTTACACAACCAATCTTGATAAAATCTTAGGAATATTTTCTTTTAGATTGTCGACTTTTAACCAGCAGTAGCAGATAATACCAGAAAATGCACTGAACACTAGAATTATAAGTATGAATAAAGGGCTTTTTTTTTTAATCAGCTGAGACAGGTCATAAAGGAATATGTCCAATGCCATAAGAAAAGTGCTATGGTGTTAAATAAAAAATGTAAGATAAATACAAAGGCAGAAGAAAACAGTTTTGGTAAGGGTGAAGACATAGATCAGATAATTTGTTATAAAGAATATCTTATTTGAAACGGTCCTTAAAAGGTTAAAAAAATTCAATAGCCTTGATCTAACTCTGTTCTCACTGAATTCTGAGAACCCTGTACTGACTATACCTGGGAAAAGTTATGTAACACTGACTATGGGACCAATTTAATCTGCATCTTCGAATAGGCTCTCAGTGATAACTGGAAATCCATCAATGTTTCTGCACTCAGTTCTTCACACTGTCTCTCAGTCCTTCAAGTTCCTGAAATCTCAAACACATCCATTTACCATTGACAAAGAACATTACTTCCTTCTGAAACAACATAGAAGCCATAAGACAGGAGTTACTACACAGAAACCTGCAAATATTCCTCGCAACACACACATACACCTATTTTATTTTCCTCCCTTTTTCACTGTTGAAGACGTATCCCTTTTCCTGTCAAGTCTTAGCTCTCCAACTTTTCTATTCTGGATCATTTAATCTCATCCTTTTTCTAGGATCTTGTTCTATCGATTGTATATTTTGCACACAATCTCTTCTCTGTAGCTATCTTTTTATTTATTCCTTTTCTTTCTTGTCTTCATGTACATTTAATTACTTCACAATTCTCACATCTTAAAAACAAATGAATACAAAATCTTTGGTTTGTTCCTAAACCCTTTCTTTCATCCAAGACTCTTTAACATTCAACACTTTATATATTTTTAAAAATATTTTATTTACTTATTTGAGAGAGAGAGAGAGCACAAGCAGGTGGAGCGGCAGGGGGAGAGGAAGAAGCAGACTCCCCGCTGAGCAAGGACCCAGAGGGAGGGCTCAATCCCAGGACCCTGGGATCATGACCAGAGCCAAAGGCAGATGCTAAACCAACTGAGCCTCCCAGGCACTCCTAAAGTTCAATACTTTAAAAGAAATTTGCATCTTCATTATCTTCAGTTTCCATTCATTTATTGACAGACTCTTCTGCCTTATTATACCATATAGGATCTTCTTGTCACGAATTACTTCTGCTTTCCCGTACTTAATAAAGACCATTCAATATCTTCATTATTTTCTTCTTTCCGGAAACCTTTTCTTCTCTGCCTTTTCATTGCACCTATATTTTTGGCTATTACTTCTCTTAGCCTTTTCTGTTGGCTCACTTTCTTCCTTATACCCAAATACACATAGCTACAGTTCAGGTTTTCTCTCAGACTATCTTCCTTCTTCATGCCCCTTCAGTCTTTATCAGGAATATATGCAATTGTATTTTCTTCAATTATGGTCATTCTTAAATGTATATTCCTATTGCAATTCTTATGCTGAAAATCTAGACTATATGTAAAATTACGTATGAGATCTCTCTTTGGATTTCCTCTGGTCAACTAAATTTTATTTTCCCCAAATTACTTGTGCTCCTGGATTCTTTATTTTACCTCGTAAAGTCATTATTTAGTCAGTTATGCAAACACAGAAAACCATATTTTTTTTGCTTTTGACTTTTCACTCTCCATCTTGATCCATGTTCCTCACCCTTCATCCCTAGCTAATTAGTAAATATATGCTATTCTTTTTGTCACCCAAATATCCAACATTATTATTTAGTCCATTTTATTTACAATGTCACTTTTCTGGTTTAGATGGATAGAATCAGATTAATAACTTTAAAATAGTTGTGAAGTGGGGAATTCACTGAAGGGGTCCATGTTATAGGTAAGTTTGGCTTCTATTAAGATAATCCAAGTAAGAATGTGATGTCTTCCTACATTTCATTTTCCAGAAGTATGTCACACAGCCATCACTAGCTGAAGGATGATTAAGGAAAAGAGGGCATTTAATGTGAGTAGATCAGCCAGTAAAAGTTTCTGCCAGTTTGCATTTATGTGTATGGGTGTGTATTTGTGTTTGTCTATAGCTGTATATAAAGGGATTAGGGATAATACCATAACATGAGGAAAAGTCTGGTTGATGACTTCACACAATTAAGTGGTAATCTTACTATTACATGTTTTATATATGTTCAAACAAAATACCAAATTGTAGAAAGAAAAATTTTAGTCTCCTCATGTTTTATCCTCAAAGATGGAGAAAAAATGGTCCAAAATCATATATAGATGATAAATAGATAGATGATAGATAGATAGATGATAGATAAAGTGATATATGGGAGAGAGACAGAGATAGAGACAAGGAAAGAGAGAGAGAAATTATCAATGTCTATTCTAGTAAAGATAAATTGTGTCTACTTTTATAGTTCTTTTTCTAGTTGAATTTTTTACTGCTTTGTCCTGTTTCAAAAGGCTGTATACCTCACTCATGATCTCCTTTACCCAGTTGTTTATTAACATTTCTAAAAATATCAAATAACAATGGTGACCATAACAGTGAATGTAATAATTATAACATATTTTAAATATCCCATGTTCTGATATGGACTGCAGTTTATACAGTACCCATAATTTTTAGTATAAAATTCTATATATTCAAAATATATAGAACATAAAAATATACCAATTGAGATGTACACATAAAATTGTATATCAAGTAAATGTGCATTGTCTAATATTTTAGAATTTTCAAAAGGAAGAGTAAAATATAATAAAGTATGAATTACAAGAATTCTTCCTCTAGTGTAAAGACTTTCTTAAGTTAAAAATTAATGTGGTGGTATTAAAAATGATATAATTAATTCTACTTTGAAATATCCATCTATACATAATGAATCTGGGGATCTCAAAAGTATCAAGCAAAAGATGAGATTATTTTAAGATGAAAAAGTCAAGGGGGCAGTATTTAGAATTGGATTATAACTAATTCTTTATCAAAACTCATCTAGAGTTAAAAACAATTTTTTAAGCAACTGGAAAATAATGTGCTCCAGGTCTGATTATCTCACAAATAACAAATTTATATCCAAGGATCAAAATAAAATTATATAACATTGTTTCATTTAACATTTTATGATTAATTAAATAGTCTTCACTTATGTGCTATTTGCATTTTGTATATTTTGCTATAAATAACTTATATGAGAATTACAATACTATTAAAATGTATATTTCATAGTTACACTTCTTTGTGTTCTACGATGCATTTACATGTTACTTTCAAAACATCTTTAATACTTAGTAAATCTCAAACCATCAAATAGCACACTGATATTAATATTGATAATTAGGTATTGATATTGTTATTGTGCTCTGGCAGTGTAATAAATAATGATAATGATAATCAGATTGGAAAAAAGAAAAAAGCAAACAAGGAAGAAGTGAAAAGAGATTAAATATTATTTTATATTTTATATCATTTTACAATTCACAAAACACTTAAAAATAATATTATTGGTAATCCCTTCAAAATAAAATTATTCAATATCCAATCTATCTCAGCAACCCTCTGGCAATGTCATACATTAACCTCCATATCACTGGAAATAACATTTGTTAAAAGACCTCAATACCTGACTCCCCTGCCAGATTGACAATTCTTTTCCTTCCAACTCTCATTTTTTCCCTTCTAATTCATATGTTTTCCTACAATATTCTTATATTTTGTTCTTGATATGCATCTGGAGTCAGAATAATAAACAACTTCTGTTTCACTTGACTCTATATTGATGAACAACTATTTTAATAAGTTGCATGGAGAAAAAAAGGAAGCAGTGATGATCAATGAATGCTGTTATCAATCCATCCAACTATTAAGAAATCCAAATGGACAACAGTGAACGCCATAAGAATGGGTCACGGAAGTGTCAAGTGGGATTCTTGAAGTAGAATCTCTATTATTTCTAAATGATTAGTGAAACACTTAGTAGGAATGGCTACTATAAGTACTAAACACTGATTCTGGAGCTAAAAGTACTTCATTATCAAAAAAAACACAGAGTTGGTGGTAAGTAGATGACAAGGGAAGAGAGAGGGAGGGGTAGGAGAAAAAAAGTAAGGAGGAGATGAAATATAAGGAGGAGAATTAAATACCTTCTAGAGGTCTCACTGACAAATGAGGAATGATAAGATAAAATTATTTTCACAAGGATACATCTTATTGGGAGAGCAGATTTTTAGTGAAGGAACTAGTTGATATGTTGTTTTCATACTAAAAGAACAGGGATCACTGACTAAGAAGAATAGTACCTTGAATTATCACCAATAATAAGGCAAAGGGATGAAGAAAACGTTTATTCAAGCCATCTTAAGTATAATAGGACATGAGAGAAAAAATGTCAATTTACCATATTGTTCCAAAAAGATGAGGGGCACCTGGCTGGCTCAATTGGAAGAGCATGTGATTCTTGATCTCAGGATTGTGAGTTTGAGCCCCACATTGGGCACAGAGATCACATAAATAAATAGAACTTTTTTTAAAAAAATGAAAAGCCTGAATTTTTCTGCTGAAAGAGGGAAAAAAATGTCAGACTGAGCTTAAAAAATAACTTCAGCTATGACATTTGCACAAAACATCATAAATGGTGTAATAAAGAGAGGTTGCATCTGAGGGATGTGGGCATTTAGGTGTTGCTTGTTTCACTCACCTCCATCCCATCAATTCTGTTCTCTCCTTGTATAGCAGGGATTGGAAGGGTAAAAACAAACTTCCCATCCCCACTTGTAATTAGAGTTCTGTTGGAAAACAGCTCCTGTGAATGAAATGCAGTGGCACAGAATGAGAAGTGAGGTAGGTGCCATCTCCCTGCAGCTGTGGTGTCTGGCAAACAAATTTGCATAGCTGTGAGTATTTGTGGGTACTGGACTCCAATTCCAGGGTCTGTACACCAGGATCATGAACATGAAGTAGCAGTGGTGAAAACAGAAGCAGCAGCAGTTTCCTAGATTCCAGATTGCCACTAAAGTCATACAACCTTGGAAACCACAGTTTAGTGGTAATTCCTTGACTTCTCCTCGCTTAGCCCTTCCAATCATGTTTAACCACCAAATTTCCTTGAAATACCTACAGTGATTTCCTGCATTGAACTATAAGATACCAATGAGAAAAGAGAGACCAGGAAGATGCAAGTGAAAAGAAAGCAACTGATACGGAACTAAACAGCATAAAGAGCCACGTTGTATAATGGAATTTTAGTATCATTATACAAATTATATAATGCAAGAATGCAAGAACTTGACATCTGCCTCACTTCCAAATTCTGTGCCCTTGTCCCAAATTACAGTAGCTGTTCCTAGCCACAAAGGAGACAAGGAAATGTGGTTTTACCTTTCCAGTCACTGCTACAGCAGGGGAGGACAGAATGGATGGGATTAAATGTGAGCAAAACAAACAATATCTAATGCACCTTATGCTCCTTATATGAAAACTTTTTTAGTTTTGTTTTTGTTTTCAAGGTATTTTTCACCAATATCATATATATCAAGTTCATTTTGAACACATTTTATTTTGGTAGAAAAATTTAGAATTTAGCAGCATATATTTACATTTATATAAGCTTTGTATATACTATATGCTCAGATAAACACATGTAAAAACATATACCTTTCTTTTGTGCATGCTTAATAAACATTTACAAATAATTTAATTATTTTTGTACTTGTTTACAGTGAAATCTTTAAAACATTCCCAAAACTAATGTTTATAAGACACATTATCTTCTCATAACACATTCCAGTTAAAACCCTAAAAACTCCACCAAAAACCACTAAAATTGATGAATGAATTCAGTAAGGTCACAGAATACAAAATCAATGTATAGAAATCTGTCACATTTCTATATACTGCTAAAGAAGCAGCAGAAAGAGAAATTAAGAAATCAATCCTATTTATAATTGCACCAAAAATAATAAAATACCTAGGAATAACTTAACCAAGGAGGTGAAAGAACTGTATACTAAAAACTATAAAACACTGATGAAAGAAATTGACTATGACACAAAGAAATGAAAAGAAATTCCATGTTCATGAATTGGAAGAACGAATATTGTTAAAATGTCCATACTGCCCAAAGTATACATTTATGCAATCTCTATCAAAATATCAAAAGTCACAGAGCTAGAACAAACAATCATAAAATGTGTATGGTATCACAAAAACCCCAAATAGCCAAAAATTCTTGAAAAAGAAAAATGAAGCTTTAGGTATCACAATTCCAGATTTCAAATTCTATTACAAAGCTCTAGTGATCAAGACAGTATGGTACTGGCACAAAAACAGACACGCAGATCAATGGAACAGGATAGAAATTCCAGGAACAAACTCATGATTATACAGTCAATTAATCTTCAACAAAGGAGGCAAGCATATACTATAGAAAAAAGACAGTATCTTCAATAAATGGCATTGAGAAACTGGACAGCTACATGCAAAAGAATGAAACTGGATTACTTTCTTGCACCATACACAAAAATAAACTCAAAATGGGTAAAGGACCTAAATGTGAGACCTGAAACCATAAAAATCCTAGAAGAGAGCACAAACAGTAATTTCTCTAACATTGACCGTAACATTTTTCTAGATATGTCTCCTGAGGCAAGGGAAACATAAGCCAAAACAAACTATTGGGACTATATCAAAATAGTAAGCTTCTGCACAGCAAAGAAAACAATCAACAAAACTAATAGACAACCTACTGAATAGGAGAAGATATTTGCAAATGACATATCCAATAAAGGATTAGTATCCAAAATGCTTAAAGAACTTACACAACTCAACACACATACGCACAAAATAATCCAATTAAAATAATAAGCAGAAAACATAGACATTTCTCCAAAGAAGACAGATGGGCAACAGACACATGAAAAGTTGCTCAATATCACTCATCATCAGAGAAATGCAAACCAGCGCTACAATGAGATATCACACCTGTCAGAATGAGCAAAGACAAAAACACAAGAAACAACAAACATTGGCTAAAATGTGGAGAAGAAAGAAACCTCCTGGACTGTTGGTGGGAATGCAAACTGGCCTAACCACTGTGGAAAACAGTACGGAGTTCCTCAAAAAATTAAAAATAGGACTACGTTATGTTCCAGTAATCACATTAGTGAGTACCCAAAGAATAGCAAAACACTAATTCAAAAGGTTATATGTACCCCTATGTTTATTGCAGCATTATTGGTAATAGCCAAACTATGGAAGCAGCCCAAGTGGCCATCGATAAATGAAAGGACAAAGATGATTTGGTGAAAGAGGTGAAGGGAATTAAGCGTATACTCATCTTGATGAGAGCTGAGCAATATATAAAATTGGTCAATCACTGTATTGACCTGAAACTAATATAACACTGTATGTTAACTATACTGGAATAAAAATTAAAATTAAAATTAAAAAAATATATTGTAAGACACAGAACAAAGAACTTTACTATTTGGAAATGTCAAAGTCCATTACTAAATAATTTGCCCAACGAATTAATAAGTAAAAATAGAAGACTTAAATCATCTGAAAAGTTTTGAAAAAGAGAGAATTTCGTACAAAAAAAATGTTTAGTTGCAGTGGAAAACGAAAATGTATAGTTTTTAATCATTTGCCATAGATGAACCAAAACTAAAAATAACTGAATTTAAAGTCAATACTTGTGCTCATCCTTCTACCTGGAATCCTCTGTTCCGCCTTGACAGCAAAGATTCCTTCCTTCTTTCCTTTCTTCCTTTTGTTCTTTGTTTTTGCTTTTGAAGAAACAATTTGCCTTGCCTCAGACAACAAATTATGACCAGTCTAAAATTGCAAACCTATGGGCTAAATATGGCCCATCACTTCTTTTTATAAATAAACTTTTGTTGGACCACTGCCATGCTTATTTATTTACATATTGTCTATAGCCACTTTCACACTACACAATATCTCCAAGGCATGCCTGTATATATTTATTTTTAATTTGATTGTGTTTTGAAATCTCTATTAGAATGTAAACTGAATGAAGACAAATGACTATCTGGTAGATTGTTGTGTCCTTGTGGCATGGGACAGTGCCTAGAACGGGGTAGGAACACAATAAATCCTAACATCTTTCACTTTGTAGGTCCACTTATATGCAGGGTTTGTTTGTTTTTGTTTGTTTTTCTTTAATGTTAAAAATATTTATTTTTCTAAAAGATCCATGTACAAGTTGGGAAGAAAAAGAAGGAAGTCAACTAGCCTGCATCAAAATCTGGGCTGATGAAGGACCAAGAAGTGCCTAAAAAACCCTGGTAGCTGGAGCAAGCTGCAGGGATTGAGATGGCCGCTGGCCAGTGGAACCAGCAGCGTGGATCAGCCACATTCATGAGCACCACTGAGGTGCAGCGGGGACAGCAACGCTGCTGACCCCAGTCATTCCTCCTTTATAGGAAGGGAGACACCAGAACACACTGAGGACACATTCCTGACAGTCTCGTGCTCCTCCAAGGCCTTCTTCCAGTCTCTGCCCCTGAATTCCGCGATGTGTGCCCTCCTGGTGGTGCCTTCATCCAGGCGGTGAGGGGCCATTCAGAAGTCTCCAGAGCTCGAGCAGAGTGTAAAAGCTTTGAGGACCACCTGTGTTACCGAAGGTGTGCTGTACTTGGTGAACGTTGGCTGTGTTTGCAGTTAAGCTCTGGCTCTACCCAGGAGCTTGAAGCGAGAAGCAGGGACAGTGAAGTGTCTCCTCTGCTTCTCCGACCTGGATGTGCAAGTCTTTGAGGCTCAAACTTCAAAGCAAACTGCCCCACAGCGGCAGCCTTGGCCCCGGTATTCCAAGCTGTCAAGCAGCAGCTTGGCGTACTCTGAAAGATGAGCCTCTGCCGCTCCTGGAATGTCTCCCAGTGTTCCTGCTGGTCGCCCAGGTCCAGCTTGGCCACAGAGGAAGCGGGGTTCACCAGGGTCAGTGGCCGTGGTGGCAGCGGAAGGGGCAGTGCTAGCTTCACCAGCCGCTGTCTGAGGCCCAACTCCCGGCTGCGGTGAGGACTCCCTCAGCGTTCACTTTGCTGGGCACTGGGCTCCCATTCGGCCTCCCACCTAGCCTGGCCCTGACCCATGTGGGGCCCTGCGTGGCTGTTGCTGGAGGTCCTGGGTCGCTTCTGCCAGTGTGGCTTTGTGCCTGCGTGGCCCCTCGCTTGCCAGAGAGCTCCATATTCGGAATTCTATAATACAGTACTGTAAATGTATCTTCACTTCCCTGTGATTTTCTTAAACATGTTCTTTTCACTAGCTTACTTTAATGTAAGAATACATAATATATAATGTAAATATATAATAAATTTTTAATAAATATATAATACATATAAAGTAAAAAAATATGTTAACTGATATGTTAACAGTAAGGCTTCTCGTCAATAATAAACTATTAGTGATTAAATTTGGGGGGAGTCAAAAGTTACATGCGGATTTTTCACTGCACAGGGGATGGCATTCCTAACACCCCCATGTTGTTCAAAGGTCAACTATAATTAATGTAGGAAAAAAAAGTGAAAAAGTTTAAATATTTAATAATACCCTAATAAAAAGTTCTGATTCCAGCAACCTGTTAATAGACAGCCAGAAATTCTTCCTATTGCAAATGTCTAGAAATGACACATACACTTTTAGCATTTCTTTAAAATCATAGCTTCAAATAAATGAAATTAGCTTAAAACCCTTGGTGCCGGGGCGCCTGGGTGGTTCGGTCGTTAAGCGTCTGCCTTCGGCTTAGGGCGTGATCCCGGCGTTCTGGGATGGAGCCCCACGTCAGGCTGCTCCGCTGGGAGCCTGCTTCTTCCTCTCCCACTCCCCCTGCTTGTGTTCCCTCTCTCACTGGCTGTCTCTCTCTCTGTCAAAATAAATAAAAAATCTTTAAAAAAAAAGAAAACAAACAAACCCTTGGTGCCGGGACTATAGAAGAACAAAAGCCAGTTCAGTTAGCACATAGTCGAGGAGATCTACTGGCTACTCTGGCATGGGACAGAGGACTACACTAGAAACCAAAGGTTTTTGCGGACCGCCTACAGCGGGGAAAGATATGAGAGTCGAACCCATGCAAGATGAGAGTTGAAGTTAGACCCTCATATATAGCAGGAAGCCTTGATGGGCTCCATAATTAGTAAAACGGTGAACCAGGCGAAACAAAGAACCTCTCTATAAACAAAGGAAGATGGCAAAGACTTTCTATCACTGCCTGGTTTCTAGGTTGAAAAAAAAAAAAAAAAAAAAGAAAGAAAGAGCCTACCTAGATAATTGGTGACCATACATTGTTTTGAAGTTGAAATTTATGCCCAACTCACTACTACAGAATGACCAAGTTGAGAAACTATCATAAAAATCAGTCCCTGAATACTGATACTCCTGGTGTACTCAGAAAAGCAAAAGCAAAGCACTCTTCAGAGCAAGTTTTCCACTAGGGCTGAACAGAATCCATACATAAACTCCTCAGGTAAATTGCTCATGCTGTGATGCTAAAAAGCACAGGAGCAATACTTACCTGGCAGGGGAGATACCATGATCAGGAAAGTGGTTTTCCCAGGGTGAGGCTTATCCATTGCCCTCTGGATGTGCTGACCCCTGCGATTTCCCCAAACGTGGGAACTCGACTTCAGAATTTGTGGTAGCGGATGAGTGCAATTGCACTTTCCCCTGAAATTAAGAAAAGAAAAAAAAAAAAAAAAGCACATGAGCAAACATCAGCATTCCCAGCAAAGAGTCAATTTAGATTCAAAAGTGTTTAAAAAAAAAAAAAAACTTGCAGATTATAAAATGTAAGATATAAATATATATTTATTTATTTAACATTTTTGTAATATATTTAAATTAGAATATGAACTTTCTAAATCTCCCAGAGTAAATTAAAGAATTTTTTATAACTTAGAATTCAATGCAATAAAAATTCATTTTATTGAAATTGAAGACTTTTTAATGTTTCATTTGGAACCCAAAGGAGTCAAAGCCAAAATCACAAAATGTGTCCTATTTAACTAAAACCCAGCATCAATCCTCATTCTCTGCTAAACTACCTCGCACATTTACCCCAGGGAAATGAAATTGCTGCTGCACCTGCGGTCTGGACTGTCCTTTTCTGGAATGGATGTGGTACCTTCAAGATAGTGAAAGTTGAACTAGATCATCGTTTAAGTCTTTCATGTCTTTTTTTTTTTTTAGAAAAAGAAAATCGAAAAAGTTAACAAAATCTGCAAGGCTATCACAGAACTGGTTTCACATTCACAAAATTTAGAAACACAGCAAATCAATAACTTTTAAAGTTATCTCTGGGCAACTTTTGTTCATCAAACCTGGCATTGTATTTGGGTTTGGCAAATATCAGGGCAGAAGGAGACTTACGTAGTAAATCCTTCTCCTTGGAAGGAATGCGGTTGGAGAAAATCTTGGTTTTAGTCTTGCCAGAATAAGTGTCCATCTTTGTTATTTTTTATCTTTTTGTCTCTCTTGTCTTGATTCTGAACCTTTTTAAATGCCACCATCTGCTTTCTCCTTTTGCTTCTGGACTGCTAAGGGCTTCTGGAGAAATTCACAGCACTGTACCAATAGCTTCTGCATTTTCATGGTTCCCAACCTCTAGTGACTTACTGTAGCTCCATCTGCCAAACTTTTATTCACTTCTCATTTCCTTTTTTCCATGTCCCTCGGAATATTAATCCATATGTTTTCTTTATATTTGAGCTTAAGATTTCATACTGTAACATTCTGTAAATTGCCGGACTTTGTATTTTATAAGAAATTATACAAACAAAACACAGCAAAAAATAAAATGTCTGGGAATAAATTCATATATTTGCATTTTCTTTGTGAAAAAGTTTTCAAATGGCGTGGATTTTCCCCTAGGGTCAATTTCTTTCAATATCATATAAGTCGCTAAGAAATTAGAGATGATAAATGATATAGGCTTCTATCACTATTTTCATATTAATAAATAATTAATAAATTCAGAGTTATGCAAATTTTATTAAAATTGGAACTATAAGCATTTAAAAATATTCTTATAAGTTGAAATAAACAGATGTGAGATTTCACTGATACTAATCTTGTATTTTAACCCTATTTTGTAATCTTACCAATGATACTTAAACAGACATTGCTATTTCAGCTAAACAGTTTTAGTTTGTTTATTATTTTCCTTTACTTTCTTTATAGGAGTCCCTTACTCTCTATCCATGCTCCAGAAGATACACACACACAACACTATTTTTTTTTTTTTTTTGCTTTATGATGTCTATTTACTGAAGAACAGGGCAGTAATAAGGAAGTCGGCCTTAATACCTGAAAGTCTGTTCTGCTCTTACCAGTTGGTTCAGACACTGTGAATCTCTGTCATACCCTAGATTTTAAAACTACCAGGATCAATATCCATAACATCCTTGTCGTACCAAGTATACCCATCTGTAAAGCAAGCTTGCAAAGAACCAGCAACAACTTCCAGATAATAAAACTGTCCATTCAGCTACCTTCTCAGGGACCGAAAACCAGTAACTTCTATTATTCTATCTATAATTGCTCAGGTTTCTATAGTAAAAGAAAGCAACTAGAAGGATATATGAATGGATGACTCTATCTCTGACATCAGCTACAGAGGTAAAACTCAAACTTAGCCAAAGGGTGCCTCATGTTAATAATTCCTTCTTGTCCAGAAACCCATGCAAATCCTAGGTATTTTTCTGGGCTCTTTCTACCATAAACAATTCCTATTTCCTCTCTATATTTTTGCACTTACGAAAAAAAGGAGGTGAGGAAATATCTATTGCCCTTTTGATGGAGAAGTCATTATCTTTCCAACTATATCCCTAAATCTTATAGTTCTATTTTTTTCAACATTATAAACCAGATACATTTCTATTATAGTTCTTTAGCTTCTATTTTTTTGAGAAAGTTATCTGAGGACATTACTTAAATGCAGCAAGATATAAGATCTAAAATTATTACACATATATACACATGACATTTTTTTATGTGTGACATTTTATTTTTATAATTGATCAATATGTTGTATTGTTTAACCATTTAGAGTATGTTCAAAATAGGTTCTGTCTATGTCTTAAAAATATCTTGAATCTACTCAATAGATATCTATTGTATTGAGTTGATTTTGAGTTTGTTAATTAACTATTTTATGATAAAGTCATCAAATTAATCCCCAAGGATCTTTTCAATTAAAACTATTAAATATTAATACAGATTATTAATGGTATTCTTAATATTTATTTATCTCTATCAAATCTTCTTATACTCATGATATTTGTTATGATGTGACTATTTCATTAATATAAAAAAGTTCAGGAATCACATAGTTTCTTGCTGGAAGAGCACTGAGAGATGATGATAAAACCACTGTTCATAGTACAAGAAATTAAAACAAATAAGGAACTAACTAATTAATGACAAAATTCAGTTTTCTGATACTTTACCAAATGCTCTTTTCATATAGATCGTTACTTTAAGCTTAGATTTTTGTCATCTTCTTACTCCACAACTGCCACCATATGTATGTGTTTATAATAAAAGTAAACAGCAAAAGATCAGCATCTTTTGTTGTAATGAGTCCAAACAGGTATGTTTTAGACTTCCAATTAAGTTAATCAAGTATTCATTTATCACTTAATCACACTAGTTGTTTAATGTTTCTCAAGTTACCCATAAAGAACCTATCAGATGAGCATAAGATCCAGTTCAGGGGCGCCTGGGTGGCACAGCGGTTAAGCGTCTGCCTTCGGCTCAGGGCGTGATCCTGGCGTTACGGGATCGAGCCCCACATCAGGCTCCTCCGCTGTGGGCCTGCTTCTTCCTCTCCCATTCCCCCTGCTTGTGTTCCCTCTCTCGCTGGCTGTCTCTATCTCTGTCGAATAAATAAATAAAATCTTAAAAAAAAAAAAAAAGATCCAGTTCATTGTCTGGAGTATGTTTTCAAGGTCTGGCTTTGTTATCAGCTCTGAACTGTAGGCTAAATTCTAGATAATGCCTATATTTGGAGAGAAGCAGCCTACTTCTTTTTTTAAAATTTTATTTAAATTCAATTAATTAACATATACTTTATCATTAGTTTCAGAGGTAGAGTTCAGTTATTCGTCAATTGAACCAGCCTATTTCTAAGGGCAACCATTCATATTGTTCTGCTACAGTTCTTAACCTCAGTGATCCTCATTGCTTGCAGATGAGTTAAATCTATTCTTTGCTCTCCTCTCAAAGGCTATTCCTGTTTTTTGACAGTATCTTTGAGTAGCTTACTGTCATCTGCGTGTGTGAATTATCTAGTGCATCAGGGTTTCTTTACAAAGATCATTACTCTAATAATGTTGAACTCCTTGTTGATCTTTTCTTCTACACACTGTAGAATAGTAAGAAATCTTTCCTCTATGAGTTTAAAATAGGGTATTTAATCCTGACTGGCCCTAAACTAGCTTTATGTGCTTGAAGGTAATTTACTTCCTTTGAGTTTGTAAAATGAGGAATTGAACACTAGCTAGGTATTATCAAAGGCCATTCATCAGTTAGTTTTCCTAGGTTGTAAGAAATGAAAAATTTCACAAAACTTGATTAGCTGATACAAAAAAAATAATACATATGTACTTTTGTTTTAGCTGATCTTTCAATATTTCTTTGTTGAATGAGGTTATACTCATGTTTTCCAATATCCAGGGATAATTTAGGAATTTTGTTTGCCTCTTTAACTTGGTGATCAATATCCCATAACACAATGTGCTCAACAATGAAAGAAGACTCACTGATAAAAATTTAGTTTATAGTAAACTTCTGTCTAAACTTCATGTTTCCATGGTGAAGACTAACTCATAATCTAAGCATTCTTTAGCATTGCCAGAGCTCTATGAAATGATCATTTTTGAAGCTGTTTTAAGGACCCAATGGCTGGTGTGAAATAGTTCTTTATTGAATACATCCATGAAATTTGATAGTATCTTTGCTCTATTCTCTTTAAAGACTGGCTAAGATACACAAAACAATTTCAGAGATAGTCTGAAATTGTTTCAGATGACTATCTGATACTGTGTTGGAACACAGTAAATTTCTGCAAAATAAAAATGTCTACTCTCACATACATATGTTTTTTTTTATAGACAGATCACCAGTATATAAAGGTGACTAGTATCAACATATACATTAACTAAGAAATTCAAGGATAAGGTCGGAAAAGCTGATGAAATATCTATTCAGGGAAGTGATTAATAAAGTAACGTTACTCTTATGTGGACCAGAGAATTTTATTGCAAATCTCAATTTACATCTGAACATAACTGGGGAAAATATTAGGACTTAAGAGAAACAATAATATTAAATTAAAAATATGGAAAATAAAACAATGTTTGTGATTTATTTTGGTTGAAATTCATACAACATAATGTAAACTTACGCAATGTCTTGAATAAAAAATGTAAAACTATGTTGATTATTGTGTTGATGTCATTTTCCATTAGAAGCAAGTGGACATCTTTCAAGTTGATTTCAGGATTCAAGAAATATTATTTTACAAATAGATGCTCACTTTGAATAATGAGACTGATGTTAGGAGAGATAGAAATAAATAGACATAATAAAAAAGACAAAGAGAAGTTATATTAAAGGAATTCAACTATAAATGGACCATATTTGTCAATATTTCCTTAGTTAAAAATGTTTACGGACACCTGAATGGCTCAGTCATTAAGCGGCTGCCTTTGGCTCGGGTCATGATCCCGGGGTCCTGGGATCAAGCCCCGCATTGGCTCCATGCTTAGTGGGAAGCCTGATTCTCCCTCTCCCACTCCACCTGCTTGTGTTCCCTCTCTCACTGTGTCTCTCTCTGTCAAAGAAATTAATAGAATCTTAAAAAAAATGTTTATTCTAAAATAAGGTCATTTTTTTAAAGAATAGAAATACAATGTAAACAATTAATTGTTTCTCAAATACACTTACAAATCATATTATGTAAGTAGTTTATAAAATAATATATATATAGTAAATAGAACAATCAATAATGGAAAATTTAGTAGAAAATAAACCATAATAGTCAGTTAATAGCTACTAAATTTCACAATCTGTTCACTCAAAATTATCAAACATCTACCTGCACCATGTTTAGGAAATAATTTTAGTAATCCAGTTATTTCTACAATAAATTTTCTGTTCATCATGTCTTAGTCATATTAATAATAGAGAAGAACATGCAGAGTTCTGGGTTTTGCATTCATTCTACATCCCATTCCATGAGGATAATGAAACATTTTTGGCAATATAATTCATGATCATTTCACTTTTTTCTGTTCTCAAAGTCACTTGGTCTATACAAATAGAGCTTATTATATCTTTTTTTTTTTAAGATTTATTTACTTATTTGAGAAAGGGAGGAGGAGCAGAGAGAATCTTCAAGCAGACTTCCTGTTGAACATGGATCCTGAATGATGTGGGGCTTGATCCCAGGACCCCTGAGACCATTACCCGCTGAAACCAAGAGTAAGTCGCTTAACCAACAGAGTCACCCAGGTCTCCCAGAGCTTATTATATCTTGCTTGAATGGTGATTGCAAGAATATATTCCTCTGGTTCATGTGTTTGGAGCTCAACGTATTCAATTATGCTGTATTATCTGAACCCTAGTTGACCTTATATATTCATTATTCTACATGTGACACAAGAAATGATTCAAAATTTCATTTGATAAGTTATTTTGATAGTTTACAATATACATACACACCCCCAAAATTTTGCTTATTATTTAAATGGAAACAAATTGAAATATTATCTATACTATTATCTATAGAACGTCCTTTACTTCACTGTGTTTTGTAACACATACTAAGCCTAATCATTATGAAATATTTTTTCATAAAAATAAACATTGTTAAATTGTTATAGTAAAATTAATCTGTTATCTATTCTCAAAACAATTTTTATTTATTTTTTATTTATTTTATTTTATTTTTTTTTAAGATTTTATTTATTTATTTGACAGAGACAGAGACAGCCAGCTAGAGAGGGAACACAAGCAGGGGGAGTGGGAGAGGAAGAAACAGGCTCATAGCAGGGGAGCCTGATGTGGGGCTCGATCCCATAATGCCGGGATCATGCCCTGAGCCAAAGGCAGATGCTTAACTGCTGTGCCACCCAGGTGCCCCCAATTTTTCTTTATTAAAAAAATGATTTTATTTATTTATTTGAGAGAGAGAGCAAGAAAGAGAGTGAGTGCGAGCAGGGGGTAGGGGGCAGAGGGGCAGAGGGAGAGGGAGACGGAGAAGCAGGCTCCCACTAAGCAGGGAGCACTATTCAGGGCTCTATTCCAAGACCCTGGGATCATGACCTGAGCCAAAGGCAGACTCTTAACCAACTGAGCCACCCAGGTGCCCCCAATTTTTCTTTTAAATAGAAAAAATAGCAGGGGCATCTGGGTGGCTCAGTCGTTAAGCGTCTGCCTTCGGCTCAGGGCGTGATCCTGGCGTTCTGGGATCGAGCCCCACATCAGGCTCCTCTGCTGGGAGCCTGCTTCTTCCTCTCCCACTCACCCTGCCTGTTCCTTCTCTCGCTGGTTGTCTCTCTCTCTGTCAAATAAATAAATAAAATCTTTAAAAAAAAAAGAAAAAATAGCAAGATCAGTTACACAGTACTTGGTATTCCATATCAAGTTATTTTCACTAAAGTAGACACAAAAGAAGGGGAAAAAAAGAAATATACACTCTCACTGTTTTATATTGTCCTAGTTTATGAAAGAAATAGGGAGAATAAACATTAACTAAGTGCTTGCCCCTATTTCATTGCCTCATTTAATCCTCAGGGCAGCAGCCTGATGCTGATGATGGCCTTAGTTCAAGGAATGGGGTGGTGGTTAAGCCATTGGGAAATTAAACAACATATCCAAATTATATAGATGTAGAGAAACAGACATAGAATATAAAATTGAAATATTACCTGACTCAGAAGTCCTGGATTTTTTATTATATCATACCACAATCTCAAAAAAAAAAAAAAAAAAGAAAAGAAAAGAAAAGAAAAGAAAGAAAGAAAGAAAGAAAGAAAAAAGGAAAGAAAAAAGAAAAGAAAAGGAAAACAAAAGAAAAGAAAAAAAAGAGAGAAAGAAAGAAAGAAATAAAGAAAGAAAGAAAGAAAAGCAGGTCTAACGTGAGAATCCTTTTAATATAGTATTTTAAGGAAAAAATGCGCTTTAGTATCCAATTATTTTATTTGATTTTCTACTGCTGGAGATATATTTTATATTTAATATATTTTGTATTTAAAAGCAGAAAAGCTCTCACTGATGTATTTTACTTTAATATAAATAAAGTTTTGGCACTTTGGATAAAAATGTGGCAATTTCATTATATTTAGAAATAGAAAATATGTAACAGTGCCTGACCTCCAGTATATTAGAGTCATGGAGATCTTAATGAAACTTAATTCTGGCATTTACTGGATATGAGACTTTGGTCAAGTTAATTAACTGCACTAAGTTATAATTTTCTCATCTGTAAAATGGGGTTAATAAAGACAATTTCCTAAAGCTACAGAGTCAATGACTTAATACATACAAAGCATCTAGCATATCAATTATTCCTACTATTATTAGCAGGAGGAATAAGAAAGCTTTAAAGCTATATGTGTATGTAGTTAATACGCAAAAATATAATAATTTCAATGTAAATAAGATACAATTAATTAAAAGTGTGCTTGATAGATTTCTTCTACATAGGAATTTACTCTGTATTAATAGCCTGAAACTAATTTTTAGGATATACTAAAGAACCCCAAATATGTATGTTCAAAGGAATATATCAACTTAAAAACTTTCTAAACATTTAGAATTTTACTTCAAGAAACTCCTTGGACTTTTATTTTTATTAATATGTTACTGTATTTCTGAAACTATGGGGTTTCATTTGTGGAAAGTATTCTCTAATATCATTTCATACCAAAGATGTATTATACAATATTGAGGGAAAAAAGGAATTTATTTCTTTAGATAATGGAAGCTTATATATAGAATTTATCTATATTTTAAAAATTCTATATCAGAGATAATACATTTTATTTTTATTAAGTGGTTCTAATTTTTCAAAGCCCCCAAAATACATATCCATACTTATTTATGTTTAGTGGGCAGAAAGTCATTTTCTTTAGCCAGAATATCACTAACATTTAATGCTAAATTAACTCAGAAACTTTTTGATGTGTATAGAGACTTCTCAAGAAGTTACTTCACATTTGATACATTCAAAACTCTCTAAATCAAAATAACTTTAAGCCATAAAAAGCATGCTGTCTGTAAGTGCATTACTTTTAGGGATATGAGTACTTGACATACTTACGTTTCTGTTATATTAGGTGAATTGAAATGAGAACAATGAACAAATTATTCAGTTTCTGTTAATTATAAAGATTTTTTTTTTTAATTTGACAGAGATAGAGACAGCCAGTGAGAGAGGGAACACAAGCAGGGGGAGTGGGAGAGGAAGAAGCAGGCTCATAGCAGAGGAGCCTGATGTGGGGCTCGATCCCATAACGCCGGGATCACGCCCTGAGCTGAAGGCAGACGCTTAACCGCTGTGCCACCCAGGCGCCCCTCTGTTAATTATAAACAGTTCACAGACAGCAGAAACATTGCAATAAATGCAAGTCAAAATATAATTACAACAGATGGTGATGCAATCAGCAGAGAATAAACAAAAAGCTTTGAATCTAAGAGGTAAATATGGAGATTCATTTTTTTGGTCAAGGTAGAGAGATTTGCAATACAAATTCTCAAGCTTTCTTTGCAGCAGGGACACTTTGAATGGATTGTGAGAGTCTCTAAATTGGTAAGTAGAAGTACAGGCTTTATGTAAGCTGCACCAATTATGCAATTCACTTCTTTTTTTCATTGTGTTTTGAGCTCCTGATTTAAGAATAAGAAAGAATCTGGATTAGCTTAATATGGACATTCACATGACTGCCTATGAGTATTAGTCAGGTATAGACATAAGCTCTCAAGGTCTCAGGATCTGCTCTGTTAATGATATACTACATGATCATAATTTTGAAAGTTGGAAACTAAGAGTAGAGTTTCAATTGCAACCAGATCATGAGTTGATCAAAGTAAAAAAAAAAATGGATTTTATAATTTCCAGTTTAATCTTGGACATACAAAAAGCTTAGACGTTGTCATTTTTGTTTTTACAATTGGAAAAAAAAGCTGAACAAAGTGAAATTCAGTGACTCTTCCTGAATTATTAGAGAATTTAAGTCATTAGGCAAACCAACATCTCCAAAATCTGAGATGCAGATGTATAGAACAAGTCATATCTGAGATGAGCTTACCTGGAGTAGAGGCCTGTAGAATTATAAACCAGAAGCAACACGTAAAGGGTAAATGTGACCAATTGCTGGAGGCAGAATGTAGACTATTATGAAAATGATAATTTTCTGGAACCCTCTGTCTTAGGACCCCCAACACATACACTTCGTGGGCATTTACTTCCAGGACCTTACCAGTTCTCCAGGATGAAAAGCCAAGAAAACCCTCAGGAAAAGCACATATTTTGAAATACACCTAGAAAATCCTCCAGAACAAAGGCCTATTCAACAAGGACAAAGATGTTACACGAGCCTTACCCAGTTATTACCACTGCGATCTTTTTTTCTCACCTATGAAGGAGGAAAAAAGCTGAAAATATTTGTGAAGATCATCGCCCAAGGTCACGGTCCTACAAAAGGCAAAGCTTTATCATAGGATTACAGAATACTTCCCCTACCCCCAAATCTTGTCACTGCCTCCACAAACCTTCAATATGATAGCAATGAATTGCCGCTGAAGGGCTGTAAAATGCAGACTCTATTTTTAAAGGAGTTTTAGGGAAACTCATTACAGTAGAGGAGACAAAACAGAAAGTTGAAGGCTCTGAGACCTACAGCTACAGCAAATATTAAACACAACTTAACTCCTAAACAGATTAACATAAAAATCCCACATTAAAAGCCTATTTAACTCAGGTGGTATTACCAGATACATAACATATCTAAGGAATTGAGAATACTATCTTATAAGGTAACTGCACTACCCTTGATAGTAGAATAAGATTAATTATATGTGTATTGTTAACTCTAGGCCGACTACCAAGCTTTTTAAAGAGTTATTGACACCCAAAAAGCGAAAATAAATGGAACAATATAAAATGCACAATTTAAACCAGAAAAGACAGAAAAGGAAGGGAGAATAAAAAGAACAAGTGTAATGAATAAAAAAAATATTGCACCGTAAGTATTAAGTCAACTATAGTAATAATCACTTATATGTAAAAAAGGCTGAAAGAGTAGATAAAGAAATCTGAGTATATGTTTTCTACAAGAAATAGGCTTTAAATGTAAAGACATAGGTGGGTTAAAAGTAAAGGGTTGAAGAAAGACGCTTGATGTTAGCACTGACTAAAAAAAGCTGGAGTAGCTGTATTAACATCAGACAAAGCAGACTTCAGAACAGGAAAGCTATCAAGAAGAAGAGTATTACAATAATCAAAAGGTGGTCAATTCTCCAAAAAGACATAAGAATTATTAATCAACAAAGCATTAAAGTATGTGAGACAAAAACTGATAGAATAACAAAGGACATAGACAAATCCATTATTACACTCTGAGGCTTCAGCAATCCCTTTTCAGTAATTGATAGATGAAGCAGGCAGAAAATCAGTAAGTATACAGTTAACCTGAATTGTTCTTTCAATCAACTTGGTCTAATTGATATTTACGGAATATTTCATCCAACAACAGCAGAGTACACATTTTTCTAATCATCACATGTAACATTAACCAAGAAAGACCATATTCTGGGCCATGAAACACACCTTAAAAATTTAAAAGAATCGAAATCATACAAATGTGTCACCAGACAACAATTAAATTAGAATTAATTACTAGGACATATTTACTAGGAATTAAACTAGAAATCAATAATAAAATAATAGCTGAAAAATTCCCAAATATTTGGAAATTAAACAACACATAAAAAACATACAAATCGAAGTCTCAAGAAAAATTTAAAAATACTTGCGATGAAAATGAAATGTAATTTTTTAAATGTCATGTGATACAATGAAAGCAGTGTTCAGAGGATAATTCAAAGCATAGAATGCCTGTATTAATGGGTTTCATTAAATAGGTAATATGTTATTTTGGGGGGCTGAAGCAGAAAAACAGCTCAGTAGCGCATTCCAAACCCAAAGTATAAGAAATAGATTTGAAGTCTTGTTCCCAAAACATTTCACTAATAATTGGACTTGTTTAGGAAATCAAGAAATAGCTAGATTCACTTTCAAAATTGTCTTAATAACAAGTAAAACAAACTAAAAGAAAAGGAAAATTTATATATAAATATGTAGTTAAGCTGATTAAGCTGAAGAAAGAACTGTAGCAGTCTTTAGGGACGTGCTGGAAAAGTATAAAACATAAAACTAGATTTTCCTTTTACTTTTTTCCACCTTTATTGAGCTTTAATTTTTATACAACATTATGTATATTTAAGTGTACAATATGCTGATTTGATATAGTTGTATATTGCAAGATGATTACCACCATAGTGTCAGCTAACACCTCCATCATGTCACACAATTGCCATTTCTTTTTTGCGGTCAGAATATTTAAGATATATTGTTTCATCAACTTTCAAACATACAACAGCATTGTTACCTATAATCACAATGCTATGCATTGAATTCCCAAAACTTATTTGTCTTATAACTGGAAGTTTGTATCTTTTGACCAACATCTCCCTATTCCTCCTCCCCACCCCAGCCCCTGGTAATAGCCATTCAACTCATCTATCTGTGAGTCCAGCTTTTTTAGATTCAACATGTAAGTGATATCATACTATATTTGTCTTTCTCTGACTTATTTCATTTGTCATTATATATATGTATTATATATATATATATATAAAATATATAATATATATATTTGCCATATCTTGGCTAATGTGAATAGTGCTAGAAGGAACAGAGGAATGTATTTATCTCTTTGAGATCCTACTTTTATTTCTTTTAGATATATACCTAGAAGTGGGAATTCTGGGTCATGTGGTAGTTCTACTATTAATTTTTTTAGAAATGTCTGTACTGTTTTCTATAAGACTATATCTTGACGGTCATTTTAGGGACCCACATGAATCATGCAAGGGTAAGTACAGAAAATATTTTGGAGTAAACAGATCTGAGAGACTTACTGGGACCCAGATATCTAACAGAGGGAGGGTAAGGCCCTGAGAGAATATCCTAGGGAATTTCCAGAGAAAGAAAATAAATTTAAAGATATATATTGAAAGTACCTCATAAAGCAATAGATGAGGAATTCATGATAAGCACTAATAGGAAATCACCATTTAAAGTTTCCAGAAATTTGTAATGGATATACTTGAGAAAAGGAGATCAGATAATCATCAGAAAATACTTAATAATTATTTATTAATACTAGATTGCATTATTTTAATTATAATGTACTATGCTATAAATATCTTGTAGATAACGTGTGTGCTCCCTGAGCACATCCTTATGCAATTAATGAATTTAAGACCTGAACTGTCTAGTTCAGCCAAGTCAAGCACGTATCCAAACCACAATAGGTAGAAGTAATTTGGTACAATCAGTCATAAGCAGATGCAAATCTAATAACAACTACTAAAATTTGAGATTTAGTTTTTTTCAAGTTTCTTCTTAATATGAAAAAAGACAAATCTATTGCTACAAAATATTATTTGTTTTACAAAACTGAAAATAGTTCTCATGAATCTTAGGATTTTTATCACAAACTCCAACCAAATAACATAATCCATAACATTCCTGGGATTTAACTAGCTTTACATAATTATTCCTGGTCATTAAGTTAATATACAAACTATGATCACTGAAGCTGAGTAAGAAAAACATCACATTTTATTATATTTTATGAGTAGTTAATTTTTATATTAATATAAACATACAATGGAAATAACACATGCCCATAACTTATTTAAATATATTATAACATGATATCTTGTTTGCACAGCAACATGATTTTTATGTGTTTTGCAATAGTTTATGTAAATTACTAATCATGAAAAAATGTTGGCTATGGTACCAAACAGATTTCTGAATTGTTTTACTATTCCAAATAATTGGTGTTTTCTAGTGAACAAAACAGACTTCTAAATCTTTATCTTATAACAATTTCACTTGAGTTCTAAAAAGTTATATTTTATTTCCCAAACAATTGCCATATTTTGAATTCTGCCATCCCCACAGCAATTATGAAACATTAATTTCTTCAATAAATATGTAAATCCTAATCAAAGAACTACACATTTTACAAAGTAAATGCAAAATAAATTGCAATCATAATAAATTAAAACTATTGATAAAGAAACTCATCATAGGAATTTTAGGATATTTGAGTTATATTCATGATCAACTGGCGTTTATTTTTCAGAAATAAAGTATGGGAAATATATGAACTAAAATTTACTAAAATAAGATTTAGAAGAAGAAGAGGGGCACCTGGGTGGCTCAGTCAGCTAAACGTCCAACTCTTGATTTCTGCTCAGGTTGTGATCTCAGGATCATGGGATGGAGCCCCCTGTCATGCTCTGTGCTCAGTGGGGAGTCTATTTGTCCCTCTCCCTCTGTTCCTTCTCACTCTCTCTCTCTTTCTCTAAAATAAATAAATAAAATATTTTTAAAAAAGAAAAGGAAGAAACACTTTTCATAAAGTTCTTCAAGAAAATGTATGTATTTTAAAGGTACTGATAGAAATTGATTGTTTTAATATTTTTGAGTTTACAAATCATTATACATTAGCACTGAAACTGTAGTCATTTGAATATTAAATGTTAGAATGTTTCTTTGATGTTTTCATAGATTTTTATAATAATAAAAACAATGTAGTATATTTTTAATGGATAAGGGGAAAAAGTCTCATTGAGACCTACTCCAGTTGAATTAGCTAATAGTCATGTTACATTGGGAAAGGCTCTTAAAGTATAGAACTTTTCATGACATCAAAAGCCAGAAATAACTCTGATTACTTCTAAAGAGAGAGTGAATAAATAAATTGTGAACTATTCATACAATATAATGTTATACATCAGTAATGATGAGTGAAGTAAAATGATTCACATTAATATGGATGGATCTTTGTAATACATTTTATGAAGCGTAGAACAACTAAAATGCGTATGTGTAATTTGGAATAAATAAAAAATACCAATAAAGCCGTATAAAATACATGTTCAATGCAGTGGTCAACAGACTTCTCCTTAAGAACTATTTAACTAATTTAGCTTGTGGGTCAAATGGTTTCTATTACAATTACTTAACTTGAATGCAGCCACAGACAATACATAAATAAAACTATTTATAAAAGTGAATCACCGCCTCTTAACTTGAATGCAGCCACAGACAATACATAAATAAAACTATTTATAAAAGTGAATCACCAGCCTCTAGGCTGTGGCATGCCAACTCCTGGTCTAAATGTTTGGGGGCAGCAGAGGATGGGTTGATAAGATATATTTATTATCAGTATTCTAAATCACGTTTTGGATATAGTTTTTAAGTATCTATTTCATTATTAAAACTTAAATAATTATTTAATTAACCAAGTATAGGTGACCCATGCAAAGACTAATTAAAAGAATGGGCCATAAACCAGGGATTACCAATAATTCAACTGTGTGCAGTTGAGCTTCAATTTTTAAAATACCACCATAAAAAAAAAAAAAAGCAAATACGGAGAGAAAAAACAAACAGCAGACAAACCACCTGATAAGAGAATGTTACCAAATGAGGTACATATATTCTATGCAGTTATTTTTCAATGAATTAAAAAGAACTAAATGAATAAAATTGAATTATGAATCAACAACATAAAATTTTAGAAAGATAAAACATAAAACATAAATAAAACATAAAATAGAAATCATCAAACATAAAACAGAAATAAAAGTTCAGAAAGATAAAACAAAAGAGAAGAGAGAAATATTTAAAATAGATTTAAAAAAATAAAGTAGATAAAACACAAGCTAGAACAAACAGGAAAAAATTAAATATTCACAAAAGGAAGTGTAATTGGAAAGAGCACAATAAGGGCAAGACTCTACTGAAAACAAAGTAAGAATAAGAAAGCTAAAATATCAAAGACAGAAAAATGCAATTAAAAAAAGAATTATGTTTCCAAAAATTACTGAGTTCCTTCTATCATATTGACACCTACCCTCCCCTGACCCAAATGTAAAAACCAAAATCCTGGAGAAAAAAAGGAAAATCTGATGGATTTTTTGATATAACAATTTGGCTAGTCTGAGATCCCCAGTTATTTAATAAAAAATCAAACAGAAATCTAGGTGTTGCTTTAGTCTAAGTTATGCTTTGAGTGTATTTGGCAAATGTTATCAAAACCCTTATATAGGTAATTTTAACAAGGAGATTATAATCTGGATAATCTGGGTGAGCCTGATTCAATCAATTGAAAGGATTTAAAAGTAAATTGAGGTTTCCTCAAAAAAAGAAGAAATTATACCTACGAACTGGAACTTTGGTCAAGGTCTGTGAGTTCTCTCTTCCTCATAAACTTCCATTCTAGAAAGCTTACCATAGTGATTTTGACTTGCTTAGCCAACTCCCATTAAAGAGGAAAATATCCAGAGTAGGCCCAGGCTGGCAGGCCCCAGTAGATGGGAAGTTAGGAACAATAAGCTAGAGATAACTAGGAGACCCTCTGGGACCAAGAGCTAACCAGCCATTCTGCTTCTTGTAAATGGGCTCCCACCTAAAGTGACCCCTCTCTCCCAATTTAAACCCACCTACCAGCAGTAACCTGACCTCCTGCACTCCCTTATAAAAGCCCTATAACCCCACTGCATGGTGGCGGTGCAAATTTCGAGTGTGAGCTCCTCTGGGTTCACTGGCATAAAATAAACCCAAGTTCTCCTACTTCTCCAAGTATCGCTTGGTTTCTCACCGGTCTGATTATTTTTGTAACACCACAATCACATAAACCAACTTTGTACTAAATCTCTGAATATCTACTACTGATTCTGTTTCTCTGAATGAACCCTGACTGAACACAGGAGCTACAACATTAAAAGAATATATATAAAATATCTAAAGGTGTTAGGGACTGAACAAAGACAGTTGTAAGGGTGTCAAAACTTAAAACAAAACAAAAGGCAACCTCATGATGACTCAGATTTTGAAATTAACAAACAATAACTTTTAAATTAGCTATTAAAACTATGCTGAAGTACATAAAGGGAAATATACTCATAGAAATGAAAATATTAGAAACCTAGGAAAACCAAATGGAAAATTATAATTGTAAATTGAAAAACGGAGTTGAAAAACAAAATGTTTGCAACAAAAAATGCATTGATTAAGCTTTATAACCTATTGGAAAAGAAAGAAGAATAAGTTAGTAAATTTGAACATACATTTAAAAAAATCATCCAAACTAAACTAAGATATAGAAATAAAAAGAAACAAAATATAAACAGAGACTCAGGGGCATCAGAAAATATATAAAAGAGTTTACAAGTGGGTAATTGGAGTCTCAGAAAGAGAGAAGAGAGGAATTGGAGGAAGTTATTAACAACCAAAAATTCCTAATATTTAGTGAAAGGCATTAATTCAAAAATTCAAGAAATCAAATCATGGTATTATATCTTGGAGATTGAAACATATAAAGAGATAATAATATGACATTACATGAAGGATGCAAGTGGATTAAACTCTTATTGAAAATATGTTAATTTTTGCATGAGTTGGTAAAAATAGTAATTTTAATTATATTGTAAAAAGTTAAGAATGTATACAGTAATCACTACAACAAACATTTTTTAAAAAAAATTGCAGTGTACAGAAGCATATTAAAAAATCCAATAAATAAAAAAAGCAAATTTTAAATAATTAATTTAAATATTTCTTATTAATTATTAATTAATGTAAAAGATTAATTGCTAATAAAATAGTAAGACCTAACTATTTGTTGCCTAGAGATTCATTTTATATATAAAAATATAGCTGGGATGAAAGTACATGGGTGGTGGGGGCTCCTGGGTGGCTCAGTTGTTAAGCATCTGCATTCGGCTCAGGGCATGATCCCGGCGTTCTGGGATCGAGCCCCACATCAGGCTCCTCTGCTGGGAGCCTGCTTCTCCCTCTCCTACTACCCCTGCTTGTGTTCCCTCTCTCGCTGGCTTTCTCTCTCTCTGTCAAAGAAATAAATAAAATCTTTAAAAAAAAAAAAAGAAAGAAAGTACATGGGTGGAGTTTTTATACCATGCAAATAGTACATTCATGACAGCTGCACTGATTGTGTTAGTAATAGGAAAACTATATTTTAAAAAAGGAAAGTTATTTGAGGTCAGAGGGGTTTTTTTAAAAATAAAAGGTCAGCTCATCATGAAGACTTAACAAATTTAATAATGTATGTGTCTAGTAGCAAAACATCAAATTACAAGAAAAAACATAGAATTAAAGAGTAAAAAAGACATGTCACAAACACCATTGGAAATTTTATTTACACTTTTTTTCCTGGCACTTAAAACTAGAAAAACAAAATGAAACAAACAAACAAAACAAAACAAAACAACAACAAAAAAGATAACACAGAAGAACACAATCAACTCTATTGACTAAATTGATACTTAAGGAATGCTATACTCAACAACTATAGAAAGCCTATTCTTTCTAGGCTACATGGGACATTCACCATTAAAAAAGAATATATCTTGTCATTATTCACAGAGTGTTCCACTTCCATCTAAAATATAGAAATCTTGAAAATATATCCCTCTTACCCAAACAAGGAAGAAAGACATGTAAAGTAAAGATCCATAATATCCTTCCACCCATCAGAGAAAACTGGCATTGTAAGGTAACATATCAAGATATCAAAATATGTGGGATGCTTGAGGGTGATGTTTCAAAATAAATCTAAATGCTTCTATTAGAAAATTTTGAAAATGTCTAAAATCAATGAGATAAGTTTTCACCTTAAAAAGCTAGATAGGAGAGGAGAAAGTAAATGCAAAATTAGTAGGACAAAGGAAATAAAAGATAGCAACAAAAACAATGGAATGGAAATCAGACAATAGAGAAGAGTAATGCTGAAAGTTGGCTTTTAAAAAGGTTAACTGATAAACTAAGATTTTGGAAAAACAAGATGAATTAAAAATAACAGGAAATAGAAGATTATTCATTATATATTCTACAGATGATAAAGATTAAAAAATATAACAAAAATACTTATTTCAACAAACATGGCAACCTTAAAAATAAAACCTCAAAACAGATACAGAAGAAAGAGAAATGCCCAAATAGCCCCAAATCTAGCCAAGAAAATGAATTCATTATCAAATTTCCTACAGGTAATTTCTGGCCATCATAAAATAACAGGTATCAGATATACTCTGCTGCCTTAAACAATTAAAAGCCAAATAAAACATATCGAACACTGATGCTTTGACCTAGGACCGTAGGCAGCACAAGACATCCCTGAGAGTAAGTATACAAATGAGGTGAACCCTACAAATGACTTACTGTGAGCAGTTTTCAGAGTATAATTGGAGTCCCAATAGTCTCATTGAGTTGACGTGGAAAAATCAGAGGTCAATGAGGAGGAAATGGGTAGAATTTCAAGGATGGAGACATGAAAAGGAGGAAACTTTACAGAAAAAGGTGACTGGCAACCTTCCAACGGGTCCCCACAAGGTTTGGGCAGAGTAATAATCCATTCTTACCAAGGGGAGAACCACAGGAAAGAAATCAGCCAAAAAATTTCTGGAAATCACAAAGCTTAAAAGCAAGTTTCAAAAGAATTAAACTGATTCCAAGTGACTTCAGTTTATACCAAAATAAATTTTGACGTTCTTTCAAAGCATAAAATATAGAACCCAACAGTATAAAATCCACAATGCTTTACCCTCATCAAAAATTCTAGGCATTCGAGGAAGCAGCAAAATATGACCCAAAATGAGATAACCAATCAATAAAAAGAGATGCAAAATGACAGAGATGATTAAACTACCATAGGAAAAAAGTTGAAAGAGCTATTATAAATATGCTTCATATATTCAAAAAGGAATAGGAAAACATGAGCATGTCAAGAGAGAAATGGAAGACAAAAGGACAATAATCTAAATTCTGGAAATTAAAAGCACACTCTTGGAAATGGAAATAAATACACTAAATGGTATTAATGGCTTATTTAGCACTGCAAAAGAAACACAGTAATAATAATAATAATAATAATAATAATAATAATATCCAAAATAGGCATAGAGATAAGAGACTGGGAAAAAAAAATCAACAGATCATCAGTAAACTGTAATGTATTATTAAGAAATCTAACACACATATAACTAGAATTTCAAAAATGAAGGGATGAGGAGGATAGTAGAAAAAAATATTTGAAGTACCAGTGGCCAAAATAGTTTTTATATTAATAAAACCTATAAACACATGAATCCAAGAATTTCAATCAATCCTCAGCAGGAGAAACATAAAAACATACTATGGAAAATCATGACCAAACTATTGAAAAGAAAATCTTATCAGAGACATCTTAAAAGCAAAGAGAGGAAGATTATGTAAGAGTAGAAGCAATAAAAAAAAAAATTTCTCTGCAATATTATGCAAGTTATAAGACAATTACAGTCTGAAAGAAAACAAAACAAAACAACTTAAGAACCTGCCATTTTAAACCCCACAAAAATCTTTCAAAAAAGATAATGATATTACTTTGTCAGAGACAAAAATGGAGATGACACATTATCATCTGATCTGCACTATAGAAAATCATAAAGAATATTAACATATTCAAGCAGCAGAAAATTATTGATAGTTATATTATTGGGCCTAAAAATATGAATAGAGAGTAACAGAAAGTGTACGTATCTAGGTAAATATACAAGATTTTTTTTCTCACATGTAATATTTTTGTAAAAGTGATTTGACTTTATAAATCAAATATATTAACGATGAATTGGTGTCTAAAATATTTAGAAGTTAAATATGTGACCAAAGCACGAAGGTTGAGAAGTGAATAGAAAATATTATAAAGTTTATTTACTTAAATAACATTTTATAGTTTTTGAAGCTCAATTACAGTTAAACTTATGTAAAGTAAAACATAGCACATTTAAAAATATGTTGGGTACCTGTATGGCTCAGTTGGTAGAGCATCAGACTCTTGATCTTGGGATTGTGAGTCTGAGACCCATGTTGAGTGTAGAGATTACTTAAAAAACTAAAAATGAAAATGTGCATCTAACACATAAGTGGTGAAGATGAAATGGAATAATAAAAATAAACCAAAATAAAATAAAAATAAAGGCAACATAAAAAGTAAAAAAAAAAAAGAGAAGACTTATAAAACAAATAGAAAACAAATACAAGAGGATTGATTTAAATATAATCACACTGATAATCACATTAAATATAAATTCTACAAACTCTCCCATTTAAAAGGGAAAGACTGTAAGATTCACAAAAAAATAAAAAACCAAGCACATAAAACTTCCACAAAATCTACAATACAATATTTTAAATACAAAACAAGTTTAAAAATAGAATAATTAAGTAAAAAAGATGGAAAACATACAGCACACAAACACAAAATGGAAGAAAGATGAGATGAGTATATTAATATCAGATAAAGTAGATTGCAGAATAAGGAATATTTCCAATGATAAAGAGAGAAAAGACATTCTGCAATAACACAAGAGTAATTCATCAAAGGGCTTAACAACAACAGAGCTTCAAAATAATAAATTAAAACTGATAAAACTGAAAGAAATTTTTAAAATCATCAATTATATTAGGATATTTTGACATTCTTATTTCAGTCCAAGATAAACAAGAACACTAAAATATAAAAGATATGAACAGCACTATTGATCAGCTGGAACTAATTGATATATAGAGAGCGCTACACCAGAAAAACAGAATACACATTGTTTTCAAGTACATATTAAATACTCACCAAGATGGATGATATTTTAGGCCATAAAATAGTCTCAAAAATTTGAAGAGACTGAACTCTCAAAAAGTATGATACAAAGAAATTAAACTAGAAAGCATTAACACAAATATACCTCAGGGGCACCTGGGCGGCTCAGACAACTAAGTGTCTGCCTATGGATCAGGTCATTATCTCCAGGTGCTGGCGTCGAGCCCCATGTGGGGCTCTGGCTCAGTGGAGAGCCTGCTTCTCCCTCTGCTTCTCCTCCCTGCTCACAATCTCTTTCTCTTTCTCTCCCAAATGAATAAATAAAATCTAAGAAAGAAAGAAAGAAAGAGAGAGAGAGAGAGAGAGAGAGAGAGAGAGAAAGAAAGAAAGAGAAAGAAAGAAAGAAAGAAAGAAAGAAAGAAAGAAAGAAAGAAAGAAAGAAAGAAAGAAAGAAAGGGAAAGAAAGATCAGGAGCCTAGGTGGCTCAGTCGGTTAAGCTCCTGCCTTCTGCTCAGGTCATGATCCTAGGGTCTTGGGATGGAGACCTGCCTCAGGCTCCTTGCTCAGTGAAGAGCTGCTTCTCCCTCTGCCTGCTGCTCCCCCTGCTTGTGCTCCCTCCCTCTCTCTCTCTCTCTGACAAGTAAATAAATAAAATCTTAAAAAAAAAAAAAGAAATATATCTCAAAACACACCTCATTTTGGAAATCAAGAAACACACTTCTAGCTAATCCACAGATTAAAGAAGAAATCAAAAGGAAATTTAGGAAATAGTTTTAACTGAATGAAAATACAACATACTAAAGTTTCTAAAATACTGTTAAGGAGGTAACTAGAAAATAATTAGAAATTAAATGTTTAAATTAAAAAAGAATAAAATTTCAAATCAATAATCTAAATTTATACCTTAAGACACTGGGCAGGATGACTGGGGGGAAGGGGGGGGGGGTGGCAGCAAAATAAATCCAAAGCAAGCAGAAGGAAGAAAGTAGTAAAAGTAAGACCATAAATCAATGAAATTGAAAACAAATTATAAAACTACATGGACAATTAATGAATAAAAATGTTATTTCTTAAAAGATCAATAGAAATAAGTCTCTAGCCAGAATAACCACAAATATGAGAGAAGACAAATATACCAATTCCCTACAGGCATTCAAAGAATAATAAGGGACTATTATAAACTATTTCAAAAACATACATTTTACAACTCACATGAAATGGACAAATTCCTTGAAAGACACAAACTACCAAAGCTTAATCAATAATAATTAGGTAAGCTGAACAATTTTACATCTATTCGTAGGACATCAGTGGTAATTAAAGGGTAGAGCATTGAAGAATCTGAAAAAGGACATACTGGTCTTTGGCTAATTAGGCATGACAATTCTTGATCATTAATTTGTGGAAAATATATCTGAATGTGTGCTAGTACGTTTGTGCAACGATCTGTGCTTGTGAAATTATAAAGTACTTCACACAGAGGCTCAGATATGTTAAACCACTTCCCTAAGGCACAAATGATGAGCGAGAAATGGAAAATTAGGTTAGCTTAACAGTGTGCTCTGACTGAAGTAGAGATACTCTTATTAATTAATTTCAAGATTGCTATCCTACGGAATTCCACAATTCAGGAGCTCATGTAGCTTGAACATGAAAAGCTTCAAGCTTCATTTGTCAAAATTACTGCAGCTTCACCAATGTAATTATGTGTCAGTGGTATTAGTAGTCTCCTGTTTGCTTTGGGATGATATTTACATGAAAATAACTCAATATGTGAATTTTGGTTCTATAACATATGAGCCCTTGCAAGATTCAAGGAAATGTTACTGGGATTCTGTTTTTTGAAAGAAAAAAACAATTACTTCTTCAAGGATTACTAGTGGTTGTACAGAATGACCAATACATTAAACATAGCTTTTAAAAGCTATGGCTCAGTGGGTTAAGCACCTGACTTCTGATTTCAGCTCAGATCATGATCTTAGGGTTGTGAGAGCAAGCCCCGAGTCAGGTTCTGCACTGAGCATGGAGCCTACTTAAGATTCTCTCTCTCTCCTTCTCCCTCTGGCCCTCCCTCACATCTTTCCCTCTTAAAAATAAAATATAAAATAAAATAGAAATTTTAATCAAATTTGATTTAAATTAAATAATAAACAGCATATCACATAGAGGTTTTTTTTTTTTTTATGAATACTGACATTCGAGTCTGAATTCTGTTATCAAACTGGTAACATAGTGAGAAAGCCCAGCTGTGTTTCTGTGGTAGTGGTTTAGATCCTTTCAGCAGTGGGAGGCATGACTGGAGTATCAGAGTTAATTAGATGAGCCTTTTTAACTAAGCTTCTTCCCTGTATTAGTCAGTTCAAGTTGCCATAACAAAAGACTGAAGACTGCATGTCTTTAACAACAGGAATTTATTTTTCACAGTTCTGGAGATTAGAAATCCAAGATCAAGGTACCAGTAGGGAGGTGCCTGGTGAGGACTCTCTCCTTTTATTTCAGATAGGGACATGGCCTTTTTTCAGTGTGTGCAGGCGGAGAGAGGAACTAAGCTCTCTAGTGTTTGTTTTTAAAAGGGCATTAATCTCATCATAAAAGCCCCACCTTCATGAGTTCATCTCAACCTAATTATCTCCCAAAGGTCATGTCTCCAATCATTAGGGGTTAGGTCTTCAACATATAAAAATTCTGGGGGGACGTAATTCAGTCCATAGAACTCTCTGAAGTGTTACAGAAGAAAAAGTAAATGAGAGCAGAAAGTTTGAAAAAAAAATAACATATAGGTAGGTTTCTTGTTGGAAAGAGCTATATATGGCACAGACACTAAAGAACTAGGGATAATTATTCTCCAGGATATAAAGGGAGGTGGACCGGAGCCTACAACTTAAATCCTTGTCAGTATTAACTACCCGTGCACACTCCCCTTTCCTACAATTTATATTTTAAAGAACTGACAATATCAGGGATCTCAATATTAGGAATATATCAATGTCAGTTGGGAGGCTAATTAGTAGATTAATCATCCAATCAAATAAATGTAAAAGCCAAAATGTTCTTTCCTTCTCTATTTTTTCTGTTTCCTAAGAAAAATATTACTATGATTGCCTATACTGCTTACTAAAGGAATTAGAAATTACAAAAGAGATCCTTTAAATTAAATTAAATTATAATTTAAAATGTGTTTAATGCATTTTAATAATAAAAAGGCCTGTGTCTAGGGTTGCCAGGTATACCAAATAAAACACAGAACACCCAGTTACATTTGAAAAACAGCTCTAACTGCAAATTTTTGTAATGTAATGAAAAAATAGTTGCAAGTGAGATATTGTAGAAGTCCTGACAAATTCATCACGGGATGCAAGATAAAGTGCTAAATACATGACATGTTCTGTCTGTACAAGATACCTGCAAACTTCCCTGTGTCTCACTCTTCAGTGGTGCTTTCTACAATATTCCAAACCCAAAGTTAATGATTAGCATTAACTTTATAAATAATAAAAAAAAAAAGTCAGAATCATTGTATCCTCCAACAGGACAAAAATCTTAGCTTTTAAAACATTTTGATCATATAATACCTGTGCCAATGTGAAGTTACAGTAACAAAAATAAAGCACTTGAAAAACTCACTGATAGTCATGAAGCAATCTTGTCACTAATCATATTTCTGAATTTTTATTGTCTTTTAGATCTTGAGTAGGATAAACTGAAGGAATATGACCAAAATAGAAAACAAACAACAAAGGACAAGGAGAATTGACAGTCTAAGCAATTCTGATTATATGAATTATAAAACCAAAAATATAGTTGGTTTTAAATCTGTGGCTGTAAAAGAGCTAGGTGACATGACAAATAGATCTGACATGACTTGTTTTGTAAGCCATCTTACATGTCGAAATTCCTGTGGCGAAAGCACAAAAGTTGAAGTGGACTCCGGACCACAGAAGAAAATATAGTGTGCCTTTCACATTTACAATAAGTGAAAAGCAGACATGGCATCCACCCTTTGTTACACACTTGGGAAATAAAGCTGAAGGCCCTTTATACTTGGGACGGTATAAGAGCATTTCCTGTGAGGAAGTCTTTCATAACTATTCAACACATCTAGGTGTTACTGGGTGTCTTAAAGGTCAAGCTAATATTGGACATAAAGGTTAAGAATCCAACATTACTGGAGGTGGAATGACCAGAGGAAAAATATTTACCATTAGGGACAATGAAATATTGAATAAGAAAATGTCATACAGAGCAGAGTTAAAGGAAATATGAGGGGGGAAAAATGACTAAACGATATTATATAAAGTAACATAGGAAAGTGTGTACTCACTTTTCACTTGAATCACTTTCTTTCCATAGGGCCATTAAAATATTGAATCAAGAACTGGAAGGTATAGTATGTGGACTAATTTGATCATTTCATTATATTTATAAGTAATGGCAGTATTTATCTGTAAATATATATTTCTAAAATAATACAACAGTAAAAAAATTGTTCACAGTAGAAAAATTTGAAAATAAAGGGTAGTATGAAGACAATGAATGTCACATTCAAAACATCTTTCACTAGTTGCATAGAATTTTATCACACTTAATTAATTATTTGGGTTTTAGAAATGTTACTATACATTGTACTATAATCATTGTACTTCAATTAAACATTAATATTTCTGAGTGCTGACTATGTGATACTACCAAATCTATGAAAAATTACTATTATCAGCATATCTATTTGGTAGAAGAAGAAACTGAGATTTAAAGTTTAGATTTAGGCCTACAATGTCTAATTTCTGTGCCTATACTCTTTTCATTTATACTACCTTATTGATGATGGTTGATTTAGAATAGCTTACAAGGAATGGAATTACTTACTTAAAAATATAAAAGGAATTGTAAGACTCTTGACTGATTTTGCCAAATATCCCTCCAAAGATGCTGTACCAGTTTATTCTCTAAGTTTATGACAGTGCATGAGGGTTCATTTTCTCTACTAATTGGGAAATTAAAATTATGGGAAAAAAGAATTTTGTCAAAAAGTACCCACAAAATAAATAATAAATTTTTATTTCTCTAGTTATTAACCTGGTTTGGATATTTAGTGTGTGTGTGTGTGTGTGTGTGTGTGTGTGTGTGTGTGTGTGTGCATGTATGTGTACATCTATATATCCACTGCACCTGGGGAAAGACTTGAAGGAGGCGCTGCACCCAGATAATGGAAGTCAAGGCTATGGTGGAGCCTCATCAGGAAAATCTGGAGGTCAAATAGCCCCTGACCTGGTCAGTGAGAGCATGAAGCTGGTGATGTCCACATTGTCCATTATTGTATCTTTGAAAAGGAACCAGCCAACAATGTCACATGGAACTCTAGCAGCCTTGAGTTTTCAGATATTAGAGAACAATATATTCAGATATTAAATTAATATATTCAGATATTAAAGAGGCTCAACCAGGATTTTCTGCAGGCAGTGATTGAGACAGAGGTGGCAACCCAGAAGCCCTGAAGCCATGTTCTGCCAGCAACCCTTTGACCAACACCTGGGAAATAGTAGCCTGTGGGGGAACGAGGGACCAGATATTCATCCAAAAGAAAATCTGGCAGTTACTGGATGACGAGAAGCCCAGCCACAGGTGGGGAATGCTCAACTTGCCCTGAGGGGGATGGATATTCACATGTCCATTCTCAGGTTTGCGTGGAAAAATGAAGGGAGTTGAAAGAAAGCTGGTGAACTTGAGAATCACATTCAGGAGACTTGGGCAGGACTGTGGTGCCACTTCATCGTTTTCAGGGATTCTTCTGCCTCCTGCCACTCCCCAGACAGCTCAGATTGAGGCAAAGTAGGGCCATACCACTGAGCTCTCCAACTCACTTTGCAGGGGTTCCTGGCACTAAGCAAACAAAATCTTTCCCTCCCTCATGCCACAGGGAACCCCATAATTTCTCCCAGCACCTGTTTGGCTGTGACAGTCAGAGGGGACCTGCTTCAGGAAACCATGGCCTCAATTTAGACTCATGTTTAAGATTGAGGGGCATGGTGGCAGTTCCCCCTTCCCTCAGCATTCACTGACATATTTAGTTTTAATTTGTTTTTAAAGACTGTAACTACCTCCGTAATAGTGTTTTTTTTAAGATGTTTCTGTGTGTATGTAAGTGTATGATTTGTGTAAATGTGTCTGTGTTTCTGAGGGTTTCCGTGTATATGACTTCCCTGTGATGTGAGTGCAGCTAGCGCATACCAGCTCAAGACAACCAATAATTATATATTCAGAAATATTTGCAAGCTTTTTGATTGGTAGTTTGAAATCAGCCATCTTGAAGGTGTTTACCTAATATTAAAAAATACACTACAGAACATAAAAGTTTACAAATCAGGTTTTTATCTCCCTGCAGAGTCCCTGTGCACTAATTTTGCACATTATTTTTAGAGGGAATAAATTGAGGTTCAAAAGTTATACTGACACATTTGTGGTCACATATGTAGGTAGTGGCAGGGAAGCCAGCCACTGAATTACCGCTTCTGAACATGGGTCAGTGGTTTCATCTGGGATAATGATTTAACTTTTCTATAAGATTCTAAGTCATTGACTTCTTTTTCCCCCTCAAAATTAGTTCATACCAGTAGCAGTGAGCACAACCAGTGTCTGGATCTTAGTTTCTGATACCATCTCCAATAAAAGGAACCAAGGATCTTTGGAGAAATGGCTCATTGTAGGGCTAGGACAAGGAATATACAAAACAAGCCTGAAGTAGTGCCAGAAAGCAAGTGTTAATGAAACAGAGGGCACATTAAAGGAGCATAGTAGCCTCCTGACAGGCTACTTGTAGTCAGCTGAAAGAGTTTGAACTGGGATGCAAGGGTGGTTCAACATTTGCAAATCTATCAGTGTGATAGATTATATCAACAAGAGGGGCGCCTGGGTGGCGCAGTCGTTAAGCATCTGCCTTCGGCTCAGGGCGTGATCCCGGCGTTCTGGGATCGAGTCCCACATCGGGCTCCTCCGCTAGGAGTCTGCTTCTTCCTCTCCCACTCCCCCTACTTGTGTTCCCCCTCTCCCTTGCTGTCTCTCTCTGTCAAATAAATAAATAAAATCTTTAAAAAAAAAGATTATATCAACAAGAAAAAAGCCAAGAAAAATATGATCCTCTCAATAGATGCAGAAAAAGCATTTGACAAAATACAGCAGCCTTTCCTGATTAAAACCCTTCAGAGTGTAGGAATAGAGGGTACATTCCTCAACCTCATAAAAACCATCTATGAAAAGCCTACAACAAATATCATTCTCAATGGGGAAAAGCTGGAAGCCTTTCCCTTAAGATCAGGAACATGACAAGAATGCCCACTCTTGCCATTATTATTCAACATAGTACTAGAAGTCCTTGCAACAGCAATCAGACAACAAAAAGGGATAAAAGGTATCCAAATCGGCAAAGAAGAAGTCAAACTGTCTCTTTTCACAGATGACATGATACTCTATATGGAAAACCCAAAAGAATCCACCCCCAAACTACTAGAAGTTATAGAGCAATTCAGTAATGTGGCGGGATACAAAATCAATGCTCAGAAATCAGTTACATTCCCATACACGAAAAATGAGACTGAAGAAAGAGAAATTACGGAATCCATTCCATTTACAATAGCACCAAAAATCATACATTATCTTGGAATTAACTTAACCAGAGATGTAAAGGATCTATATTCTAGAAACTACAAATCACTCTTGAAAGACATTGAAGAAGACACAAAAAGATGGAAAAATATTCCATGCTCATGGATCGGTAGAATTAACATAGTTAAAATGTCCATGCTACCCAGAGCAATCTACACTTTCAATGCTATCCCGATCAAAATACCAATGACATTTTTCAAAGAACTGGAACAAACAGCCCTTGAATTTGTGTGGAACCAAAAAAGGCCACGAATCTCCAAGGAACTGTTGAAAAGGAAAAACAAAGCTGGGGGCATCATAATGCCGGATTTCAAGTTGCACTACAAAGCTGTGATCACTAAGACAGCATGGTGCTGGCACAAAAACAGACACATAGACCAATGGAACAGAATAGAGAACCCAGAAATGGACCCTCGGCTCTTTGGGCAACTAATCTTTGACAAAGCAGGAAAAAACATCCAGTGGAAAAAAGACAGTCTCTTCAATAAATGGTGCTGGAAAAATTGGACAGCTACATGCAAAAGTATGAAACTTGACCACTCTCACACTGTACACAAAGATAAACTCCAAATGGATGAGAGACCTCGATGTGAGACAGGAATCCATCAAAATCCTAGAGGAGAGCATAGGCAGCAACCTCTACAACCTCGGCCAAAGCAACCTTTTTCATGACACATCTCCAAAGGCAAGAGAAACAAAAGATAAAATGAACTTGTGGGACTTCATCAAGATATAAAGCTTCTGCACAGCCAAAGAAAGAGTCAAAAAAACTAAGAGGCAGCCCACGGAATGGGAGAAGATATTTGCAAATGACACTACAGATAAAAGACTGGTATCCAAGATCTACAAAGAACTTCTCAAACTCAATACACAAGAAACAAATAAACAAATCATAAAATCGGCAGAAGATATGAATATACACTTTTCCAATGAAGACATACAAATGGCTCACAGACACATGAAAAAATGTTCAAAATCATTAGCCATCAGGGAAATTCAAATCAAAACCACACTGAGATACCACCTTACACCAGTTAGAACAGCAAAAATGGACAAGGCAAGAAACAACAATTGCTGGAGAGGATGTGAAGAAAGGGGATCCCTCCTACATTGTTGATGGGAATGCAACTTGGTATAGCCACTCTGGAAAACAGTGTGAAGGTCCCTTGAAAAGGTAAAAATTGAGTTACCCTATGATCCAGCCATTGCACTCCTGGGTATTTACCCCAAAGATACAGACGTAGTGAAGAAAAGGGCCGTATGCACCCCAATGTTCATAGCAGCATTGTCCACAATAGCTAAATCATGGAAGGAGCTGAGATGCCCTTCAACAGATGACTGGATTAAGAAAATGTGGTCCATATACACAATGGAATATGACTCAGCTATCAGAAAGAACGATTTCACAACATTTGCTGCAACATTTGCTGCAACATGGACAGCACTGGAGGAGATAATGCTAAGTGAAATAAGTCAAGCAGAGAAAGACAATTATCATATGATTTCTCTCATCAATGGAACATAAGAACTAGGAAGATCGGTAGGGGAAGAAAGGGATAAAGAAAGGGGGGGGTAATCAGAAGGGGGAATGAAGCATGAGAGACTATGGACTCTGAGTAACAAACTGAGGGCTTCAGAGGGGAGAGGGGTGGGTGAATGGGATAGGCTGGTGATGGGTATTAAGGAGGGCACATATTGCATGGTGCACTGTGTGTTATACGCAAGTAATGAATCATGGAACTTTATGCCAAAAACCAGAGATGTACTGTATTGTAACTAACATAATATAATAAAAAATATTATTATAATAAAAAAAGAGTTTGAACAAAAAAATGAATAACATAGAACTGGATTTTAACTAAATGCTTAAAATAAATATCCATGAGTCCATACTCATATAAATAATTGACTATGAATACATACATAAGGGAGGACAAATAAAAAATTCATACAAAAGTTTTCCAAATAATTTATGCAGCTACTCTCCTGTCAAGGAGGTGGAGCAGTCCTTAAGTGTGGGTGGCTCATAACACTTCCTTTCAAATAGTACCCTATGTAAAGATGGAGGAAGTAACTTTTCAATGAAGAAAAATGAGAAACCCCATTTCATCAAGGTCATCAAGTTCAGCATTAGTAGCAGTAAGCCATGTGTATAATATAAGCAATGATGAAATGTGATGAAATGATATGTGATGAAATGGCATTTTGCCTCTGTGGTCTTCCTCGCCCCACAAAATCACCAGTTTAACAATGAGAAAAACATAAGGCAAACCGAAATCGAGGGACATTCTACAAAACATTTAGCTAATACTTCTCAAATAACAGTTTGAGATCATCAGGAATGTGGGTGCTCTGAGAAACTCTCACAAACTAGAGAAGCCTACGGAGTCATGACAACTAAATTTATCCCAGATGAGATTCTGAAACAGAAAAAGGACATTAAGTAAAAACTAAGGTTATCTGAATAAAATGTGGACTTTAGTTAATATAGTGTATCAGTATTGTACAGTTAATTGGAACACATATACTGACTCAAGATGTTATTAATAGGGAAAACTGGGTGAGGGGCATATGGGAACTACGTGTATTAATTTTACAACTTTTCTGTTACTCTAAACTATTGTAAAATAAAAAAATTATTTTTGAAAAATCAGTTTACAGTTTATCATCACATTAAAATCTTAAGCTCTCAAGTCTTTAGTGGGGCCATGCCATTCTTTATTGAAAAAATAATCAAACTGATATGTTAGCAGCTTATCTAGAACTGTGTCATTGCTAGTACAGCAGAGTTTTCTAAGACCTGGTCAAGGAATTGAAAAACGCAACTAAGAAAAGAAGTGAATATATGGAAACAAAGTCAGTAGCAGCAAAATCAATGGCATATTGTTTGAATCTTTACATGAAAGTCACAACAAACTATTGAAATGTTCTACTTTGGGGGCCCTTGGGTGTCTCAGTTTGTTGAGTCAGAGACTCAGTCTGTTGAGTGTCCAACTCTTGATTTTGGCGTCCTGAGATCAAACCCTGCATGGGGCTCCCGGCTCAGCAAGGATTCTGCTTGTCTTCCTCTCATTGCCCCTCTGCCCCTCCCCCTGCTCACACTCTCTCTTTCTCTAAAATAAATAAATAAATAAATCTTAAAAAAAAAAAAAAAAAGAAAGAAATGTTCTGTTTTTTATACACTTTAAATATTCAACACTGGGAAAAGTCCATGACAGATATTGGTTAAAGCTATCAGTTGTAAAAGAAATGTGAAGAATGACAGCTATTCATTTTATGTATTTAAAATTTCTTCAACATATTGGAAAAGAAAAAATTGAGAGTAGACTTTTTAAAAAGATAATTGTTCAATATTTTTCAAGTCTTATGGTAGTTTTTGAACATTTAACATGTATCAGACTTGAAAGTTAGATTTTCACCTCTGTAGTTATTTATAAAATAAGAAGGAAAATACTAAAAATAAGTCATGCAAAATGAACTGTTAAATTTTGATTAAATGGAAAGTTGGCCCATATATATGGATATGTTACCATAATTCCTTGATAGGTAGCCAACTGAATTCTTTGCAATTCAAAAGACTGAAAGAGATTATTAAAATAAAAGCTAATTTTTCTGAAGTAGGAAATTTAGTTAAGAGTTTCTATTTACGTTACAGTAGTAAAAACAAATTCAGAATAATTTATAAATGAAAAATATATAATAAATATATATAGTTATTTGTATATCAGTTATACCTCAAAAAGGCTACTAATTTTTTAATAATTTCAAAAGAAAAAGAGACATTTAAACAAGAAAAATTTTCAAATGATATCTAATGAGTTGATAATTGCAAATTTTCCTTAACCTGGAAATTCAAAAGGGAGTTATTTACATTGTGATAGACATTGTTCAGAAGGGATCCACCTATCTCTGTTTCTAAATGAGGTTCCTTTGATGATCTGAAATAGGAAACAGGACATGATGCCATAATCATAGTAACTTGAAATTACAAAAGAGAAGAACTGAATATTAGTTTCCGATCCATACTCCTCCAGAAATTGCAAGCTTCAGTCAGTCAATAGAAGTAGGATATTAATAAATGAATTAATAGTGCTCAGTGAAAATGGAGCTCAACAAGACTGGCAGTTTAAATGGGTTTAATTTAGACTCAAGTCAATTGACACAGGGTAGAGAAAGGGTACATTTGTGACATAGAAAAAGACTAAGAATCACTATCCTGTAATAGCCAAAAGTGTTCAGAAAGGACATTTTTATTATACATTTTACAATAAGTCAGAATTGGGGCGCCTGGGTGGCACAGTGGTTAAGCGTCTGCCTTCGGCTCAGGGCGTGATCCTGGTGTTATGGGATCGAGCCCCACTTCAGGCTCCTCTGCTATGAGCCTGCTTCTTCCTCTCCCACTCCCCCTGCTTGTGCTCCCTCTCTCGCTGGCTGTCTCTATCTCTGTCAAATAAATAAATAAAAAATCTTAAAAAAAAAAAAGTCAGAATGACTGACATTTTTTTTCTTGTTGCAGACTAGTACACCAATTAGAATATTAACACAATGGCTCATGTTTCAAAATGTTTTTACTTGATATTACATATTCTAGAGCATGTGTAACAAAGTTTTCATTATTTTATGTAGTCATATTTAAACAGTTTGACAATTATTCATAACATTTATTATAATGATTAGTAAATTATTTACTTTAGATGACCTTGGCAATGAATTCATTCATCTCTCTCAATGAAATTGAGAACAATCTGATTGGTAGAAGGATAGCATGGGATGATCTCATAAAATGCCTTTATTTTCTAGATCCCATATTTAAAGTGAAAAAAAGATTATAGGTAGCACGATTGCTTCCGAACAAAGAGATACAAAACACTAATAATGTCTTTTCCCTATGAAGGGCATTCCAGACAAAAATAATATTTAGAAGTAATATTTCCCGAGATAGACCAAGTTCTTCTTAGAATTGTGGAAAGTCAGAATTGTATGAGAAGAATTTTCCAGTCTCTTTCTACATGCCCTCTGAAGGTAAAAAAAAAAAAAAAAAAAAAAAGGCGATTTTAAGACTAATTCTCAGTATAAAAATACATTTCCTTTTACTCAGTGTATCAGACAGTTCTGATCTGATTTGATAATATCTGGTTGAATTTAAAAATAACTAGTGAAATTAGAAAGGATCAACTTTAGAAATGAGAGCATGCTAAATGCAATATTTTATGCAAAAATGTACAGATCTCCAAGCCACTCAGAGTGGAAAGCTATGACAATAATAATTCCAGTCATCTCTATTGTCATGGGATTCCTCAATCATTCTTTTTTAAGAAATAATAATTTTATATCATACAATTACACATTAATTGAATCATCCATCCAAAATGGATGACAATGATCTATCCTTTCAAGTACATAAGAGGAGCAGAAATTCTGAAAAAAAATGTGTTTTTTTTTTAAGGGATCCTGGCATCTAGTGATCTCATTTCACAAATGAAGTGTTTGACACTTAGAGAAGTCAGACTTGTGTCCCTGGTAATCTGTTTAGGGCAGATTACAAATGCTCACAAATTTGTGCTTATATAAATTGGCATAGATATTGCCTCGCTATTTGCTGCTAGGTATGTACTTGGACAACCTAGCTGTGCAAGCAAGGGATACCAGGTAATGTCCACATTGGAGTTCTAGCTAATTGACCACTTCTTCCCTATTGAGAGAATCACACATATGGCATGATCATAATGATACTCATATATATTTTCATGGGGAAGTTAATTAATATTTACCTTGGGAAGTATCTTTTTTACATTAAGTTGCATAACATCTGCCCTCTTTTAATATTCTTAATCATCTTTGCTTTCTCTTTTCAGTGTTTCATTTCATTTATATATAAACAAAACAACTCTGATGATGAAGAATAATAGTTTTAATGCTGGGAAGGAAATCAATGTATTTGGAAATGTATTTTGATATCCAAATTCAATTTCAATACTTCTACACTTATTGCAAGTCCATAAGTTCTATACCTTCCCTTCCTGTAGCAACTTAACATGTTTTTTTTTTCTATCACCAAAATTCACAAAGGCTAGATAGATAATAAATAGATAGATATTTGATATATTTGAATACATGATAGGTAGCTTTATTTTTTTTATTAAAAAATTTTATGAAGGAAAATGAGGTGTCAAGTTTACTTAGAAAATATAAATTAGTTAACTTAATGAATACAGGGAAGAGTGCCCAGGTCAAGAAAACCTTGAGAAGAAACTGAAAAATAATGTGAAGAGACTCTAAATCTTTAAGTTTTTATATTCTTCCAACAGCTGGAGAGAAATAGCCATGAGAATAATCAGAGTTCAGCAAGGTAGAACCTTATGTTCAGAAAATATTAAACTAGAAATGGTATATCACAGTGGTTCAGGGCACACAGCTTGGAAACACACATTACCTGAGGTTGACACCCTGTTCTGCTGCTTGCTGCTGTGATATTTGGTGTCTTATTTAACATATCATGTCTTAATTTCCTCATCTATAAAATGAAATAAATACAGTATTTTTTAGGGTTCTTGTGAAAAATAAAATAGTCAATACAAGTAATATGCTAAACACTGCTCAGCACATCATAAGTCCTCAAAAGAATTAGATGCTTTTATTTTTCACCACTTTTTGCCAATTTTCTTGAAAACAAAACACATGCGAGTAAAGTAATAACTAGAGCAAAACAATTATTGAGGAGGTATTTCCCCCTATATTGTTTCCTATACTGAAACTTTTCTCTCTCTTTTTTTTCCTGCAGAAGTTTTTAATCTCAATTATCAGTCTTCAGATATTTTTAACATGATGGAAAGATTACTGGATAAATCTCTGACTTTTCCTTTTAAAATCACCATACGTTTTAATAATAAAATTATCTTTTCTAAGCAAAAACTACATTTTCATGACATTTTGCAACTAACATTTTAGAAGAGAAGTAGATTGTATCAATTAGATGCAAAAGCATAAGATTTGAAAAGCAGAATTAAGGGAGAGATGACTGCATATGACAATGTGTAATAGGTAGACCCCACATTCTATTATCTAATTACCAACTTTCTAGGTATCACAGGCTGTCTTAACAGCGAGAGCCCAGAAAAGCAGCAGTGACTGCACTACTTATTGACCTTTCTGTTAAGGAATCACTGGTGTGAATTTGAGGTCAATAGTCCAGACACAGTCCTATGTGATTTTCTAAGTATTTAATTACTTATCTTAAATTTCTTTTGGCTAGAAATACCTTGGGTAATTTCCGATTTTTGTATCAATCTTGAATGATACTGTGCTAGAGACCATCAATAACTGCAGCATGTAACCACTGTAATGAAGGGCAGGGTCAACCCTGTAATCAAAATGGTTTGAACTGCAGTTTGTTTGGTGAGGGACAATTGATCATGGTGCCATGGAACCAAAATGGATGAGCAACCTAAAAACAGTCCTATTGGACTTGTGCTAAAAAGTAATAAATATATAATCACATAGATATATGATGATGTTAGATGATAGATGATAATGATGATGATAGATAGATAGATAGATAGATAGATAGATAGATAGATAGATGATAGATGATAGACATGATACAGTAATGATGATAGATCGATGATAGATGATAGATATGATAGAGTAATGATGACAAATGATAGATGATAGATAGATGATAGATAGATAGATAGATAGATAGATAGATAGATAGATAGATAGTAGATAAATAGATGATAGGTAGATAAGATAGATGCATGATAGATATAAAACCTTCTAGTTCTGGAGAAAGGGAATACTCAGTTACAGGATTTTGGCTTATGGACTTTGAATTGATAAGCAATTCTGGTGTCACAGAAAGTCACTGTGATTTGTCACTCAGATGAAAAGCAGGAGGCAGAGAATGGCTTGAGTTAATGCCTAAAAAAGATCTAGTACATTTGTGAGCCTACTTTGTGCTTATTCTTCTGGTTCCTAGATGCAAATGTGAATTAACCACAGTGGAACCTGGCACAATATCCACATTGGCTTTGGTGAAGCCCTTTGGTAAAGCTTTGATAAAGCCCTTTCCCTCTTTACAAGAACAGCAATAAACAATACCACATCAGTTGTGGATTTCAAAAATCAATGCCACTATAAGGGACTTAAATGTAGAGGACTGGTGATTCCTACCACTTCGCTCAGTTTTTAGCTTCTATGGCTTGTGTAGAAAACACATGAATCTTGGAAAATATAAGAGGATTATGATAAACATAACTGGTATTAGCTCGAATGGCAGATAGTTTCCTAATATAACCTCTTTACTTGAACAAATCAACACAGATCCTGCCATCTTTTATAAGCTTTCAGGCTAATGTTTTATATTCTATCCCCGGCACCCACAAATACTATAAACAACTTGTTTTCAGCTGACAGTAACAGCGACATTTCTTTCCAGCTTACTTCAGCTTTCTGGCATAATCTAGTCTACAGAATCATTGAGCACCTCTCATTTTGGGACAATCATCAAGAACCATCATACTGATTGTACAGCAGGCTGACTAAACCTGGAACACCAAGTAGCAGTTATCAGTGCTAACCTGAGAATAGATAGATCGACCAGGTGATGGGAGAAATAAAACAAAAAAGATGGTGAAGCTTCTGGAATGCAGTGCTCTGGGGCATGTCAAAATACCATCTAAAATCAAACAGCAATTGCTGAATTGTTGTACTCTCTACCTCTAAGAAAGTGGTACAACAGGTCAACCTTCTTGAATTTCAGAGGAAATAAATATCTCAGGTTAACATGTGTCCTAAATATATTTTAAAAGTCTTTAAAGATACATTTTTTAAAATATTTTCCTTATTTATTTCAGAGAGAGAGAGAGAGTACACAAGCAGGGTTAGGGGCAGAGGGACAAGCAGACTCCCTGCTGAGCATGGAGACTGATGTGGGGCTCAGTCTCAGGACTCTGAGATCATGACCTGAGTTGATTTCAGATGCTTAACTGACTGAGCCACCTAGGTGCCCTAAAGCTACAAATTTTGAATAAGGTTCAGGACAAGAAAAGACTTTTCAGTTGATTCAAACTTCAGTGCAAGCCCTGACACTCAAGCCAAATGACCCAACAAATCCAGATTCCCTTTTCCTAACTTCCTGTTATTTTACCTAAAGTGTATATTCCCACAAATGTTATAGTTCAGTCTTTTAGTTTAGGATATTAGTGTGGAACAGAATTAGAAGAGAAATGAACATCATCACCAAAAGTTGGATATAGTGATTGCTTTGGAAAAGGGAATGTGGCCACATATATAGCTAGCATCTTGAAGTTATTAAAATAGAGTTAATTAAGGGAGTGATTATAGGGAAGGAAATATCAAAATACACACAATCCTCTTACATGTCATTATTCTTCAGAGAGATGTGCTAAGCTGATATAAATAAGATTCCAGTAAACCAGGACCTCTCCCTTGTATTGCTCTACATATTTTTAAAAACAGAGGGCAGAGAATGTCTATTTGACTGTCTTTAAGCAGCTTTCCCCAAAGTTAGATGAGAATCCAAGATTTGAGTGCAAAACATTTTTTTGGAGATGATAAAAGGAAATACAAGAAAGATGGCTAATAAAGTGTGTGTTTTATAAATAATTTTCACCTGTGGATATTGAGCGATAATTTCCTGCTGCTTAAGAGGGGCTTCTGGGGTCATTAATTCTTTGGCATTTCTAGCATGGCACATGCACAGACTGAGCATCCAAATGTTTTCAACAATAATGAATCAGCGTTTGCATTAGGAAACAATCAGGTTAGCTTGTACTACTTGACAAGGCATATATAGGTGGAGTCACCAACAAAGTCTTCTATACTCTGGTCCACTCCTTCCACAACTTGGATCCACTTATTATGAAAAGTTACTAATTATCCTCTGTAATGGCTGGTCACAACTTCTAGAATAACAATTATAATAGTAATAAAAGGCCACAATGCCATTATCATGGTTTATTATCTCTTCCTTACACCTGAAATACATAACGTTCCACTTGAGACAAATTCCTGTCCCTTCCATGGTGAAAGGGTCAGTCTCACGATTTCACTTGCTATCAGAGGATGGTTTGATCTCTGCTGGTGACTTTAGCTCTGGCAGTAGCTAGAACAACCTTGGTGAGAGGGAGCTCACACTATTGGTCCCATGCATACACTTCATACCAGGCATTGTCAGTACTCTGTTCATAGGTCTGTTAGGCAAACACAGTAGTGAACAAGGGTGGAGACTGGTTAATATCCATATAATAAGTATGATGGTTCAGTATCTCTTTTGCAGAAGATGCTGCTGTCAGGACATGCGACACAAAAGTTTATCCACTTGTGCGATTCCCATGGACTCATCCACAAGCATTTTTCTAAGACTTTCTTGTCAATTATTACAACCTGGCTTCATCAAGGACCAAACAAAATAGGGTATTCACATTTGTTCATGAGTCTATGTACAACCTTGCTTTTAACTACTTCTTCCTCCATACAAAGATGATGACTAGGTGAACTGCTTGAAATTTTGTGCATTATTTTTCCTAGCCTCTTTCAGCGTGAGACTATCATTGGCAGCACCCAATTTTTGTCCTAATAATATATAGATATAATCTGATCTTGAACCTGGCCTAATCTCTGTTCCTGGTCATGAAGAAAAACTAATGAAGCCATAGGTATGAGCTGAAGGAGAGGCGTTGATGCAACTGGGGCATTTGACATGGCATCTGGGACATTTGGTCATATCCTTTACTTATACTATCTGAACCTACTGATAATCCAGCTTTCAAAAATATATATTTTGACTTAACATGTCACTGACATTAATATAGTCTCATTTCTAGACTCCAGCTTCTTCGCTTTTCTCCCTATAACTTTTTTGAAAACAATAAAAAGAGTAACTTAGTGGGGGGAAAAAAGGCAAATTATAGCAAGGTACTCTGCTGCTTAAATCTCTCCAAATTATTTCCATTATATTGAAACTAAATCCAAATTCTTTAAGAGGCCTACAGTATGCCCCCTCATCTGGCTCCTGATTCTCTGATCCATTTTCTACCTCCCTTCCTATCAATAACCACTGTACAAACCTATATAAGTTAATTTGCTTGTAACATTTCGTGGGAAGGGGGGGATGTGTGTTTATTTATTGATTGGATTAAAACTTTGCATTAAAGTCGATTTTACTAGACTATTTTATTAGCTATTTAATGACTAACTTCACTGGAGCAATTTTGAAAATATAGTATGATAATTTAAAAAAATACATCTAGAAATGAAAAGAATTTGTAGTTTGCAAACAAGGATACTGTTGTATAAATTTACTCGTGTGCTCATTTTGACATTTCTGAGCATAACTGTTTTTTCATGCTTGAAAACCTCAGGACTTTAGCACACAGCTCTAATTAGGGAATTATTTTGAATCCTGAAATACTTTTTATGATTCAGTAGAGTGCCCATGATTTTATATCACCTAACGCCATCTCTCCTAACTAAAATAGATACTGTGCCATATATAACCAGTAAATATTGAATAGGAAACTTGAAGAATTTAGAAAATGCCTAAGTTAGAGCTCTTAGAGCAATGCTAACTCCATCATTTATTATGTGGCCAATTGGATATATTTAAGAACAAATAAACACTACAATTACTGTGCAATATAGCAAATAAAAAACAAATTTATGAAACCTTAATTTTTAAAGTATGTGATTATAAAGAGTTGATTTTATATTTTAGTACCGAAATTATTTTAAAGCAACTTTTGGAGACTTGAAGATTTATGGAAGGTTGAGTCTTGAGAAAAAGAGACAAAAAATGAGTTTGCTAAACTGGGGGAAAAAAAGTATTGTTCTTTCTTGGTATGTTGGAAAGTCTTAGACAGTTGGAATAATTAAGAAGGATCTCAAAAATATTTCAAAAGAATATTTTGAACTAATATATCTGACACTAATATATAATTGTCAGTGATTCGATGCATAATAACACCAAATTGTTGAAAAAATAATAAAATCTAATGAGATAATCGGATAAATCCAATGAAAACAGTGTCTTATTAGATAAGAAATATCTCCTTTTAGCAGAGAGTCCAGATGTTTTTGTTTGTTTGTTTTTTGAAATATCTCGCACTTCTGTGAGAAGGGGTAGTAGGTAAAAGATAAAATACCTTTTACCTCTATCATATAAATTAGTGAAGAATTTTTTTGGCAATATCACACCAGATGTGGATTTGAGTTGCGATGGTAACTACCAGCTGTGCTTCTCCCCAACCCAGCAGAAATCACGTGCATGTGACATCTATGGATAATAAGGAGTGAAAAGAACCAGCAAAAAGACCTCTTATAGGTATTGTTAGAAAGATCCCCTCTTTCTTTTTCTTGGAGGATATGGTGCTTCGGATAAAGTATGTGAATTTTTAAAATAAACAAAGCATAATTATAATGATTTTGAATCTAGGGTGTAAATTCAAAGCTCGTTATCCATTTCAATAGATTAGGTTTCTTTCTAGTGATCCATTTTTGTCCTATTACATATGTAATGTAAAATGCTGAATAGTTTTTAACATACTTAAAAGGTCGTTTTTAAAATTGGGATTCTTTGGGGCATCTCTCAGGAAGGAGCACTCTAGACATCTAGATCTAAGACAGATTGAGAGCCTGGATAATCACAATTAGAAGAAACACATTCAAAATAGTAGGATACTGGAACAGAGAAAATTAACACTGGCCTTGAATACAAGCCCCAAATTAAGTTATAAAGTTATAAAGAAAAGCACTTGCTTCTCACATGATCTACTCAAAGAAATATACTCTACATTGAATAAGGGCAGGGACTTTTTAAAAAAATAAAACAAAGTTTTAAGAGTCACACTATACACAATACTGATACATTATTATTAACTAAAGTCCATGAGTTACATTAGGGTTTGTTCTTCCTGTTGTACAGTTCCATGGGTTTTGACAAATGCATAACATCATTTATGTTAAAGATGTTTTAGCATCATTACAGTATTGTTTTTTATAGCTTTAGCACCCTAAAATCCCATGCAGTTCACTTACTCACTTCACCCTCTTTCATGCCCTGTGGAAAAAAATTATCTTTTTACTGTCCACATAGTTTTGCCTTTTCTAGAGTGTCCTATGACTGGAAATATATACTGTGTGGTGTAGCCTTTTCAGAGTAGCTTCCTTTCCTTAGCTACGTGCGTTTTAGACAATGTCATTTGGTGACTTGACAGCTCCTTTTTTTTTTCTCTGCTGAATAACACTCCACTGCATAGATGCACCAACATTTGTTTATGTATTCACCTATTGAGGGGTCTCCTAATTGCTTCTATTGTTTGGCAGTTATAGATAAAGGTGCTATAAACACTCATGTGCAGGATCTTGTTTGTATCCAATTCTTCAACTCATTTGTGTATTGCTGGATTACACGCTAAGACTATGTTCAGCTTTGTCAAAGTTTTCAAACTGTCTTCCAAAGTGGCTACATCATTTCACATTCCCACCAGGAATGAATGAGATTTCTTATCGGTCCATATCCTTTCCATATATGGTATTGTCAGTACTTTGGATTGAGGTTATTCTAATGGATATGTAGTAGTCTTTCAATGTTGTTTTAATCTGTAATTCTTTAATAGCGTATGATGTTAAGCATTTTTTCACATGCTTATTAGTCATCTGTATATTTTTTAAGATCTATTCAGATCTATTTTCCTTTTTTTGTTGTTTTTTTTAGAGAGGAGCAGGGAGGGTGGGTAGTGAGGAGGGGCAGAGGGAGAGAGAGAGAATCCCAAGTAGGTTCCACACCCAGCATGGAACCTGACACGGAGCTTGATCTCACAACCTTTAGATCATGACCTGAGACAAAATCAAGAGTCAGACACTCAACCCACTGAGCCATGCAGGGGCCCTTGTTTTCCATTTTTTTGTTTTTTGTTTTTTTATTTGAGTTTAAAGAGTTCTTAGCATATTTAGAATACAAGTCCTTTATCAGATATGCATTTTATAAATACCTTCTCCCAGATAATAGCATGTTTTATTATCTAATAATAAATACCTGATAAAACTATCTTGCTCAGAATTCTAACTTATTTCATTCTTTCATAGATGACGCTTTTGATGTTGTATCTAAAAATTCATTGCCAGGGGCGCCTGGGTGGCTCAGTCGTTGTGTCTGCCTTCGGCTCAGGGCTACTGGGATCGAGCCCCACATCAGGCTCCTCCTCTGGGAGCCTGCTTCTTCCTCTCCCACTCCCCCTGCTTGTGTTCCCTCTCTCGCTGGCTGTCTCTCTCTGTCAAATAAATAAATAAAATCTTTTAAAAAAATAAAAATAAAAATTCATTGCCAATCTTAAGTTTACCTCGGTTTCCTCTATGATGTCTTCTAGAATGTTTATAGTTTTGACATTTTCCTTTATGTCTACAATTAACCCATTTTGGGTTAATTTCCATGAAAAGTATCAATAATTGTTGTTTTTTCATGTCAATGTAAAATTTTTCCAGCATCATTTATTGACTAGATTTTCATTTCCCCATTGAATTATCTGTGCTCCTTTACCAAAGATCAGTTGACTATATTTGTATGGGTCCTTTTCTTGGCTCTCTATTGTATTCCACTGATCTATTATTTCATTAGCACCACACTGTCTTTATTATAATTTTACAGTAAAACATGAAGAAGGTTAGTGTCAGTTAGGCCTTGTGGTGGCTCTTCTGGGACTTTTCATATAAATTTTAGACACAGCTTTTTAATATCCACAAAATAATTTGTTGAATTTTGATTGGGATTGCTTTGAATTTATACATAAACTTGGAAAAGAAACAATATTAAGTTGTATGGAATATCTATTCATTTATAATCTCTTTAACTTTTATCAGTTTTGTAGTTTTCTTCATATATCTGCATATATTATGTATATATAATCTGTATATATTCTGTGTGTGTGTATGTATATATTCTGTATATATCTGTTATATATCTGTGTATATATATATATATATCTGTATATATTCTGTATATATATATATATATATATATATATATAAATTTGTCTTTCCTATTTGTTAGTGTTAATGAAAGTGGCATTATGTTTGAAATTTCAAATCGAAATTGTTCATTGCTGCTATAGTGGAAATCAATTGACTTTTATACGTTTACTTGGTTTTACAATGTTATGTAATAGTTCTAGGAGGTGTGTGTGTGTGTGTGTGTGTGTGTGAATTCTTTTGGGTTTCTTCATAGGTAATTGTGTCATCTGCCAACAAAGACAGTTTTACATTTTTCTCTCAATCAATATACATTTAATTTCCTTTTCTTGTCATATTGCACTAGCTAGGAATTTTAGTATGAAGTTGCCTTCTCAATTTAGTGTAAAACTATTTAGTTTCCAACTATCAAGCATGATGTGAGCTGCAAGTTTTTGTAGATGGTTTTTATCGAGATTCCTAGTTTACTAAGAGTTTTTATCATGAATGGATGTTGAATTTTGTCAAATTTTTCTGCATCTATTGATATAATTATATTGTTTTTCTATTTTATACTTTTGATGTAATGGATCGTATTAAGTGATTTTGAATATTGAATCAGTCTTGTATACCTGGAATAAATTCTACTTGGTTGTGATGTATAATTACTTTTATACATAATTAGATTCTATTTGCTAGTATTTTGTTGACAATATTTGCATCTATATTGATGAGAAATATTGATTTGTATATTATTTTCTTGTCATACCTTTTTCTAGTTTTGATATTAGGATAATTCTGACTTCATAGACGAGCTAGGGATTCATCTGTTTCTATTTCTGGGTAAGATTGTAGAGAATTGATCTAAATTCTTTAAATTTTTTGGTAGATCAACAGTGAATCTATCTAGGCCTGGTGATTTAATTTTGAAAGGCTATTAACTATTGATTCAATTTCTTTAACAAATATTCAGATTATCTACTTATCCTTGTGTGAGTTTGTAGGATCAGTCTTTCAAGGAATTGGCTCTTTTCATCTAAGTTATCAAATTTATGGGCATGGAGTTGTTCATATTCCTTTATTATTTTTTTAATGTCCACAGGAAAAGTGGAGATGGCCTTTTTTTCACTTCTGATATTAGTAATTTGGGTCTTCTATTTTTTTTTTCTTAGCTAGCTTGATTAGAAGTTTACCAAAAACTTTTCAAAAACCAGCTTTCTGTTTTATTGATCTTCTCTGTTTTCCTATTTCAATTTTATTAGTTTCCATTGTAATTTTTATTATATTCTTTTTTTTTTCTGCTTGCTTTAAGTTTATATTGCTCTTCTTTCTCTAGTTTCCTAAGGTAAATACTTAAACTATTGATTTTTTATCTTTCTTCTCTTGTGATATATGCATTCTATGCTAGAAATGTCCTTGTAAGCATTGCTGTCACTGCATACCACAAACTTGGGCAATTGCATTCTCATTTTCATTTAGTGAAAAAATATATATATTTTTAAATTATTTTGAGACTTCTTTGATTCAATGCGATTTAAAAGTGTGTTGTTTAATTTCCAAATATTTGTCAGTTTTACAGTCATCTTTCTTGTTATTGATTTCTAGTTTGGGTCCATTGTGATCTGAGAGTATATCTGTATGATTTCTATTCTCTTATATTTGCCAAGGTGTTTTTTATGGCTTAGAATATGATCTATCATAGTGAATATTCCATATGATCTTGAGAAAAATATGAATTCTCCCGTTGTTGGATATTTAATGGCTGCCAGTTAGATCCAATTGATTGATGGTGTTGTTCAGTTCAGCTCTCTCCTTTACAATATTCTGCCCATTAAATCTGTCACTTACTGAAAGAGGGGTGTTTAAGTCTCCAACTATAATTGGTGATTTGCCTATTTCTCCTTGATACTCTATTTTTTGCCTGGTGTATTTTGATACTCTGTTGATAGATGTATAGATTTTAAGGATTTTTTTTTTTTTTTACTGAATTGACTCCTTTATCATAATGTAATGCTCTTCTTTACGTTCTGAAGTCTGCTTAATCTGAAATCAAAAAAGTTATGCCAGTATTATTTTGATTATTGTTAACATGGTGTATCTTTCTCCAACCCTAGCCTTTTAATCTATGTGTCTTTATATTTAAATTTGGTTTCTTATAGATGACATGTAGTAGTGCGTTATTTTTTACACACATTTTTGTCTTTCATTCTTTCTCTGCCTTCTCTGGTTTTAACTGAGAAATCTTTTTCATTCAGTTTTCTCTCTTCTCTTACCAAATCATTTATACCTCCTTTTTTGACTTTTTTACTGGTTGTCTTGGTATGTGAAATGTACATTTATAACCATCCAAGTCCACTTTTACAAAGCAGTATGTTCTTTCATAAATGTTGTAGGTATCCTGTAACTGAGTATTCTCAATTTCTCCATTCCATCCCTTATAACATGGCTGCCATTTTACTTATCTATTTGTTATAATTACCAACACATTCTTGTTGTTACTATCTTGAACATGTACCTGTTAGATCATTTAGAAACTAAAAAATGAAATATTTTACTTAATGTTATTCCTTCCCTGATGCACTTCTTTTCTTATGTAGGTCTGAATTTCTCACATTTATGTGTATATATATTTTTTCTCTCTAGAGAATTTCTTTAACATTTTGAGAGGCAGTTCCGCTGGTGACAAATTCCCTCAGTGTTTGTTTAAGAATGTACTTCTCCTTCATTTTTGAAGGATAATTTTTTTTGATTCAGAATTCCAGGCTGGTGGTTTTTTACTTCACTACTTTAAATATTTTATTCCACTCTCTCTTACTTGCTCAGTCTGTGAAGAATTCTGCTGTTTCTTATTTTTGTTTCTCTATAGGCAATAATACTTTCACCCAACCATCCCAGGTTTTTTCAAAAAATTTTTTTTCTGTTTTTCTACAGTTTAAATATGACATACCTAGGTGAGGTGTTTTGTTTTGTCTTCTGTTTTGTGTTTTTGTTTGTTTGTTTTGCTTTGTTTAATAATTTATCCTGTTTGGTGTTCTCTGGAACCTCCTGGATTTATAGTTTGGTGTCTGCCATTAATTTTGGAAAATTCTTCATCCATTATTACTTCAATTATTCTTTCTACTTCTTCATTCCTTCCTTCCTACTTACCTTCCTTCCTTCATTTGTTTTCCTAGTACTCCTATTACACCCATGTTACATCTTTTATAATTGTCTCACATTTCTTAGATACCCTGTTTCTTTTTTTTTCTTTCACTTTTTTAAATTTCCATTTTGGAAATGTCTATTGACATATCATCAAGATCTCTGAATCTATCCTCTGCTTTCTAGTCTACTGATGAAATCATTGAAGGCATTTTTTAGTACTTTTATTTCTAGCTTTCTTTTTATTCCTTCATTGGTTTTTCATCTCTCTCCTTAAATTATCAAGTTTTTCTTTCATTGTCCACTTTTACCGTTAGAAATCTTAGCATATTAATTATATTTTAAATTCCTGGTATGACTATTCCGAAATTTCTCCATATCCAAATATGTTCTAGTGCTTGTTTTATCTCTTCAGGCTTTTTTTCCTTGCTTTTTATCATGCTGCGTAATTTTTGTTGACGGACAGCCAGGCACAATATACAGGATAAAAGGAATTGAAGTACAAAGTCCTTTAGTGTGAGGTTTTGTGTTTGGTGAGGAGCCAGGCTATGTTTAATGTTTGCTATAGTTGAAGTTGTCAGAAGCTTCAATTTCCCTAGTATTCTTGTTTTTTTTCTGCTGTTTTTACTAGATTTTTCTATAAACTCCTCTGAATCAGAGTCTGTGTCTTCCAGTTTTCTCAGTTACAGTTGACTGCTATCTTGAAGCTCTATAGTGGTGGTAGTAGAATATTGGCGTAGGGAGGTATTGTATAATCTTGTGATAACATCTCTGTTGTTGTTATTTTCCTATGTCAGAGTCCCTGGGCTGTGACTTTCAGAAAAATTTCTTAGCCTTTTGTTTTCTCTACTTACATGAGGCAGCAAGGCTAGAATGGGCTAAAGTTGCCTAATTTCCCTTTCCACAAGTCAAATAACTTTGGTAAAGTAGTTTAAAATTTTGTCACAGAGTAGAGGGAAGAACAAAATGTTGTGGGTGTATTTCAAAATTGCTATTTTTACTCTTCCTCTGCTGGAAGCATGATGGGATTTTCCTGAATCTTCACAGTGTAAACCTGGTAGGTCTCCTGGAAGTAAAATTCAAGAAAGTGTAGGGCTCCAATAAGACTGGGTCTTGCATTTTTACTCTCAAGCTAGATCATACTGAGCCTCCAGCAACTCATCAACTGTAGCTTAAATGTTCCTACAGTTACTGGCTCCAGAGGATTCTTCTCCTACCTTGCTGTGATTCTCTGTATTTACCTCTATCTCTAGTTTTAAGGGGAGCAGTTTGCCCTGTGATCTCAATTCTCTGGTGTGTCTACAAAAAGTTGGGTTTTCATTTCCACACTCTTCACAGGTCAGGAAGGGAACTAAAAGTCACCTCATGCTTTTTGCTGAAAATAAAGTATATAATTTTTCATCTTTATTTAAACTAGTCTGATATATTACTTATTTGCTCCAGGCATAATAATAATATGAGAAAAAAATTATTAAGATTTTCATTTAAAACTTTCTTTATCCTACCAAGAACACTGGAAAACGTTGCATTGAATGCAATTTTATTATCTATGATTCAATGAATCATGAAATATTTCCTAAAATATCAAAATTAAAAGATAAGTAATACAGCCAAATGACTTACCAAGAAGACTGATTTTTTTTTCATGAACTTTGATAAAATATTTTTATGACACTCAGAGTTTTAAAATGTTTTTTATATATCTTAAACATTTATTGGGTTCAACTTTCAATATTTTTTAGTTTGATTTTCTATTTTGAATATGATACTTTTCTAGTAATTTTTGAAGGGTATTACTTCACATATATAGAAAAGTACTCACAATGCTGTATCTTCACATTGTTCCTACAGACTTCAGCTACTTTTCTTGAGTTAGCAGCTATATGTTATTTGATTTGATCATCTTATCTAAAAATGACACATGTTGCTTCATTTAATAATATAAAATACTATGTGCATTTACACTACATCTTTATCCAATGCATGCACAAATGTTCATTAATTTTAACTGCATTTGGTAGTGTGTCCAGAGTAATGTTACATTAATGTGGTGATAGTAGCTATCTTTGCTTTGTTTGACTTTTATCAAAAGTCTTTCTAGTGCTTTACTACTAAAGATTTTTTGCTCTTAACACTCTTTTCTTCCATACATTTGTCTCTTAACCTTCTCCTCTCTCTCTCACACTATCTATATCCAACTAGTTCACTTTCATGTTAAGAAAGGATCTATCCATTTTAATCAGAATGGAACTTTAGAGTTTGTTAAATGCTTTCAGATTTTATAAAAACAAAAATATATTATCCTCTTCTTTCATCAATACAAATATGAAATCAGAAATATAAGTATCCCTCTAATTGGATCCATCTAATTGGATAAAATCAGCATTAACTTAAAAATGGTGACATATTTCCTATAGATATAAAAATATATTGTTCATACTCTGTTTTATAAATTGTTTTCTTTAACTATTCAGAAAAACTAAGAATCAGCGTACTTACAAACCATGGAGGAAAAAAATTAGAGTCTGTCTGCTGTCTAATGAGGTTGAGACAAACAATTAACTCTAAAATTGACTGTGGTCAATTATAAGTGACAGAATGCCTTTACTGTATTTTTCTCTCATCCAATGTAAAAGAATGATGTTTCTTCCCAATTATTTTATTACTGAGGCTGTTTTAGTCATTTGAAATAAAAACTTTGATATTGAGGTTTATATTAACACCCAAGACTTCTGCTGTTTTGTTTGAGAGCTTTTAAGAGTCATATTTTTGGGGATGAGAGTCTAAGAAAGATGTTATCATATAAAATATGGTACCTGCTATTGTTCACTTAATTTATAAATAAAATCACTTGTCCTTTTGTTTGTTTGGTTTTCTTTCCCATCTTTGTTCTAAAAGAAGGTAAAATAACTCTCCAACATATCTTTGTATTTTGAGAGAGCTGTGATACTGTGCTTTTTTTTTCCTTTATCAAAAGCTTAAAAACAAAGCAATAAACAAGCTGACAAGTTTCTGAACCGAAAAATATGTGAGTTTGGATTATAGTATACGTATATAGTAAGCATAAGAATGACTCAGAACTCAAGACTTGGACCAGTTTGAGTTTCCATCTACCCATTATCTGTAAGTTATCTCATACAATTATGTGCCTTGGAATGCCATTTGTAAATTGATTATCCTAAAATATCAAATCTGGCCCTGCTCTCTCTTCTGCATTCCAGAATTAGACATTCAGTTGTTTATTTGTCATCTCTGCATGGATATTTAATGACAATCTTACACTTATTTTGGCCAAAACAAAATGCTCAATCCACTGTCCTATCACCAGCAGCAGTACAATGATCTTCTATCAGTATTATTCCATCATCCAACTACTCAGTTCAAAACCTCCAGAACTGTTCTCAGTTTCAATCTTTACACACTTGCTACTCAAATTGTGACACTGGACCACAGTCCTCTGGAAACTTGCTTGATGAACACCATGTGGCCCAAATCAAACCCTTTAGATAAATAACTTGGATTTTAACAGGATCCTCAGATAATTCATAAAAATATTAAAGTTTGAGAAACACTGCTACAAATCATCACCTATGTTCAGTCCATAGTCATTTTTATCATCTCTACATCTAAAATAAATGCAGAAAAGGATATCTTTTTATTATCTCCATTGTCACCATTCTAATTCTTCACCTCTGACCTGATCTACCTCCCACTCCGCTTTGTTCCCTCGTGGATCATTCTTGCCACAGCAGCCACAGTGTTCCTTTAGAATTAAAGATCAGACTGTTGGTTCCTTGTCTTGCCACTGTATTTGAAGCTTGTTAGCCTGTTCTGTAAGCTCTGCCTTTCTGCCTTTACTGCCTACCAGTCTAGTCTCATTTGCTCAATTATTGTATTCAGCTACAATAACCTGTTCTGGAGACATAGTCATATGGTATGCCATGATCAAGTGCTCTATGTCTATCAAGGTCCAGTAGCATGTTAAGACCTGTTTTTAAAAAGGTATTTATAATCCTTCACTGCCAATGGCATGACCCTCTCCCAGTACTGTAAGGTCTGCTTTGTAATTCTCCCACTGGAATTTGCCATAAACTTCAGAATGTATCTTTTTTCATCAGTAAGACTACAGTAACACAGTGTCTGGCAGATCATATAGCCCCAGCTTCAGGGCTGTTAGCATTGCAGCCTGGACCTACAACAGAGCACTCTATTGCTCTGGGCATCAGCCGAGTTTGGTAGCCTTCATGTCTCCCAATATATGGGCCTGAACAGTATACCTTTAGTAGACTGTGTTGTCTCCAGAAGGAAAAGAAGTCTCCCAGGGGCTTCTTTCTCTGTGGTTATGCAAAATACAGCAATTTGTCATTTATTTGGAAGGAATACCCTTGCATATCCATTTTATTGAGTACCAACTTTTCAAAATCTCACAAATTTCATCTTCCAAGATCTGGGGCACATGTGTTATCAAGACCTCTGGCATACTAGCCACTTACTGCTTGTACCGGCTGAATAGCATGATGTCATCAATGTAATGGATCAGTATAATGTTCTGAGGGATGCCAAGATGGTCCAGGTCTTTTGGGATTATGTTATTACAGAAGGCAAAAGAGTTAACATAATCCTGTGGAAAAATCTATACATGAATATTGTTGTTCATTCCACATGAATGTGAACTCTTTCCGATCCATTATATGCTAATAGGCATAGGGAACAAAAAACACACTCACCATGTCAATGACTGATATGCCATATACTGAGGCTTTGTTGATCTGTTGTAGCAATGATAACACATAAACACAGCAGCTACTGTCATTCTCCAAGATCCAGTTAGTTTCTAACAGAACCAGATTGGTAAATTAAACTGACAGGGACTGTTCCTCCTTGCATCCTTTATATCTTTAATGATATCACTAGCCCCACCATCCTTCCAAGGATGTGATTTGATTTTTATTCATCCTCTTGGCTGCCCAGGGAAGAGTCAAAAGGAGGGCAGCCTCAGAACTGCCACTTAGCCTTCCCCACTGTACTTACTCTGCTTGTTAAAGTTCACATTGGGATATATTCCAACTTTCAAATATGTACTCTTTTTTTTCTTTTTTTTAATAATAATTTTATATTATGTTATGTTAGTCACCATATGGTACATCCTTAGTTTTTGATGTAGTGTTCCATGATTCATTATTTGCATATAACACCCAGTGCTCCATGCAATATGTGCCCTCCTTAATACCCATCACCGGCCTATCCCAATATGTACTCTTAAACATAGATGCCTATCATATACTCAATGTTATCAACTGAATTGTGTCTTCCCAAAATTCATATGTTGAAGTCCTAATCTCCAGTGTGATTTTATTTGAAGATAGAATTGTTAAGAGGTAATTAAGTTTAAATGAGGTCATAGGGATGGATCCCTAATATTATAAGACTGTAGCCTTATAAAAAGAGGAAGAAAGAGAGATCTCTTGCTTTTTCTCTGTCCACGACACACCAAGGAGAGGCCATGTGAGGACTTAACTAACAATAGATGGTTGTCTACAAGTCAGGAAGAGAGATCTCACCAGAAACCAGATTTACTGTCACCTTAGCCTTGGACTTCCCGGCCTCCAGAACTGTGAGAAATAGATTTATGTTCTGTAAGTCACCCAGTATTTTGTGATAGCAGCCCTAGAAGATACTCAGGAATAGAAAAGATGACCATAGATTGAGACCATGGACCCAGTGGACCTAATGTCACTTGGCTCCTATTACCTCAGTCCCATTAGGCTTATTGATATTAAAGAGGTTGGCTCTGTGATCACCTCTGCTACCAGCACCCCGGGCTTTCAGAAGAGATCCAACAGAGAACATTGTAGTGATACAGGTCCCCCTTTCACCGGGGCTTTGCTGATAGTATGGTCTCGCACACATGAAATGATAGTTCCAAAGGACAACAGCTGTGGTTGTTAGTTACCTATTTTCCTGCAGCAGGTTCTCTTGAAGGATTTCTGAGCGGCACACATTCATGGCCATCAGATCTAAATAAACTACTCAAACCCAGTTCCTTCTCTCTGGATCTGCTTTCACAGGAAACCAAAATAAGAGAGCATTCCTTCCTTTTTCCTATTTTCTCAGTGAATGTATATAATGATGGCATAATTTGTGAACATATGGAGAACTTCTGAGGAACAATTTCATTGTTTTATATGAGGATATATAATTTATTCACAAAAACTGATATTGTTAAAAACTTAACTGATTTCTATTTTTTGGTGTTACAAATATGCTTCTTTCAATACATCTTTTTGCGCACTTTTGATTATAATGTTGAATATGTTTCTAGAAGTGGATTTACTAAGTGATAGGATATATCTTTAAGGTTTTTGATATATATTGCCTTCCACTCCAGAAAGCTTTATCAAATTTTCTTTTTATGCAAATGTAACCTTATCATACAATATGGGAGATAGAGGTGAGTGCAGAGTGCTGGTAAGTCAGAGAGAACAGATAGCTTCTTCCTGCCCAACTAGTGCCCTCTACTGTGAAAGACCCACAGTTAGGCATTTCTACATAGGTCATGTTCTAAACATTGCATTATAAACATCCCAAGCCCCCCTGGCCCCACTGAAGCAAGCAATATAATTTCATTTATTTAATGATTATAAGACTATTCTTATTTTTAAATCTTTTAGAATTGCTTTTGGTAACTTATTTTATCTTGGAATGTGTATAATTTTTGGCTATGTTGTAAATATTTTGGGTACATAGATTTTTATAATATTTGATTTGTCAACACCATTAATCCCACCTTTTACTGCTAAAAGAATTTATCTTGCCACCTAACTTTTTTTTTTTTTTTTTTTTTTGGTCAATATTGGCAGACACTTGTCTATTTTATTTGCCATTTTAAAGAACAAAGCTTTGGGGCGCCTGGGTGGCACAGCGGTTAAGCGTCTGCCTTCGGCTCAGGGCGTGATCCCGGCGTTATGGGATCGAGCCCCACATCAGGCTCCTCCGCTATGAGCCTGCTTCTTCCTCTCCCACTCCCCCTGCTGTGTTCCCTCTCTCTCTGGCTGTCTCTATCTCTGTCAAATAAATAAATAAAATCTTTAAAAAAAAATAAAGAAAGAACAAAGCTTTATCATTACAGATCTTCTCCAATGTATCTTTCTATTTCATTAGTTTTTGCTCCTATATTTTTCTTGCTTCTTCTAATTTTTTGGTATATTTTGCTTTTTAAGTTTATTCTGTAATTTTTAAATTAGATAATACGCTTATGAATTTTTAGAATATTTCTTTTTAAAAATAAGCATTTAAGAAAAGTAATTCTACTATACTACTTTAATATTAATATGTAAATATTTTAAAATTATGTATATAACGATTAATATGTCAACTTGACAGGGCCATAGCATACCCAGATATTTGATGAAACATTATTCTGGATGCATCCATAGGATTTTTCCTAGGTGAAATCAATATTTAATTTGATAGACTGAGAAAAGGAAATTGTTCTCCCCAGTGATGATGAGCCTCATACAACCTGTTGAAGCCCTGAATAGAACAAAAGCCTGAGAAGGAAAGAATTTGCTCTCTCCACCTGGTGGTCTTCAAGCTGATACAACAGTGTCATACCTTCAAACTCAGACTGGAATTTACACTATCAACTCTCCTGGTTGTAGGCCTTTGGACTGTAGATCATGGGATATCTTAGCCTACACAATTGCCTGAGACAATTTCTTATATTAAACAATATATATTATGTTATTAAACTATATATATGGGGTGTGTGTATGTGTGCTGAAATGATTCTAAAGGAACAGAATTTTAAGAATTAGTTTTCTGATTATATATTAACTAATTAGAATTTAAATAAAATCTTGAAAGGAAAAAAAGAGAATTAATTTTCTGAATTTTTTTCTAGGGTCTTGGGAATTAGCTCTCCAGTCTGATTATAGTTAAAGAAGCTAATGACTATTTTTAGTGGTAAAGAGAACACCAATAGCTCATAGCATGATCTCATACTAGAGATATGAAAAACATCACCATTGGATAATCCTAATCAATCACTTATAAGACACAAGGTCTGGGATGATGACTGTATATTTTCAAATATTTTTGAAAAACTAAAAAATTTGATGAGATTGCCTGGTTGCTCCCTCTGCCTTTGGATAAGTGGCAGAAAAAAAAAAAAAAAAAAAGAAAAGAAAAAAGGGTAAACTCAGGGATTCTCATTCCCACCTCAAGTGCCACATATATGAGTGAGGCTTCTATGTGTGACCTGAAGGAGACCCTTATCTTTTGTAACTGAGGGCTGAGATTGCTAAAATGAAATTCAGACTGTCATCCTGTGACTGGCTGAATTAGAGCACAACATGGACTCCCATTCTTGCAGAGTGTCAAATTTTACCAGCATTGATTGAGAAAGAGTAGGATCCTCTAAATTGGGATGAGCACAACTGGGGAGATGTTGATGAAAATGGGACATTGAGACCCTACATTCTTTTCTTCTTTTCTTTTTTTCTCTTTTCTTCTCTTCTCTTCTCTTCTCTTCTCTTCTCTTCTCTTCTCTTCTCTTCTCTTTTCTTTTCTTTTTGAAACTAAAGTACCTGAATATACACTAGCAATAATTATTCTGACTATTTTATTATTAATTTTAAGATAATCAATATATGTAAGACTTTTTTGTTTATTTCAAGAGACCATTGGATGAATCTTCTTTGCTAAATGCCTCCCCAATATCAGTAGAAGCAACCTTCCCATTCACAATGGTATCAGACATTAGGTGATTCATCACTTGCATTGCTTGAGGAAACTGTAATGGCCTTCTTTGAGGCAGTTGTCATGTAAGACCATGTCCATGCTTCTCAGGCCCCAACCCCGGCACCATTATTTGCTTTTAGATCTGAACTAGACCCAAACCCTAGCAGGTCTCTGAAGATTAGGTATAAAGCATGACCCATGAGGAGGCGTGCTTCACTCTAAAACAACTACTCAGATTTTCTAATATATACAGACACAATTCTGTTGAACATGTATGAGATGGCTACTAAGAGTATGATAATGATGGAAGGAACATAAAGTTGAACCAGGCCAAATTTATTGATATGTACTCACTAAGGAAAGAGTCTGCATGTATGTTGCAGCTCAGAAAATTGGGAAGGCATCTAAAAATTTGTTTGGTTGGCTAAAACATAGATTAAAAGATTGCCCATGGTGAATAAATTGGAAATACTGGACCTGTTTTGGTTTAATGTAGGGAAAGGAATTCAAAGGCTTGAGAGGGGAATGTTAGAATGGATTTGTTGGTTAAGACTTATTCACCCACACTGCAAGGGTAGAGGAGACATTATCTTTCACCAGTACTGTGAGAAATAAATATGTGAGGGGAGCCTCAGCATCCCTGAAGAGCTTTGTAATCACCTTTCTCTGTGGGATCTCCAGTAACTATAATGGTGAACTGATCTAATGTGAGTAATTGGATTCCAAGATGGGAAGGAGCAGGCTTCAACTACCAAAGGCAAAGTGGACATGGTCATCATAATGGATAGCAACAACATCAAAACAACAGTTAAAATATTCTGACTAATGCAGACCCATGGTGTTGGCTAGTTAATCATATTCCCAGAAGTCAAGTTGATAGAAAGACTACTAAATTATTACTCAATTTGTACAAGTATGAAAATTATCTTATTTTGGACCCCACTCAAAATTAGCAGATTTTCAAGTCACTTGGTAAATGTGCTGGAGAAACACAGTTAAATAAGGAATACATTACTTTTAAAATTCAAAAGCCCATGAGTCCTGTTTCTTTTTGATTACAGAAGAGGACAGAAGCAACAATTTACCCTTCCTCTTAGAAGGGATGCCTCAACATTTCCCATACGACTAGACTCCCAGGAATTTCATTAAGGTAGATGGCCTCTGAATTTTTGTCAGATTTATTTCCCATCCTCTAGAGTTGCAAATGTCTTACCAATAAGTCTAGAGAAGTTGCTACTTCTTGCTCACTAGGTCCAAAAAGAACAATGTCATCAATGTAATTGATCAGTGATATCTTGTGGAAGAGAAAGGCAATCAAGATTCCTAAGAACTAAATTATGCCATAAAGCTGGAGAGTTAATATGCCTATGCAGCAGGATAGTGAAGGTTTATTTTTGCTGGCCTTGCCAGATACTTCTGGTGATCTTTACTAACAGGTGTCATGAAAAAATTATTTGCCACATCCGTAGCTGCATATAAAGTACCAAAGGAAGTGTTCATTTGCTCGAGCAATGAAACCACTTCTAGTACAGCAGCTATAATTGGAGTCCCCACCTAATTAAGTTTATGGTAATCCACTCTCCTTGCTCAAGAGCCATCTACCTTCTGCACAGGCCAAACAGGTGAGTTGAATGGGGATGTGGTAGGAATTACTACTTCCACATCCTTCAACTTTTTGATGGTGGTACTAAACTTGAAAACTCCTCCAGGAATGCATTAATTTTGGTTTATTATTTTCCTAAGTGGAAGTAGTTCTAGTTGCTTCTACTTGGCATTTCCACCATAGTAGCCTTCACTGCACAGGACAGGTAACCATTATAGGGATTGTGCCTGCTGCAGAGAAAATCTTTCCAAATATATATTCCAGAACAGGACAAATACCATGCAATGGGTTCAGGACACACTGGTCCCACACTGAGATAAACATGAGGTAAAACTCCATTGACTACCTGACGTCCATAAGCCCCTAGTCTGACTGGTGGGCCATGGTGAAGTTTTGGGTTTCTTGGAATTAGTATCAGTTCAGAGCCAGTGTTGAGTAGTCCCTGAAAGGTCTGATTATTTTACTTTCCCAATCTACTATTGCCCCAGTAAAAAATAAAAGGCTCTAGGTCCCACTGGGGAAGGCTAGAAGAAAGATTAACAGTATAAATTTTTGAAAGTATACCAGGGTCCTTCTTTAAGGAACCAGAATTTCTCTTTATTCAGAAAGTTCTAGGTCTATAAACTGGCTCAGATCTGGGAATTGATTGGGGGTCCGTGAGTCTTTGTTTTAATGATTCAGATTCAATTTTATTCATGTAACCTAGAACTTTTCTGCTTATATACATCAAGAAAAGTTTTCTATAACTGGTACAAGCTGCTGTGTAAGTTTATCTACCACTTGGCTCTATGTTCTAGGTCATCCAAATGCACTTGAATTGTCAGTGACAAATAGGGAGGCTGTTTGGAGACTTGGGTAGGATCCTAAAGGGAATCACAACCCACACCCTTCAGATTTTGGAGCAAAGCTTTTCCATCTTGCACATTAACTACGTTCCTTTTGATAAACAGTCTCTGGCCTGCTACTGAGCTTTAGTAGAAACTAAACATTTAACCATGGTCCACCAAATTACTGTGTGGCCCGAGTTGCCCATCATAAACCAGGTATTATCTGACCTACCAAGCCATAGAGTTGAGTGAGCACAGCAGCACTCCATCATCAGATGGTAGTGGTACATATTCAATCAGGCCTGAATAAGCCCTGAAGGTACAAGTAAGTTACATGAAGAAGTGACCCAAATACCCATGTTCCAACTATATGAGAATTCTTATTAATAATCTATTTTATTGACTTCAAATTTATTTCACTGTGGTAAGGTACATGATGTACATGTCACCATTTAAAAAAATTAATATGCTCTGATATATAATAAACATTTGAGTATTTCACTTTTGTTTGAGAAAAATATCTAATCTCTAATTTTACAATGATAGATAAATATATATTAGTTTAGGAATCAAGTTTGTTAATTGCAGTTTTCAAATTAATTACATATTTATAAGCTTTTCTTCTATATGATGCCTGATGAATTGTAACTTTTATCACTATATAATGACTTTCTATATGGGATAATGTGTTTGTCATAAGATACTTCTCTCTGATATAATTCAAGCTGTGTAATATTTATTTTAGTTAGTAATTTCCTGGTATTTTTAAATCCTGTTACATATTTCCAAGTATTTATGTCTCAGTTTTTTTTTTTTTTTTTCTATTTGGAGTATATTGTTACATTTCTGAAATCCATTCTGGCACCTTCTTTTAAATAGTATATTTACATTTTAAATGGTTGTGCACACACTGGGACTTCACTTTAAACTTTTACATTTTGGAATATTTTATTTAAATCTTACTTAGTTAATATACAGTGAAGTATTAGTTTCTGGAGTAGAATTCAGTGATTCATCACCTACATACAACACCCAGTGCTCATCATAAAAAGTGCCCTCCTTAATACCCATCACCCATCTAGCCCATCCCCCACCCACCTCCCTCCAGCAACCCTCAGTTTGTTCTCTATAGTTAAGAGTCTCTTATGGCTTGTTTACTTCTCTCCTATTTTTCTTTTCATTTTGGAATTTTTTTTATCCTACATTTATTTATCTTGCCTATTTTTTCCTTTCTTGCCTTTAGAAGTAGCTATACTTGTGGTGAACATAGCATAAAGTATAAACATGACAAACATGTCAATTCACTAAGTTGTACACCCCAAATTAATATCACATTGTGTGTCAACTATATGCAAGTAAAAAAAGGGGAAAATAATAATTAAAAATTTTAAATAGCAAGACATGGAAGCAACCTAAGTGTCCATATATAGACAAATGTATAAGGAAGATGTAGTGTGTATATAGCCATAAAAAGGATGAGATTTTGCCAATTGAGACAATGTGAATGGATCTAGAGGGTATTATGCTAAGTCAAATAAGCCAGACTGAGAAAGACAAATACCATATGATTCCACTCATAAATAAAAGCTAAAAATAGCAACAAAAAGCAGAATCAAAAATAGCAAACAAAAAGCAGAGAACAAACTGATGGTTCCAGAGGGGAGATGGATAGGGGTTGGGCAATGGGTGAAGAGGAGAGAGAGGTACAGGCTTCCAGTTATGGAATGAATAAAAAACAGAGCGTAAGGAATGCAAGCAGTGATATTGCAATAGTGATGCAATGGGACAGATGACAGCTATACTTTTGGTGAACATAGCATAACATAAAAACTTGTCAAATCACTAAATTGTACATCTGAAACTAATGTAACAAATTGTGTCAACCATCTCAAATAAAAAGGAAAATAAATAAAAATAGATTTTTAAAAATATATTTTTGTTTTCTCATTAAATTTCCCCCATTACCTTTGTACAAGCTGTATAATCCTTATTCTTTATCTGGCTTGCCTTAAAATTTTACCAAGCATAATTTACTGTACATATCTAAATTTGATGTTTTCCCTCCCAAATAATGTAAGTACTTTAGAAACGTACACTCTATTAAAATGCCCTCCTGACTTAAATCTTTTTCTAGGATTTTAATCCTGTCATTTTTGATATCATAAATGAAGCTTCAAAAAAAACAAAAACAACATTTTGTTTCTTTTTATTTTTACCAGTCTCTGTTCACCGTTCTTTCTTGCATCTCACACTTGCCTCCTAACTCCATGGGCACATTTTATTTCTCATGATGAACTTCCTTTAGAGATTCTTTAGTGTGAGTATGGCCTTGCAAGTGGCAGACTCTGATTTGTGTATTTAAGAGTTTTCTTTATTTTACTTTATTTTTAAAAGATATATTTTCTGGATCCCAAAATTTTTATTAGCAATAATGTTCTCTCAGCATTTTAGTCCAAAATGTAAAACCATGACTTCAGGCTTTAGTTGCTGAGAAATCTGGCATTAGTCTAATTATTGTTCCTGTCTATGTGACACAATCTCTGGCTACCTTTAAAACACCTGGTGTTTCTCAGTATTCTTATAATGCCTTTAGATGGGCACATCTTTGTATTTATCCTGTGCATTTTAAACTGTGCTTCGTGTACCTGTAGAATGTTATGTATCTTCAGGAAAAATTTCAATCACTCGGTTTTCAAATATTTTATTCCCACTCATCTCTCCATTTTCTGCTTTTGGAAATTTGGTTAAACGTATATGATAAACTTTCCCATTGTATCCTTCATATCCTCCAAGTTCTCTCATGTTTTTTTTTTTTTTAATTTCCTTTTCTATCTAGTAACTATCTGGAGCCACTTTAGTACACTTCGAAAGGTTTTGGTTTAATCTAAGGGTCACTAGTTCTACCCTGCACTTTGCTGCCAGACAGGAGTCTTGTCTGCTAACTGTGGCACTGATACTGATATGGATGCTGACACAGATACTGATACTGATGCTGGCGCAGGCACTGATGCTGATACTGATACTGGGGATTGCTTTTAGGGTGACCCCACCTTTAACATGTGCTTTCTTTTATCGGTTTCAAGTCTTAGCCCACAGTTTCTTCCTCCACACCTTCTGTTTTTAGGAGGCTTCCAAAAAGGCCAAATGAAGACTGCAATACTTATTTTATGCCTAATATTTCCATTTTTGTTTAATTTTTAACCAACTTAGAGGAGATATAAAGTACATACCACACTATTCAGCTACTTTTAGTGTTCGCTTTTAAATTTGGACAGATATTGATAGTTTTGTAAACATCACAATAATCAAAATTTAAAACATTTCCATTATCTCCTTTATATGCCAGCCTCTTTTCCTTGCTCACTAGCTTATAGAAACGGATGATCTGCTTCTTGTTACTATAGTTTTTAGATGTTTCTCTTTTGTAAAACTGCATGCCTTTCACCTGGAGGATCTAATTTTACCTGGTATTGTACTCTGCCTTGCTTTCTAAAGGGATTATTTTTATTGTCTCTTTTGTTTTCAGTATTGCTAAAGACAATTACCTCTGGATATATCCATTCTACTTTTTTTTAGCTTAGAGCGACCAAATGAATGACATTCAAAATTTATTTCCTGCCTCGGGTAGTATACAAAGTGATAAGAATAGAATGTCTGCTCTTTACCCCATGGGTGTTTACTACACCTCTTGGACTGTCTCTGCAGCAGTGTGTGTGTGAGAGAGTGTGTGTGTGTGTGTGTGTGTGTGTGTGTGTGTGTCGGTTCTTGTTAAGTCATTTTTTAAGGATTTCTCTTACATACCTTTAATTTTTGTAGTCATTATATATAAAAGAGGAAAGAGATCTGAAATCTGCACAAAATCAAATTAGAGATACTTGTAAAATGTCTCTCAGTGATCACTCTTTCAACAAGATTAGAATATGAAGTTGACACCTTCTTTCCCTAACTGCTTGCCCTGTGTTTTCCTGTGATGATGTTTGTTTGTTTGCCTTTTTTTAATTCTTATTAACATTAGTTTCTATGAGGAGGGAACTTAGAAGTCTAGCTTGACTCCTTAGTACTGCCCCAAATTTTAATTCAGTGCTTTTGAAACCACATATATTGAAGTAGAAGGAGTCTTGTTATCTCCAAGAAATTATGTTGTTAAAAAATGGCATTGAGGTTCTTTAAAATAATTTTGGATCAAAACTATTTAGTTTTGTAATTTTTTAAGTATTATTAAAACACCCACTCAGTAATCCAAAATAATAAGATATACAGAGACACTTTAAATGCTTTGTCTTCATGTTACTCTCTATTAGTCTATAGGTCTGTCTTTGTGTTTTGCTGTAATTTCTTTAAAATATGTATCCTTTGCAGCCCCAGGGCTTAGTAATGTACATGGTCCTTAGTATAACTTAAATAAAAGATTTTTTATTGAATGAATGGAATATTCTGATTTAAAAGAAGTTATATCTATAATATTTCACATATTTTGAAATTATGGTCATATGCATAAAAAGTAAATACAACTTCTGTTAAATAAAGACTAGAATTTAAATTGTATGTAATAAAAATATCAGTTGTTTGGAATTTGTGTAACAGCTCTGACAAGGAAACTGTTTAATTGATACAAGAAAAGCTCATTATGCCAGGAAATATCACATAGAATCCAACCATCAAACAACAGATCACACCAAAGTAGGAAAAAGACAGAAGCATGAGGACAGACATTATATAACTATGTGAGTAAGATTTTTCTGAGTGTCCCACTGAGAATAAATGGATACTTAATAGATCCTCAAACCTATGCAATATTCCTAGATACTTCAGGCATATTTAAATTGGTTAACCCACTTGATGGCATATTCCCAACTGAATGTGTTTGCAGCAGAAGGCCCTCATATTGATATGGCCTTAAGGGAAGATGCTTAAGGAACGACTGCTGGCTAATAATCAAAATGAGTTTTCTCTTCTTCTTTGTAGGTCTAGACCCAGACTCCATGTGAGTGAAAATGATGAGTTCCACCTCCACACCTGACCTATGGAAACATCCATGTGCCTGTCATCAGCTTTTTTTTTTTTTTTTTTTTTAATTTCTGGATGACTCTTTGGATTCTACTCCCAGAGGAACCTTCAAAGGCATGTGTTGAAAAGTCGCCACCACTTTGGAGCCTCCTTCAGCCTGGGTTCCTGAGTCCTAATGTGAAAAAAGTCCTCTCCATTCCTTTCCCTCAGGACATGAGCCAAAAATACATGTGCTGGTTTTGAGTCATTATGCACTGGGCCCTGTTTGTTACCCCAGGCTACCTTAACTAATACTATTTCTGACCTTAGCAGTATCAGCCAAACCTTAGAATTGCAGTCTTATTATTAAAAAAAAATCTGAATTAAACCTATTCCTGTTTGGGCATTAATCCATACAAATATCTGGTCTCCTTTTATATATTCAAAGTAATAACACATGAATATCTATATATTAAAATATTCTTTAGAGCCACCATTCCAATACAGATAAATATAATATCTCAAAAATATAGAAAAGGAAGAGTAGAAAAAAAGGTTTCTGTCCTTTTTGCCTTATACTCTAAGAATAAACTAGAATTTTATGTCATTACTTCTTCCACAAGTGAATTGACATTTATATTGGAGTATGCTGCATAAAATTTTTAAGAAATCTAACACATAGCTGCTGTGCCCTTGTCCTCTCAACATTTGCTGTATACATAGTATATTTTTCTCCAATATTAAAACTTATCCCAGAATTTAGATAAATTGATGAGTTGGTTAAGTTCTCAGGCAAATCATTTTTGCTCCAGCTGAGGGATAAAAAGCGGTTTCTTTGTAGTGTTTTCCAAATCCTCATATAATAAAAATGTGTCAAAAAACTCAAAAGGTAGAAAGTGGAGAATGTAATAATAGGCATTGTCACTAAACAGTTTTGATACATCAGTGTAACTGTGCTCCCTGTGGGGCAACAACAAGACATTCAGCAGGAAATTGTGTCATTATTAAGGTCTTATGGATATGGTCATTAGAGGCAGCAGAGGACTCATGTTCTGTGCAGAAGTGCTGTCCAAGGTGCTCTCAGCAGTTTTCATCTCATTTTTTTAAAGAGGGACATGCAAAATAACATGTGTACACTTCGACAACTTGCCCACAGGGGCTTCATTAAAAGCATTTACCATGAAAAATCTTGATAACAGCCTTTTGTTGGAAAAGGTAGCTGAAAGCTGTCAAATTCTGGTCTTTTGCAGTGCATAATGAGCTACTGCCATTGCTGTATTATCCTGGCTAAAGCTGGGTTTTAAATGGTTCTTTAGGAATACACTCCTACATTTGTCAAATTTTATGTAATTTCGAATTTGGTTCCGAATGTTTATTATGTCTCTCACCTAAGTTCTGTAAGGTGTTCATTCTTAGCTCATTCCCTGATAAGAAGAAAAGGACAAGACAAAGGAAGACAAAATGCTCTTCCAAAAATACAGCAGAATCTCAGCTGTGCTTCTCATTTAAGTGAGTGATTTGCTCCATATGTCCTAGTTCCTATTGCTATACAGTTTGAGTTTAGATCGTTCAATTTCTTTGTAATTACGAGTTTCTTTATCCTTTCATTGTACTTATTCTTCTATATTCACAACTAACACCCCATCATCCCAGAAACCAAATTTTTTTCCCCTTTAAAATGGAGATTAAAACATTCTATTTTAATTCTTAGGCTTTGGCAGCTGTGCACTTAAAATGGAATGGAATAAGTAGTTTGAAATTATTTATATGCCCTGAGACTTTTATATGTATAAATAAATATAAAATCCATCTACCTATATATCTGTATCTCTATCTATCTATCTATCATCTATCTATCTCTTTATTTAACTTACTTAAAGTACAAAACAGTTTTAAAAAATATGCATTCCTACATCGCTTGTTGTAAAGCCCAAGTTTTGGATTTTTTAATGCTAAGGTATAACCAGGCAAGAATGATTTTCTTATGCTATAAATATCTTTTCTATTCTCTCATTTATTTCTTGGTCGTTTTCTTAAAATAGACTTTATTTACTGTCATTGGATTTCCCTGGTGATGGCCATTCAGAGCTCAATCATCTCTTGCAGTGTCTTGACTCTAATATTATTTGGCCCCACAGAAATGGACAATACATTAATCCTGCCACCTATTTTCTAGTCCTCATCCCTATCCTATTCTCACTTTCCTCCACTTCCAGATAAGAATCATTGGTTTATCATTATTATCACTCCCTTGAAACGTTCTTAGCAGCCTACATAATCTATTTCACCCATAAAACTGCCTAGAGAATCCCCAATCTGGGAATCTTCCATCAACTCTGTGCTTGCAGAAAAATACCCAACCTTGTTGACTGGTCTCACTTTGAATCATGACCACTGACTTCAGGTGGGCCGTTAATGTGTTCTGCAATCCTCTTAGAATTCCCCAGTCCACTACCTCTCCCAGTCTCTTCAAGAAGTGTTTTATACCATCTTCTTTTTCTTCAAAATGCTACACCACCAGCACTCTTATCCCACTCATATGTCTCTTCCATTTCACCAAAAAAAGAGAAATAATCACAGAACAGAAATTCTAGACGTATCTAGCATCCCATTTCTAACTCATCCACCACTGTTCCCATATATTCTGTTCTTACTCCTGTTAATAAGGATGGATGGTTCCACTTGTTCACTAGACCCCATCTACTTTTTTTTACTCAAGGACATAATTCCAGGAATCATTCCCTCTTTTACGGCTTTATTCCTTTGTCTTTGCCCATTGCTCATTTTATAATTTTTCCATTAAAAAAATCTTTTTACATCATTACTAACTTTCCAGCTGTACTACTTTACAGAAAAACTGTTATTTCCATAGTCTTTCTTGAACATACTAATTTTTACTCTTCTTACCCAACAAAAAATCTTCATTTATATCCACTTTGCTAAATCCAATGGATAATTTTCTGTTCAATCAGCTTCACTCAATTTGACAGGCTTTAAATCCCATTTATTAGTGGATGATTGACAAATACTTCTAGTTGGGATATCTTCCCAGAATTCTAGCTTGAATATTAAGCTAGTTGCTAACATCTCCACTCAAATGCAGAAAACTTTACTCTTGATTTCTACCTTAAAATTTACTCCTCCCATAGTTTTCTTCATCTTAGTCAATGAAAATTTTATCATACCAGTTATTCAAGTAAAATAAATCTTGAATTTATTTTAGAATCCTGTTTTTCTTTTTATACTTTAAATCAAAACCACCATTAAATCTTTTCTCTACACTAAAAAACATTAAAAATCTGTCCTTTTCACATGGCCTCTCCCTATAACAATTTGGTCCAAATCACTATGTTTCCACCTTACCTGGATTATTGCTATAACCTCCCAAGCTCACCCTTGTCCTCCTATATCCCTTTACAACACAAAAATCAGAGAGAATGATGTAAGCCAAAGTGAAATTCAAAATCCTTAACTTTGTCCTATAAAATCTTACGAGATCTGGCCCCTTCTGACTTCAGCTCTGACTTCATATATTACTTAGCATTGTTCACTGTGCTCTACTCACACAGGTCTCCTTGGTGTTCTTCAACTACATTTGCAGTGAACGTTCTCTTTTTCTGGAATGTTCTTGCTCCAGATAGCTAGAGTTTATACCCTTCCTTCTTTCAGTTTTTTGATGAACAATACACTATCCAGTCTTCTGTTACTAAGCTGTATAAGAAATATCATTCTTATATATTACTTATATAAGAAATATAAGAAACAGCACAGAGGATCATAAGGAAAGGGAGGGGGAAAACAGAATGGGAAGAAATCAGAGAGGGAGACAAACCACAAGAGACTTTTTACTTTGGGAAACTGAGGGTTGTTGGAGAGGAGGTGGGTGGGGGGATGGGGTAACTGAATGATGGGCTTTAAGGAGAGCACATGATGTGATGAGCACTGGATGTTATACGCAACTAAATTACTGAACTCTACATCTGAAACTAATGATGTTCTATATGTTGGCTAATTGAATTTAAATTAAAAAAAAAAGAAATATCAATCCTTGTTCTGGTTGGTCTCCTATTCGCTTTACTCCTTTCCATATAATTTATTACTATATAACATAGTACATATTTTATTTGTATATGTATTGTCTATCTTCCCCAACCAGAACATAAGTTCCTTGAGAGCAGCATCTAAGGTATGTTTCCACCACTCTAACAGTATTTACTACATATTAGATATTCAATCAGTATTTTTGGAATAAGTGAATTAATGGTTCTGTTGCAAATAAATTTTAGCAATTATACCCTCAACTAGTATATGGGACATATAGGTCAACCTACATTTCATCTACCACTAGTTCACTGAAAAAATGTCAAGTCCTTGATTATGCAGATTTCAGGTAAGCATGTTACTAAATTGGGAATCAACATTTGCCTTAATTTATATTTTTGACTACCTACATAAATCTAAGCATGCTCTGCCCTCACTATAAGACTTTTACTGTTTTTAAGATGCACACTAAGACATTCATTAGTCACTGTAACATTGACTTTTTTTTCAAACTACCTATGTCCTTATTCTATTTCTAGATACAAAATAAGACATACACAAACAGCAGTAAATATAAATTGAAAATATATATTTGATTCCATCTATTATTATTTTTTATTTCTTTTTTACCTTAAGGCTTTTCATTTACATTTATTTAATGGATTTCTTTTGGCACATTATGTTCGTAACACCAATGTCCTCATTATTTATTAGCTTTGATATAAAATCACCTTCTTCATTACCTGTAAGGTATTTCAGTTTGAATTCTGCTTTTGTATGTTTCTAATTTTACCCTCTTATTTAGTTTTTGTTTGTCTGGTTTTCCAATTTTAATAATTTCTTTCTGTCAGTTGTTTTTAAACATGTTTTTCATGTTAAGAATCTTATATTTAATTGAATAATATTTGGAAACCCTCTGTGGTTATTTTTCTATTAATAGGAGAGTTTATAACACTTATATTTATTGTCAAGACTATATAAATATGTTATTTACTTGGACTTTTTCTCATACCTTGCTATGTAGATCATATTTATCTGTTCTTACCTTCTTTTATTTATAAATTAAGAATTATATTTTAAGTTGCACTGATCATTTATCTTTAAACTTATTAAATGTAAATGACACCCTATTTCTCTACATATCAAATAAGAAAAGAAATGTTTTATGACTGCTAATAAGCAGTATGAGATATATTTATGAATTTTTTCTCCCTCCCAGTTTTCATGATTGCTAATTCATCCCTGAGTTCTAGATGATATTATTTTTTTTATTACATATAAAATCTATTGAAATTGAGTAACTTGATGTAACAACTTAAGGGCTATCAATGAGATATCAGTATAAAAAGTATGTATGAATATAATAATATCTTGATTTGATGTATGGAATACATGGATGAGAAATGTGTCTTGATTTTTTGTTTGTTGTTAACCACTCAGCATTAACTTACAAATATAATTTTTTTAAAATTTCAACATACGTTAAAATTTATGCCAGATAAGGGAGAGGAAAAACAGAATGGAAAACAGTGTGGAGGTCCCTTAAAAAGTTAAAAATTGAGCTACCCTATGATCCAGCAATTGTACTACTGAGTATTTACCCCAAAGATACAGATGTAGTGAAGAGAAGGGCCTTATGCACCCAATGTCCACAGCAGCATTGTCCACAATAGCTAAATCATGGAAGGAGCCGAGATGCCCTTCCACAGATGACTGGATTAAGAAGATGTGGTCCATATATACAATGGAATATTACTCAGCCATCAAAAAGAATGATTTCTTAACATTTGCTGCAACATGGACGGGACTGGAGGAGATAATGCTAAGTGAAATAAGTCATGCAGAGAAAGACAATTATCATATGGTTTCACTCATTTATGGAACATAAGAAGTAGGAAGATTGGTAGGAAAAGAAAGGGAAGAAGAAAGGGGGGGTAAAAAGAAGGGGGAATGAACCACGAGAGACTATGGACTCTGGGAAACAAACTGAGGGCTTTGGGGGTGGGGGGAATTGGATAGGCTGGTGATGGGTATTAAGGAGGGCACATATTGCATGGTGCACTGGGTGTTATACGCAAGTAATGAATCATGGAACTTTACATCAAAAACTAGGGATGTACTGTATGGTGGCTAACATAATATAATTTTTAAAAAAGGAAAAAAATTTATGCCACAAGTAAGCTATTGAGCTGTTCATAATTAGAATTCAGTCTCTCTGAGTGGTTATAGGAATGAATCAGGAAGTCAAAGATAAATTTTCATTTACTATGTCATGGACATAAAAAATCTGGATTATTGGAGAGTCAGGCTGAGGCAGCAAACTATTGAAGGCAGAGATATAGACCTACACTACAAAAACATTGAACTATCTACCTTGCCACTTCAACTTCCACATAGAGGACTATTGGCATGGATATATTTTAGTAAAGTTAAAGGACAAGAGAGGTTACCCTTGGTCATTAATATATCTTTTCCTAGAAGGTTTGGAGAAATAAGAAGTTGATAGCACCTTCTTCTCTGCCCAAACACAACAAATAGTTCTAAAATTTCTAATGTCAAATAGTCAATTAAATTAAACTATATGTATGATTTGGGAGTAACCTAGATTCGGTTTCATTTCTGTGGCTTGAAGACACGAACATGAAGGAGAACAATACATATAATGTGCATTTATAAATTATTGATGTTTATCTCTCTGTAGACATTTATACGCACATATTTATGTTTGTTCACTGCAGACAATTTCATTGCAGACAAATTCATTTTCTATTCCTCCTTTACTAATCTTGGTTTTTCTTTCACTTCGCTGGAAACTCCCTTTGGGTACTTTAGAAAGTAGATACTGTCTTTGTCTATGCAGTCTTGATGCTTTTAAAAATTATTCCATCACATAGATGTCATTGGTTACCTGCAATGACCCTCCAACAGCCACCTTCCTACTCTGTTGCATCTCAGGAGCCACAGCCTCTCAACACATGTAGAGAGAAAAGGTGAAAAACTTTAGGAGGTTTATTTTGGGTCTTGATTTCAAAGGGAAATCCCAAAATATTTCCTGATGACTTCCTATTTCATATTTGATTTAGCCTCCATATTTTGATGTAATGCCTAATGATATATATATCATGTTATTTTTCCTTTTTTTTAAATGATGATGTTGTTAGGTTAAGTTGATAAAATTTTACTTCTTATTCAATTTATTAATTATGTTATTTATAGACACAAAAGAGATTGCATGTGCTTATGTGTGGTTTTGTTTCATGTGTACAAGAGACAACACACATAAGAGAAATGAAGCAATTAAATTTCCAGCTTAATATTAAAATAAAACTGGAACTAATCACCAAAAATGACTCTCTAATTGGTAAATCAATACCCAATCTGATAGCATCTAAAAGTATCTTTAAATTATGGTCACATATTTATATAATGGCATTTCTCTCATTCCTGAACTCTTTCTGCTGTCCTAACTGTTGCCAAATAAATAATTTCCTATCATATATAATCTCAGTAACATGTGGATAGCTTGTGGTTCTAAGTATAATGCTGAATCTCTTAATATATGTTAAGGAATATCAGAAGATAAATTGCACTCAGGAAAAGCAGATTAAAACATTCAAATCTCTTCATACCTCATGTGTTTTACTTTCTTTAATTAGTTTTCTCCCTTTGATTCAGTCTTGAACCAGGACTTTGCCTTCCTTCCATGGAATTATGAATGTTATTTAATGTAATTCTTCTAAGACATGTGTCTTAGTCAATGTTTTAAAAAAATAACCAATAGGATGAATGCATGTATGTGTGTTTATAAAGAGATTTAAACCATTGACTCATGATTAAGGGAACTGGAAAGTCTGAAATTCACAGGGCTGGCTGTGGCAGGTTGGAAACCCAAGCATTGATGCTTCAGTTTTTATCTGCAATGTGTTGGGCAGGCCAGCAGGCTGAAAACTCAAACAGAATATCTGTTACAGTCTTGTTATAAAATTGCTTCTTCTTGTAGATGCTAATCAGATTTACAAAAATATCTAGACTAGTGTTTGACTAAACAACTGGGCACCATAGCCTAGCCAAGTTGACATTTAAAATTTCATCATCATAATATGTCCAGCAAAATGTCTGGGTCATTGGAACCCAGAACTTCAAATGAGAGACTGCAAGTCTTCAAACTTATAAAATACATATTCTGTTAAAAATATGTTTATTTATGTAAAGTAATAATAATTATGTTTTTTTAAATCACTTTGAAATTATCAGTTACCAATGGAATGGCAAAAGTGGAACAGTGTAACGTTTGAAAAAAGAGATATATTCTACAGTATGAAATCAATTGGATATTCAGTTTAAGAAGGAAAAAAAAAAGGAAGTTGAGCCCTAATTCACTTTGTTTCCAATTGCAGACTTAATTCCAAATTACAACTCATATTGTAGATATAAATGTAAAGGTAAAATAATAAAATTACTGGAGGATTCAGAATAATATCTTCTTGAATTTGAGGTTGGGAAAGCACTTACCATAAAGGAAAAGATTAATAAGTTAAACTAAGAATTAGTTAAACTAATTCTTAAAATAAGAATTTCTATTCTTCAAAAGATACATGTGTGAAGTCGTAAATCATAGACTGTGAGTATGTAACAAGGGTTGCAACATCTATATCTAACCCAACAAGGGTTTCTCATCTATATCTTCTATAAAATAATATGAAAAAGGACAACCCAATAAACACCTGACCAATAATTTCACAATAGGATGTGCCCACGACTAAAACATGAAAATGTATTCAAACTCTTTAGTCACTTGGGAGATACAAATGAAAATTTTGAGTGACATACTTTTAAAGACCCTCCAGAATTGCTTTAAAACATAGTGAAAATTATCAGGTGTTAGTGAGGCTACAGAATAAGTGAATTCTGATACAATACACTGCTGGTATTAAATTAGTTAAAACACCATGACCACTATGACAAAGAAGTTTGGAATACATGAAAAGACTTAATGTTAATTCACTGGGCAACTTAAATGCATACAGTTTCTTTTTTATAATTTCATACTTCAATCAAGTTATTCAACATAAGAATAAAAAAGTGGTGTATGGGGTGCTACATGGAGTAATATAACAGGACTATATTATATTTAAAAAAGTAAAGGTATAAAAATATGTATTATGTTGTTTTATTGGTGTAAATAAAATTGAAACCCCTTTTCTGGAAGAAAATAGAAGGAATAATTTAGTATTTGACAAGTAGAAAAGTTGAAAGAATTTTCTTTTTATTCTGTGTTTGAATATTCTACTATGTATATGAATTACTTTTATATTAAAACAAATAAAAAAGGACTACATGCTGATGAAATTAATAACATTTTTACAATATAATACTATAATAACATAAATGATATAAAATAATTCTATAATAACATAAATGGATTATGAAAATAGAAATTCAAAATGAAGGCAGCTTAGTTTCTGGAAGAAAAGTGCTGTGGCAGTATTTCCAACTTCTCCCTTGGTTTCTTAGTGTTTTACACATTAAGGAATTACTTAGTATTCCACTTATTTAGGTAAATATTTAATGAAAGTTATACTAGTTATTCAGTTTATATCAAATCATATTTTTGTTAGGGAAACATCTTGAGGTCTAATTAATGTTTAATGTAAGCAAACGAGAAGTCATATTAATGAGGTCTAGTACTTGTACTTGTCTCTTCCATGGAAAATAACATTGTGTAAGGTACTTAAACTTTCAGTTTGTCACATAACGGATAGACAATATTTTTCATTTCCTATGACTATTGTTTGCTTTAACTAATTGCTCTTTTTAAAAAACTCAGGCACTTCATGTTGAGCATTTCAGAGATTCAATTTTTATTAATGTTGTTAATAATCCTTTAAAAAAATTCCTCTTTTCTCTTGTGCTCTGATTTTACTCTGTAATTACATTGACTTGTTTTCATTTGTTTGTCCTTGCAACTATGTTTCTGTTATGCTATGTAATCAAAACATATTTTAATGTTCTTAAATATGATAGAATTAAAAGAAAAGAAGGGACAGAAATGAAAAAAAGGAAGGAAGGAGGGAAGGGAGAAAGGAAGGAAAGAAGGAAGGAAGACATAAACCAAGAGCAATGAACTTGGAAGCTTCTCAGTCCTATTTTTTTAATTTATTATTATTATTATTATTATTATTATTATTAGTTTTAGTATTGACTTCTTTGTATTTCCTTTAGGGGTTGATCTTAGAATTATGTTTTACAGACTTTCTGGCGTCTAAACTTCCAGACGCAGCTTACAATCTGTCAGTGATACACACATGTAAGAGGTCTGGAGGGCAGTGGCAGATGAGGTGGTGTGGAGTGTCTTTGTAGTGGCCTCTGGCTGCCAGTCACCCTCTCTTGCCTTGAAGATGGAGTCACCAATAGCTCTCTGAGGTGTTTTAACCATGGCGGAGGACAACATCTCTGGCCCATAGCTGTACTAGTTAATGTGAAAACTGGTGGTGTTTTCCCATTCCTTCAGCCATTTCAATGCTTTTGTGGGCACCATGTTCTCTGTATTAATTCCTTTGTGTTTTTACTGACTGAACCCCAACTAGCAAGGATTTCCTGATATAATGTTCATACTCCTTCAATATCGTTTCCTTAGTCCAGGAAATAGTTGTTTTTGACTGTATTTAAAGTAATTTTAGTTCATTAAATCATTTGACATGACACCACAAATTCTTTACTGTGTCTAAAATCCTGTTTCCAAACATCAGGCTTTTGGGGGAAAGCAGAGAAGCATAAACTTTTTCATACCAGATAAAATGATCCTTCCATCACTATATATTAAAATTTCTACTCTCTATCCATAAAAATATTTGCCTTAAGTCTTTTGTGTATAACTATTAAAATCACTGTCTTAGTTATGTTGGCTAGTATTTGACTGTAATGTATTTTTCTACCTCTTTAATCTTTATATTTTCTTTTAGATTATTGATACGTCTTTGGTAAACAACATAGAGTTAGACATTAAAAAATGAGCAAATCTAGGAATTCTAGTTAATTTACATATATTTTTATTTGTTTTGGCTACCTTAGTGATCCCATGTGATCTGATGAACTATAACCAAAAGAACAGTAATGTGCTTTTAACTTATTATTCTATAATGGGGAAAAATTACTGAAATTTAAAATTTGAAATGATATGTCCTCTGGGTAGGAATAGCAAAGATATCCTGTGCCATTGGAAGATTGAGTACTTATTTAGTACCTGTAGCAGCAACCTGTGTAACTTAGAAAGATCTTCCTTTACCTTTGTCCTGCCCCTGGAGAGTAAGTGGATCCCTTGTCTATTTTATTTTTTTATGGCCATATCTTACTTTAGCATTGAGAGAGATCCTCCTCCTCAGAAATGGAAAGCATTTACAACTCACTATTTTGGTATAAGTTTAAAAAGCCAGAGACCAGATCATGGGGTAAAAAGTAAAAGTGACTGATCATTAGGCCTTATTTGGCAATACAATTTCCTGAATTATTTGTGTGTGAGTGGGTGAGTGAGTTCAATTTATTTAAGCATAACCCTAGCCAATTGTTTTATTCATACATAGGCTTTAAGATTTAGGAGTCCTGTATTTGAACAATAGTTCTCTGTGTTTGTCGCAACCCCCTAAACCATATCTAATGGTCACTGCCTTGAGAAAATTTGGAACAGTAGCATCAAGAGAGCACCTTAAGCACCCATTTATTCAACAGATTCTTTCTGAGCATTAACTTTGCTCCAGGTACTTTTCTAGGTACTAGAAATAGAGTAGTAAACAAAAGAGAGAAAAATTGTTGTTTTTTTTTTCCTGGAGCTTATAAAACAGTAGAGGGAAATAGACAACAGAAATTAAGCATGTAGCATATAGTTTGTCAAACTGCAAAACATGTTACAGAGAATAATAAAGAAGGATGGGAAATAAGGAATGTATATGAGAGAAAGTTCTAATCTAAAGCACACATTAGAGGATAGAGTCCAGGATTACTCCAATGAGAACTGATCAAGGAGAAGAAGGAACAAGCAAAGGAGAGTGATTAGGAGAAGTCACTAGTGAAGGAGGCAAACTAAGATAGTGTGTCTGGGATCAAGGGAAGGAAGTGTTCCAAGCGAGAGAGTGGCATCCATGGTTTCCCATGCTACATGGAGATTGATAGAAACATTCACTGTTTGTTCAGCATTTGTTCATCTGTAGGAAAAAAAGAACTGACTGCCAATTTTTATAAGATAACAGGAGGAGAATCTGGAGAATATCAAATATAGGAGTTTTTTCCAGATATTTTCTATAAGGGGAAAATAGGGTTTTATCTGATGAGAGAAATGGAGTCAATAGTGTTTATGAGGATGGAAGAAATAATAGAATTTTTTTAATGAGAATGACAAAGCATATTAGGATAATCTGATAATGCAAAATACAAGAAAATTAATGCTGTCTATCACCGAGTTGGTGAAAGAGAATACAATCAACACGCAACTTGAAGTTTAGACCACAGACAGGGTAGAGATAAGTGACAACAGCGTCAGAAGTGAAAGATGAGTGAATGGAGCAGGGATAAGAGTTTTTGTGGATGTGTGCAGAATTTCTTTTCTGATTTCTCCGATATTCTGAGTAAGATAGTACACTCATCCACGAGCTGAGAGTGAGGAACAGGGAGGACGTACAGGGAGATTGAGGACAGAAGAGGAGGTATGGAGCAGTCTTCCAAGGAAGTGAGATAATGAAGGTGTTAAGGAAATGCAGGATGATTGCCAGTCAGGTTGGAGAGTCCACGTGATATTCAGGGTCATAGATATAAAGTAGACCAGTCAACTAAGGGGCTGGTTAATACTATATGTGTATATATTCAGAGTAAGAAATACTTACGCAGTGGTAAGATATACTATAGTTTACAGCAGACTCCTTCAAGCCAGCTGGCCGACACAGAGTGTGATCACTAGATGTATTACAGGACAGTCAGGATTTCTGGAGACTCTTCAAGAAGAGTCCAGTTCTTACCCCAATGGCAGCATCATCACCATGTGTGTGTACTTCAGTAGAAAACACGATGAGGGCCACAATGCCACACCTCTCTACTTGGTTCCGTGGTTCTGAGTCCTATTGTGCCCAGTCATTTTTACATATATAAATTCTTAATTTCTTAGACTCTAAACCTGCATTAAAACTACTTGTTTATTTATGTTTGTATTTCCTTCTGTCAATCATTGTCACTCTATGACAACCATGACATCCTTATGTAAATAAATGGTTTTTTAAGTTATAATTCCCCTGGTTGTTTATTCTTTATTCTATATTTAAGCTGTTTACCACAAGTTCTTTCATTCTATGACTTTGTCATTCCGTGGTTATTTTTAAAATGTTTTGAAATATTTAAGAAAAAAGTTAGAAAGGCCAAAATAGTGAATAAACATATACTCATCACATCAGAGCTAAAGAAATAGTGTATTAATACAGTTTAAGCTGTGTGTAGGTAACTCTGCTCATTATGCCCTGCCCGCCATGGAGAGTTAGTATTATATTATACTTAATGATTGTAATACCCATGTATTTCTTTCTACTTTAACAACATACATTACGCTTTATATGTTATATTTTAATAACATAGGTTAAAAGCAACTTAGGAAGTATACCTACACTATATCATCATTTAGGCTCATTGTTTAGTAGGATCTCAAACTTTATATGAATGATGACGTACTGCCCATGTATCACGTAACTTTCTCCTCCCTGACGTGCCGTGAAGGTTAATTTCCATAGTCTTAGAATTCGCCCGAATGATTTTGTTAAATTCCTGTATGCCGGTACCCTGGTAAAGTCATGGAACAGACTGATTAATAGTGTTTCTTTGTAATCATGGGTACATGGCGCTTCAGCGTAGTTTGTATCAGCTTGTCACCATTGTTTATTGATAACAGTAAGATTGATAATGGTAAACCAGAAGGTTTTACTGCTAAGCTGTTCGCACAGCAAGAATATGCCTGTGTGACCCGTATGATAGAAGAAACCTGACGGAGATTCCATTTTGTACTTCTTGATTCTGAGATATTTTGTGCGAACCTTGATGATTTCTGATCGAAGGGAAATACACAGAAAAATATTTATCTATTTCTTCCTTATCGAAATAGGGAAAGAGGAGCTACCACCTGGCATCTCAAGACCCCATGGATAAGACAGTTTGGGGCTATGAAGTAAGCCCTTAATTTAACATTGTTGTGACATTGTATTCTTTCCTGAAATGAGCTGCAAATTTGAGAACGTTGTCATTTTGGGCGCTGAAAGTCTTTTTTAGCTACACTGTCTACATAACACTGTGCACCTAGCATCATTTTATTTGTGAAACTAATTCATGTTGATAGAGACAGCACTAATTACTTCGTATTTCCTGCCGCTGTGTATTTCTATTGCAAGAAAATACTGTAGTTTACTTTTTCATTATCGTACTGATAGATATTGAGGTTGTATTTTATAGTGAACACAATGCCTCAATTAGCATTCTAGTACATGTCTCCACGTGTATTTGCCTAAGAATTGAGCTGCTAGGTCAGAGGATATATACCACTTCAATTTCATTAAATTTTGCTCAAATGACAAGCTCTTATATGAATTTGTATATCCAGAAGCAATATATAAGTGTTCCCATTCTACTCATTCTAGTAGTTTGTTTTAATTTTTAGGTTTTTACATGTTGGCCAATTTATGAAAAGTTATTGGGTTAATACTGTGATTTCTTGAATCATTAGTAAACATCCTTTTTAATATTTATTGGCCATAAGTACTATTTTTCTTTTTTCTCCCTTTGTCTTATTTTTTTTTCTACTTAGGTTGTCTTTTTCTATTCATTTGTAGAATTTCTTTGCATCATTTATATAACAACTTGTTTTTATAAGTACAGAAAATATCTCCTGTAAATCTAGGGCTTGTATTTGAGGATTTTTAAAATGCAGTTTGTTTTTTATAAACTTTGAGTTTGTTTCTGCTTGCTTTATGTCTTGTTCAAAAAACATACAAATACCCTGAGATCTTAAGGATATTTTCCTATATTTTCTTAGAGATTCTAAAATCTTAAGAGTTTCACATTATATTTTTAATCCCTCTACAATTAACTTGATGTATGGTGATAAGTAGGTGCTACTTTTCCCCCCATATTTATAATAAATTTTATCAGATTTTTTTATTGGCACAGCTCCTTAAAAATATAAATCACATTAATGCATTTTGGTTTTTGGTGTTGGTTTTTTTTTTTTGTACATTTTTATGGTTGTTATGTTAAAATATTCTTGCATTCTTGAGTTTAAACTCAACTGAAGGCATGACTTTTGGTTATATTTCTGTATTTACTTTGAGTTTTTCAATGGTTACATCTATGCTCATAATTGAGATTATTTTTGTGCATCTTTTTGGAGTTTTGGTATCAGAGTTTACTAGTTTATTAAATAAACTGATAAATACACTTCCTTTTTATCTTCTGGAAGAATTGTTATCAGTTTGGGATTTTCTGTTTCTGGAATGTTGATAGGACTAATTAGTACAGATATCTGTGGTAGGTGTTTTTGTTGTAAGAAAAGTCTTAGATATTCAATTTATTTTATATTTCTAGAAATATTTTAGATTTTATATTTAGCATGTGGTCTTTCTTAGGAGATAGTTTATTTATCTTGGTTTTAGAATAGCATCACAACATTTTTCATAGGATTTGCTTAGCTCCAGCTACTCTACCCATACCAATATAGTTGGTCTTCTGAACTATCCTCCAGAATGTCACTTCTCTAGATTTTTTATTAAATCCTGACTGGTAAAATACAAGAAATACTTTGGGAAAGAGAACCTGGAGGACAAGAAGATGTTTTCCAAGTAAGGCAGGAAAAGAAAAAAGAAAAATCAACTATATGCTTTTAATAGGGACACACTTAAACTATAAGGAAATAGAATACAAGAAAGCCAAACAAACAAGAGGCTGGAAAAGCATTGTAGCTATAGTAATACCAGTCATTATCAATTACTGAAGAATAGTAGAAACTTGAGTGTACTCAAGTATGAAGCAATCTAAAATCCTGATAGCTATATTAATATCAGTTAAAATATATAAGGTCAATACTTAATTAAAAAATTCACCAGGCAGATATAAAAATCTAAATTTGCGTTCAATTGGCAATAGTTTGAAAATAGATAAAAACAAAATTACAGATTTGAGGTAGATAATCCAATAAATAAAGAAGAAATCTTCCGTTGATAGTATTCTACCCTATTACACTTATCTTAAAATTATGTCCTATAGCTCTAGAATTTAAATTGTGGTGTTATTTGTCTCATATTTCAATAATCTGATAGTTATGTATAGCATCTTGTTTAGATTTTGGTTTATTTGGGGGAGCAAAAATACATGGTGCTGCATGTTCCTATTATCATGTTAGATGTAATGTGTGCTTGTTCTACTTTAATTCATGTTAAGATTAATCAAGATTTTAGACTGATTTATTCATTATGAAGATCCACGTATGCCTTTTACACGTTTCATCATCATTGATGATTGTTGTCTCAATCCATTGTCAGGGTTAATGTAGAGCAAAAACTCAGCCATAATACCTGGCTCACTAAAATGTAACCCGGAGGCTGCTGGGGGTGATGGAAGGTTTTGGAGAAGGGCGTAAGCCTTTGGAATGCCAAGGCCTGCATGACCACTTGGGGAGTTGCTTTCCCAAAGCTTTCTTAGCCCGAATACCCTGTGATCTAAGAGATGTGTGCATTGTCCCTTAGGCTATGTTTAGCAGAACTCCTAGAACACACAGATTAGCATATCGTATCCTTCCCATAAACAGATCCTCCTAGTTTCAGTAAGACCCCTTGTCACACATCACATGCTTGAGAAACAATGATAAGAATTTGTGATTATCCTGAAGAACCAATAAAAGCAGGAGCAAAGAAGAGCAAGGGCTCTTTGTCTCTGAGCGTTGACCCCTTTGCCTTCTCCTCTCTTTCACGGCAAAGTTTGGAGTAATGTTTCATCCATCGGTACAGGGATTGCTGGCCATTCCTGGCAATCCTTTTCATTAAATGTGGCAAAATGATAATTTTAAAATTACACCATTCCTTCTATATTTAATTGAAATTGTTCTACATCAGTCACTGTACTCTTATAATATGCTTTTTGGTTGCTTTTGCTGTATACATTTGAAATGATTTCGTTTGTTATTTAGGAGTTTTTATTTTGATAAAACATAAACCAAACTGACTCAAGGAAAAGGAACACATACCAACTCCTGAAAGCTTTATAAAAGGGATACTTCTCGATCAGTTTATTCAGTGCTCACACAATATTCCCCAGATAGACCTGAATTAAGACCCAAAGCTCTGAATTTGGGGTCAGTTCTATCCTGATGTTTCACTCATGGGCTCTCTACCTAGAGGGTTTCACATTTCTACAACATCTCCCTCAATGCTAGAATTTGCTGTATCAGAAGTTAGAAAGAAAGTCTGAAAATTAAACCTGATTGACTTTGATTGGACTTGTTCAGGCCAAGGAGTTATCCTAAAAATCTAGGACCATTGGTATACTTTTTATTTTACTTCAGCTCACTGCTTGGTTATTTTCTGGAATTATTATTATTATTATTGTTAGAGAAAATAGAGCTATGACTCTAGTAGTTATACCATATTTTTCATAGTTTCTAGGGACCTTCATTTCTCTTTCCTTGAATAATTCCTCAGACCTTTGGCAGAAAGGTAGCTTTCAAAGTTCCACCATGGAGAGAACATAGCTGTCTTGCAATTTAAAAATTCTTACATTGATGTTTCTATTTTTATGTTCTTTTAATTGATTTAATGGGTTTCAGGGTAAGAAGCACAATAAGTTTATTTAGTATTATATTTGATAATATATCACAGAGCTCATAAATGATATGAATTAGATAAAATATATGTACTACAGACCCATTCACAAGCACATTTTAAAAAATAATCCTGATATTTATCGTGATTGGCATAAATTTCTCCCAGCTGAAAAAATAATCAGTTATATTTAGTTAAAATTTATTTAGGTAATTGATCTAGATACTTGACATAATGCACTGATTATTATTAAGCATTTAAAAGATAGTTATACTCCATCTCTTTAAAAAATGAAATACTTTAAAAAATCAATTCAACTTAAAAAAATAATTGATAAATCTCGAACTAAGAAAATATACAGAAATTAGTGGTTCTTTTAGCAAGTATATTTTTGCAAATATATTTATTTTCTTTTTTTAATAATAATTTTTAATTATGTTATGTTAGTCACCATACAGTACATCCTTAGTTTTTGATGTAGTGTTCCATGATTCATTATTTGCGTATAACACCCAGTGCTCCATTATTTTCAAAATTATCTCAATCTTCTAGAAGTTATAACAAAGTAGTATTTTGCAAATTTCTGCATTTTTCTTAGACTTCACAGGCTTCTACCTCATAAATAATTGACCTTTTCAGGCAACATTTCTCCAATGTTTTAAAAATTCATGTTTTCTTTCAATAGATATAAATATCTGAGATATATGTTCATTATTTATATATATATATAAATATATAAATATATTTATTTTATTTTATTTTTTATTTTAAGTAGGCTCCACACCCAGCATAGAGCCCTGCATAGGCTTGAACTCATGATCCTGAGATCAAGACCTGAGCTTAGATCAAAAGTTAGATGCTTAACCAAATGAACCACCCAGGTGCCCCATTTTGCATAATCTTAATAGCAGAAAACTATCTATATTTTTACATTCTCTGTCTAGATACACAGGTATTTTTAGTTTTGATATAAAGTATAGTAAAATATGAAACATGCTTTTGCAAATTATGCATGATTTAGAGACTTTAAATTCAAATGTGCTCTTCTACCCCAGCTAAAAGTTGCTATTTTAGACAGACATTCCCTCTTAGCTTTTATGAATTGACTAGAAACTTTAAATATATATTTTCAACACATTATTTTTATATTCCACCAAAACAGTGACCTTTACCTTGAAAAATCTAGGAATACCTTACACTATTACCAACATCAATCTTTTAAACGTACTATTATGTTCCTTATATTTGGAGTATTTGTGAGCAAGAAACATCAAGAGCTAACTTTTTGTCGAGGCCATAACTTAGAATCAACATTTTTAACTGTGGGTTACCACTGTATGATTTTGGGGGGGATAGTGGTGGTGGTAAAAATATTAGCACACGAATAATAGTTTTTACATTGTTGATAAAATTTTTGTTGGTGGCAATAGTTAATAAAGCAATACTAGCACAACTTTCTCATATAGAGATGAAAATTTTATGCCATGTTTTGATGCCCTTCTTCACAGATGCCAATTGCAGTGCCTGAAATCTTTTTAATACGGTGCAATAGTGATAGAAATTATTTTAAAAAAGATAGACAGTGAATTTAAAATGTCAAGAGTTTTAAACCAAGCAAGGCTGAAATAACTATTTAATTATATGCTACAAATGAGAACTGAAATAGTGATGATAATATTAATCCAAATAAAAAAGATCCAAATTCCTGAACAGAATAACTATTAAGGAGAAATCTTTCTGGCAGAACCACAAATATTCTGAAATTAATTAAAACCAAGCATGTATATGTATATTTAACATGTTAGATGGCATGTAGCTAGATAAGTACATTTAATAAATACTGCAGGCAGTAGTTTATAATGGTGTCAGGTGTGAGCAGCTTTTTTCAAGTCACCGTGTCTCCATTTTCTTGAAATGGTTATTAGGCTCCTTAAAGAGATGGCAGACTTCAAAGTTTTTCCACAGAGAAGCAGCAGGGTTTCAACACTCAGGAATAATGACAGTATGACATAACTTGTCCAATAATACATATGAATCTCAAGTTGAATTAAGAAAGAAAAACAACATTTTCAACACAGTAACACCATCGCGCTATCCCTTCAGTTCCTTTTTTCATCTTTGGAGCAAATCACTTATTTACTGACTGTCCCTGGAGAACCATGAGCTCTCTCACTTCCTGTGTGTACCCTCACTATATGTTACAGATTAAGATCATCACCATTGCCTCAGGACAGTTTGTGTAATCTGTGTATCTAGGGGTAATTTTCCCCCATGCTCACTGATTATGGTTTGTGCTTACTTACAAATCATTTCTAAGCAACAAGCCAGATTATCTTCATGTACCACAAAAACTGTGCTATATTTCTAGAATTAAAAATTCTTCCTTGGGGCTCCTGGGTGGCTCAGTCGGTTAAGCATTCGACTCCTGATTTCAGCTCAGGTCATGATCTCAAGGTCCTGAGATTGAGCCCAGAGTTGGGCTCTGTGCTCAGCACAGAGTCTGCCAGAGATTCTTTCTGCCTCTCCCTCTCCCTCTGCTCCTCTCCCCACTCACATGTGCACTCTCTCTTTCCGAAATAAATAAATAAAATCTTTAAAAAATTTCCCCCTTTAAGATGTTTTTTCATATCCTTTCAGTTTTAATATGAGTTAAATTTAGCATATAAGCACCAGAGAATTTATCCAGAAAGAAAAATAGACACAAAATAGGAGCATTTATTCACTCAACAAAAAATTAATGCCGAGACATTATAGACTGAACATTGTCCCACGGCACTGTTTCAGACAGAAGTAATTACTTCCCTCAAGGCAATTACAACATATTGTGCATACAAGTGTTTTAGTTAGTTAGGATTCTCCAGAAAAACAGAACCAATAGGATAGATAGATGTCAATATATCTTTTCTATCCACCTGTCTATTTCTGTCTTGAAAGATTTATTTTAAGGATTTTAAGGATCACTCAACTTTGCAGGCTGGCAAATTCAAAATCTTTATGGCAGGAAGACTGGGAATTCTGGTAAAAGCTGATTTTGCAGATTGAGTCCGAATTCCTCAGAGTAACAGGCATACATATGGCATTAATGATGAAAAACTCTGAGTAGTAGAAATGTGCTTTTAAGCAACTATTCTGTTCTGTGGTTGTTGCTGCTTCTTCTGCTGATGTTGGATCCACATGGTTAGACCACATCTGTGGGTAGTGCATGAGGTAATTCCTGAAGAGAGCAACATAGCCACTTTCCTATCTGGAAGAATGACAAATCTTAAAACAGAGTGTGGGTTGGGAATGTAGCTTTAGGTTAGGATGAGAAGAGAAATGGCACCTCTCTTTTCCTTATTTGGAAATGATTATGAAAATCCCTGATGGATATAAACTTGCCCCAGTCACATGGTGGCATTTAAGATCCAGGTGGATACATACTCACAAAAGGACCCAAGTGGTGGGGTCTTGAGACTGGGAAGTATGTAAGCTTCCTCGTATTCGGTATCAGATATTCGGTATTAAAATTGCCTTCAGTTATTCCCAGTTTGATCATATCTCTGCCATGAGATATTGAGCAAATGTCTTTGATCCCACTTTTTCCTGTCACACATGGTTCCTAGGATAAAGGGAAATAATGAGTAGTATAATATTTAGTAGCCCACACTCTGGAACCAAACTACCTGGTTTCAAATTCTTGCAACACCACTTTCCAGCTTTGTGAATTTTGCCAGCGTTTTCATCTGCAAAATTAAGATAATAGGTGTACCTAGAAGTATTAATGACCTTTATGTTTAAGCTGATCAACATTATTTATCCAAACTGGCTATTGTGCCTTATTATAGAGATGAGCCTGAGGCTTATATTCATAAGTCAATTCAAAAGAGAAACCATTTGTATTACTTATTATGAACATGGGAAGTTAGAACATGATGACAGTCATCTTGCAGACATGAGGAGAGCCTGAATGCTGTGAAATCAAAGCTGAGAAATCCATAATGGTTATCAAGTTGCATCTACAGCCATTCTATCCTAAATGTTTTATAAAATAACCAATTTTCTTAGGCAAATTTGGACTAGGTTTCAGTCATTTTCAATTCCTAAAATTCATTAAGTATATTAAAAATAAATATTAAATCAGGTCAAATGAGTTATAAGCAAAGAGCAATGTTAACCAAAGATTTCAAATATCCTAATAGTAAATCAAATAATTATTCAATGTAACTATGTTGTATTTAAAAAGAGACATAAATAAGATTTAGACTTGTGTTTCCAATTTTTTTCAGGTGATGATATAAACAGAAAATCATTATATTTCAATTAAAACTGGGATAAAGGAGACTTCTCACCACTAGAGCTGGAGCTCCCCCTGGGTGGGAGCTCCACCATCTTGTTCATACCTATAAACCACTAATTCCACACTTTCACTGAGTGGCACAGAGTGTGGGAAGTTCTATTCTAGAAATTATGACATAGGAGGAGTTAGGCAGGGAAGGAAAAGCAAAACTTGTGAAATGTTCCTGTCCTATGTATGCAGAGAGCAGAAACACCAAATAACTTTTCACATTTGTAAGAAAATCATGACTCATTACATAATCTACAATCTGTACATAAATACTAAAAAACTATAATTGACATTCATAATTTCCAAAGGGCTAAAGCACTTATTAATAGAAGGGAAAGAGAATAAATAAGGGTTGATTCCTTCAAAGATGAGGGGAGGAAAAAAAGACAATGGAAAAAATAGAGCAGACAGAAACTGTAAAATAAGAAAGCAGAAATCCATTGAAATACATCAAGGTAAATCAGTTCAGTTAACTTTAACATTAAAAGGTTGAGATTTTCAGAATGGCCATAAAAATCTGCTTATATGTAGTTTACTACAGCATTATCTAAAACAAAAGAAAATTATTAAAAATAAAGACATAAGAAAAATATTATACCAGATAGTGACCATATATAGCTATCATATCAAGATATCTTATAAAAAGACTTTAGATAGAAAGGAGAATATCACATTAAAATAAGAAAAAACCCTCACAAAAATATAAATACAATTAACATTTATGTACCTAAGAATATAATTAAATTTTCTAAAGAAATAAGTACCAGAATTATATGGAGAATTAAAATAAGAACGACATAGTAAATGTGATTAATGCAACTTTCAAAAGAAATCATAGCTTGAGTAGGCAAGAAATAAGGAAGTAAACAGAAGATCAGGAAAATGTGATTCATCTGATACAACAGGTGACATCAACAGAGAGAGTGGTTTTTGTTTTTATTTTATTTTTTTCATTATGAAAGTGTACTCTTGAATACCCATCCCCTATTTCACCCATCCCTCCACCCACCTCCCGTCTGGTAACCATCAATTTGTTCTCTATAGTTAAGAGTCTGTTTCTTGGTTTGTCTCTCTCTCTCTCTCTCTCTCTCTCTCTCTTTTTTCTTTTGCTCGTTTGTTTTGTTTCTTAAATTCCCCATATGAGTGAAATCATATGGTATTTGTCTCCCTCTGATTGATTTATTTCACTCAATATTATAATCTCTACCTCCAACCATGTCATTGCAAATGACAAGATTTTATTCTTTTTATGGTTGAATAATATTCCATTTTGTATATATACCACATCTTCTTTATTCCTTCACCTGTCAATGGACACTTGAGCTGCTTGCATGGTTTGGCTATTGTAAATAATGTTTCAATAAACATGGGCGTATGTGTACTCTTTTGAATTGACATTTTTTTTTTTTGCATTTTTGGGTAAATACTCAATAGTGTGATTACTGGATCATAAGGTAGTTCTGTTTTTAATAGAATTTTTAACTCAGTAGAAAATGTGCACGCTTTTAAAACAGACGTCAAACATTTGCTAACATTGTCATTTTATAGCCCAGAAAGCATGGCTTAAGAAATTCTGGGCACTCAGTATTGTGTCTCTGATAACAAAGTAACAAAATTAGAAGTAATTATAAATCAGATTGTTAAAATTCAGTCCTACCACATTTAAGAACTGAAAATATTGTCATAAATTATCCATAAGTTATAATGGTAATTAAGATATTTTTAGAACTAGGTCACAGTGAAATCAGTGTATCTCAAAAACTATAGGAACCAGATAAATTGTTACTTATGAATAATTTGTAGCTTTTAATACATATAGAGAAAGCAAAAAGTTAAAAATATGTGAAGTAACACTCAACCCAGGAAACTAGGGTAAGGTATGTGCATAAATTTGATAAGTTAGAGAATAAGAGAAACTGCCTCCAAAATAGAACAAAACCAAAATGCAGTTCTTTAAAAATTATAAAATACAAAAAAAAAAAGAAAGAAAAATCGTAGGATAAACTAACCAAAGCAAAAATAAAATGAAACTAACAAAAAAACCAGTAAAGACACCAGGAAAATCCAATAGTAAGTATAAAATAAGGATGTTAAATTTATCTACGTATATTCTTGGGATTTAAAAGTCATAGAACAATTTCACGAAATAATTCAGGACTCAAAATTTGAAAATACAAGTGAAAGGGATACATATCCAGATAAACATAAATAACCATGTTAATTCAAAAATGTAAGATTCTAAAAATAGACCAATGAGCAGAAGTTGTGTAAGTAGGGAAATTTCATGTACACACATACATACATACACAGCCAAATTTTACTAATGCTTCCAAGAACAAATAATCCTTAATCTTTATCTTGAACACATTTTTGCAGAGTAAAGGGATAACTACTATATTTATTTTCCAGTTTATATAATCTTTATACCAAAATTGATGAAAGATTGTATAAGAAAAAAATTACATAGATTAGTTTCACTATATTAATAAAGATGCAAGTCATCTTT